>NC_090450.1:270069608-271269608 GCF_031143425.1 Pleurodeles waltl
AAAATACACTTTTTCCTCACATTTCAGTGACAGGAAGTTCTGGAATCTGAGAGGAGCCACAAATTTCCTTCCACCCAGAGGTCCCCCAAGTCTCACTTGTATGGGTAGGCCTAGTGCCTGCGAAAGGAAATGCCCCAAAACGCTATCTGGACACATCAAAATTATCAAATACAAAACTATCTGTTTTTGCGGTTGGGGATGGGGTTGGGGGGGCATCTGCGTTTTTGGTCCTGGGTTAAGCAGCCATCTAGGGAAACCTACCAAGCCCAGACATTTGTGAAAACCAGACACCCTAGGTAGTCCAGGGAAGTGTGACTTGTGTGGATCCCCCAGTATTTTCTTACCCAGAATCCTCAGCAAACCTTATATTTAGCTAAATAAAAATCACATTTTTCCCACATTTCTGTGTGGGATCACCGCTCCGGGACAAGTTTCCTACCACCCAATGTTTCCCTCAGTCTCCTGGCAAAAATTATACCTCACTTGTGTAGGTGGGCCAAGTGCCTGTGACAGGGAAGAGCCAAAAACATGTTGAAATTGAAGGTGAACCAAAGCTGGTCCAAAAGGGCAGTTTGAAAAAAAACATTTTTAGGCTGACAAGTGCAGCAGAATTTTTATTGGTATAGATGAGACAATGCTGGGTGGTAGGAATTTTGTGGATTCCTGCAGATTCCAGAAGGTTCCATGACAAAATGTATGAAAGTGTGTGATTTCCAGCTAAATAGGAGGTTTGCAGGGCATTGTGGGTAAGAAAATGGTGCCGTGTTCATGTGAGGCACACTACCCTGGAATCACCCAGATGTTTCATTTTCAGATGTGTCTAGGTCTTGTGGATTTTTCTACATGCCAGCGTCCCAAAGTCCAAAAAGTGCAGCCCTCACCATTCCAAGTTTGACGATTTTGAGAGTTAGCCAAGCTCTCATGGCCCAAATGTAAAACCAAAACCCCAAATAATCAAATGTCCTCTTGCTTGCCGTGGATAAGATGTTTTGGTGTGTGAGGGAGAGCTGAAAGACTGTTACCCCCTTCAGCTGGGGTGGGGGCATAACCAGGCCCATACTGGTTGGTAGCCACCACCCCACAATTTATTTTTAATTCCCTGGCATCTAATAGACTTTCTGCCCCCTCCCCCTGCCCCCCAGGGTGGGTATCAGAGGTAATTGCCTCATCTGACCACTGGTGGTCAGAACAACTTTGGCCCCATTTATTTGGCCATACCCCCACCCTTTTATTTTGAAAAAAAACAACTCTTCCCTGGTCTCTGGTGGGCTTTCTGCCCCCCTCTTGGGGGCAGATGGGCCTTCCAAAAATAGGCTGATCTGCCCCAAGGGGGGGCAAATATGGCCAACAGTAATGTGCCCCCATGAGGAACAACCCTTGCCCAAGAGGCTGCCCCCCAAACAAAACACACACATACAAACACACACCAATCCCTGGTGCCTACGTGGTTTCTGCCCCCCCCCCGGGGGCAGATCAGCCTAATAGAAATAGGACGATCTGCCCCCAAGGGGGGCAGAAATGGCCTAAACTAAATTTGCCCTCCAGGGGAACGACCCTTGCCTAATGGGTCGCTCCCCTTGCTTGAAATTGACCCAAAAAAATAAAACCTGGTGTCTAGAGGTTTCTGCCCCCCTTGGTGGCAGATTGGCCTAACAAAAATAGGCCGATCTGCTCCGAAGGGGGGCAGAAATGGCCTAAATACAATTTCCCCCCAGGGGAGCGAACTTTGCCTATGGGGGCGCTCCCCATACATAAAAACATAAAGTAAATAATATAATATATATATATATCCCTGGTGTCTAGGGGTTTCTGCCCCTGGGGGCAGATCGGCCTAATTATGATGGGCCGATCTGCCCCGGGGGGGGGCAGAATTGGCCTAAAAATGATTTGCCCCCCCGGGGAGTGGCCGTTGGGGTCGCTCTTCACTTATAAAAAAACTAAAAATTAACAAAAAAATATCCCTGGTGTCTAGGGGGCTTCCTGTCCCCCACCCCTCTGCGGGCAGATCAGCCTAATTATACTACGGGAACCATGTGCCAGGACGAGACCAGCTAGCCTCAGGCACCCTGGGTGTTAATACAGGAAGTTCCAATATGCTTATGTTGCATATTCAGCAGTATTTATTTATTTATTTGCATTGTTAGGATAAGTAATTCTGTGGGGGGGTTGTCTTCATACAACTAGTAAAATAAGTATTAGCAGACTCCTTTGTCTTGGTTCTATTTCATAACTGTTGTCTGATCAGTCCATTTTAGATATGCGATTGCGGTCTGTCACTCAAATCTGTCTCTCACTGAGTTGTCTCAGTCCACTCAGTGAGATTCATACCTTAGACCTATTTCTCTGATCGTATCTCAAGCCTGCTTTTTATGTCTCTTTCTAATTTGTGCCTGTTACCTAAAATCTGTCTCTCGCTTATATGTGTACCTCTACTCCGTAACTCTTAAATCTCTCTCTCACCCTCTCTTTGATCTATTTCTTTTTAGATGTGTGTCCCCTTTTTTCTCTCTTCAAAATGTATGTCTCTGGATTGGGCCTGATGTTTATTTAAGGGCAGCATTGTTTCCTATATGTCACTAGTCCAGCGGCGTAATGCAAAATCATGGGGCCTCCTTGCATAATTGATGAGAGACCCTGGAGTTTCCAACATCTCACAAATATTCATTGACCTTGGCATAAATTAAGGGCCCTTACAGGGGTGTAGGCCTCCCTGTAACGCTTTTCTTACGACCTGCACCAATCAGTCAGTGACTAAGGCCTAACTCTTTTAGGCCTGTACCTCTTATCTTTGTGGTGTCTCTTAGGTCTGTGAATATTATCTGTCACTCTTTGATTATCCTGTGTGCACGCACTGGATAAGGCTTTGGTCCCTCTTTAATTTAGATGTGTTTCTGTGATATTTCATAGATCTGTGTCAGTGCTCATCTGTTGCTTAGAGCGCTGTCTCTAAACTGTTTTTCACACCTTTATTTCATGTGCCTTTATATGTGATACGTCACACTTGATTTGTGGTCTATGGGGGTCATTCTGACCCTGGCGGCCGGTGACCGCCAGGGTCACCGACCACGGGAGCACCGCCAACAGGCTGGCGGTGCTCCCTCGAGCATTCTGACCGCGGCGGTTCAGCCGCGGTCAGAAACGGAAAGTCGGCGGTCTCCCGCCGACTTTCCGCTGCTCGGGGGAATCCTCCGCGCTCCGCCGCCATGGGGATTCTGACACCCCCTACCGCCATCCTGTTCCTGTCGGGTCTCCCGCCAGGAACAGGATGGCGGTAGGGGGTGCCGTGGGGCCCCTGGGGGCCCCTGCAGTGCCCATGCCAATGGCATGGGCACTGCAGGGGCCCCCGTAAGAGGGCCCCGCAAAGTATTTCAGTGTCTGCAAAGCAGACACTGAAATACGCGACGGGTGCAACTGCACCCGTCGCACCTTCCCACTACGCCGGCTCCATTCGGAGCCGGCGTCCTCGTGGGAAGGTAGATTTGCCCTGGGCTGGCGGGCGGCCTTTTGGCGGCCGCCCGCCAGCCCAGGGCAAATCTCAAAATACCCTCAGCGGTCTTGTGACCGCGGAGCGGTATTTTGTAGGGGGAACATTGGCGGGCGGCCTCCGCCACCCGCCAATGTTAGAATCACCCCCTATATTCCTTCTTTAATGTGCACGTCTCATCTTCCTTCTCAGTCTGTTCTGCTTGTGGGTTTGTCCTTCGGATCTCTAGCTCTGAGTCACCTTTATATGATCAGTTTCTCAGATCATTCTGTGTTTTCTTTCTGAGAGATCTGACCCTGTTTCTGATCCCTAGCAAATACCTCTCTTTCCAATCTTTGTCTTTCTCCCTCTGTTCCCCATTCTCTTCGCTTTCTCTCACGCACAGACACCGTCTCCCTTTTTCTCCTCCCCTGCCCTTTTGTGATCTGTCTCTATCAACTATTCTTCTGTGAGTTGGTTGTTCTGTCGAATCTATCTGCACTATCCATCTTGCTCCCCAGTACTACTGTTTATATATCGCTTGTATGTTCATGGTAATAACTCCATATTCTTAATGTATTTTTGATCTGGCTGTCCCTGACTTACTCTTTATTGTCTGTGCTTTTTGGCAGCTTGTACGATGTGAAACCGTGCTGTTGATGAACTAATCTTTAGGGTTCCTGCCCTCATAGGTCCCCAAGAGCTTCCCAACTACTAGCCAAGTTACATTCTTCCATACCTGAACCATATATTGTAAAGAAGAGTAACCAGACTGTACAGAAAGACACCATCTTTTATATGATCACCAGCAAGGTTTCTCACCAATGAGAGGAACCGATGCAGCATTGACTGTCGCCAGTGAGGACCGCCTCCTAGCCTTAGATAAAAACAACCAGGCTTCACTGATTTTACTTTTTTATTCCAGACCATTATTCTGGATCGGATTCTGTACTCGTCAGTACTACGGTTCCCAAGCCCATTTCTTCTAGGAGGTGCTGGTCATCCCTGAGGTTGCTCAAAAATATATGTGCCCTTCACCGTTGTCCTTTCCTTCTAAACATTATAAGAGGGTTACAAGCAATGTCCATTAAACATCCATTTCTTCACCAACTGCTCTCAGCACCACCCTCCAGGAGTTTAGAACCATCATTTGAGCCTCCACCCACTCCGCTGAAGTCAGTCGTCAGAACCCAAGATGAAGCCTCAGTGATTTTGTCTTATTCTTTCAATGTTCTGCAGTCAAATTAATCTCAGATAATTCTGAAGTATAGAACATGGAACACCAGAGAGAGCAGAGCCATGTCCACGATGTCTTATTTTCCCCCTTCGTAGGCCAGATCTACCTTTCATCGTACTTCAGGGTATGTGAACCACAAGCTCAACAAATCAAAATGCTTCGTAAATGTATGAGTTTCTAGTTTTGCTCATTCGCCCTTCAGGTTTAACAGTGTCCAAGCTGAAGTTTTCCTTGAAATGAACAGATTTGTCATCACCTCTTCGTGTCCTTTTCTCTGTGAATTAAGTGTTATGGTTGGTGATTTTGTGCAAATATGTTGCAAGCTCTTGTTTTCTAATTCCCTTCATCTCGTTTCTTTTACCGCATTTCCTGTTTTTCCACCACTATTTTTCTTTACTTTTTACTAATGTTTGTTTTGTTCATTGTCTTCCCACTTTCTTCCCATTGATATCTTTCCATTCCTTCTTTTTTTCTCTTCTGCTCCCCTTTCACTAGAGAGCCCTATCAATATAGTCTCGTTCACCAATACTGTTTCCTTGTCACTAGTGTACATTGTCATCCTTTGGCTCTCACATAGCATGCCATTAGCATATCACCCCATAGTCCCTCGGCAAAGCATTTCATCATTCTATTTTCTGCATTTTGTACTATACTTCCCTTTATCTATCCCCCAGAGTATCAGCTGGCCAGACAGTGCCACACATACCTGGAGACGTGAACTGTTAACTGATAAGAAGAAGCTTTGTTTAATTTTTCCACAGCTATGTGGTATGGACTGTCATATACCAATAGCAAAACCAAGTCATTGGGGACATTCCCTTGTTCATACAAGAAAAATCCACCTGTAAATAGGTTTGCGGAGGAAGCAGCAAGGACTGGAAGTGCCAAGGACGCCAAACATCAGAATATCACACCCCATCTTAATCCTTACTGGTGTTTCTGAGTTCCTTTCTTCCAGGAGGAACAAGATTCAGGACTTGGGACTCCGGTGGTGTGGAAAAATAAGTAGCAGATGACCTCCGAACCTCCGTGCACTATTAGCAGCAGTGCCAATTGCTGCCCTCCGGTGTTTATCCCAGCACTTCACTGTGCAGATTAGAAGCCAGAAAGGCTCCTACCACACATTCACTTTGATTTCTTTACAAAACAATGAGGCTCAGCTTTCTCTTGAAATCTTCTAAACTGAAGGTAGGTTATCCTCGGCTTGTTAATCGCTTTTTTCCACAGGCTCAAAAGTCAACTTCTTCTTTAAAAAATGGCAAGTTTCTGCTGTCAGTTTCAGTGCCTGTAGTAATGCCATACCTCGAGTATATCTTGCAGAACTTCCTAATCCAAAGAAACTCCCTCCACAGGCAAATTAAAACGGCGAATCTCTGGATTCACAGTATTTTATTTGTGTGTGTTTCTACTGAGATGGCTGCTGCTGCCTTTGATTAGGTTGTATGTTATCGTTTCTCTTCTGCTTTTGCAATTGATTTATATGTAGTGTTCTGCTCTTTCGTCGATACTTTGAGACCTTAATAAAACCATTCTGTTTTTTAAATGGCACATTCCAAGAAACTCTTCAGTGCAGATCACCCTCATAGTCATAGTTCTCTTAATAAGACCATTCTTGATGCTACCTAGCTCTGATTACACCCCTTGCAGGTCCTACATAATCCCAGATTTCACCATTTGTCACTTTAGTCCTATCTTCCCTTTTCTCTTTCTCCTTTTCTGTTTGGGTCAAAGTCTGATGAAAAATTAGTCCAGTTTCCGAAAAATGAGCGTCTGTGGCACCACCTGCAGCCACGAGCACAAAATTAAGGGTTGATTCCTGTGCATAGCACTCAACACTCCCATCAGAGCTCTCCTGTAGATTGCTCAAACCTCTTTCAGTATGAAGAGACGTTTACAATATGATTTGTGAACACTTTTAAAACGCTTAATTGATAAGATGATAGTGAATGTTTCAATAGGCTTTGAAATGTATTAGTCACAGGTTGAACAATTTCTATACTGTGCAAACAGAAATCGGAAAATAGTTGTTGATGGTGTTTTGTTGGTGTTTTAGTATGCCATATCCAGGACAAAGGTATTCATTATTGAAACTCAACATGTGATATGGGTTAATGTTCCTGTGTCATTGTGGGGTAGCAGAGGTTGTTAAAGATTTCTGGCTGTAAAATGTATTACTTGTTTGATTCGGGCTTTCATTCCAACCCAAACCAAATTAGAACTTCAGCAAAATGGTGGGTATGCTTCCTCAAACCCAGAGGCGATCCGCGCAGGATTACTAATGACTTTGAGCTATAGAATAAGAACAGTGACACGCTAGTCATAAAAACAAGCATTAAAACAGCCAATTGGCTTTGCCAGTGCTTATTTGCTTTGGCATTAGCTTGTGCCAAATTGCCTCCTGGGCACCACCACACACGCGTCATGGTATACACGCAGGCTCGTGGATGGCCATAATGAAATGTGTTTTCTACCGTAGAAAAGCCATTTGAATATTTCCCACAGTGCACGTGCATATGTCTAGATTCGTGGGTGCAGTGAAGCCTTTCGAAGGTCGCTGGTGACAAGTGCACATGCGCCGTGAAGGAGGAGTGCTATTTATGGCTAGTCTGGCATTTTTAATTTAACGTGACAACATGTCCTTCCGTCTCTTTAGAACGTTAATTCAAAGGAAAAAAGAAAGTATATGGAAGCGCAAAAAGGAGGAAGTGAGAGACCCAGTAGCACTGTGCAGCTGCCGAACCCTCAGAAAGAAAAATATTTAAAAATATTAAAAAAGGGCAGCGCGGCAGGGGAGCAGTGACTTAGAGTGGATGGTATTGCATGAGGTTGCAGGAACGGAGGATTAAAAAAAAAAGAGGCCGGAGAAGGGAAAAAGCTGAAAGAGAGTAGCTGAGCAAGGTTGTCAGACGGAACAAGCAGGCTGGGGAGAGACAAATAAAGACATGCACTCCAGTGGAACACACACAGGTAAATGAAAAAAGAAATTCATTCAGCAGTGAAAGGATACAGTTCATCTAATTGGTCGACTTGGAAACCAAAGTGCTCCTCCTGGGACAAACACTAGAATAGGGAGGAAAGGCAGCAAATTAAGATCAGAAGCCTGAGATGAAAGGAAATGATGCTGACCCAAAGCCCAAGCTTAAGTATGTATAATTTATTGGAAAACAACACGTCTGTGACAGACAACTATAGGTTTCTCTAGCGAGACCTAAAACACAGTTCTACTATGTGTTTTCTATCTGCACTATGCCCAGCATGGGTCTGTTTCACTGAGCATCATCTGCCCATTTTCTACCTATCAGTTCTGTCTAGTTTACAGATCTGGCGAAAGGCCGTATCCGTCTTAGTGGCAGTCCGCAGTTGTCATATACTCCTTCACCATAAACCGAGCACGTTTCTCTTTGAATCTTCCTGCGCCAGGGGTAATCCTTCTGAGGGAGTAATGTATTTTGATTTGCATTTTCTAAAGTGTATACACCAAAATTATCAGGCCTTCAGCCTGGCACTTTCTTCCCAAGCTGTGGTCCTGCATTTTATGGCTAATTTATTTTCAAAGTGATTGCGAAAATTGTATTTTCTCGATTCATTTAGCACGTGCTTCCTCTATAGCAGTGGTTCTCAACCTTTTGACTTCTGTGGACCCCTATTTTATTATTACTGGAACGCAGGGACCCCTCGGAATCATTATTGGAGTCGGAGTCATTAGTAGAAGCCAGGGGACCTCGGCCTAAACAAATACAATACACAAAAATACTGAAATAATAATTCATAAAAACATATACAAATGATAACACATATTATTTAAATGGCAAACAAATATAAATAAAAAAAAGAAATTAATTTTAATAGGAGGGTTAGAACTTTTCTAAATTCAACTGAAGCCACACATTGTCGATACTATATTCTGTTTGATGCACTTGTACTGCTCTGATGAATCAATCTGAGGATACTAATTTAATTTTTTGCCTCCAAATTGAAATTCCTTGCCATTTACAGTAGGTTTTAAAATGTTCAGTTGTACACTGAGCCACTTTATTTAAATACACTTTATAAATCTGTTAATATTATTTAATTTTCTAAGCAGTCACAAACCCCCTGAGGAGGCTTTGCAGACCCCTGGGCACAGGTTGGGAACTGCTGGTTAAGTTTTATTCTTTTCTGCCACCCAGTGGTTAAAGATAGTTTTAACTCAGGATGCCAAGAGTAGTTGAGGTTGTATTTTAACCATCCTTGACTGGGTGGTCATATTCTTCTTTGAACATTTTTTTGAAATTTTAAAGTTTCAATTTATTGTACTTAGCTAGTTTCTATTTTCTTTGCTGCAATTTCCCCTGGTCTCCTCAGAATGTCAGGTATAATATGTAGCGCACTTGACAGGTAATTTGCACTGTAACATTCCCATACCTTTTGCCCAGGGCCACTGGAATCGTGTGATACGGAAAGACAAAATGATGCAGTAGGGTTGACTAAATTATGCAGCAAGAAAAGACAAATTATGTGGCATAATGCAGCACATTTTAGGAGTGCGTTACTTTATTTTTTTTAGCTTTTTTTACTCATGCTGACACTGTCAGGGAAAAGGGTTAATTCTATTGGTAACAGTTAAGCTCCTAAATAGAGCAATAAGCAACTAAAAATTGAACAGTCAGCCTTTGTGAAGGGTATTCCATTGCACGTTAACACTTGTCGCTGTAACATTTGATCTGTTTAAACTATAATATATATATTTTTTACATCTGCAGATGTTGCACCAGGTGATTGATTATGTAGCATATGCGGGAAACCATAATTGCGACAAAATTACATAATTTCAGTGGTTTGCTGTTGCAGAAACGAAACGGGGAAATTTCTTAGTTTTTGCCCTTGCCAGATTACGAAGAAATGTTTTTCAGTAAAAGCTAAGGTGGAGAGTCCAGTGACTCTGTGCTCTAAACCTGTATGTGAAGGCCGCTGATCACCAGCTTTGTGGAGTGTATCTTCAATTTACAAGCCAAATGTTTGCTCATCGTGTGCTGGGTTGGCCTAAATAGCCGCTTGGAATGGGACGCTGCCTGCCAATAAAATTTACCTTAATAATTTCCACCAATAGCAAGTTAAACGTAAAGAAAGGTCTCCTTCCCTAGCCATCTGGTGCTCCATCCTTCCTTCAGAGGTTGGAAGTATAAAGGGAGAGAGGAGGTCTCTCATACCTGTGGAAAATATCTCTGCATTCTGTTCTACCACCAGCCTATCACATCTTTGGCTGCCACCAAACTAACGTGTACACTGTATGCCCATCTAGGGTACACAGCCAAGAATTTAGTAGTGAGATCTGGCTTTACTCCTCACTCTTCAACCCAGAGACCTCACGTAGCCTTTGATCACTAGTGATCATATTAAGGTGTCAGCTACATCCAGTTAGTTTCCCTTTTCAACTACTTTGGCAATCAAATCATGCAATAAACTCTCCAAAAGATCAGTAGCATAAAAGTTATATTTAATATATATCAATTGTATATTGTTGGGCTGTAGTTGACTTCTAAGACATTTGTGAAAACATAAAAATTACCTTAATAATAACCATTGGCAAAACCAATAGGTCTGGGGTTGGATACCGACTTTTGCTTTGCTAATTGTTTGTAAATGATTTTTTCAAATTGTACAAGGGGAGTAGGTTTTGTGTGAAAATGCACACTGTACAATAGCAGAACGCTGGCATTCACAGATAATAGATAAAACATTTGCTGAAATGAGTGGACCCTGTGCCCCATGCCCACTCCACTTCCCAGGTGGGAAAGCCACAACAGAAACAAGGGCTGTTCAAAGAACGGACTATCTGTATGGTGCTGTTCATTGTGATAAACTGCGGATTGTTTGGAAGTGAAGACAGATCTTTGAATGGCAGGAATGTATCTCTCTCCCTATACCATTGCAAATTTTATATACCATGAGATTGAAATTTATATCATACATGCTTGCTGCCTACTATTTTATGTTCCTGGGTAGCTGTCAAAGCTTTTTTTTGTTAATTCATGCATCTTTTAATTTTTAAATTACCAGATCACCTTTGCTTAATGTCCCGAACTGAGCACTTTCAGGATACAGTCCTTGGCACTTCCTTAGGGAAACAGCCAAAGTGGTACTATCTCTGGGGGGCTATGGGTGAGTAATTACATGTTTGTGTTCTACCTTAAAATAGATTTAGTAAGCAATACTACAGACAGGGTCTGTCCAACTTACCAACCCGTTCTGTGACAACCTTACTCCTGACATTGTGCAAGGGGCTGCACAGTAGTCAAGCATTCTATGAATATGAGCAAAGAAATATGGGTCCACAACCCAGTTCGCTGAAAACCTTAACCTTGTACTAAACCTGCACTCAATCTCAGTAGAAGTTTTTAAATCGCTTCCCCTTTCACCCCGACCCCCCACCACACTCCCCCAGTGGCATCTGATGATGTCAGCGCAAGATCGCATGCTGAGCTTATCAGAGGTCGCCTCCATCGCACTGGAAGCATGGTTTCCAGAGTGATCCGAGGAGAAACTGATTGTTTTTTTTAATAGGTGGGTAGCGACCCCTTAGGCAAGGGTCACTCCCCCTGGGGGGCAAATTTATTTTAAGCCATTTCTGCCCCCTTTGGGAGCAGATTGGCCATTTTTACTTAGGCCCATCTGCCCCAAGGGGGGCAGAAACCTCTAGCACCAAGTTTTTTTTTTTTTTTAAAGGTGGGGAGCAACCCCTTAGGCAAGGGTCGCTCCCCTGGGGGCAAATTTATTTTAGGCCATTTTGATCAGCATATTTTAATTACACCGATCCGCCCCTGAGGGGAGGTGCGGAGAGGGGTTGGGCAGAACCCACTAGGCACCAGTTTTTTTTGTTTTTTTGATTTTTTACAGATAGGGAGCAACCCCGTAGGCAAGAGTCGCTCCCCTGGGGGGCAATTTTAGTTTTTTATTTTAGGCCATTTCAGCCCACCTTGGGGGCAGATCAGCCTATTTTTCTTAGGCCAATCTTCCCCCAAAGGGGGCAGAAACCACCAGACACCAGGGATTTTTTTTTTATTTGCGCCAATTTCAAGCAAGGGGAGCAACCCCTTTAGCAAGGGTCACTTCCCTGGGGGCAAATTTATGTTAGACCATTTCTGCCCCCCACCCCCTTTGTGGGCAGATCGGCCTATTTTAATTAGGTTGATCTGCCCCCAAGGCGGGAAGAAACCAATAGGCACCAGGGATTTTTTTTATTTTAAGTTTTACAGATGGGGAGCGACCCCTTAGGCAAGGGTTGCTTCCCTGGGCGGGAAATGTATTTTAGGCCATTTCTGCCCCGCTTGGGGGCAGATAAGCCTATTTCTGTTAGGCCCATCTGCCCCACAATGGGGGCAGAAACCACTTAGGCACCAGGATTGGTGCGTGTGTGTTTTGTTTGGGGGGCAGCCCCTTGGGCAAGGGTTGCTCCCCATGGGGGCACATTACTGTTGGCCATTTCTGCCCCGCTTGGGGGCAGTTTGGCATATTTTTGTAAGGCCCGTCTGCCCCAAGGGACACCAGGGAAGATTTTAGTTCAAATAAATGGGGACAAAGTTGTTCTGTCCACCGGAGGGCAGATGGGGCAGTTATCCCGATCCACTCCCCGAGGAGGCAAAAAGCCTACTAGATGCCAGGAAATTTAAAAAATAATAAAAAATAATTGGGTGGTGGCTACCAAACAGTATGGGCATGGTTATGCCCCTCCCCAGCTGAAGGGTTTAACAGACTTTCAACTCTGTCTCCCTTCACCCCCCCCCCACACACACACACTAAAAGATCTTATCCCAACGGCAAGCAAGAGGACATTTGTGTTTTTTTCCCGATTATTTGGGGTTTTGGTTTTACATTTGGGCCATTAGAGCATTTCTAACTCTCAAAACCGTCCCACTTGGAATGGTGAGGTCTGCACTTTTTGGACTTTGGGACACTGCCATATAGAAATATCTACGATACAGAGACACATCTGAAAACGAAACATCTGGGTGAGTCCAGGGCGTTGTGCTTCACGTGCACCCCGCACCATTTTCTTACCCACATTGCCCTGCAAACCTCCAACTTTGCTTGAAATCATGCATTTTCCCCATATTTTTGTGATGGGCCCATCCGGAATGTACAGGAATCCACAACATTCCTACCACCCAGCATTTTCGCATCTATACCGCTAAATATTCTGCCCCACTTGTCAGCCTAAAAACTTTTTTATTTCAAACTGCCCTTTTGGACCCACTTTGGTTCCCCCTCAATCTCGACATGTTTTTGGCTCTTCTCTGTGACAGGCACTTGGCCTACCTACACAAGTGAGGTATCATTTTTATTGGGAGACTAAGGAGAACATTGAGTGGTAGGAAAGTTGTGCTGGTACAGTGAAAACACCCAGAAGTGTGGGGAAAATGTGATTTTTTTTTTTTAGCTAAATTTGAAGTTTGCTGAGGATTCTGAGTAAGAAAACACTGGAGGATCCACGCAAGTCACACATCCCTGGACTCCCTGGGGTGTCTAGTTTTCAGAAATGTCTGGGTTTGGTAGGTTTCCCTAGATGGCTGCTGAGCTCAGGACCAAAAAGGCAGGTGCCCCCCGCAAAAACAAGTAGTTTTCTATTTGATAATTTTGATGTGTTCAGAAAGTGTTTTGGGGCATTTCCTGTTGCGAGCACATGGCCTACCCACACAGGTGAGGTACAATTTTTATAGGGAGAATTGGGAGAACGCTGGGTGGAAGGAAATTTGTGGCTCCTCTCAGATTCCAGAACTTTCTGTCACCGAAATGTGAGGAAAACGTGTTTCTTTAGCGAAATTTTGAGGTTTGCAAAGGATTCTGGGTAACAGGACCTGGTGAGAGCCCCACAAGTCACCCCATCTTGGATTCCCCTATGTCTCTAGTTTTAAAAAATGCACAGGTTTGGTAGGTTTCCCTAGGTGGCGGCTGAGCTAGAGGCCAAAATCCACAGGTAGGCACTTTGCAAAAAACATCACTGTTTTCTTTGAGAAAATGTGATGTGTCCACTTTGTGTTTTGGGGCATTTCCTGTCGCTGGCGCTAAACCTACTCACACAAGTGAGTTACCATTTTTATCGGGAGACTTGGGGGAACGCTGGGTGGAAGGACATTTGTGGCTCCTCTCAGATTCCAGAACTTTCTGTCACTGAAATGTGAGGAAAACGTGTTTTTTTTAGCCTAAGTTTGAGGTTTGCAAAGGATTCTGGGTAACAGAACCTGATGAGAGACCCACAAGTCACCCTGTCTTGGATTCACCTAGGTCTCTAGTTGTCAAAAATGCACAGGTTTGGTAGGCTTCCCTAGGTGCCGGCTGAGCTAGAGAACAAAATCCACAGGTAGGCACTTTGCAAAAAACATCTCTGTTTTCTTTGAGAAAATGTGATGTGTCCACTTTGTGTTTTGGGGCATTTCCTGTCACTGGCGCTAGGTCTACCCACACAAGTGAGGTACCATTTATATCGGGAGACTTGGGGGAACATAGAATAGCAATACAAGTGTTATTGCCCCTTGTCTTTCTCTACATTTTGTCCTTCCAAATATAAGACAGTATGTAAAAAAGACGTCTATTTGAGAAATGCCCTGTAATTCACATGCTAGTATTGACACCCCAGAATTCAGAGATGTGCAAATAACCACTGCTCCTCAACACCTTATCTTGTGCCCATTTTGGAAATACAAAGGTTTTATTGATACTTATTTTTGACTCTTTATATTTCAGCAAATGAATTGTTGTATACCCGGTATAGAATGAAAACCCACTGCAAGGTGCAGCTCATTTATTGGTCTGGGTACCTATGGTTCTTAATGAACCTACAAGCCCTTTATATCCCCGCAAGTAGAAGAGTCCAGCAGACGTAACGGTATATTGGTTTCAAAAATCTGACATTGCAGGAAAAAGTTACAGAGTAAAACATAGAGAAAAATGGCTGTTGTTTTCCCCTCGATTTCAATTTTTTTTTATTTCAGTTATTTTCTGTAGGAAACCCTTGTAGGATCTACACAAATTACACATTGCTGAATTCAGAACTTTGTCTACTTTTCAGAAATGTTAAGGTTTCTGGGATCCAGCATTGGTTTCACACCCATTTCTGTCACTGACTGGAAGGAGGCTAAAAGCACAAAAAATTGTAAAAATGGGGTATGTCTCAGTAAAATGCCAAAATTGTGTTGATAAATTGGGTTTTCTGATTCAAGTCTGCCTGTTCCTGAAAGCTGGGAAGCTGGTGATTTTAGCACCGCAAACCCTTTGTTGATGCCAATTTCAGGGAAAAAAACACAAGCCTTCTTCTGCAGCCCTTTTTTCCCATTTATTTTTTAAAAACTGAATTTTCACTGTATTTTGGCTAATTTCTTGGTCTCCTTCAGGGTAACCCACAAAGTCTGGGTACCTCTAGAATCCCTAGGATGTTGGAAAAAAAGGACGCAAATTTGGCATGGGTAGCTTATGGGGACAAAAAGTTATGAGGGCCTAAGCGCGCCCTGCCCCAAATAGCCAAAAAAAGGCCTGGCACCTGAGGGGGAAGAGGCCTGGCAGCGAAGGGGTTAAAGAACACTACTTCATAATGCATTAATATCCATCAAACCAACTACGCTTTAATAACCACAAACCAGCTACATCCCCTATCACTCGTTCACCTTATGCTGGACTTTGACCATGCACAGCACTCCGCTGGCTTTTGGCGTGGTTCGTGCTAGAGAAACACCACATACTTACATACATAAATGCACCATCAAAAAAAATGGACCCCTGTTTAGGATTTAATGACTTTGGGGGTCATTCTGACCCCCGGCGGTCTCAGACCGCCGGGGCCAGGGTCGGCGGGATCACCGCCAACAGACCGGCGGTGCCCCGCAGGGCATTCTGACCGCGGCGGTTCGGCCGCGGTCAGACAAGGAAAACCGGCGGTCTCCCGCCGGTTTTCCGCTGCCCTTGGAATCCCCCGTGGCAGCGCAGCTTGCTGCGCCGCCATGGGGGATTCTGACACCCCCTACCGCCATCCTGTTCCTGGCGGTTCGCCCGCCAGGAACAGGATGGCGGTAGGGGGTGCCGCGGGGCCCCATGGGCAGTGCCCATCCCAATGGCATGGGCACTGCAGGGGCCCCCGTAAGAGGGCCCCACTGTGTATTTCAGTGTCTGCAATGCAGACACTGAAATACGCTACGGGTGCAAACTGCACCCGTCGCACCCCTGCAACTACGCCGGCTCAATTCTGAGCCAGCGTCCTCGTTGCAGGGGCATTTCCTCTGGCCCGGCGGGCGCTCTTTTGGAGAGCGCCCGCCGGCCCAGAGGAAATGTCTGAATGGCCGCCGCGGTCTTTTGACCGCGGTGCGGTCATTTGGCGGCTCCCGCCGCCCGCCGGGCTCAGAATGAGCCCCTTTGTCTTGTGAACCTATAACTTACTGCAGATTAAAAATGTGAAGACTGTATAACCTGATTGTGAATAGAGGCCACCATTTCTGCACTTCCAGAAGTAAGAAACATAAAGGGCCTGATGTACAAAGACATTTGTAGTCACAAAGTCCACGATTCACTAAATCACATGGTTTGCATCCACAAAATGGCTTTTTTAAAAATCTACTAAACCCATTTTGCTATTTGGTAACGTTACTGAATTACAAAATAGGTTTAAAAAAAGTATAATGAATCGTTATTTGAAAGTCATGTGTTTAGGGCGTCCCTTCTATATATCAATTTGTTTTGGTTTGTATCAGTGTTTTGGTGTGTAAAAGTGAAAAAAAACTTTGTTGAGAAATCAACTTTTCTTTTGAAAAGCAGTTATGTTTCCTTTAAGGAACACTGGCTGTTTTTTAAAAATATTAATCTATTAAAATGCAGTCACAAGCATGGTGGTCTGCTGACCCTAGCAGGCCACCATCCTTCTGATGGCATCTAATCGTAGCCAGTCGCAATTTGCGACCTATCTCATGAATATTGATGAGGTAGGTCTGATTGCGTCCATTATGATACAGAATTTTGTGAACCAATCTTTTAGTACAAGGGTCCGTTTTTTGTGAATGGAAATTTCATCCAGCAGGCCCAAAATATTTTCCCACGATCTTTGTAATCTTGTGAGATATGTTCTGTTCCTGTAAATTGCCAAGAACTTTAATTCCTAATTGGATGGGTGTCTCTCAAAACTTAACAAAATAGATTCCATGGCGACTCATCCATCTATAATTTGGAACACAGTCCACATCCACCGGGGCCAAGGTGGGTTTAAAGCATGTCTCTGTTAGATGAATTATGGATTAAAGTGACATTGACTCCTCGCCTCGGTTGTTTCAGATCACAGCCCACTAGATGATAGCTCTGGATTCACACATCTCTTTACTACTACTAGTGAATTGGTGAACAATTCTGTCCCAGCGTGGTTCTCTCATCGCAATATTTTTTTCAGCATTTCAGTTCATCCCAAACTATTTTGCAGTCCGAAGGATTTAACTTGTAAAAGAAAGAATATATTGCTTTAATAAGCAAGCTATTTCCTCTTAGGCATTACTATCATTCATATCCGCAGGTCTCTTCCATCATGGCTTGCCCCGCCCTGAAAATATTTCCCCAGGTTTCAACATTTCATCTTCGGAAGAGGCAGAGATGATCACACAGTGCAGTGGTCTCCCTTCGTTCTGTGCTAATTTAGTTTAATCTGACAACCAGGTTGGGAAATTGCCAAAAGGCTGAACTTTCGGTGGAATCAGTGTGGTATTCATGATTCCCACAAAAATGTCCGTATTTCTTAGAAGAGCCTTGCGGGCAAAGTCAGAGTACCGAGCATTACCGACTCCCACAGTTACTGATTTCTTTGGTATCAGTATTTTCAGAAGCAGAGATACCAATGCCTACGAATTAAGGGCCAATTGCTGTATTCTAGTTTTTTGACTGGTCCAAACAAAGGGACTTCACTTCCCTGCTAAGTGACTGACATTTTGCGGCAGTACAATCCAATCTGTTTATGTGTGCCTAGCATTGCTTGTCAGTCTGTGTTATCCTCTCGGTCTGTGACCACCTTGTGTTTTTTTGTGTTGTTTTGTAGGCCTGCGGCTGTCCTTTGTACTGGAAGGCCCCCATGTTCAACGCTGCAGGAGGAGAACGGACAGGATTCGTCTCTGTGCATTCTTTTATAGCAACGTGGAGAAAGTGAGTAATGCAGAGCGTTCCAGTGCAGTAATCTTTTCTTTAGTTGGTATTATTCTGCTCTTACATTGTGTTTTCCTCAGCAAAGAATGCACCTTCATACTTTAGAAACAATCGAACATAACATAGCTTCTCAAATTCAGAGGATGAAGAGATACTCCGTTGTTGTTCTAATAGCCAGAAAAAATACCACCTACTGTGAGCCATATCCCAAATGGCAGCAAGCAAAGTGTGTGTGCCCTAGCCTCCGTGTGAACATTTTGAAAGAAATGGGGCCAACCGGTTTAATTTACAGCACAATTAGCAAAGAATGTATCAATACACCAAAAAATCATGTTCTGCCAACTGATGCTGATTTTGGAGTGATGTTGAGAGTTACAACGCATAAAAGGATGGGGGGAAAGCAGTGTTTTTACAAAATGATGTCCATGAGAGATTGATTAAAACAGAGTCAGGTATTTAGTCTGGTGTCACATCCTGCCATTTTTCTCAACGTTCGCAGTCTCCTTCTTCACTTCTATCTTTAATTTTCATCTCGCCCATGAAAAGTACGTCTGCCAATCTGTGGAGGACCACTGGGAGACCATCAAATGTGGGGCGATTGGCAGCTAAGCATTTATTTCCTAAATAATGGTGCCAGGTAAATTAGTCTATGGAAGCTGCTGCTTTCAGTCCTACTGAGTCTAAATCCAATTCTTGGGATTATACCAACTGAACTTCACATTTTCACTGAACATTTAATACGCAAGACCCTCATTACAGAACCAATGGGGCAGCCATAATTCATAAAGATGACTGCAAGACAGTAAAAGTAGAAACAACTTAATCGGAGAATCCTCACCACGAAGAAAATAACTGCTATAAGTAAGATTAAGTGCCCAGAGGACACTTGACTGAACATAAAAATTACAAACCCCAAACTCCACTTTATAACCACTAATAAAGTGATTTATAAAGCATCTGATTACTTCTACCGAAGTGTCTCCACGCTGAAGTTTCACTCTCAGAACCTGTCTACGTGATAGAGGCAGGGAATCTCACATTTTGAAGGGTAAAAAACTAAAAGAGAAACCTCCCATGCATGCTCTTTTTATTGTAGGAGTACAGACTGAGACGAACCCTGCAGATCTGAGACTTCTGCAGGGCAGATAAGGTTTGACAAAAGAGTGCAGATAGCGAGGCCCCTTCCTATTCAGGATTCTGCGGCAGTAGCACATAGCTTTGAAGGACACTCTCTGACCCAGGTGCAGTCAATGCAATTTGGCAAGGGCTTGACCCGTACGTGATCGCCTTTGGAAGATTAAGCAGCAGTCGAGCTGCTGCATTCTGCACTCTGGAGTCTCAACAGTCTGGATTGTGAGACTCCAAGGTACCACACATTGTAATAGTCCAGACTGGACATTACCAGAGCCTGGACTACTGACTTTCTAGTAGCTTCCGGAGGAAGTCCCAGGACCTTTTCTAAGGTATTCAGAATCCCAAAACATTTTCCTGCTAGGCTGGTGATCTGACTATCAAACGAGAGTCTTGCCTCAAACCAGATACCGAGATTCTCAACTTTAGACTTATGGTCGGCTCGTGGCACAAGTGAATCTGGCCACCAGGCAGAGGACCAAATTGATGATTCAATTTCCCTAGGATAAGAACGTCAGTTTTACTGGCATTTAGTTTAAAATAGCTGTAGTCCATCCACTCAGCCAGCTCTGACAAACCGGATCATAGCAGAGCTGCTGTATTTTCTTCATCCTAAGACAGAGTGATAATGAGCTGCGTATCTTCGGCGTACAGCACAATGTTAAAGCTGTAATGCTCGATGATATCAGCTAGGGGGGCATATATAGAGAGTGAATAGAGTGAAGATCAACGCTGAGTCTTGCGGCACCCCTTCTGCAGTGGAAAGACCTCAGATGTAAAAGGTTTTTGAGCCACCTGGAAAGTACGGTTCTGTAAGAAAGAAAATAACCACAGCAGGGCCTTGACTTCAATTTAGTAGTTCCATAGCCGTTCAAGCAAAAGGCTGTGAGACACAGTATCGAAGGCTGCACTGAGATCCAGCATTATCAGTGCTGCAGTATTACTCTTGTCAGCGTCTTGCCTGATAGATTCAGAGGCTAGCAACAGTGCCAACTCTGTGCTGAACTGGGGGAAACCCACCTGGGTCCCATGGAGCAGTTCCCTTTCCTCAATGAAGCTCGACAGCTGTTTGTTTATATACTTCTCAGCCACTTTAGAAATGAAGGGGAGCAGGGAGATCAACCTAAAATTTTCCAGCTTTGTAGGATCCAGTAAGGGATTTTTTAAGGGTGGTACTATGGTAGCATATTTCCAACTCAAAGGAACTCAGTTCAGCTCAAAAGAGTTGTTAAGTAGATCATGAAGCACCAGTAATATTGCATCCATCCCTTGTTCCAAAACAGCTGGCGAGGCAGGGTCGGATGATGTGCCTGATTTAACAGCTGTCACCAGAGGAAGCAAATTCTCCGTAGGTAGAGGAATAAAACCGGAAAGTCCTACCATAATGGCAGATGGTTCAAGCTAAACTTGGAGACATGGAGCATCTCTAACTGTCTCAAGGAAAGTAGAATACATAGAAGAGACTTAGTCAGAGAAAAACTAAACAATAGAATTACAGCGTTCCTCTGATGGGATGATAGATCCTGAGATGCAACCCAAAAAGGATAGTGACTTCACAATAGAGAAACATTCCATAGAGGAGTTTTGAGCCTGCTAAATTTTTCCAGCATAAAAAAGACGACGCATTACCCTGATCTGTTTGTCGTATTCCTTCAAGGCCACCCAAAAATTATCTTTGTCATTGGAGCTGAAGTTTCTGTGCCATACACGTTCTAAGCGTTTACAGGTCTTATTCGGCATAAGTAACTCCTCATTAAACCACTCCACCGAAGGTTTGGTTTGTCTGACAGTGTGATCTGTAATGGGTGCAGTTTGATCAAGTGCTTCTGTTCTCCACCCCCCAGGTTGTGAATTGGCTGTGTCTACACAATCACTAAAAATAGGGCGATTTGCTGCCAGTACCTCTGTGAAGACGACAGAGGTAACCTTAGCTCATTTCCATATCCAGACCTGCTTGCTTACATTTGAAATTTAGACTGGGGTAGTTAGAGAAATCTGGAAAGATATGGCACAGTGTTCAGCCCATAAAACAGAAATAGGTGAATCCACCACCAGTCTAGTTGAATTAGCGCACTAACTGAGTGAACTGAAGGGCTTCTAAATCTGTGACCAATGTGGCAGCCTACAAACACATTTTGTTCTTCTAGGTGAAGATTGAGGTGACCTATAACTATAAAGTTAGCACATCGTAATGAGAACGAAGGCAGAATATCTGCTGAGGCGGCTGTGAAATTCAAAGCCATGCCCCGAGGACGATAAATCAGAAACCCAGCTAAAGTAAAGTTACTGGATAGAGCAAGAGTGAAAAAGGCTGCCTCACTTGCCTACAAGTATTATCTTTGCAATTGTACAGGGAATAGTCTGTTTTAAAATAATAGCAATCCCACCTCCTGTTGGTGTCTGTCTAACCTGACTATCACATAGCCTTTGAGGATAGCATTGAATACGTCAAGTGCTGAGCATTCCGTCACTCATGTCTCAGATAAGAAAATGGTATCTGGCTGATGATCAATAAAAAAATCAAGCAACTCTAGGTTATGTTTATTGAGCGAGTAACAACGTGCCACGAAAGGGAATGGCAAAATCTAACTTCTCTTTAGTGTTGCTGTTATTGGTGCTATAGGGGTGAACCCACACTTACTGCAGACCAGATTTCCTTGGGATAGATCCAGTGTGACAGCAGTCTCTCAAGATAATAGGAGTCAGTTGTAATAGCTCCAAAGAGGCATATCGGCTGATGGGAGACCCCAAACGACCAGGGGGCCTAGCCTCTGGCACCGTCCAGGCAGGGAAGGGCGCAGATGGGCTTGCATTAGGCACGCCTTCTGCACGCAAGCGGCATGGCTGCGCAGCTGACATGTCTAATAGGCCCACATCTGAAGGGGACGTTGATGTGACGTGCCAGGTGCCGAGAACCGGGGAGGGGGGGCGGGGTGGGGCAGTGGGGGGTGCAAACAATCACAGACTGGAGCACAGCAGCTCCACTCATGTCTGTAAGGCTTCCCTCCCAATAAAAAACCAAACATAAGTTAAAATAAAAGTGTGAAAAAGAAACCATAACACATTAAAAAGGTGGTGGTAGCCGATTTGAAATGGCCGCCAGCATGGACTGGAGCCAGGCAACGCCAAGCACACTAACACGCTTTACAAGGAAATTAAAAATCACTACAATCAGGCTACAGGCATCCAAGTAGTTGTTTAGCCACTTAAAAATATGATTTTATTAAGCTGCCTCAGGTGCTTCCACCAATCTCTCTAGTAAGCATTCCCGGCTCGCTTCGTTCTAAAGAAGCGGGGCGGGTACGGCTAAAATGTATTTAAATTAAATTTAAAAAAAAACACTTACCTTTTCGACAGTGTCCCGCGCCACAATCCTCTTCCCTGCTGGATGCACGCAGGCACAGGCTCCCAGCCTGCCCTGCGGCCAATCCTGACGCTGCTCAGAGCAGTGTCATGATTGGCTGGGAGCGCCCTGGCGGGACGCTCCCAGGCATGTGGGAGCCTGTGCAGGTTCTCTCCAGCCCAGCAACAGAGCCTACTACGCATGGGTGTTTGGCCGGCCCGAGACGGCCAGCCAACACACATGCATAGCGAGGGGGAGTGGTGAGCCCCCTCCCGGATGCCTCCCAGATACCCCGCCTCTCACAACGAGGGGATGGATAAACATAGTTTATTATCCCCTCGTTGTGAAAGTTTTGCAGCTTCTGCTGCTGGCGGGGAGACACTCCTCCGCCCTAACGGAGGAGCCGCCCCTTCTAGTAAGCTTTTTCTGCATTAGTTTTATGCTGCTATATCTAATTTGATGATTTTGACTTAGTATATTATTGCACCCCTCTTGTCAGTGTAGCAAAAATAACACTAGTTTTAAATGCTGCATACTGAACTTCTGACTCTTAAAATGTCATCAAACTGTACAGTGCAAGAAAATAAAATAGCAGCACAATTCTGTATCAGGGCTGAACTACCAGCATATACAACAGTAAAAGTACTCATTGCAGTGATGGTATCTACAGTGTTCCATTAAAATAACAAGAGGTGTTCAGTGACACCAAGGAAAAGTTGCTATAAATATGAGTAATTCAAATCACCAACGTAGCATAAATAATTATTCAGATATGTTTATATCATCCTTAAAAATGTTTTCGAAAATTACCTCATTTTTCCACACATCATATTATGATTTTTACGAATGCATATTTGGCTCTGTCATTTTCTTTAAATAACTATTAAAAGTTCTTGAGTTTATGGCATTGTCTTCCCCAAAAATGCACTTTCCCCATTAGGACTGGCATCCTGCTCCTTAAAGTGAGCGTGATGCTGGCAGTGTGCCACCAGTGATGCACCTCATGGACAGAAAAATCTACTACTAATAATAATAATAACATGTTTCATACTGCACTTAATTCCTAATGGCAGCAATTTGTAATCGATATATATACAGGGAGTGCAGAATTATTAGGCAAGTTGTATTTTTGAGGATTAATTTTATTATTGAACAACAACCATGTTCTCAATGAACCCAAAAAACTCATTAATATCAAAGCTGAATATTTTTGGAAGTAGTTTTTAGTTTGTTTTTAGTTTTAGCTATGTTAGGGGGATATCTGTGTGTGCAGGTGACTATTACTGTGCATAATTATTAGGCAACTCAACAAAAAAAAATATATACCCATTTCAATTATTTATTATTACCAGTGAAACCAATATAACATCTCAACATTCACAAATATACATTTCTGACATTCAAAAACAAAACAAAAAAAAATCAGTGACCAATATAGCCACCTTTCTTTGCAAGGACACTCAAAAGCCTGCCATCCATGGATTCTGTCAGTGTTTTGATCTGTTCACCATCAACATTGCGTGCAGCAGCAACCACAGCCTCCCAGACACTGTTCAGAGAGGTGTACTGTTTTCCCTCCTTGTAAATCTCACATTTGATGATGGACCACAGGTTCTCAATGGGGTTCAGATCAGGTGAACAAGGAGGCCATGTCATTAGATTTCCTTCTTTTATACCCTTTCTTGCTAGCCACGCTGTGGAGTACTTGGACGCGTGTGATGGAGCATTGTCCTGCATGAAAATCATGTTTTTCTTGAAGGATGCAGACTTCTTCTTGTACCACTGCTTGAAGAAGGTGTCTTCCAGGAACTGGCAGTAGGACTGGGAGTTGAGCTTGACTCCATCCTCAACCCGAAAAGGCCCCATAAGCTCATCTTTGATGATACCAGCCCAAACCAGTACTCCACCTCCACCTTGCTGGCGTCTGAGTCGGACTGGAGCTCTCTGCCCTTTACCAATCCAGCCACGGGCCCATCCATCTGGCCCATCAAGACTCACTCTCATTTCATCAGTCCATAAAACCTTAGAAAAATCAGTCTTGAGATATTTCTTGGCCCAGTCTTGACGTTTCAGCTTGTGTGTCTTGTTCAGTGGTGGTCGTCTTTCAGCCTTTCTTACCTTGGCCATGTCTCTGAGTATTGCACACCTTGTGCTTTTGGGCACTCCAGTGATGTTGCAGCTCTGAAATATGGCCAAACTGGTGGCAAGTGGCATCGTGGCAGCTGCAAGCTTGACTTTTCTCAGTTCATGGGCAGTTATTTTGCGCCTTGGTTTTTCCACACGCTTCTTGCGACCCTGTTGACTATTTTGAATGAAACGCTTGATTGTTCGATGATCATGCTTCAGAAGCTTTGCAATTTTAAGAGTGCTGCATCCCTCTGCAAGATATCTCACTATTTTTGACTTTTCTGAGCCTGTCAAGTCCTTCTTTTGACCCATTTTGCCAAAGGAAAGGAAGTTGCCTAATAATTATGCACACCTGATATAGGGTGTTGATGTCATTAGACCACACCCCTTCTCATTACAGAGATGCACATCACCTAATATGCTTAATTGGTAGTAGGCTTTCGAGCCTATACAGCTTGGAGTAAGACAACATGCATAAAGAGGATGATGTGGTCAAAATACTCATTTGCCTAATAATTCTGCACTCCCTGTATATACTAGGTGTTACTGGAACCCTGGGGTAGGTAGATTATGGAGCTGTTTTCCTAAGGCCATCTGGTTGTTGTTTCCTTGCATTGATCCGAACCTATGACTCTTTAACCTAATCTCTTCTAAGAGCTTGCATGACAAATTGTCTTTGTCACTTACTGTAAATCACACTTCACTATCTAATTACCCAGCATAGAGGCCTTCTAGTCTAGCAGGCCCACTGACAACTCCTAATGTAAATGCTGCAAATTGTTCTGCAAAAGGCCACTAGTTGTGCAGTTGTATCCTTGGGAAAGAGATATCTCCACTTAAGCACATATTTTTGTTTACTTTCAAGGCTTAGGGGATCATTATGACCCTGGCAGTCCTGCCCCTCCACGCCGGTGGTGGCAGCCAGACCGCCAACAGCGTGGCGATGCAGGACCGCCAAATTATGACCGTTGCAGTGAACTGACTGCATCGCAGCCAGCTCTCAGCCTGTACTGCCAGGGGAGTAAAACTGCCTAGCCGAAGGTTGACCACCTTTGGCCCGGCAGTCCACCTAACACCGCCCGCGGTATAGTAAGTATCTTTACTGCCAGGGCCACAAAATCCCTGGTGGTAAGGATACTGGCGACAGGAATACTAATTCCTGTCACCACTACAGGACTCCCCAACCCCACCCCCTTCTGTGTAGGAGCCCCAACCCCGACCCCATCAGGATCCCCCCCAAGCAGAGACCCCGGTCCCTGTACTGATCCCCCCCACCCCTGATCCCCGTACTGCCCCTCCGATCCACGCACGCACACACCACACATACAGACATACACGCACGCATCCACATATACTTAAATACATGCACACATCCACGTTCATTCTTTCACACACACATGCACTCATGGCCACAACCTCTGGTCTGAAGTCTGTTCAGATAGGCAAAGGATATTAAATTACCTCAGGGTATACTACATAAGTATCCTGTAAAGAGAGTCAAAATGAAAGTACCAAATCCAATGGATATGGTAATCTGAAAAGGAGTAAGAAAGTTTTAGCATAAGCAATATACTGATTCAGATGCCCTAATAAAAACTTGATATGACTGTCAAAAAGCTGACCTTCATCCAGATTTAAATGCCAGCTCGTAATAACTTACAATAACTGTGTATACATTTTCTCAGTGATTACTTATGCCGCCAGGTAAGTCAGTGTTGTCTAGATAAGTTTCCATCAGAATAACCGGAATTACTTTTATTATAGCATCACAAAATCTTTACTACATCATAACATCTAAAAAGAAAACATAAATATAAGCCATAAGTGTAAAATAGTTACTCCAGTACTGCGGTATCTTTTATAGATTCCCACGATTGAATCATTCCCCATCGTTGAAGCGGGTGTCCCACGATATCATAGTAAGCAGTATCTCTCAGTATAATAGGCTGTAAAGGTGATTGCAAGATTCAGCTTACTAGCCCATCCATGTCCTCTTTAAAAAAGGACTAAAGTTGAACAATGACCAATCAGGTGACAGGACCCTTAAAACTCTCTCAATAGAGGCATCTTCCCTCAGATTTTCACCACACACCATGTGCGCGAGTCTCCCTGAGCTCTGCACAGTTCTTCCTGATTTGGTGATTTCCAAGTTGATTGTTCTCTGTTCCAGCATGTCAGAACTGGTTAAGAAAGGACTCTTCAAATCTTGTACCACCTGTGGTAAGAAAAGGCTACATTCGGAAGATCCTTGCAAAGAATGTATATATTACCTTCATCCATCCCACAAGGTGAGAGACTGCAAGATATGCAGAACTTTTTCTACAAAAACCTTCAAAGACCGTGAGGGAAGACTTTTATTATGGCTACAGAAACTTAAAACTAAGACTGTTGTAGATTCTGAGGAAGAAAGTAGTGAGTGTTTCATCTGCTTACATACTTCAATGAAAGAGGGAAAGGTCTCGCCATGATTCCCCTCATCACAGTAAAAAAGCCTTCCATGAGGAAAAACAAGAAAGGGCTCCCTCAGACTCTAATCCTGAGCCCTCAACTCCATCTACAACCCTTCTTTTGAAACCTAAATCATTATCTTAACCTCTCTCAAAGAGGCCAAAAATCACTGTTAAACTGTCATTGACGGCAGCAGCCAGAATCCTGATGACGATTTCACCATCATCATCTATCCTGTTGTCGACGACATTGATAACGGTTTCTGCATCAACAGAGGCTACCTCATCGATGACAACCACCACACCCGACAAGATCCATTGTGTAGACAACGACAGTGACGTCGACGAAGACCATGCCAACACCGTTGACGACCACATCAGTGTCAGTGTCACTGTCGTCGATGACCTCGTCGACGACGCAGTCGTTGGAGAAATCCTCCTCTTCGTTGGCGAAACCGAAACACAAGAGACCATCCACATTACTGTTATCCACACCATTGACGCTACCGTTGACAACAGTTTTACCATCTCCTCAACGTTTTCATCCTGAAGTCATGTCACCTACTGAAGTGTTGCCACTTATACCCAGCCATTCATTGGATATTCAGGACTTGGACGACGATCAAGGGATGTTAGGTGCAGCTCATAGTCCCTCAGAATTACAGGTTAAATATCAGGATGAAGAGGAAGAGTAAAGCAATATCATCATTATGTTACTCCTTACCACCAGGCATGGTCCAGGTTCCAGCTACTCTAGTGCAAGACCTGCAAGGTATGCTTACAGACTATTATAAGCGTTTCCCAACACCAGTTGAAGCGCAACAGCCACCAACATCAGTAACTGCCCCTGCAACAGATCACCAGAACATCTACGTCCACCACCTACTCGAAGAATGACTCTGCCATCCTGCATTGCAATGCCTCCTCGAGAAGATCCTTCTTCATCAGATAATGATGATGCTGGTGATGATGGAGATAGGGAAGAAGGCAAGATAACGGACAATCGCACCATGACCAGTGAACAGGATGATTACCTCATTCCTCCAGCACAACACCCAGTAGATTCTCCATCGGGAGATATTGGTTTTCACATGCTAATGGAGAGAGCGGTCATGTGTTTCCAACTGCCCATCACTACTAAACAGATGGACTGTTTTCTATATGATTTCAAGGATCAGTCTAGAAAGACAGTCAGAGCAATACCAATTGCAGGTTAAGTATGAGATGAAGGATAAAAGATAATGGAAACACCAGCGACCGTCACTACCGTTCTTCCTAGAATAGATAAGAAATACAAGGCGCCAGAGAACTCAACTGCTCATTTGATTGGACATCCAAGACCTGATTCCGTTATTTCTCAGGCCGCACATCACCTGTCTAAAAATCATTCCACCCCAATAAAGTCTCTGCCTGACAAGGAAGACAGGAGGCTGGAAAATATCGGCAAAAGATTCACAGTCATGTCAGGTCCAACTGTCCGGGCCACAAACCCCCCCTGGCCATTCTGGGATCATATGATCGCCAAATGTGGTCTGACATTGCCACAAAACTGGATTTCCTGCCAAATGTCAAGAAAACCAAAGCTACTCACATTTTACAGAAGGCCGAAAAGGCAGCATCTGAAATTATTGACTGGGCAATGGATATTACATTCATAGGATTCCGTTCAACCCAGAAGTGCAAACCAAGATCCTTGATCTGCCCTTTGACGGCAATTCTTTATTTGGGAAGCACGTCAGTGACGCTCAACAGACCATAAAAGCAGACACAGAAACATCTCGATCCCTCAGAACTCTTCATGTCGTAAGACCACTTTTTGTGTCGTACGTGCCCGTGTATCTTACTTGTACCATGGAGGACACCAAAGATACTAACCACAATCTTACCAGCATTCCTTTCAGCCCTGTCAACCACCACCATTGGCAGCCTACTCTAAGCAACCAAGAAGGAGACATGCTGCTTCTGCTGGAGATATCGCTAGGAAGCAGTGAAAACTTCAAAGTACTGGGTATTACACCTTTTCATCCTAACATGGGTGCCAGAATTTCCCACTACTTACATCATTGGAGCAAAATAACTGCAGACAAATGGGTGTTGGATCTCGTCAACCAGGGCCATATTCTGGAGTTCACTCAAATTCCACCTCACACTCCACTGACAAAATTCCTCCCTGCTTACCTTCATCTTCTTCACAAGGAGGTTTTGGCAATGTTGTCAAATGAGGCCATGGAACATGTCCTGCAATCCGAACTTGGAAAGGGATTTTACTCCTGTTTTTTCTTCGTGAGGAAGAACTCAGGGGAGTGGCATCCCATTCTTGACCTCAGGAAACTCAACAAGTACCTGAAGAAACAATCTTTGTGTTTAGTTTCCCTCCAGGAAATTCTCCAGGTTCTCAACCACAGAGATATCCTTACCAGCCTCGATCTCCTGGATGCCTATTTCCACATTTCCATCCATTCCAACCATCTCCATTTCTTCAGGTTTACAGTAGCCATTACTAATTACCAGTTCTAAGTCCTTTCCTCCACAGATATTTATGAAATGTCCTGCCCCAGTGGCAGCCCATCTGCAATAAGGAATTTGAGTTTTCCCTTACCCCGATTTTGGTTTATAAAGGCTCCATCTTTCCAACAGGCTTCAAGGTATACTGGCAAGTGTTTTCATCTCTTTCAAACGATGGGGCTCACAGTCAATTTCCAGAAATCTATCCTTTTGTATTCAACACAAATAACTTTTCTGGGAGCAGCTCTAAACACATTACTACTCAACAAGGCATTCTTGTCCATAGACAGACAGCAAAAACTCTCCATTCTGGCTCACTCCCTTTCAAGAAGAAAGTGCAATGAAGTTTGCCTGAGTAAATCTCTACTAGGCATGATGTTCAGCCATTTTCTTAATACCTCATCCTTGTCTCAAAATGCGACTATTCCAGGAGCAATTGGGTGCACTGTTAGAAGGAAAATTCGACAACATCATACAGATCACACCTGTCATGAAAGCAGCTCTTCCCTAGTGGACCAGCTCCAACAATCTTTCTGCAGGACTGACATTCCTTCCCCCATTTTGGAATACATCAGTACAGCAGATGCTTCTCTAGAAGGATAGGGAGCTCATTTGCAAGATCTACAGATTCAGGGCAAGTGGACACCAGAACAGTTGAAACTGCATATAGCCTTCCTCAACCTGGAAGCAATCTCACTGGCTTTTCAAGCTTTCTTGCCGAGAGTTCAAGGTTCCGCTGTGTTGATATGGACAGACAACACAACAAGCATGCTTTACTTCAACAAACAGGGAGGTACGCGATCCAGGATTCTGTCCCAGCAAGCTCAAACTATCTGGCCCTGGGCATTAAGACACCAAGAGGCCTTAAGGGCATAATATCTCCCAGGAGTACACAGCTGTCTAGCAGATACCTTGAGCAGAAAATCCCAAAGTTGCCATGAATGGCCACCTGGTCCTGGATGCCATATTTCAAGCGATGGGGCAAACCCAATCTGGATCTTTATGCATCACATTCTTGTGAGCAAGACATGCCGGTTTTACGGCAGCAGGTACGCCCAGAAAGTATCCTGGGGGAATTCTATTTCGATGCAATGGTCTGGGATATATGCCTTTGCTTTTCCCCCAATCCTACTCATTCACAGGATTCTCCAGCAAATCAAACAGGAACCATGCCAGTTAATACTCATAGCTCCACTGTGGCCCAGACTGCACTGGTTTACGGAGCTTCTCATTTTGTCGGCGAACAAACACATTCAACTCAAGCCCCAAGTAGACATGTTATCGATCAACAATCACTAGGTCCTTTATCCAGTCCCAATTTCTCTGCATTTATTAGCTTGGCTCCTGAGCACCATTAGCTACCGCACCTAGCCATTCCAGACGATTGTCGGAGTATTCTTGCAAAGGCCAGAGCTGATTCTTCCAACAAAACATATTGCTTCAAATGGAAACGTTTTTTCATTTGGTGTGAGAAGTCTAGAGTACATCCTACCACATCTCCTTCTGAACAAGTGTTACAGTCTTTACAATCTCTAGCCAAATCTGGTTTAACACACTCCTTTGTGTGCATTTAGCTGCTATTTCCAGGTATAGGCAGACATTGGGATCTCCTTCCCTATGGTCAGACCGATTAATTGTCCAATTTCCTAAAGGGCTTTTCAGGGCATATCATCCAATAAAATCACCACCATATGCATGGCAGCTTAACACCTTTCTATCCCAAATGATTAAAACTCCATTTGAAGCAATTCACAGGGCTGAACTAGAGTTCCTTACTTGGTAGGTGGCCATATTACTAGCCCTTACCTCTGCTAGGAGAGTACTCCAACTTCAAGTATTTACTAATAAGGAACCTTTCTTACAATTCAAGGATACCATGGTAATCCTGCAAACTAATCCCAAACTCATACCAAAGGTTCCCATTGACTTTCATCGAAATCAACCAATTATGCTCAAGATTTTCTTCCTCAAACACCAGTGGAACAGAGTCTTCATTCTCTTGATATAAAGAGATGTTTAACATTTTATTTACATCGAACCAAGCATAGTTTTACTACTGATCAACTCTTTATGGCCTATGGTATCAACAATAAAGGTGTACCAGTTTCCAAATCAACCATAGCAAGATGGTTTTCATCGGCCATTCAGTTCTGCCACTCTATGGCTGGCAGGCCTTTAAGACAAAAGACTAGAGCACACTCTGTGAGAGCAGATGCCACAACAGCGGCCTTCTTTGCTGGGGTGTCCATTGAAAATATATGCTGTGCTGCATCCTGGAAGAGCAAGCACCCTTTCACCCAGCACTACTGTATGGAAGCAGCACAGACTTCTGATACAGCAGTGGGTCAAGGGGTACTTTGGCGTATTTTCCAATAAGGTGAGCCTGTTACCATATGTTATATAATTTAATACTCACCATTCACTGTCATAATCATGTCTATTTGTTGCTAATGTATTACACTGCTTACTATACACATTTAAGCATGTGAATCGATGAAAGATACCCCAATACTGGAGAAAGAAATGTGTTACTTAACTGTAACTCCTGTTCTCCAGTATTGGTATATTTTATAGATTCATATGTGACCCAGCCTTCTCCCCCTAGAAGCTGTCTTTGACCAGTTAGGTTTATCCCACTAGTGCTTAGAAAATCTGAGGAAAGATGCCTCTGTTGGGAGTGTTCTAAGGGTGCTGTCGTCTGATTGGTCATTGTTCAACTTTGGTCCTTTTTGAAAAAGGACATGGATAGGCTATTAAGCTGAATCCTGTGTTCCCTTTACGGCCTATTATTCTGAGTGATACTGTTTACTATGATATCTTGGGACTCCCACTTTGACTTCAGGGAATGATTCAACCATGTGCATCGGTGGAAAATACCAATATTGGAGAACAGGAGTTTCAGGTAAGTAACAAATTCTATATAAAACATCCTAGTTTCAAAACATGATCATAAGTTATGTAACCATTTGTCAACATCTAAACACATTATATTATGGAGTATAATTCCTTAAAGGGAACTGCAGAAGCAGATGTACAAAAAATTGCTTTTATCGAAAGCAGCACAATCTGTACAGACTCTATCCACTTCATCAACAATACAATAAGCATCCATGCAAAAACATTCAAAAAGGATAATAAACTCATTAAGTGAACCAAATATGCTGGTCCATAGTAGCCGAAAGAAAACAAACATGTAAGCAATCGTAATGCATAATTGTAACAAAAGCTAGCCGATATCCCCAAATTAAACTCTAAAACGCTGTTTCATCCAGGCACATTGAAAATATTTACTACGGATGAATGGATCCACATCCAAAAAATACATATATGGTATGTGAGTGTTGAAAATGGCCCTTTTTGCAGGGTTATCCCTAATTCTTTTGCTTCTGAACTCCTATTTTTGATCCTGTGTTGAATTTCGTTTTTGCTGACTTTAGGACTCTGGGCACTTTACCACTGCTGACCAGTGCTAAAGTACAAGCGTTCTTTGTCTAAATGGTATTGGTGAATGGTTTATCCATGGTTGGCCTATTTGATTTACCATAAGTCCCTATTATAGTGCGCCAGGTGTGCCCTGGGCCTGTATACCAAATGCCACAAAATGCTACTAGTGGGCCTGCAGCACTGATTGTGCTACCCATACAAGTGGCCCTGCAAACATATCTCATGCCAGCCATTACACTGCCTGTGTGTGCAGTTTTAAACTGCCATTTGCACGGGCAATTGCACCCACTCGCTAGGCTCAAACGTCCTTTTTACTGCATGTAAGTCACCACTAGGGTAGCCCCAATGCAGCCCCATGGGCATAGCACAGTGAATTTAAAAGGTAGGACATGTACTGGTGTGCTTTACATGTCTTGATAGTGAAATACTGCTAAATTCAGTTTTTACTATTGCAAGGACTATCTTTCCCATAGAAATACATGAGGATTGCCTTGAAATATCTCTTAAGTGTGATTTCCCATTGGGAGCAGATAGAGATGTGGAGTTTGGGGTCTTTAAACTCACAATTTAAAAATATTTCTTTTGGTGAAGTTGGTTTTTAAATTGTAAGCTTTAAAATGCCATTTTCTTGCTTAAGCTAGAGTGGTGGGAGGATTTTACACTTGCACCTGAATAGGGCTGTGCCTTTCCTTACACAAAGCAATCTTCAACTCCTAGGAGTGTGCCTGGGGCCAGGGCAAGGAAAGTCAAGGTCTTGTGCACTAGAAAGACTTTTCTTTGAAGTTTGTCTACTTCAAAGTCAGACATGGGTATAAGTACTGGACCTCTGACACCCCATAGTTAGAATCCTTGTGGACTGAGGGCATTCTGCCACGAAGAAGAGCTGGATGCTGTAGGATGGACTGCCACTGTGCCTGCTGCTTGCTGCTTCTGTCCATGGAGTGAAAGGACTGGACTTTGCTTTTTTACATCCTGCTTCCAAAGGTTTTCCAAGGGCTTGGGCTCAGCTTGCCTCCTGTTAAGAAGTCTCAAGGACATCAAGGACTTCATCTGCCAGTGCTTGGGCTCTCTTGTTGAGAGTCCTGACTTGCCAAGTAGTGCCAAATCCAGTTCCTGGGCCCTTCGAAGTGAGCTCTGGTGCAACCAAGAATAAACCAAGTACATTGACTCCAGAGCGACTTCTGAACTGGTGGCGCTGTCCGACTCCGCATCGCAGGCCCAATGCCACTGCAGTGCCTCACAAGTCCTGCCACAGCGTGAGTCCCGAGTGCCGTTTCACCGAAGTCCCTGACACCCAACTCTCCCGCTGCACCTGTGGCCCGTGATGATGTGATTGCGACACCACAAAGTTGACGCCTAGTGTCTTGACCTGCTGGACTCATTGACCCCGGCTTGTCATAAGGAACCGATGCCGCATCACCTCCCCTTCAATCTTAAGGAACCGTCGACTCACCTCCCCTTGCCCAGCAGTAAGGAACTGAAGCTGCAATAGCTCTAGCGACGCTTCACCTCCCCGACTCCCTGCAGTGCCTTTGTTTCCTTGTTTACCAAGGTACTCTAACTGGGGTCCATGCGACTCCGTGACCGGCCTGCACTCCCTCACGAGTGGCATCAGACTGTTTGGAATGACTCCAGAAAGACTTTGTGATAGCCCAGATTGGAGCCATTGTGTTTCTGAGTGCCATACTAAGATTTAATCTTTGAACATTTTTATCTCTGTTTGCGTATGTTGGATTTTTGTCGTTTTGGTCTTATTTTGCTCAGATATATACTGGTTATTTTTCTAAACTGGTGTGGAGTACTTTTGTGGTGTTTTCACCGTGTTACTGTGTGTATGTGTGTACAAATACTTTATGCATTGCCTATGAGATACGCCTGACTGCTTGTTCCAAGCTACCAAGGTGATGACCAGGGGTTATCTTATAGGTGTGACTCCCTTACCCTGACTAGAGTGAGAGTCCCTGCTTGGACTGCCAACTAGAGACCCCAATTCTAACAGTGAGTAAATATTGATTACATCTAAGATGTAAAGATATACACCTCAGTCGCCCATTAAAACGGTAATGAAGCTGTATTGTTGCTTGGACTGCCAACTATAGACCCCAATTCTAACAGTGAGTAAATATTTATTACATCTAACGTGTAAAGATATACACCTCAGTCGCCCATTAAAAAGGTAATGAAGCTGTATTGTTAGTACAACATTGCGATGAACTTATATCGTAATGCTAAAGTGTAAGCAAAGGAAAAATACTCAAACAGGATTACCGAAAATATTGCATAACTGAGAAAGCAACTATAAAACAATATTTTGAAGTGTGCAATTAAAACACATGTAAACAACAAGAGCCATAACTTACCACCAATATCAGGATCCACACCTGGACACCACCAATGCAGTATTGTTTGGTAGTGCACCACGTACCTCACTTAATTATTGCGCAAGTCATAGAGAAAAAGGACAAGGCTGGATACCTGGAAAAAAGGAGAAAAAAAAAAAAAAACTAGCCCCACCTGCTAATCTGTGTCTAGAAGGTTGAATAACTCCCAGTAAATGCTCAAGCCCCTATCCACTGATTGTAATCTAATAAACCATTTGAATTCCTGTATGTGTAAAGTGATCATTCTGTTCCCCCCTACTTAGTGGACTATTTACTATCTCGAAAGCATTGCACCTGATTCTAATGTCAACAAAATTGGCCTATCTGTAAAGCACCTTTCGTGCTGCCAACATAGATCAAGGAACAGTGACAAGTGATGACATAAACAACATACCTGGTGCCACAATTGATAAAGTCCCTCAAAAAATACTTGGGACTATTATCCTGAAATCCCAGTAATCTGTCCAGGGTAAATGGGCAGATATTAAATTTTGCTCCTTTAGAAAAACCGATAGTTTTAGAGGGTAACCTAGTATTTTGAGATACTGGAGGCAAGTAGCTACGGCAAAGATGATCACCTATATTTCTACCCATTTTGTCTACAACGGACGGTTCTTAAAGGAATGATCCCTTTCATTGCCATGTCCATAGTAACAATATGCCAGTGTCTAAGTATAATATTCAAAATAGAACTACTGTTTCTGTTATAGGAGGTGATTAACGCAGGAGGCATTTTCAGATTTTTCTTATGTGTGCCCAACAAATTACAACAGTTGATTTTATTTATACGCTCTCTGAATTTCATAATCAAATCAGGGCTATAGCCCTATCTAGGAATCTCTGTTCCATAGAGTTAAATTCATCATAGAAAATTGTGTCAATAATGCAGTTAAGTCGTAACCGTATTGTTTCACCAAACGGAATGGATTCAGTTTGATGTTTAGGATGTGCACATGTGGCATATAATATCTAATTAACAGAACTGGGCTTTCTATTTAGACTGGAATCTATTTTGGTATGTACAAAAATGGTAATATCTAGAAATTCTGTGGACCCTTTACCAAAATACGAAATTAATTTCATATTGTAATCTTTGTTGTTGATGTGCATGACCAAGTCACATAGAGATGATTTAGTAACAGTCCAGATATGGAAGATACCATCTATGTACTTGCCCCAAAATAAGATGTTAGTCGGGGGAGGTGCACAGTGCTTCCAAAAATGGAACATTCCAAAATGACCCATATAGAGATTAACAAATTAAGGTGAAAATGTTGTCACCATAGCTACTCCTTTGATCTGTTTATACCACTTTTGATCATGTATGAACACGTTGTCAAGAACCAAACATATAATATCAAGTAACATCCCAGTATTTTCCAATCAGCTATAATGTTTGTAGCAGTGTGCTTTATACATAAAGCAATGTATCTTTCCTACACACAGTTTATGTCAGGCAAATTTAATTAGTAGCAGTCTGACTGTGAATCTTGTTCAAAAACATCTTCAAAATGATGATGCTGACACTTAAGAATATTTAGTGGGGTGAAACAGTCATCTCAGTGCAAGCGACCCTCCTTTGAAATGCTTTATAAAGTGATGTCGATCTCCAATCTCCTTTTTTAAAGTTTAGGAATGTGGTATAAAAAATGACAGCTTTCTTCCTAGAATTTGAATAGCTCCTAAGTATCAGTTTGCACAGTGATACTCCAGGCCACATGCCATGCTTTATAAATGATATTAACAGCAGCGTGGGATCAGAAGCCTGAGCCACTGAAGGATGTAATTTTTGTTCTAGAACTTCGTATTGGTTTGCACCAATCATAAACTAGAAGAAGGTCTACCCATATGGAGTTTGCTTTGGTTCCTGCTCTAGCAGATCTTGTTCTGTACTATCTAATCAGTATGTAGGTGGTCCTCATGGACTTGTTGAAAATGCATGGTCTTGATCCCAGAAGGAATTGCTCAATATCAATATCAACATCAGCAGCCTTTTGATCAGGACAGTCATCATGGACCAGAACACCTTACTTCCTGTTGATGAGAGGGAGGTTGTCAGGTGTACATCAATACCACTAATGACATTTTCTACTGCAGCAAGCAGGAATACACTCTTGAAAGGAATGGTAACTGAACCAAAAATGTAATCCTAAAAAGTTGTCAGTTGCTTTGCTGCTTAAGCAAACCCCTACTGCCTCAATACATATCTTATCTTGGTCTTCACTCTAAATGTATTGTTTACTTACGGAAAGATGATATAACTATCCTGCCAGGACTGCTTCTGATTGTATCACACTCAACATAAGAACAACGGCGGTGAGTAGTAACAAAAAATATGTTGGTGGTATAGATAGTTGTGTAGTGGAATGCGGACATTGAAAAGCATTACACTTGAACAAACATTTTACTGTTATAACTCATATCTGATAGAGACATCTAGATGCAGATTCCTGACCTTAGAATTTCTTCCAGGCGTCAGTCTGGATCTGAAGATTTTTCTTGAACAGTACTCCTGCGTGCCGTTAGGTGGCATTGATCGGCTCCACGTCCGTCATCCTCCTCCCAGGATATGATGTTGTGGGTCCTATATAAGCGCCACCCCGGTGCGCTGACCTCAGTTCTTTTCTTTCCACGCCACCCAGTGCTGATCCAAAGAAAGAGCTACCCTTCATTCACTTTTTGATTGGTCTTTTGTTTTACTTTTGTCAAAGCTTTTTGAGTGTTTCCACTCCTGGTGCGTCAAGGGATGTCTTCTAAAAAAAAACTGGATCTAGCCCTGGGGATCCTGCCATTGGGTGATGTCCATGAATGACCTGCACCTCATGTGCCTTTCGTGTCTGGAGCACGACAACAACACAAATTGATGCTCCGAGTGCCGGCCCATGAATCCGAAGGCTTTTCAGGAGCGATCCCGAAAGCTTATGGTGGCCGGGCGCTCTGCTCCGCGTAATTCCTGATCTCGGTCGAGAGGAATTTTTCAGGATCCATCACGGCAGGATCTGCCATCACCTGCTCCGCTGGCAGTCCATCACGTCAGACAGGTGGGTTTTTCAGATAGACCGGAGGGCCTACTCCCTTCCCTTTGAGACTACCCCTCCATCGATGCCACAGTCCTGCAATCGGATGACGGAGGATCACTTGGCACTTCTCCAAGAGGAGGTTACCGCTCTCTTTGCCAAAGGAGCCATAGAGAGGGTCCCTGTGCCAGAACTAGGTTGTGGTTGTTATTCCCCGCTACTTTCAGGTACCCAAGAAGGACACGGGGCTCCGCCCTATCCTGGACCTTAGGTCCCTTAATCTGTTTGCTCAAGAAGGAAAAGTTCAAAATGCTCACTCTGGCTCAGGTTCTTTCTGTCCTGGACCCAGGAGCTGGATGGTAGCATTGGACGTGCAGAATACTTTTTTTCATATTCTCGTCCAACCAACCCACAGACATTACGGTTCACGGTAGGCCACAAGCGCTTTCAGTTCACTGTGCTCCCCTTACAGCACCCCTTGGGTGTTCACCAAGGTGATGGCGGTGGTCGCTGCTCATCTGCGCAGATCAGAGGTTTCAGTCTTCCCCTATCTTGACAGCTGGCTGTTGAAGGCGGACTCGCCCCAGTCTGCCATCTCCCACCTCCAGAATACGGTGGACCTCCTGCATTCACTGGGGTTCACTATAAACATGCCGAAGTCACACCTGTCTCCCTCTCAGACGCTCCCTTTCATCTGAGCTGTTTTGGATACAGCACAGTTTCAGGCTTATCCTCTTGAGCGGAGAGTCCAGGATATTCAGGCTATAATACCTTTGTTTCAGCCTCTATCCTGGGTTTCGTGAGAATGTCTCTGGAGCTGCTGGTCTTCATGGCCTCCTGCATCCTGCTGGTGACACATGCCAGATGGCATATGTAAGCTCTGCAGTGGGACTTGAAGTTCCAGGGGAATCTCTTTCCGACATGGTCCATATCTCGGATGGAACTGCACATGATCTGCAGTGGTGGCTAACAAACCATGATTGGGTCAGAGACAGATCTTCTCTCTTCCCCAACCAGATCTGACAGTAGTGACCGATGCATCACTCATGGGATGGGGCGGCCACCTGAGAGAGGTGGAGATGAGAGGCTTTTGGTCTCCGACGGAGTCCAGACTCCATATCAACCTGTTGGGACCCTGGGCAATCAGACTAGCATTGAAAGCATTTCTTCCCTCTCACAAAGGCAAGGTAGTGCAGGTGTTCATGGACAACACCGCCGCCTTACGGTACTGCAACAGGAAGGGTGGGATGATGTCCTGGACCCTTTGTGAAGAAGTTCTGCATCGCTCGACATGGCTAGAACAACAGGGCATTTCCTTGGTGGTTTAACATCAGAGCAGACAAACTCGGCTGACAATGTTTAATCGAGTACAAATGGTTTCCCCCTCCAGAGGTGGCACAAAGTCTCTTTCAGCAGTGCGGAGAGCCTTGGTTAGATCTGTTCGCCTCCGCAGAGAATGCTCAATGTCAGCAATATTGCGCTTTAGAGTTTCGAAGGCCGCAATCGTTCTTCAACGCTTTTTGTCTCGAGTGGATCTCAAGCCTCCTATAAGTCTTTCTACCCATATCACTTCTGCCCAGAGTTTTCAAGAAGATCAAGAACGACTGGGCCAAGTAATCCTTGTGGCTCTGTACTGGGCACAAAGAGTCTCCTGAGCTTGGCCATCGATCCTCTGATCAGACTGCCCCTTCTGGAGGAACTTCTATCGCAGCAGCAGTGGAGGGTTCTCAACCCGAACCTGTGCAGTATCTGCCTTCTTGCGTGGAGATTGAGCGGCGGTAGTTGACAGCTTTTTGCCCTCCACCCTAAGTCTGTAATGTAATCTTGACCGCCAGGCATCCCTCCATTAAAACAGTATACGTCTGTCATTGAAAGAAATGTGTGGCATGGTGCACAGACAAGTCTGTTTACCCCCTTTCTGCCCCCTCTCTGAGATTGTTTTGTTTATAATTTCTCTGGCCCAGCTGGACTCTGCCATGGGCACTCCAAAAGGTCATTTATCTGCTATCTGAGTTTTTGAGGTTGCCTGATCAACCTTCTTTGTTTAAGTGTCCTATTGTTAAAGGATTCCTTAAGGGTCTTAACCATATGTTTCCTCCATCCCCATTCATTATGCACCAATGGGATTTGAATTTGGTTCTGACTTTATACTAATTTTGAGCCTCTTCACAATTGTTCTCTCAGGCTTCTAACATTAAAAACAGTTTTCCATGTGGCTACTACATCTGCCCACAGGGTGAAGTGAGTTGCAGGTATTGTCATCTAAGCCGCCTTACCTGTCCTGACAAAGTGGTGCTTCGCACTAGGGTTTCATTTTTGCCAAATGTGCTTACACCCTTTCATATAGGCCAATCCATCACCTTGCCTACTTTTTACGCACCCCTGCATCCTTCTAGGGAAGAGGAGAGACTCCACCACCTAGGTCCAAAAAGAGCATTGGTATGTTACCTTTATCGTACCAAAGAGTTGGGGGTGGATGATCAAATCTTTGTTGGTTATGTGAGTGTGCAGAAAGATTGGGGTGTGCTGAAGAGAACCATCTCCAGATGGGTCATACTCTGCATTAAAATGTGCTATGCACTGGCTAAGAAGCAAACCCTGAGGGTTTGCATGCACATTCTGTCAGAGCTAAAGCTGTGACCCCTGCATTAGCATGTGTAGTTCCAGTCTTTGACGTCTGTCAGGCAGCAACATGGGCATTTCTACACATGTTTACTAAACACTACTGCCTGGAAAGTCAGGTCCGTAGGGACGGATACTTTGCCCATTCGGTCTGGCAGGACTTTCTAGTATGATCTTAGTTCACAGACCAGCCTCCAGGGATGGTATTGCTTGGGTATCTATTCTACTGTAGGGAATCTGCAACTAGATGGCTCTATCAGATGGGCAAGTTACTTACCTTCAGTAAGCCTTATCTGGTAGAGACAATATCTAGTTGCAGATTCCTTACCGACCCACCATCATCCTCTAGTTTTGAAGCACCAGCGGTCAGTGTTCTTCATTGCTCTGCGCTTCTGGGGCAGAAGGTCATGAAAATAAACTGATGTCAGTGTGCTGGATTGGCACCTACATAGGACCCGCAATGTCATATCCAGCGTGGACGCCGACAGACACAGAGCTGATCGACGCCACCTAACGGTGTGCAGGGATACTGCTCGAGAAAAATCTCCGGATCCAGACTGATGCCTGGGGGAAATGCTAAGGTAAGGAGTCTGCAACTAAGTTTTGTGTCTGCCACATAAGGCATTACCGAAGGTAAGTAACTTGTCCTTCCATCTCGGTTTCAGAAAGGATTTTGCGTGTGTATGTGTTTTAGCTAGATTGGGACATGGTGGAGTTGTATCAGTTCTGGGTGGATTTGACATGTTTTATTGTGCAGTGAAATTTAAGATTTGTTTGAATCCACCTGTAGAGTGAAGGTGTTCAAATGTGCAGGGCAAGTGATTTATAAGATCTGAATTAACAGAGGTGGTTTGGTACTTTTAGGACAGTTGACTGAAGTTTAGGAGCATGATGGCTTGTGAGTTAGGCAACACAATGCAAGTTAGTTGTTGAATGGCTTTGAAAACAAAACGTGATGTTTGTATTGTACCCTGTGCATAGGGAATAGAAGTCAGATGCATGTGGGTGTACATAATGGGTGGTAGGCATGTAGATTAAATAATGTGCAAGTAGCAAAATGAACTCTTCTGTGGAATGGAGAGAATGCTTATTGCTGCAAGCATACCACTACATTGCTGCAACATGCCAGTGTTTCTTAAGCAGAGTAATGACTATCACAGTTTTGATACATTGAAGGTAGGAACCAAAGAGAGTGGAGCAATTGAAAAGGGAAACAAGGCAAGTTATTGAACAATGCTGAAAGAGCCAGGGATTTGGGTAGTTGATAGATTAAGGATCAGGTGGGTATCAAGAATTATGGGAAGCTTAGGTAGTAAGGTTGATGGATGATTTCAGAATGTAAGGGGCAGAGTTAAATGTTGATCGGCCATAGAATACGGGAGGAGATGTGAGTGGGTACCAAAATGTTTCTTATGATAATGAGTTTGCAAGAAGAAGTAATATGCATAGACAGCCTCAGTGAGATAGGAAAGAGTAGGGGTGCTACTTTTTAAAAGAGTACAGCAAAAGATAAGTGGTACAGGAGGAACCGCAGAAAGGTTTGAAACAGCACGCCTTAAGAAATGCATCAGTCGCTTATTTTGGTCAAGTAAATGAAACTCTCCTTTAAATAGGGTCATTATTTGGCTTTGAGGCGGCCTCAAGGGCTAAATTTAAGATTGGTAAGCATATTTCGCAAAGCTGTGAGACAGAATGAGGCACCCGTCAGGGGAGCCCCCTCTCTCCATTGATGTTCGCCCTGGTGATGAAGCCCATTGCGATCCTTGCCCGCCAAGGGGACGACTATCGAGGTCCTACGGTGCTAACTGAATGTCCGCATATTGCACTCTATGCAGATGACCTACTGCTGTTCCTGCAAGATGGTGGGGTAGACTTTGCTGGGGCCCAGCGGCTGTTACAAACGTTCAGTGACATATCAGGCCTCTGGGTTAACTGGGAGAAAACCAGCCTGTTCCCAGTTTGCCGGGGCATCCCCTCACCCGTAGAGTTGGGTTAATTACACTGGGAACCACATTGCATTACATATCTGGGAGTGAGAGTTTATCACACCCACTCCAATGCTGTGGAGGGCAACATTGAACGGAGGATCGGCTCCCTGAGGCTGGCCATGGATTTTTGGGGCATACTCCCATTATGAGTGATGGGCAGAGTGGTGCTGTTGAAAATGATTGTGCTACCTCGATTACTCTATTACTTTACCACCTTATCTATCAAAATCCCTCGGAGGTCGCAAGCGGTGGCACTTTCAACTTTTCATTGGCCTACCATGATGGATGGGCTGGCAGCACAGAATTTCGAAGCCTACTATATTGTGCCGCAGCTGCAATATTTCACACAATGGGTGAGGAGCCGACAGTACCTGACTAAAGACAGGCGGATCGGAACACCGGCGGGGTCCAGTCTCATTCAGCTCCTTCTAAGATTTAGAGACTGGAACCATGGGTGACGAGGGAGCAAGAGGCAGTGGCATACTGCTGGCGTAGATGCCTGCAAAGAACTGGAACCAAACATCCTATTCTGCTGAGCTCCCACATGATTCTTTAACTGCCCTCCTCCACAAAAATAATTATCAAGGGCTGCATCAACTCAGGGATGCAGGAGTACGCAGGGTGAGGGACTTGTTCAAAGATGGGACATTGCTCTCCTACAACGACCTGCAGACTGAGTGTGATCTAAGCCCTCAACATTTCCTTACACACGGGGCCCTAGTGGCAACCATAAGACTACATTGGAGGGAGGATGGGGCGGAACCTCCCACCCACTCGAGCTGCACGTACATAGCAATAGCAGCGGGCACTCGGAAGGCAGTCACATGCCTGTACCATGAGATACATCATGACCCAATACAGCCCTTAACACGCCTACATCAGAAATGGAAAGCGAATATTGGCAAATCCTTTACAGATGAGGGGTGGGAGATAGTGCTGGAATGCATACCCAAAGTCTCATGCAATGCCAGGTTTAAATTAATAAACTTTTACATTTTACATAGAGCATATCTGATCCCTCACAGGCTGATCAAGGTGCTAACAGTCCTGAGATCAAATGTCCTAGCTGTGATGAAGAGGGTGCAGGTTTTCTTCATTTGTTCTGGAGTTGTCCTCAACTTCTTCACTACTGGTGGGAGATAGTGAACTCCCTCTCAATACTAGTAGAAAGAGAAGTTTCTAGAGACCCCGCCTGTTGCCTCTTAAGTGAATTCCCACATACCTCTAAGACTAAAACAACCAGTAAATTAATGGTCCTGGGATTCATATTAGCCAAACGGGAGGCAACCCGCAACTGGAAATCCCTCGGGCCCACAGGTGTTAGCTCGGCCAAAGAAAATCCTGAAATGGGCGGATTATGAAGGGGAAACATTGAACTTGGAGGCTCATAGGCGGGGATCCCCCTCTGATGGGTCAGGGGATGGGCGACACTGGTTGAGGAACCCAAGCAACTGGTTTCTCACCCTGCAAACTCCCCAGCCAGATCCATATGGGGAGAGGCAGGAGAGAGGGGTTCGGGAGGTTGCTTGGACCTGGATCTATCACCCATTGGACATATTAATTATGCAGGAAAGGGGCTGGACCTACAGTGGACTATTGTTGAATTGAATAGCACTGCACTGTACAAGGGAGGGAAAAGTTGGGAGTGGGGGCTGGGGATGGGCTTAAGGGGAACGGAGCGCATCTGGGATGGGCTATTGGCTGATATACTGTCACTGAAAAATGATATTGAACTACTGTGCATTGAATGGCCTGTGAGCTATCCCCGTGTTTTCCCTCAAAAACCAATAACATTTGTTTATAAAAAAAAATATTTGGCTCGGAGGGTTTGAACTTTGTTGATTAGAGCCTTTGACTTTTCTATTCGTTTTTCTTAATTTAGTAACACTAACTCTGGCAGGAGGATTATTGATAGTCATTTTTTGACCTCATCCTCCTTATACTAACCCCTAAGCAAGGGAGTCTGTAGGCCGTTGAAACTTGTTACCCAATGGGATTTCATACTGTTCTGCTACCAGTTTTGTTCCTAAGCCTAAGTACTCAACTGGTTACTCATACTGGAAATTAGAAAGGCTTTACGTTTTCTGATGTAAGAATGAAGTCTAGTCAAGAGTAGGTTAGTTTTGAGTCTGCTGTAACCGGGGAACAAATCCAGAGTAACTTCACCATAAAGTGATTGTCCCATTTAATTTCCTGTTGACAGGAGGCTGTTATAGTTCTGATTCCTTCGGACGAGACCGCGATTTTGTTATCTGAAGTAGCTGCTGTGACCTTAAATAAACATATCCCAATCACTGAAATCTAAAAGGTTGCTTTTTATGAGTCCAACACAACCCTGCAGGAAATTTTTGGGTGAAATTTGTCATTAGAACATGTTAGCTCATTTACCCCTGCTCCCGTCATTTTGAATGTTAACATTGCATAATGTCTTTGTATGCTTGTAATTGTGCATTGGCCTCCTTCATACTCATGCTGGCTTAGATGATAATGATTAATCCTGCTCCTCTTGTTTCTGTGGAACGCCCTCAACCAGCTGTTTACAATAAGTAGTCTGTTAATGAAGATTAAGATATCAAACTTGCTTGAGATAACTCCTGAACTTGTCATTTCATAATAGTTATGCCTCCCTTAAAGAATTTTTACCTTTCTTAATGACAGGGAGCATACCAAGATGGTGGGAGCTAGCAAAAACCTGGAGTTTGGATTTGCACAATTACAAACAAGCTTACTTGTAGTTGATGATTGTGTCCCGCCACATCCAAAATGCTTCTCTTCTACCAAATGATTTACATACAGTTTTACTCACAAAGACATCAATGTTTATGTTTAATAGCCAAGATATTTATTTCTGTTCCTCGTAGGCTGCTACATAGCTGCCATGATGATGCCTCCAGATTTGTTTATCTTCTGGCAAAGCCGGGTTGCAACTATCTAGAACAGGAGGACTTCATCCCCCTTCTTCAGGTGCGTTTCCATACCTCCTCACCTGTTTTAGTATTGTAAAACCATCCCAGCAATAAAGGATACTTTACCATCTAACTGAACGAGGATTTGTGGTCTCTGTGTTTAATGTAAAATGTGCTTGGTGTTAGTAAAACCGACATTGTCGGAAGAACAGTAGTACATGTATTATGTTTGTCGTTAGACCAACCAACCACAGCTCCCCTTTATTCCAAATCCAGTTAGGTCCAATCAACTTATTGACAGGACAAGAACACATCACAGCAAACAGTTTGAGGCCAAACCCCATGCATTACTATGTGAATTACCAGTCCCAACTCTCCACGTGCCTTCTTGTTATAACCCTTCTGTGCTTCTTTTCTATGTATTTAGACAGCACGTGCCCTGTGGTGTCTCTTACCAGTGTAACCACTGAGGTGCTTATTACTTCCTGATTGCAATAATTCTGAAGTAAAACCTCCTAGCAGAAATACAGAATCGATTGATGAGATTGGGGGTTAACATATGGTTTTGGTTTTAATGCACAATGAAATGTTTTTTTTCCATTCCGTCCTGCAAACAAGGAATTGGTACCTGGTGAAATTTCCGTTGGCTCAAAATGTCAAATCAAGTAAAGATCATTTGCAATCAATTTGACGCTTTTCTTGGAATGAATGTTTTTATTTTTATTTTCTTGGTGGGGTTTGTCCTTGACTTGCTGGTTCTCACATCAAGCATTTTTCAGATTCGTCTTAATGGCATGGAAGTTAGCCTTCATGCACTGCAATTTTGAGGAACTCCTGACACCATTTCCGACCAAGTCAGGCCCCACCTTTAGTTCTACCAGTGCTGCACAAACTGTTTATTTTCTGTCCAGTGTGCAGGACACGTTGTAAGATTCTTTAGCTTTACAGAGGAGCATAAACATCCTAATTCTGGTGATAATGTCAAAGACATCTGCTTCCTGTCCCATTTATGCTCCCTGGATGGTTCTGGCCTGCTGACATTTTTTCACGTTGCCATTCCAGTCCTGAAGCTCATGTCATAGTACTGAACCTAGTACTTCATCTTTTCTGATACATCTATGGGAGGGTCCCAATAGTCCTTGTGTTCTAAATACATCTTCCTTTACCAATCAAATACTGAAAGCACAAAAGCCCACCAGCAATTGATAGCATAGCTTCTGTACCATGCACTTGAAAGGAACATACTGCGTGCATTCCTCACAGATCCCCCAGAGGGTCAGTTGAGATACTTCACATGCCTAGAGTTTTTTCACACCACTACACATGCGGCTTCTTTTAATTTAAAGATGTTCTTTTTCTTTACCCCTAGTAGCCAGTGTTACCAGGGTTCCTAGTCCACTTGGTAGTTGAGCTTTCTAATATTCAGCGGCCCATGAAAATTAGTGTTCTTGCTGCAAGTGCTTCTAAGACAGGCATGTCCCTTATTGTAATACGTTGGTAGTCCGAACCCATATTCAATTGAAACTGATAAATTAAGGTAATACTATTCATTCAGTGAAAATGAGATGTAGTTAAATTTGTTCAACTCCTTGCCATAGCTTTTCAAGCAAAAACTGTGGGCACTATTTTTGATACAGGCGCTATGAATCAAGCAGTTATAAGAAATGTATCTTGAGGCTGTGATCAATCCTCTCTACAACTGATACAATTTCCTGTGTTCGAGGCTCCTGGCAAAGCTTCTTGGCACCATTGGTCACCAAAATGCTAGTGTGTCAATGACCAAAAGCTATGTAAAGAAATCACATCAACAGAACCCACCGTTCCCAACTCTAGTTCACTTTGGGATATGATTTCCAATAAGAAGAAGGCAGGTGTAGCATTATTTTAAGCATCCCATGCCCTTGTCTCATCACTGACTTCAACTTATTGTTCATATCAGAGTTCATATTCTTGGCTCGTCTAGACAGTTTTCTGTTTTCCCTGCCAGGGTTAGGCTTCAAAAGAAGGGATCTTACTTAATTCAGGTAGCTAAGACCTTCAATTTTGTGCCTGCAAATGATTACCGAGTCCCCATTCTTCTCATCTTTCTGATAAAACTTAAAACAATTGCACTACTAAGCATCAGCATTTTGTTCTTCAGACTGTCTGAAAAATACAACTATTGGCAATTCTATAGCTCTTAGGTTTGATAACTGTCTACATCAGTATGTTATACATTGGTTCAGGAAATCCCAATCCAACCCGTAGATTCAGGAAAATGCCAAATAAGTGAATGATTTGTATACAGATTAATTGTATGTAACTGTATGTACGATGTCATGTGTGGCTGTAGATGCACATGCTCTGCATACTCCTGCTATCTAGTGTTGGGTCTGGAACATTGCAAGTTTTTCTTTGAAAAAGTGTTTTGAGTCACTGGATCGAGTGACTCCTCCTCTCGATGATACTGTGCATGGGCATAGACTCCTTTGTTTGATTGTTTTCTCTCCACCATCAGGTTCAGATGTATGTGTTTTCAACTGTCTTTTGACTGGCTCCGGTTCGAAACCTTTCTTTTCATCTTCTCTTTTTGGACGGTATTGTACCTTGATCGCGCATTCATCTCAAACCGTTGGTTTGGGCCTCAATTGTGTGACCTCCGGGCATCCATGCCTGGCTCAGGCCTACCTCACCATGCGGTACCAACCATTATGCTGAGGTAATAGAATGAATGCTGTTATGTTTCTGTCCTCAGTGCTACCCTAAATTTCCCCACACCGACCAACATCTGTTGTGGAGCTTATGCCTGTTCCCCGATCACGAGAAAGCTACCTGTGATGCCTGCAGATCCTTCCAGTCAAAGAAGACGCCTTAGGATCGAAGAGCTTGCCAACTGGAAATGGTGCACAAGACTCTGGACGACACCGTGTACATCTTTGAGGAGGAACACGCCCAAGAGGAACCTGATCAACAATAGGAGGCTTTCTCAATCCAGGACTCCGACGTGCAGTCGGACATTGAACGCCACAAGGTAACATCTGCACAACCCATCAGTACCATGGCTCCTCCTACCCAACGCAAGACTTTTAAGAAGCCCCTTTCAGAGATCGCCAGACTGCCACCAGGCCACAGCCGGATCCAAAAATCCATTTTAGCTGCCTCACCACCCGGCTCAGAAAATAGCCAAGACAAGGACATCGTCTTCTGCTTCAGCCTCCGGCATCTCGGTCTGAGACATTGCTTCCATCTCGGTCTGAACTTCGGCTTCGAGCCCACCAGCTACCACCTCCACCTTGGTTCTGATGAAATCGCACCGACCAAAGACTTCAGTGCCAAAATCCACAGATTCGAAAACATCAGAGCAAAAAAACTCCAATCAGTCTTTGGTTACACCTTCTCATGTGGAACCCATTCGGAAGACTATGGACGTTCATCAGCTCCTCCTCCATATCAAGGAGGGTGCTGGATGCATTATTGCTTTTTCTCCTGTACTTTTCAAATGGAAGCTGTCTTTCCAAGAAGCTTTGGACCCTTCTCCACCTCCAATCAAGATTAGCAAGGAAAAGGCTACCAGCACACTTCACAAGCCTTCTTCTCCTTCTGATCCACCTCCCTCCCCTCCTCGTTCATCTGCCTTACCTACTGCAGAAGATTATACCCTTCAGGGATCCCCTTAATATATTGGGGAAGATTTGGGTGTGAGTCAGCATGACGCAGATCCATGACACCCTTATGATCCTGACCAGTGATCCAGACTTGTATCCCGCACGCCCCTCGCCACCAGAGGATAGTACACCCTACCGACAGGTAGTGGCAAGGGCAGCCTCTTTCCACAATGTGGCTCTACAGTGGGACCCTATCGAACAGGTCTTCCTGTTCGATATGCTTACATCTACCCACGGGGATATACAGTTTCTCCCTATGCTCCCTGGCATGCTTTGTTACGCTGAGGAAATTTACAAAGAGCCCATTCGCTCTAGGGTTATCACCCCTAGAGTAGACAAGATATATAAGTCTGCTCCCTCAGATCGATTTTACATTAGGTCACAGGTTGTTCCAGATTCCATAGTAACCACCACTGCATGGAAACTTGCCAATAGCAAAGTCACAGGGGCCTGTCCTCCACCTGACAAGGAGAGTAAGAAAATAGATGCTGCTGGCAAAATAGTGGCTGCACAAGATGCCAACCATTGGTGTATCGCCAATTCATAGGCTTTACTAGGTATGACTGGGCTCACTGGGGTGAGTGTGATCCAGAGGAGCACTGCAGAGGAGCAACGCAAGGGAGGGCAGCAAATTGTTGCAGAGGTGCAAACAATAATTAATAATTCTATACGCTGTACCGTAGATGCCACAGAAACAGCTGCACGCAGCATTAATACAAGTGTCTGAATAAGAAGGCACGCATGGCTTTGATGATCTGGTTTCAAACAGAGGTACATCAAGCGGTGCTTCACATTCCCTTTGATAAGGAGCATCTTTTCGCCCCTGAAGTGGATTCTACCCTTGAGAAGCTGAAAAAAGACACAGGCACAGCTTAGGCCATGGGTACTCCACAGTCCCCACACAAGGGGGCATTTTTCGTCGCCCCAGACAGCCTCCACCCTCCTTTTTTAGGGATTTCTATAAGTGTCCTACATAGGCAACAACAAGGGCAGAGGTAAGAGCACTGCCACCCAAGGCTCTACCTCCACTACAAAGCAGTGATTACCCCCATCTTTCCCCTGCTGACTTCACACCTGTCGGGGGCGGCTTCACGATATTCATCCAGAATGGGCCAACATCACTACTGACCAATGAGCCCTTAACATGATCCTTCATGGTTATTGTCTGGAGCTCATTACCACTCCTACAAACATTCCCGCTTGCACTCACAGGCTATCCCACAAAAACCTCACCCTTCTCAAACACAGAGGTTCAATCCCTTCTTCTCATAGGGGCCATTGAACCTGTTACCTTACAACACCAGGGATCAAGGGTATGCTCCCTATACTTCCTCATTCCCTAAAAAAGATGGCTTTCTCAGGCCTATTCTGGAACTCAGACCAATAAATCAGTACATTCTGTCAGAACACTTTCATATGGTTACTCTTCAAGATATTATTCTCCTTCTGCAGCAAGGCGACTTTATGACGGCTCTAGTTCTAAAGGGCGCCTACTTTCAAATTCCTATTCACCATGCACACTGGAAATACCTAAGATTTGTGGTTTCAGGCAAACATTACCATTTCAAAGTCCTTCCTTTTGGAGTCATGACTGCTCCCAGAGGCTTCACAAAGTGCTTTGCTGTAGTTGCCGCACACCTCAGAAGACAAAACATACATGTGTTCCCTTACCTAGATGACTGGCTCATCAAAGCCAGCACATTATCACAGTGCCAATATCACACTCAGTTGACAGTGGATTTCCTTCACACTATGAGCTTCACAATCATCTTTTCCAAATCCCACCTCTAACCCCTTCAGATACAGCCCTCTCTAGGAGCTATTCCCAGTTCAGAGTTGGGGCTAGCATGCCCAAACCCGGCTAAAGTTCAGTTATCAGTCTCTTCTTCCCCAGTTTCAGGAGAATCGCACATACACAGTCAGGACTATTATGCGCCTGTTAGGGATGATGGCGTCCTTTTCCATTGTTGCCCATGCCAGACTCCACATGTGTCCCCTACAGCAGTGTCTGTCTTGTCAGTGGTCTCAGTCATAGGGTCACCTGGAAGATCTAGTGTTGTTAGACCACCATACTCACCGCTTTCTGTAATGATGGAACACTACCAACCTATTGAAAGGGCAACTTTGTGTGGACCCTGTGCTTCAGGTCATTCTGACCACAGATGCATCACTGCCAGTTTGGGGTGCTTCCCATCAAGACCTCACAGTACAGGGCCTTTGGGATCTCAGTCACCATTCCCTACATATTAATTACCTCGAACTTCAGGCAGTATTTCTAGCCCTGAAAGCATTTCTTTATCGCCTGTCTCACAAGGTTGTCTTAGTCTGCAAGGACAACATGACAGCCATGTATTACCTACAGAAACAAGTGGGGACGCAGTCATCCCAATTGTCATAACTCTTTTAAACAATATGGAAGTGGGCTTTCCATCACCACGTTCACCTGGTGGCAGAGTATCTCACAGGAATGTACAACAACTTTGCAGACCTACTCAGCAGGATGCAGCAACAAGTCCATGAAGGGTAACTCCACCCACAAGTCCTTCAAACACACTTCGTAAAGTGGGGAACTCCTCAGATAGGCCTTTTTGCCACAGCAGAAAACACAAAATGCCCAAGCCTCACCTCCAGGTATCTACACCCTCCATCCAAGGGCAATGCTGTATGGATGTCATGGTCAGGAATATTTACTTAGGCTTTACCACCTGTCCCTCTCATTCCATTCCTGGTTCGGAGGATCAAGGAGACATCACTCATTATGAACCTTATAGCTCCCACTTGGGTGTGTCAGCCATGGTTCACCACACATCTGGACCTATCAGTAGTTCCCCACGAGAAGCTCCCCAACAGGCTTGACCTTCTAACTCAAATCAAGGACAGATCAGACATCCAGACCCCAAGTTACTCAACCTTCCGATATCGCTCCTGAAGTCATAGGGTTTGGTTACTTGGGATTGCCTGCGGAATGTAAGACATTCTCAAGGAAGCTCGTAGACCCACAACCATAGCATATTATAATGCACAATGTAAACATTTTGTATGCTACTGCCAACCCAAACGTATTAACCCCATTAAAGCTACTGTTTAAAACATTGGCCCTCATTATAACATTGGTGGTAAATACTGCCTATCGCCGTGGCGACGACCGCCAAAAGACCGTCACCACGGCTACCAGCCGTCCGCCATATCATGACCACAGCCGGGTTTCCGCCATTCTTGTGCAGAGCATTTGTATCTACAGCCACACATGCCATCGAACGGAAAATGTTACTTACCCAGTAAGCATCTGTTTGTGGCATGTAGTGCTGTAGATTCACATGCACCCTCTCCGGACGCATGTGGCCATTCCAGTTACTTCATATTTGTATATAGTTGTAAATATGTAGTTACATTTGCATGGACATCTCTTTCTCTATACTTCCTGAGCCCTCCTTTTCTTACCCGCCTGTGGAAAAACAATCTAACAAAGGAGTTTCACCAAGTCGAGGAGTCATGCGATTCTGTGACTCAAAATGCTTCTTCAAAGAAAAACAGCTTACAACACTCCGGACCCAACACCAGATGGCAGGAGTATGCAGAGTATGTGAATATACAGCACTTCATGCCACAAACAGTTCCTTACTGGGTAAGTAACACTTCCCTTAATGCAGATATCCTGAAAATCTGGTGTGGATCCAGCTTGCTTGTAACTTAATTGAAAGGCTTTGACACATATTCTTGTTATGAAAAATGTAGTAGACCAGTATTGATCAACCTAGTTTATCTGCCATTGTGAGACTATCTGGCAATTACAGATGACTCAATGTGCTGAATGTCCAATATTGTGGCCGTTAAGCATCTTTTTTAGAGTGCATGGTGACTTAAGAAGGCATGTACAGGAACATACTGGGAAAGTAAATGCACCAGAACATCTCTATCCTGCTATGCTAAAGCAATGGGCATTTTGGGTAGATATTCATTCCAAATGGGAGAAATGTGAGTAGTTTATTTGACCAAGTCCTTAATTTCCATCCCAGACAACTAGTTTCTACTCATGGCATTAGCACTTAACCAAAAATTGTGTAATTCTGTGTAAATCAATTTAATCTGTGCATAAAATAGTAAGCAGATGTATTGTTAAATAAGTGCAATATAAGAGAAAATACCTGTTGTCTAGTGCACTTCTAATTACATATTCCGATCCCTGTTCCACATCACATCCTATTTCTGCTGGTTTGATGCAGACCACCCACACATATTACTGCTGGGAGGGAGCGCAATATTACATATTACTTGATTTTGGGAAATAGCTTGTGGGGATTTCCATATGTTTTGCTCCGTATTTAACCTGAGTAAAACACTCCCATTCCACAGAGTTTCAGAGGATATCATAATCCTAATGAGGCCCATTACTTAACCCGTCGTGTTGTAGTAGGAATTAAAATGAAACCCTTTGGCTTACATAGAGCATTTAAATTTAGATCTGTGGGCAATCAGTGCACAAACTTCTGAATTGGGTGAGTGGGTTTTTTCCCTATTCTTTGCTTACAAGTACATCATGCGAATGTGTTCATAAAAAATGATGCTGAGCGAGTGTCGGATTACAGTTCTCTCTTTGAGCACCTCCCATTTTCACTGAAAATGAACACATAAAAAATAAAACCACATAGTAAATCAGTAACATCACCCGGCGCTATTCTTAAATTTGCTTAATGAGGGATTATTCTGGGAACTCAAGACTTCAACATTATTTGTATTGCAGTTTTTAATTATGATATTCCTAAAATGTAAATCTGCATCTTTCCGAGTATCTGTGGTATGAAAATAAATGGGAACCTGTACCTTAAACACCTTACCACCGGATCATTTTACTTTGACTTCTTAATGTTGCTGCTCTGTGAATGGCTTTGCTTTGATGTGTTGGTTTCTCTTCTTCAGGATGTGGTGGACACTCACCCAGGCTTGACTTTTCTCAAAGATGCCCCAGAATTCCATTCACGGTATATTACTACGGTATGTCATTTATATGAAAGTTAGCATTGACTACAGAATTTTAGACTTATCTGTACATTTATCTGTTATTTTGAACAAACATGTGCGATTACCTTTGCACTGCTCTTTCTCTCTCTCTCTCTCTCTCTCTCTCTCTCTCTCTCTCTCTCTCTCTCTCTCTCTCTATATATATATATATATATATATTTGCCGAGTTCCATGCCCGGGCAGTATCTCTTTGTGATCAGTGTTCCTAGCCCAATAATACACACTCCTCCCTAAATCCTCCCAGATCCTCCAACAAACCAAAGAGCACAACTAGCGGAGAATGATCTATGGTGCCCTCCAGTACTTGTTAGAGGGTGCGGAATGAGGACACCTAATATTTTGTGGTCACTGAACAAAACCACACCACTTGGAAAAAATCTGCATCCTCTGCTCCGCACAGTACATAGGCGAAGGTGGGGCAACATATCGCTCTCCACAGGTGTGTGGGAGTCAGGTAGGTGACATGCAAGAAATTAACTTGAATCAGACAAATCCTGATGTGATTCTCATGTCCCACCCCGTCCCATGCTGCGCTGCCCTCCACACCCGGAATACAACCCCAAAAGCTCTGGCAGGGAGCCTGAAGTGGCACACCAAATAGAATGCATGTGATGTTATCGCACCGCTGAAGAGCCACGTCAGTACGGGAAGCTGGAACCAAACAGCCCGCCTGAAGCCAGTCTTTCAGAACCACCACTTGCGAAGCCCAATAGTAGAGCCATCATACCCCGTCGATTGTGGATTGAGTGCACTTCCCAAATGAAGTGCAGGGACCTGGTGGGCCCTTAGGATGGAACGCAACCTGGACTGAACCTCCACAATCCACATTGGAGGGATGGTTTATGGGAAGTTTTGAAGAACATATAAAAATCACAGTAGCACCAGCATCTTACAAAGCGCAACCCTACGCAAGGTGTTGAGTAAGAGGCGTACCACTTCTTGAGGTTCCCTCGCGTCCTGGTGACCACTGTGGCAAGGTTAAGGGTCCCCACGATGGGTGATAGAAACAAAACATGAATACCCAGACATTGGAAGCTCAGTTTGTGGACTGAGATCTGAGTCTGCCAGTTTTTGCTTCTTCGTCTCCATCCTAGGGTACCAAGAGTGACTTGGTTCATTCGACCCGCAAGCCAGAGGCATGTCCATACAACTTCAAAACCTGGAGAAGCCATGGGCCTGTGGGTTCTAGATGGCCAAAAACATCAGCACATCACCCATGTAAAGCGCTAAACAGTCTTCCAGTCCATTCTTTAACTGAAACCCTCTCACCAGTGCATCGCATCTCACACACATTGCCAGTGGTTCCATCGCTACAGCAAATAACAGGAGGGAGAATGGGCAACCCTGTCCAGTGCCCCAGTATATCTGAAAGGCCTACGATAGGACACCATTTACTGACACCTGCACTCAGAGGTTAGTGTAGAGGACCTGTATGTAGGAGATGAATCTAGGCTCACATCCCATACAGCCCAGCATGTCACAAAGAAAATCCCAAACTAGGGAGTCGAAGGCCTTCTCGAAATCTATGAGACGGAATATGCACATGTCTACTAGGCGGTGTTGATATGCAACTGCTGTGTGCGCCTTACAAATGTAATGCCTGGTGCTACTTTGAAGCATTAAGCATCATTGGTCCAGGCGTACTAGCGTGCGTATAACCCTGCTGAACCTATTTGCCAGTATTTTTGTGTATAATCTAACTGTGCTTTTTAATGATGGAGATCGGGCAGTACTAGGCGCACTCTTTGGGGGGCCATCCTGCTATGTGTGTGTGTTTAGACCCACTATTGTTGCCAGGTCTAGTCCTTCAGGAAAGTGGGCCTTCACGGCCATCTTGGTATATGTAGCCAGCAAGGGCAGCAATATGGCCATATGGAGCTTCTGGTAATATTCAATAGGGAACTCGTCCAGCACAGTGTTTGACTGAATTCATACCAGACAGGACGTCCCATGGTTTCTCTAGCTTGAAGGGCTGCTCCAGGTCTTTCCTCTCTAATGCTGACAGTGCCAAGTCTGCAGTCAGTGGCGCGAAGGTCTCCCCTAGTGGAATCTCTCTGGCCTCTCATAGAGGGCCTGATACCAGTTTTCTAGGGTGTTTTCAATTTCTTGAGCCTCCTTGAAACTCCCTCTGGAAGAGACTGCCAAACCCGGCACTATTCTCTCTGCTGTGTCATCGTGGCCGGCCAGTTAAGAAGTTTACTGGACTTATACTCCATGCGTAAACCCAACTACACAAGGCGGTCCAGCATTGACGTGCTTCATTGAGGTAAAGGTGCCTCAGGGCCACCCTGTAAATCTCCAGTTGACGACTCTCAATTTTGACTTGGCTTGCTTCTTGATCCAAGCGTACAATGCAGTCTTTCACCTCAGTTACCCAAAATAAGGTCTGTCAGTCCTCTTCCCTGAAGTGATATTGCGCTACCCCCCACATATAGGCCTTTTGGGCTTCTCAAAGGTTTCCCTGAGATTCTGTGACCTCTGTGTTTAGCTCCAAAAATGCATCCAGTTTGTGCGACAGGTATTGTGTGACCTCCGTATATATAAGATGGCATGTACTAAGCTGCCAGATCGGCCTGTTTTCGGGGGAAGGGCCCCTCCATCCAGGCCACTACTTGTGAGTGATCCGAGATCCCGGTAGGCAGAATTTTCACACCTGTAATGTTTAGAAGGCCAGTATCTGGTAGTAGGAGCATATCTGTCCGTGACCTTGTTTTATGCGCTGCAGAAGTATGCTTATATTCTGTCACCTGGGGTTTCTAAATGCGCCAAGTTTCCCAAGCTTAAATATGGATGCCCATGCCTCAAAGAGCCCCTTCTCCACTCGAGCAGTGTCTTTTGGGGAGGGGGTGAGGGGGGACATCACCTTCCTGTTTGTAGGCCTGTCCCGCTGTCATTCCGTTACTAACATGTTATCTACCCTGTGTGTCCATTTACGTGCGGGATGCCACCATAGGCAGTGCTTGTGCAGGAGGATAGCCATCCCCTCCCCTGGACTCCCTGGAGTGGCCCACGTGGAATACTTTGTCATACCCATGTCTGGCAAGTAGCTGCACCTGGTGCCCATCAAATGGGCTTACTGTAAAAACAGAACTTTTGGACCAGGTCGCCTTGCAAACTTAAAGACTGCCCCGCTTTTAATTTGGTTGTTCAGCGCACTGACATTCTATGGTATGTTCTTAGGGCTGGTCATAGTGGGTGTGTAAGTGGAGGTCTAGGTGTTAAGAGACAGAACGGAACATTGCTGTATCGGCCTCTTGTGTGCTGAAATGGAACCTGTGGTCAATGGGACCAAAATTTCCCAACACCACCCCCCCCTGCACTTTCACCCCAGAAGTATCTGTCACTATAAACATGTTTAAAGCTGAACAGCCATTACAACTGAAGCTGCCATATGCATGCCTGCCCCTCAGTTTAAGAACTTGAAACCCGGTACCATGTTGCTGACAAATCAGTAGTACAGTTCTCAGCTGCTAGGTCAGAGATCATTGCATGGATTCTCTGTGGAAAGCTAAAGATGTTCCTTTCATTCTGAGCCCATCGTTGAAAGCGTTGCTGTGGTGTTGGGGCTGCAGACACATACGGTTCAGTCTTCTCTGTGCATCACAGCACATTCAGCTCTGAGCCTGGAGTCTGTGTGCCCCATGTCCAACACTGATGATTCCAAATAGCGCCTCGCGCATTCCCAATTCCTTGAGAGCCCCTACATCCATTGCAGCCAAGGGGGACGGGCTCCAGTCTGTTCTCCCTCGTGGCAAACTTCCCCACTCAGGAGGAGACTGACTTCGCATGAGTTGTTGTTCCGTTGGCCTCAGGGGAGTTACTTAAGAATGATTTGGGGTTTTGAATAACCCATTGTCTGGCCAGGAATAGAGGCATGTATTGCAGCGTCAGTGCCCTCTGCTATTGTTAACTGCAGCAAAAGATTTGTGTTGTCGTTGACCTCACCTAGGGTAATCAGGAAAGATAAGATTAATGGTACTCCATCACCATCTCCCTCTGCCTTGAACATTGCATCTCAGTCTCTGTAGTTGAACACTTTGGCTATCATGGAGCTAGGGGTGCCCAAGAGGGGGTTTTGCCGTCAGTGAGTGGTGAGCCCTTTCAGTAACAAAAAAAAGTGACAACTTCTCTTTCAGGGTCTACATTACGACCCTGTCCTGTATGAAATTCTCTTAGGAGTGGGACGTGAATTTTTCAATTTTGGTTTGAGTCTGGTTATGGGGGGGGGGGGGACCTCCCTCTCCCTGTGTTGCCTTTTGCTGTCCAAACTCTGCTGGTCACTGGGGAAGGTGTGAGGTTATTACTATCTTGTGCAAGGCAGACCACCCCTTGAATATAACTCTCTGGCAGCTGAGAGAGTTCTGGCACTGATCCGGTTATACCAGGACCAGGCTACAGTCCGGGCAACTCAAGCAGTCAGGTCCCAGCAGATGGTATTGATTGTCCTTCCCAGGCCCAAGATAGCTCTGTCCTGTGCAGTAAGGGGGCCCTCCTGGGGTGATCTCCACACTGTTGCAAGGCCTCAGGATGAGCCGCCCCCTCTATGTGACTGACAGATGAGACCACCCAGGGGTTTGAGCTAATTTGTGTGGACGCTTTCTCCCCGCTATGTTCTATAGGCTCTCTGGCCCTGGGGGATCCATTCGTTAGTATTCTCCACCCTGTTCGGGGGGCCAGGCTCTAGTGCCATCCCACTCACAGCTGCGGGTCTGCACCACAACCTGGTCCATCTCACAGCCTCCTACCTCCGTTACTCCTTCCAGGTCTAGCCCTACTTGCTGCTACAGGGCCGCACAACAACGTGGGCATCGCAAGGTCCTGCCTTCATTGATCCTTCAGCAACTAGACCAGCCCCTATCTCCTGGAGGTCTGATGCCGGGTGCAGCCTCCTCGCTCTGCTGGGATCTCTGGTTGTATTTCACATGCAGCCGCTGTGCCTCTTGCCGAAGTGATCTTTGCAGCTGCAGTGTGGCATGCATCCGCGCTGTGTCCTCTGCATACCTTCTCCCAGAACCACCAACTGGAGTGCACCTGAGGTGTTCCTTCACACGGCCTTCTTACTTCCATAGGTCAGAAAGCTACCAACTACTAGGTTTCTGGTGGATTCTAGTCCTGGAGTCGCATGAGGGCTCTAGGGGCCGCCCACCATCTTTGCTATCCCAGCCACACACCCTAATTCATCATTCATTTACTTCTAAAGTCATTTTGTGTTTACATCAGGCATTATCATGGATGTAAAAGCAAAAATGTGTCATAATGGAAGATTTGACACAAATCAGCTTGTTTACGCTGTAGCCCAGATAGATATATAATGTAGATCTCTGCGTCCGTGGCCGAAATCATTTAACGTGGCACAGTATGAGAAGCCTCTTCAGAAGCTTGAATGTGGAGTTAAAGGAAGCACAGAGCATCAATGTCCAAGGGGAAACATTGCATTGACTGGCAAGGCAGGCTACTGATGCTGGCGCCGGGCCTTGACCAGAGGCTTACCTGACTACCTGCCCACCAAGACAGGGGGACAAACGCATGCACACCCTCCCCCATTACCCCCAACCCGGGCCTACCTTTATCCGAGAGATCCCAGAACCACAAGGCGAGATCAAATGATGAAGAATAACATCTCTGAGGACTACACAACATCTCTGAGGACTACACCACGTTAAACATCTTAACGAATAGAACCATCCCAGTGGCAATGGCAATTGTTAATATCTGATTTGTCAGACTCACCTAAGGATGCCCCATTTATCAGCAGAATTGTTTGCAGCTGCTGGGAGGCTCAGGCACCCTTTACAGGACTCTTAAGTTGTCACCCCATTGAATATAAAAAGCCTTAAACATGTTCTTCTCAGAGCATGGTCACTGACAGGCATACCATACACCTGTGGTGTGTATCGCAACATCAATGCTTAGATGGTTGAGTGTGTTTCGGTAATGAGGGCTCTGGCACTGACAGTTGGGGAGGAGAGATGAGTACGGGTAGGGAGAGAGGGGTGGTTGATAAAATGGTTGAGTATGATACAGCCCGTACACTGTTGCTTGTGGCAAAACAGGCAGAAAATACCATAGCTCAAGATCAAAGCAATAACATACCAGACACCTGTCAACATGAACTCCCACTAATAGAACACTAACCCTCTTGTCCTGCAATATAAGAGGCTTAAATTACCAGTGGAAGACCAGGAAAGTATTGACATATTTAGATGTAACATAAACATAGCCAGGTTACAAGAAATCCATCTAGAACCACGAAAACCGGCTAGATTTACTAGACATTGGAGTCAGCATAGATACATCTGGGCCTATAACACCTATTCCAGAGGACTATGCATACTGATTTGCATCTTGCTTAATTTCAGAAAGACCCAGAAAATAGAAGATCCGGATGTTATTAGTGGGGTCACTCGGTAACAGGAAGCTAGTGCTGTTTAACACATATGCCCCCACTGTAGATGAACCTTAAGTCTTTGACACTATCTGGATCCTACTCAACTGCACCAACCATGAGATGACGATACAGGGGAGGGTCATAATCTAATGTTGAACTTGGAATTAGACAGGTCCCAAAGAAGAGGTGTGCACTGTACAAGATCTGCAGAAATGGAGTGTGCTATAATGAGATGGCAGCTCTGACTGGTGTGTAGAAACACCACCATGATGAAGGGTGGAGGGAGGAAGTATTCATCCTACTCCACACACCCTATGATACCATGTCACACATTGAATACTAACTAGTGGTGTAAGGTGTGGTGCCCTGGGCTTAAGAGGTTAGTTACCCCCTCCCCCTCCCCAGAAGCTATCAGACCACTCCCCTCTAGAAAAGCTTTATCCATACCATATTCACTCTGTCTACAGATTTCCTGCAGAAGCTCTCCTGGATCTGGTGTTCAGTAACCAGCTGCACTTGGCGATAATAATGTCTTCAACCAGAACTTTCTAGGAGGCATTTAAAGCATACATAGGCAGCATAATAATTGCTTAGTAGGCAGGTATCCTACTAGCCAAATCACAGAGCTAGAGGTCACGGAGTATGAGATTAAGGGGCTGGAGGGAAGGGCCCAATAATGGCTCAGGCCATTTTCCTCACAGAGATAAGCATCCTAATACAGAGATACCATGATCAAGCAGATAGCAAGACTGCTTACATTGGGAAATACTTATGGGCCATGCAATATAGAGAGGGCAAGTGCCAAAATTGATAGGCACTGGTACCATATCTTACAATTTGAGAGAGATCGTGGTGAAACACTAACACCAAGGAGGAAATTGTTGGAGAGTTTGTAAGGTAATATGAATGCATAGGTATGTCATGCTGTGACCACAGAAGATACAGAGAGCTGATTAGATGAGATAACTTTTGAGTTGCTGGAGAACTGTCATAGGCAATTTTTGAATGACCCAGTATCTCTGCAAGAGATCAAAACAGTTATTGATAATCTATTTTTAGGGAAGTCACCTAAATCCGAATGCCAATCCTCTCAATTTTATAGACACATATAGACATAGTAGCTCCTCTATATACAGAGTCCCTGAATGCTGGTGAATTACCACACATGCTACTCGAGGGTATACTCATGATGGTCTGAAACGTGGTAAAGATCTTAGTATTTGTCCATCATACCACCCACTGTCACTGCTGGACAGTAGAATTCTTGTGACAGTAATAGCAAATCACTTGTCTTAGCTTGTGGAAGGCATGATCTCACCTGTCCAATCAGGTTTTGTGACTCATAGGTCTACAGAGGTTACCCAACGCACACTATTTGCTGTTCTGCATAATCTGCACCCCAGAGACAGTAGCAACTCTACTGGATGCACAGAAGGCCTCAACTCCTAGGAGTGCCATTTTTTGATGGCCACGTATGGACTAAGGGATCTCTTTCTTAAATGAATGATATTGCTTTACACCTACCCAGTAGCTAGAATTCCTGTAAATGGATTGAGGTTGAATATGTTACCAGTAACTAGGGGCACAAGGCTGGGGTGCCCTCTGTCGACCTTACTTTCCTTGTTGGCTGTGGATCCACTGTTGCAACATTTACAGGAGCATCATGTGCACAGATATATGTACTTTGGCTTGATAAGCCTACTCCTGTCAATGAATGCTGACATATTCTACAGTTTGTGTCAAAGCTGGCAGATAACGCCTCCACTACCTCCCCCCCCCCCCTTTGATATGGGATATGATCTGTTTTGGTGGTTTGTCGGGTATCATTAATTGGAGTAAAACCAAGCTGTTCCCCTTTACAGTACTGTTGGAGGAATGTAGTATGGCTATGCACTGTTACAGGCCCACTGCACCCCAATCAAAGGACTGGTTAAACAATATGGTTACATATAACGACAGATAAGAGATGTTTATGTTACAACAACCCCACTCATCCAGGTCCAGGGATGATGTGCCCATTGTGAGAGCACTTAGTGACAATGCCCATGAATGATCTGCCAAATAAGCAAGACGATTCCACCAATAAGTTGATAGGTCTTCTGTAGTGAGTTTGAGAGTGAACCTATCCAGTGTTAACTATGCATTTGCAGGCATTACACTCCTTGTGTACAGGGTTTAGGATTACTACAGCTATGGGTGGACATTTTGTATGCTTAGAGATGGCTGGATGGATTCCATTGTTTTGATGATACACTTCTGGTGTCTTTTTTATGCCTATCGCTCAGGAATTATAAGGTGAGTAGCTAAGTGTTACACATTTGCAGGAAATGTAATCACAGTGTAACAGACAATGAAACTTAATTAAATGTTTTGGTTATGTTTGTATGTAAGTGAATGAATAGTTTAATAAAGACTTTAAAAGATTTGACAGGGATCACGCACAAAGATATAATGTAGCAAGAATAGAGACATAGCATCATTTCAAGTACAAAGTAATAGAAGGTGAATACCTTCATGGATCCTCAGTAAGATAGTTTGGAAGGTGCCCTTTTATTGGAAAGTTATAATTCGTATCCAGTTACTGTTGCTATCGAAAGGGAACGTGACCTAAAAATGTGTTGTAACGAAAGGTGGTGCTTATGGTGAGAAGTACACAGACGTTTGAGGGAATGGGGACAGGTTTGGATGGTTATTGGCTTCGGACCACAATGCAGGGGTTACACACGGGTGACGTTTTGCTTGAAGAGAAGGGTCTTGATTTGATTCCTGAGAACAGAGCACCCGAATGCAAGCTTGCCGGATCTGATCTCAGTGGGTGCCATATCCTAGCAATGTAGCCAGAGTCGGATTGGTGAAGCGTGCAATCGGCCACGTCCCGATGGGCCGGTGCCTAAGTGCCAGCAGGGGGACGCTTTTTTGGGTGACTCTGTTAACTGCCCACATGGTTTCCTATTGTCCTCCCCCGCCGCCGCCATTCTCACATGCCTAGGTCATTGTTTTTTGGGGTCGGCGTGCTGGCTAGTCATACATAGCCCTTTGTTTTGAGACTGGGGCAAAGATGTGGGGGCTTGCAGAGTGCACAAAGGCTGAAAGTCCTCCCTGGAAGGCCAGGTCATGTGTTGTGGCTATTTTCACCTCGATCTGGCTGGTACAAATTTTATTAAGTAATTTACCCAGCACATGGCCATTTTTGGGGGGAGGGGGTTTATACATGTTAGAGAGAACCCTGTTTTGTCTCGTCAGTTTTAAATCTGCATAAGTTAGCAGAGATGGTTTATGTACCTGCTGCAAATCACAAAGTGTAGTTTGCAGATCAGGTTTGTATTTTATGAAGAAAGGTCAGTGGGTTACTACTTCAAAGTCCTTTTGTTATTTGCAACTCTTTAGTTATAATCAGGGCAGCTGGAATTATGCAGCTTGGGAGGACCAAATAATGCAGCGGGTTCACTAAATTTTGGGGCAAGAAAAGACAAATTATTCAACGTTTGTCATGGTATTACTTTATTAATTTGTTACTTTAAAACATTGTAAGCCAGTCTTGACAAATGTTTCACCTCATTAGTATCAGTTTAAGATTCAAACACAGCAATTAAAAAAAGGATGATGACCAGTCAACATTTAAGAAGGGCCTTCCAATCCGCAGGAACACATGTCAACAAGTCTTTGATAACTTTTAAACCGACTGAGCTACAAACAATTTTTTCCTTAAAGTCTGCATATTATGCAGTAGATGGAAGATTAAGTGACAAATGCGGCAAATCCGTAATTACATGGAAAATGCTGTGGCAGCTGAATCACATAGTTCCAGTGGCCCTAGTTATAATCGTTCTACCTCAGCAAAGTGAGCTATGAACCAGCATCAATGAGCTGCATGCAAACTGCAAATCATTGAACCTTATTGCATTTTTAATCAATCTTTATTTTGATATTGTTAAAAGGTGTTCTTTGGGTGATAATAAAGGGCCTGATTTAGATCTTGGCGGATGGAATTCTCCGTCACAAATGTGACCGATATCCTGTCCACCGTATTACGATTTCCATACAATATAATGGGATCGTTATACAGTGGATGGGATATCTGTCACGTTTGTGACGGAGTATTCTCCTCCACCAAGTTCTAAATCAGACCCAAGGTCTCATTAGTGAAGACAATTCTAACCACTGTCTTATCCTTTAATTTTTGTTTGTGTTTCACCAGACCAAGTATTCTTGACATATAATACCAACCAGTGTGGAAGATATGCAACTTCTACATCTTGTAACCCTCATTGTCTTATGTATTGTTTCCTATTGATTTACACACTTGTATGATTAATTTTCTGTGTACAATATGTGAATGTGATGTAAATCGCCATGACATCCCACACTGGAACACATAGCTTCATAAGAGAAATTAAATATGGAAATAAATTATGCCTGTCCCATACATACAGGGGTTGACCAAAGTCAAAAAGATGCTTTGACAGTGGAGTGGAATAATACTAGCTCTGAATTCTAGTGAACAAGCAAAGCGAGCATCCTTAACTTTTATGAAGGTTCCAGGGATGTTTTCCCCTAAACTTGTTTTTAAAAAACAACATCAAATAGTGCATTTTAAGGCAGAATTGTCATATAAACTGGCTAAAAAATCACTGTCTCTCAAAGTGCACTATTAAATTCTGAAGTACTTTAAAGGTGTAGCAAGCCACCGAAGAGAGACACTCCCAAGGAGCTGGTCCCATTAATTCAAAATGTACAGCGGTTGCACCTGTACATTAATAATTACCTCTGTGTCAGGGCTAGAATTTTGGTATAAATGGGCCCCATATGCGATGGACACTCTGTTATGCTATGAATTACATACACTATGCCAGTGGCACAATGTGGTCATTGGCTGTGTATATATATATATATATATATATATATATATATATATATATATATACAATTGGTGACTCATAGGTCAAAATTACCACTAGCATGTCAAGGCCTGAATTTTATTGTGATTGCCTGTGTCACCTGCCCTATATGCGATGGTTGTCCTCCCTAATGCCCAGAATTATCTTCAGTATGGTAGCACCACCATTTTGCTACAGGTGTCCCATATGCCAAGATTGAGCTCCAATATGTCATCGCCAGCATTTTACTACTGGTGTCCCATAGGCAACAAATTACCTCTAGTGTGCCAGCACCAGCATTTTGCCATAGGTGCCCAATCCCAAATGACAAGAATGGCCTTCAATATGCAAGTGCCTGCATTTTGCCATAGGTTCCCCTTGTACCAACAGTCATGCCCAGTATGTATGCACCAGTATTTTGCCACAAGTGTCCCATATGCTGCAAGAATTACAGCTTATGTACCTGCATTTTGCCTGTGTACATCATATACCAAGAATTACCTCCTTCATTCTTCTTCATTCCCACTCACTCAGCCACTCTAGCTCACACTCACTTTTATTCACTCTTATTCCAACTTAGTCTCACTTTTCCCCACTCCCTCTGACTCACTCATACTCACTTAATTACATTATCACTCATAAACAGACACACACACTCTCACACAACATTTCACAGGGTTTTATTTTACCTACTTACCTTCAACTACCTGACCTGTTGTGCACCAGCTGATGGTACTGGGTAGACTCTCAGGGCAGGTACACACCTTCTTCCATCCCCAAGAACTGGAGTACATCGTTGGAGTCTGCACAGTGATACATAGGCTAGAGCTGTCAGTCTCTTGCCTTTTCAACTCACATTCTCTCATCTGGGCATAAGGCAGGATGTGCTGAGAAAGGCTCTTGCCAACCCCTCTCTCCTGTGATGAGATGGGGGAAGAAGAGCTGACTGCATGACTGATGGTAGCCCTGGGCACAGTAGACATTACAACAGAAGCACCCAGGGCTACTTGTACAGTGACACTACAGCATGTCACTAATGGGGAGGACTTGAAGCCTGGCAGTATCCAGAGGCCAAGGCTAGGACCTTGCTAGTCCTGGTCAATCTCTCTGATGCCTCCATGCGTCTTTGTTAGCCAGGAAATGGATGTACTGCCTGGCAGCAAGGGTGGACATACTTTTAATATACTAGTGAATAATAGGTTATTATTCTTATCAGCATTATTAAAAAAGGGGTCAGAAACAAGGGCGAGCGCCACTGAAAATTACAGATTTTGTTATGTGAAACCCCTCTGTAGTGAATCAAGAGGACGAATTTCAGAGCTGCTTTTTCTCTTTTTTTCGTTGTAGGTTCTTTTCCCAGGGATCCTGACCTAAACCCTTGTGCCCTTTGGCTTTTTGTTAGATTTCTGATTGATGTTATAATCAGGGTTGAGGACCGGGGTTGATTGGGAGCGGGATTCTTGCAACCTTGTACAAGGTGTTAAGACTGGAATAAGTATTCCGTTTTTACTGCTACTGTGTTTCCAGTCTTCACCAATATTACGACCCTACAAGCTTTAAAATGCTTACTGTGCCACACATTTCTCCAAAAATTAGCCTCCTGATACTAGCCAAGCAATGTTTTGTAAAAGGTCACGCTCCTCAAATGTGGGCCAATTTTTTGGAGCTGCCCGGGGCTATTTTTGGTCCCAATCCCCTGAATGCAGCAACAGAAGACTTGGCATCTTGTCCTCTCATTCCGGGAAAATTTGTATTTCGCGCCTGTTCAGGGCGCTGTTGCCAGTGTGAATGGCAATGGAGATTTTGATCTCGCTTGCCACTTACGGTGGCTTTCTTCATGATGCAACGCACGTGTAAGGTAATGCAGGCTGATAGAGGGGGCTCTGGCGTCCTTTATGGTGGCTCAGAGTCAAATTTCCAGAGACCATTGGCTATTTGGGTAGCTGCGTAAAAGTTGTTTTAAAAAGTGTCCCGTACTTAAAACTGTCTATGCCAAAGTATGCCATAGGAACAGTGACCATCTTGTTAATATTTGGTTGGTATTGTATGTAGTAGGAAATACGTAACTTGGTTGGGGCTAGTCTTGCTGGTCTCGAGCATAAAGTATCCTACTTTGGAAATCAATTGGAAACAATGGGAATGTACACACACTTGGTTATACTTCAGCCAGTTCATCTCTGAAATGTGTACAAGGTGTTCTACCACTGTATTGTGGCTGAAATATCAAATATGCAGTATTCATACGCGCAGGATCACTCTCAGTAAGTAAATGCGCAGTTAATAATTTTAAATATGTATGTACCTTTATGATGTAATCATAGACAATATAGTGGTTGCAGTAGAATGCAGGTTTATATTTCAACCGCAATATCATAGCATACAGTAGTATGGCCACATTAATAATTCTGCCTGATTTACGGAAATTAAGAAAGTATTTAATTGATATTTATTGTGTTCTAACTCACTGTCTGCCTCTTCCACAAGATGCCTCTTCCACAAGATGCCTGTTCACATAAATGCCGGGTATTGAAAGTGACATCATGCATCCTTTGCCAAAGACATCCCGGGGTGGCCGAGTCGTGTCCCGCCCTTAGTCCCTGGGCGGTATGGGATTTCGCTGCCAAGGAGTGGCAAGTGCAGAGACACAAGCGGCCTCCCAGTGAGCTGTTTACTCTGCCTTGCTGCTGTTTTAATGATCCCCAGGTCATCCAAGAGCTAACAAGGGGCAGGCCTGGGGTAGCTCTCATGCCCTTCTAATGTATTTTCAGCAAGAAGCATACTGCCGAAATGCTTATTTTAATCCTTTTTTCATCACCTAACGGTTCCCTCACGGGGTTCGTAGTCTGGCCTTCTGGCTTGGCTCGAGCCGCACTTCCCCGTGCCGGGACTTCGCCCCAACCTCTTACTACATTTTGTGTTTTCAGGCCTGTGCCTGCCCGCCGCATGCTGGTGTCACGCACCGCACTGATAATCTACTGTAATGCTGGATAGACCACTTTTTATGTCAAAGGGATTGTTTGTATTTTCACACGTAGGATTACCCTACCAGAAGCGTCCAGATTGTTACTGTCAGCAACGGGCAAGGGCTGAATACATGATAAGAGAATGGGGCATGGCGATATAAAAAAAAAACAGCGAGCTTCCTGCTTTACTTTGTAACCCGATAGGCCCGAACAAGCACATTGTACGATTTTAGTATTTGAAGCATCATTTAAATCAGAAAACTCACAGCAGCCCCCCTAACCTTAGCTGCAGTTCACGTATTTGCCACGGTCAGCCATGCAGTGGTACCCTTTTGAACAAGGCCACTGGAATTATGCGGCAAAGGAGAACCAAATTATTTGTCAGGGTTGACAAAATTATGCCTCCAAAAAAAAGAATATATTTATATATAAATAAGGCATAATGTGGCCCATTGTCGCAGTATTGTTTTGCTACCTATATAAATATATATTCACTGAAAAAAACAAAGGTTACAGGGACGTTATAGTTAGGTTCTGAATTTACTCATACAAAACCATAGAAATTCAGCAGTTATAGTTAGAGTTCTTTTAAGTAGCTATAACTTGCACCCTAAGGTAACTATAACTCGCACCCTACAGTTGTCTCATCATTATTTTGTTTGCAACTCTTTCAGTGAGAATAAGAAAGATGGCATAGAATACGTCATCAGTGGTATAATATGTGGCGTAATTAGCTGTGCATGGCGAAGGTGCAAGTTATAGTTACCTTAGGGTGCGAGTTTTCCTCACTTGAAAGAACTATAACTATAACTGCTGAATTTCTATGGTTTTGAATGAATAGATTCAAAATCTAGCTATATCGTCCCTGTATCCTTTGTTTTTTTTCAGTGAATTTCGATAGTTTTTTAACGTATAGTGATTTTACTTGCTATACATGAATCCAACCACAGCCTTCGGCCGTGCACGGCAGCAGTTGGCCACAGCCAGGCCCTGAGCCAACCCCCTGTAAGCACCCAACCGTGCACTGTGGACATCCTTCTCCTGTGCGCAGTAGCAGTTGCCCGCAAGGGCTGGCGTGCAGCCAGTCCCTGAGGCCAACCACCCAACCAGATGTTCTGTATGGCCCTTTGTACATGCACGGCGGAAGTTGAACACGGCCTCTCAAGATGTGAGAACAGGTGTGAGAGACTGTATTTGGGGATAAGTGTGTCTGTATGGGTGTGACAGTGCATACATTAGTTTTTTAGTGGGTGAGTCAGTATGAGCGCGGGTCTGTGAGTTGGTGCATCAGGGTGTCAGTGGGTCTGTGACGTCTGAGTGAGTGTGTGAGTGAGTGTGTAACTGAGTGGGTCTGAGAGGGTGCGTGAGGGTCTGACTGGGGATGTGAGAGCATGAGGGTCTGAGTGGGTCTGTGAGTGGGTGCATGAGTGTCTGAGTGGGTCTGTGAGAGGCTGTGTGAGTGTCTGAGTGGATTTGTGAATGAGTGTGGAAGTGTCTGAGTGGGTGTATGTGTGGGAGAATTGATTGAAAGACAGACAGAGAGAGAAAAAGAATGTGAGAGTTAGAGAGAGAGTTGTTTTAGGTTTTGATGTCTGATATACTAAGAATGAGTTATTTGTCTCCAATTTAAAATAAAAAAGTATATGATTTGTTAAAAAATATAGTTTTTTTTAGTTAAAAAAAAAAAGGAAATGAGCCCAGTTGGACTCGATCCCCCAATCTTAGTGTGAAGGTCTGCAACCTTCACGCTGAGCTATGGGGGTTTTCATTTTTTTTTAGCCCTTTATGGCCTTTCAGGGCCCACAATGGAGCCCTCAAGGGCTTCCCCACGGTCCCTGCATATTGTTTTTAATTTTTTAATTTTTTATTTTATACACCAAAAAGCCCTTTGCAGGCTACCTGACAATGCAGGGGAAGCCTGAAGGCTTCCCCTGCAGTGCCATTGCTTCAGCAAGCACAGAGCTGCTTTGATAGCAGCTCTGTGGTTGCTGAAGCATTTCATCTCTGTCCCCTGCATGTGTGCAGGAGACAGTGATGAAAGCTTTGCTGTTTGACAGCAGGACCTGCTTTTAAGGTCATGCTGCCAAACACAGAGTGTTTGCTGTGGCTTGGCTGCAGCCAAACCACAGCAAATAGCTATGTCCCAGGAGTTGGCACCCTGTGACATAGCAGGATCCAGCCCTGGTGGGTGGCGGCCCCAGGGCCATCTGTGGGACCATGAGAGGGCTTTGCAGCCCCACTTTACGTGAATAGCCCCAGGGGTGGAGGTCCGCAGGGCTTGGGGGTCCCAAAGGGATCCCTTTCATGTTTCTTCACACTTTGCCCTGGGGGATGGTGGCCCCCGGGGCACAAGGGATCCGTGGGCACCCCGCATGTATTTAATAGGAAGGCCAGGGGGGTGGTGGTTACAGGGACGCAGAGGGCCACGGGCCCCCCCACATGTATTTATTAAGAAGCCCTGGGCAGGTGGCGGGCCCCAGGGCAGCGGGGGTGCCGTGGGCTCCCCCTGCATATTCATAAACAAAAGCCCTGGGGAGGTGGTGGTCCTTAGGGCAGTGGGGGGCCACGGGACCCTGCATATAAAAAAAATAAAATAAAAGCCCGGCGGAGGTGGTGGTCCCCGAAACTGTGGGGGGGGGCAGGAAGCCCCCCTACACTAAGTTTTTTTAATGCCCCCGGGATCTGGCTCACCCGGGGGCCTATAAAAAAAACAAGAGAGGGAGTCCACACTTTTTTTGTAATATTTTTACCACAAATTTGTGAATATTGCGAGCTCGCGGCAAAAAAAAAAATGTACAACATTTTTTTTTTTAGCTGGTGGTCAAAATGACTTTCCTTCAACAAAACTGCTCCTGCACTCACTCAGTACATTCTTAAATCGGTTGTAGCAAAGATAAAGTATATAAACCAAAGCCAAAACCAAGACAGCTGTCATGCAAACATAGCACTAGAGATTCTCATGTCTTTTTTATTTTTTTGATGTAGGTTATTCAGAGAATATTCTACACGGTCAACAGGTCGTGGTCAGGCAGAATCACCCTTACAGAGTTGAGAAGAAGCAACTTCTTACAGGTATGGTCTGTCATGTTCCTTTTTTATAGGTGGTGCTAAATATTTATTTTCACATTTAGAATAGCTTGTTTTCCAAATAGTTACTTGCACAATATGTAACAAATATGATATTTTCATACAGTTGTTTCACCATGCTTCTGGGAAAAAGTCCTATTCTTTATTTAGTTTTCAATGAAGAGACAACATTTACAGTGAATGAACTATATAAGATTAAATTACACCTGGACTTAGGGTGCATAATAATAATTCCTCTTGTTATGTGGCCCATCCTTTGGGTAAAGTAAAAATTTAACTGTATGTTTGCAGCGTGTGTAACTGTAGATCACATTCTTTGCAACATGCCTACCATCTAGACTGGTTATGGACGTTGTAATTTGTTTTGCTTGGAAGTAAAAGGCCTTGGTTTTGAGGTAGCTTGTGCTGCTTCCCGGAAACTACAATGCACTAGGACAGAGGCTACACCTTAGACTGGTTTTTGATTAATTGGGTTTTGCATGCTTTTTGAAGCTCTGGGACTGTCAAACTGCAGAAGCAGTTGTTCAAACCTAGATATTCGAATAATTTCCAACGAGATAAGGCACCTTAAGATGACTGGTTAATTTGCAGCAAGACAGTACCCATTCACACAGAAAACATGACCGCAATGTACTATTTACAAAAGCAAAGGGTTACGTATTCTTTGAAGTTGTCCACATTATTGCAAACTACTAGACACTGAGCAATTCATCACCAGCTCCTGCTATTAGTGGAACTTGTCTTGGGAGTTAACAATAATTTGTGGAACTGCTTAGCAGAATGCATCAACAAACCACCAATGCAAATCAAACTCAGGTGCTTCAACACTACTTCCACCATTGAGGGACTGCAGCAGTAGAACTGTTTGTCTCACGTGAGAATGCAAAATGCCAAAGTTTTTCCAGGCACCCACAATCACAATTCAGGGGCAATACATTATGGTTCAACTGGTCTGTGATATTTGCTAATGTTTTTCCCCTCACTGCTCCATTATCTAGTCCGGAAAATGTGAAAAGCACCAAAGTGGTTGACCTTCATAGCTCCCACCTTTGCACAGCAGCCTTATGCTCAATACTTCTTGAAAATTTTGGTTCATCGCCATGAAAAGTTACCAGTGTGCCAGCCCTCATGCAGCATCAAGGTCCGCTGTAACACCCCAACACCTGGAAATTGAATATTGCAGTTTGCTCCTGAGGTTTTAAGCATAACTCCCTGCGGAATGCATGCAAATTCTTAAGGAAGTCCAAAAGCTTACTACAAGGGCATGTTATGTAGCTAACTGGAAAAAAATGAGTCTATCTTTGTATTGATTTTCATACACAGCCCTTAAAAGCTGCAGTGCAAGACATTATGGGTCTCTTTTTTGATTTTGGCAGACCGCGGAGGCCGCCTGCCAATGTCCTGTGTCGAGATGACCGCCTGTGCGACCGTCCCTCCGCGAGCCCTATTACGACTTTCCCGCTGGGCCGGCGGGCAGAAACAGCATGTTCGATGGCATCTGTCGCTGTAGATACGCATGTTCTGCAATAGCTCGCCATCTGGTGTTGGGCCGGAGTGTTACAAGTTGTTTTTGTTCGAAGAAGTCTTTCGAGTCACGGGACCGAGTGACTCCTCCTTTTGTCTCCATTGCGCATGGGCGTCGACTCCATCCTCGATTGTTTTTTTTCCGCCATCGGGTTCGGACGTGTTCCTGTCGCTCCGAGTTTCGGACCGGAAAATTAGCTAATTTCGGAAGATTTTCGTCGGTATTGTTGCGTTCGGGATCGGCGTACTTAGATTCCACACCGCATCGAAGATCGAAGAGCTCCGGTGCCCTTCGGGGTAGTTTTTCGATCCCCCGTCGGGGCCTGGTCGGCCCGACCGCGTGCTGAAGAACGCCGATGGAACGGACCCCGTTCCGTTTCTGCCCCAAATGCCACAATAAATACCCCTACACAGACCAACACTTGGTCTGCAACCTGTGCCTGTCACCTGAGCACAGCGAAGACACCTGCAAGGCCTGTCGTGCGTTCCGGTCCCGAAAAACACTCCGAGACCGTCGAGCCAGAAGACTTCAGATGGCGTCCGCACCGACAGCCCAACGGGAGTTCGAGGAACAGGAAGAGGAAGGCACCTTCTCGATCCAAGACTCAGACTCCGAAGGATTCGACGATACACAAACCGTGAGTAAGACGTCGAAAACCACACAAAGAAACATTTACAAGGCCCAGGGGACGCCACTGCCATCCGGCCATGGCTCCACCCATAAATTCGGTGACCGACCGTCGGCACCGAAAAAGGCCCAAACAGTGCCGAGGTCGTCCGACTCCGGTCGAGACACCGGCACGCAGCCTTCTCGGGACCGAGAAAGTGCTGGAGACAAGCCTCGACACCGAGATGCCGGTGTGGACACGGCTCAACGCCGAGACAGCGGCACCGAAAAAGATCGACGCCGAGAGGTTTCGGCCCCGAAAAAGAAAAAAGTCACCTCGGAGCCGAAAAAACACGCAGACAGGGTTTCGATGCCGAAACAAACTGCAAGCGACCCAGCGTCAGGCTCTTATACAGAAGAGCACTCGCTAACCTCCCAAATGCAAAAGCATAGGTTTGAGGAAGAGCTACAAGCAACTGATGTGGACCATACGCAAAAGCGTATCTTCATACAGCAGGGGACAGGAAAAATAAGCACCCTTCCCCCCATTAGGAGAAAGAGAAGGTTGGAGTTCCAGACTGAACAGACACCACAACCAAAAGTGGTGAAAAGAGTTACCCCACCACCCTCTCCTCCGCCCGTGATTAACGTCTCACCAGCACAAACTCCATCACACTCCCCAGCTCCCACCACCATGAGCCAGGGTGACCAAGATCAGGACGCATGGGACCTATACGACGCCCCAGTGTCAGATAACAGTCCGGAGGCATACCCTACGAAGCCATCTCCACCAGAAGACAGCACCGCGTATTCTCAAGTGGTGGCTAGAGCAGCACAATTTCATAACGTAAGCCTCCACTCAGAACAGGTCGAGGATGATTTTTTATTCAACACACTCTCCTCCACCCACAGCTCATACCAAAGCCTGCCTATGCTCCCTGGTATGCTCCGGCACGCAAAAGACATCTTTAAGGAGCCGGTCAAAAGTAGGGCAATCACACCAAGGGTGGAAAAAAAGTATAAGGCGCCTCCTACAGACCCGGTTTTCATCACTACACAGCTGCCACCAGACTCTGTCGTTGTAGGAGCAGCTAGGAAAAGGGCCAACTCTCACACATCTGGAGATGCACCACCCCCAGATAAAGAAAGCCGCAAGTTCGATGCAGCTGGTAAAAGAGTCGCAGCACAAGCTGCAAACCAGTGGCGCATCGCGAACTCCCAGGCACTACTTGCGCGCTATGACAGAGCCCACTGGGACGAGATGCAACATCTCATTGAACATCTGCCCAAGGACTTACAAAATAGGGCAAAACAAGTGGTTGAGGAGGGACAGGCCATTTCCAACAACCAGATCCGCTCCTCCATGGACGCTGCAGATACAGCTGCACGGACAATTAATACATCTGTAACTATCAGAAGGCATGCATGGCTCCGAACGTCTGGATTTAAACCAGAGATTCAACAAGCAGTTCTCAATATGCCTTTTAATGAAAAAGAACTGTTCGGTCCAGAAGTGGACACAGCGATTGAGAAACTCAAAAAAGATACGGACACTGCCAAAGCCATGGGCGCACTCTACTCCCCGCAGAGCAGAGGGAATTACAGCACATTCCGTAAAACGCCCTTTCGAGGGGGGTTTCGGGGTCAAAGCACACAAGCCAGCACCTCACAAGCAACACCATCCAGTTACCAGGGACAGTATAGAGGAGGTTTTCGGGGACAATATAGAGGAGGGCAATTCCCTAGAAATAGAGGAAGATTTCAGAGCCCCAAAACACCTACTACTAAACAGTGACTCACATGTCACTCACCCCCTCCACACAACACCAGTGGGGGGAAGAATAGGTCATTATTACAAAGCATGGGAGGAAATCACTACAGACACTTGGGTTCTAGCAATTATCCAACATGGTTATTGCATAGAATTTCTACAATTCCCTCCAAACATACCACCAAAAGCACAAAATTTAACAACACACCATTCCAATCTCCTGGAGATAGAAGTGCAGGCACTATTGCAAAAGAATGCAATCGAATTAGTGCCAAACACACAAATAAACACAGGAGTTTACTCACTGTACTTTCTGATACCAAAGAAGGACAAAACGCTGAGACCAATCCTAGACCTCAGAGTAGTGAACACTTTCATCAAATCAGACCACTTCCACATGGTCACACTACAAGAAGTATTGCCATTGCTAAAACTACACGACTACATGGCAACTTTAGACCTCAAGGATGCTTATTTCCATATACCAATACACCCATCGCACAGGAAATACCTAAGGTTTGTATTCAAAGGAATACATTACCAATTCAAGGTACTGCCTTTCGGATTAACAACCGCACCAAGAGTCTTTACCAAATGTCTAGCGGTAGTCGCTGCACACATAAGAAGGCAGCAAATACATGTGTTCCCATATTTGGACGACTGGCTAATCAAGGCCCATTCGTTCATAGAGTGCTCAAATCACACAAATCAGATCATACAAACCCTCTTCAAACTCGGGTTCACCGTCAACTTTACAAAATCCAACATTCTGCCGCGCAAGGTACAACAATACCTAGGAGCCATAATAGACACATCAAAGGGAGTAGCCACTCCAAGTCCACAAAGAATTCTAAATTTCAACACCATCATACAACGCATGTATCCAACACAAAAGATACAAGCAAAGATGGTATTACAACTCCTAGGCATGATGTCTTCATGCATAGCCATTGTCCCAAACGCAAGACTGCACATGAGGCCCTTACAACAATGCCTAGCATCACAGTGGTCTCAAGCACAGGGTCACCTTCTAGATCTGGTGTTAATAGACCGCCAAACTTACCTCTCGCTTCTGTGGTGGAACAACATAAATTTAAACAAGGGGCGGCCTTTCCAAGACCCAGTGCCACAATACGTAATAACAACAGATGCTTCCATGACAGGGTGGGGAGCACACCTCGATCAACACAGCATACAAGGACAATGGAACGTACATCAAACAAAACTGCATATCAATCACCTAGAACTTCTAGCAGTTTTTCAAGCACTAAAAGCTTTCCAACCAATAATAGTTCACAAATACATTCTCGTCAAAACAGACAACATGAGAACAATGTATTATCTAAACAAGCAGGGGGGGACGCACTCCACGCAGTTAAGCCTGCTAGCACAAAAGATTTGGCGTTGGGCAATTCACAACCAAATTCGCCTAATAGCACAATTTATACCAGGGATCCAAAATCAACTCGCAGACAATCTCTCTCGAGATCACCAACAGGTCCACGAATGGGAAATTCACCCCCAAATTCTGAACACTTATTTCAAACTCTGGGGAACACCTCAGATAGACTTGTTTGCGACAAGGGAGAACGCAAAATGCCAAAACTTCGCATCCAGATACCCACACGAACAATCCCAAGGCAATGCCCTATGGATGAACTGGTCAGGGATATTTGCTTACGCTTTTCCTCCTCTCCCTCTCCTTCCTTACCTGGTAAACAAACTCAGTCAAAGCAAACTCAAACTCATATTGATAGCACCAACTTGGGCAAGGCAACCCTGGTACACAACGCTGCTAGACCTATCAGTGGTACCCTGCATCAAATTGCCCAACAGGCCAGATCTGTTGACACAGCACAACCAAAAGATCAGACACCCAGATCCAGCATCGCTGAATCTAGCAATCTGGCTCCTGAAATCCTAGAATTCGGGCACTTACAACTTACCCAAGAATGTATGGAAGTCATAAAACAAGCCAGAAGGCCATCCACCAGGCACTGCTATGCAAGTAAATGGAAGAGGTTTGTTTGCTACTGCCATATTAATCAAATAAAACCATTACACACAACTCCAGAACATGTAGTGGGTTACTTGCTTCACTTACAAAAATCTAACCTAGCTTTCTCTTCCATTAAAATACACCTTGCAGCAATATCTGCATACCTGCAGACTACCTATTCAACTTCCCTATATAAGATACCAGTCATTAAAGCATTCATGGAGGGCCTTAGGAGAATTATACCACCAAGAACACCACCTGTTCCTTCATGGAACCTAAATGTTGTCCTAACTAGACTTATGGGCCCACCTTTTGAACCCATGCACTCCTGCGACATACAGTTCCTAACCTGGAAGGTGGCATTTCTCATCGCCATTACTTCCCTAAGAAGAGTAAGCGAGATTCAGGCGTTTACAATACAGGAACCTTTTATACAACTACTCAAAAATAAAGTCGTCCTAAGGACCAATCCTACATTTTTGCCAAAGGTTATTTCACCGTTCCATCTAAATCAAACAGTGGAACTTCCAGTGTTTTTTCCACAGCCAGATACCGTAGCTGAAAGGGCACTACATACATTAGATGTCAAAAGAGCATTGATGTATTACATTGACAGAACAAAAAACATCAGAAAGACTAAACAACTATTTATTGCATTTCAAAAACCTCATGCAGGAAACCCAATATCAAAACAAGGTATAGCCAGATGGATAGTTAAATGCATCCAAATCTGCTACCTTAAAGCTAAACGACTGCTGCCCATTACACCAAGGGCACACTCAACCAGAAAGAAAGGTGCTACCATGGCCTTTCTAGGAAACATCCCAATGCAAGAAATATGTAAGGCAGCCACATGGTCTACGCCTCACACATTCACCAAGCACTACTGTGTAGACGTGTTATCCGCACAACAAGCCACAGTAGGTCAAGCCGTATTAAGAACATTATTTCAGACTACTTCCACTCCTACAGGCTGATCCACCGCTTTTGGGGAAATAACTGCTTACTAGTCTATGCAGAACATGCGTATCTACAGCGACAGATGCCATCGAACTGAAAATGTCACTTACCCAGTGTACATCTGTTCGTGGCATCAGTCGCAGTAGATTCGCATGTGCCCACCCGCCTCCCCGGGAGCCTGTAGCAGTTTGGAAGTTACCTTCAATTATTTATATATGTATCATCTCAACCTTAAATACGTGCATACTTAGTCACTCCATTGCATGGGCACTATTACTACAATTCAACTCCTACCTCACCCTCTGCGGGGAAAAACAATCGAGGATGGAGTCGACGCCCATGCGCAATGGAGACAAAAGGAGGAGTCACTCGGTCCCGTGACTCGAAAGACTTCTTCGAACAAAAACAACTTGTAACACTCCGGCCCAACACCAGATGGCGAGCTATTGCAGAACATGCGAATCTACTGCGACTGATGCCACGAACAGATGTACACTGGGTAAGTGACATTTTCATTCTGCCTGCTGGCTCAGCGAACAACGTACCACAACATTGATGCCAGCTCGTAATCGAGCTGGCGGCAATGTTGCGGTGCATCGGGTGCGGGAGCACCCATTGCACTTTTCACTGCCCGTAACTTGTGCAGTAAAAAGTGCAACAGGGCTTTCCATGGGGTGGGGGGGCTGCACTCCCCATGCCAAGTGCTGGGGTCCCCATGGGTCTCCCACACCCCCTTTCCACCAGCCTTTGCATGGCGGTCGGCCATGCAAAGTTTGGCAGAAAGGGGACTCGTAATCCGGAGGCTGCCCTGGCAGATTACGACAGCCGAGCCTGCCAGGCTGTCGACTGGCGGAAACCTGGCAGTGCCGACCGCGGTCGCACCATGGAGGTTCCGTCACAGTCGTAATGTGGCAGCCGGACCACCACTATGGTGGCGGTCTGACCGCCCCCGTGAGTGTGGCGGTCTTAAGACTGCCACACTCGTAACGAGGGTCTATATGTTACTCACTGCATTTACAAAAGGTGTGGTTAGAATATTCACTCATAAGAGTAGAGTTTTTATTGACACATAGTTTATTGTATTTTATTGAGCATTGTGTATAGTACATACCATGTTCATGTGGAAACACAGTACAAGTCAGTTATACAAATCACTTAAACTTCACTCAGGCCTGCCATTGCAGGCCCTGTGTGTGCAATATTACTGCCACTTCGACTTGACATTTAAAACTTTTTACCAAACGTTAAACTCCCCTTTTCTTACATGTAAATCACCCCTGAGGTTATAGGCCCTAAGTAGCCCATAGTGCATGGTGCTATGTAAGTAAAAGGCAGGACATTTACTTATACATTTTACATGTCCTGGTATTAAAAAACGCCCAAGGTCGCTTTTCAGTACTGTGAGGACTGCTCCTCTGATAGGCCAGCATATAGAATTCCTTAATATAAATTTAAGCTGTAATTCCTGATCAGGACCATGTTTCATCTCATTGAAATGGTAATAATAAATTTTGTGTTAGACCTGGCATCCTTGGCGTGGTTCCACCTAACTTTTTGCCCTCTGACCTCTTGTTTTCTGACTTCATGTTTGCTTACTTTTAAAATTCTGGTCACTTTACCACTGCTGACCAGTGCTAAAATGCAGGTGCTTTGTACTCTAAACATGGTACCCTTGGCTTCTCCACAATCTACATATTTAATTTACTTGTAAATCCCTAGTAAAGTGCACTATATATGCCAAGGGCCTGTAAATTCAGTGCTACTAGGAGGCCTGCAGCACTGATCGTGTCCCCACCACATTACATTTTCAAAAATGTCTCAGGCCTGCCACTACAGTGCAGGTGTGTGCAGTTTTAAACTGCCGTTTCGACCGGGCAAATGTACCCACTTGCCAGGCCCAAACCTTCCTTTTTTATTCCATGTAAGTCATCCCTTAGATAGGCTGTAGTTAGTCCCAAGGGCGGAGGCCGCCTGCCAATGTCATGCATTGAGATGACTGCCTGTGCGACCGTCCCTCCGCGAGCCCTATTACGACTTTCCCACTGGGCCGGCGGGCAGAAACAGCATTTCTGCCTTCCGGCTCAGTGGGAAACTCAACACAACATTGATGCCAGCTCGTAATCGACCGGCAATGTTGCGGTGCATCGGGTGCGGGAGCACCCATTGCACTTTTCACTGCCCGTAACTTGTGCAGTAAAAAGTGTAAAAAGGCTTTCCTTGGGGGGGCCCTGCACTACCCATGCCAAGTGCTGGGGCCCCATGGGGTCCCCGGACCCCCTTTTCACCAGCCTTTGCATGGCGGTCGGACCGCCATGCAAAGTTTGGGAGAAAGAGGACTCGTAATCCGGAGGCTGCCCTGGCGGATTACGACAGCCGAGCCTGCCAGGCTGTCGACTGGCGGAAACCTGGCAGTGCCGGCGGTCGCACCATGGAGGTTCCATCACAATCGTAATGTGGCGGTCGGACAGCCACCGTGAGTGTGGCGGTCTTAAGACTGCCACACTCGTAACAAGGGTCTATATGTTACTCATTGCATTTACAAAAGGTGTGGTTAGAATATTCGCTTATAAGAGTAGAGTTTTTATTGACAGATAGTTTATTGTATTTTATTGAGCATTGTGTACAGTACATACCATGTGTATGTGGAAACACAATACAAGTCAGTTATACAAATCACTTAAACCTCACTCAGGCCTGCCATTGCAGGCCCTGTGTGTGCAATTTTACTGCCAGTTCGACTTGGCATTTAAAACCTTTTACCAAACCTTAAACTCCCCTTTTCTTACATGTAAATCACCCCTGAGGTGATAGGCCTTAAGTAGCCCATAGGGCACTGTGCTATGTAAGTAAAAGGCAGGACATTTAGTTTTAAATTTTACATGTCCTGGTATTAAAAAAACACCCAAGGTCGCTTTTCATTACTGTGAGGACTGCTTCTCTGATAGGCCAGCATTCGGAGTTCCTTAATATAAGTTTAAGCTGTAATTCCTGATCAGGACCATGTTTCATCTCATTGGAATGGTAATGATAAATTCTTGTGTTAGACCTGGCATCCTTGGCGTGGTTCCACCTAACTTTTTGCCCTCTGACCTCTTGTTTTCTGACTTCATGTTTGCTTACTTTTAAAATTCTGGTCACTTTACCACTGCTGACCAGTGTTAAAATGCAGGTGCTTTGTACTCTAAACATGGTACCCTTGGCTTCTACACAATCGGCATATTTAATTTACTTGTAAATCCCTAGTAAAGTGCACTATATATGCCAAGGGCCTGTAAATTCAGTGCTACTAGGAGCCTGCAGCACTGATTGTGTCCCCACTACATTAGATTTTCAAAAATGTCTCAGGCCTGCCACTACAGTGCAGGTGTGTGCAGTTTTAAACTGCCATTTCGACAGGGCAAGTGTACCCACTTGTCAGGCCCAAACCTTCCTTTTTTATTCCATGTAAGTCATCCCTTAGATAGGCTGTAGTTAATCCCAAGGGCAGGGTGCATTGTATTTAAAAAGTTGGGCATGTATTTTTGAGTTTAACATGTCCAGGTAGTGAAAAACTCGGAGTCGTTTTCACTAATGCACGGTATATCTCCCATAGAATAGTATTGCGATTATCTTAAAACATCTTTTAAGTATAATTTCTAATTGGTTAAAGATAGAAATATGGAATGTGGTGTCTCTGTACTCCCAATTGAAAATCACATTTTATGGTGAAGTTGGATTTTACATTGTAAGTCTGAAAATGCCACATTTATAAAGATGGCACTTTTTCATACCTTAACTATTCTGTGCCTTAGCTTGTTTTTGAACACACTTCTGGGCTGATCTGGGTGACAGCTACACTTTGTGAATTCCCTGTAGACAACCACAAACTAAGGACACTCAGCTGCATCTGCATTCATATGCATACTGATAGGTCTTCCTGAGCAGAGGGAAGGGGAGGGATTGCCACTTACACTTCAATAGGTGGTGTGGTGGCCTTCCTCCACACAAAGGTCTGATTACCCCCGTAGGTAACCTGGCAGACAGGGCCAGGATGAAAGGGACACTTGTGCACCTCAGAGGACTCCTTTGAAGTCCCCTTCGCATCAAAGGCCTTTTTGGGTATAAGTACTTGACTCCAAGCAAATCAGATCTCTACTGGAGCCAAGAACACTGCCAGGAGGAAGGACTGCTGTGCTGTCAGGAGAGGCTGACACTCTGCAACTGCATTGCTGTGTTGTTGGCCTCCTGCTTGCTGTACTGAAGGAGGGACTGCTACTTTGCTACTTGCTTTGCTGTGTTGGCCTGCTGCTTCTTGCCTGCAGTAAGAGGGACTGGACTTGCTCTCTACTTCCTTAAACCCAAGAATCTCCAAGGGGTTGTTGGCTTGCCCCCTGTTCACCAGTAGTCGCAGGGACATCAAAGACTGCTTGCAACTCTCCTGGTGCTGTTGGCATCTGCCATCTGTGAGTCCTATTCTTGCCTGAGGTGCCCTTCTCCAATCCTGGGCCTCAGAAGTGGGTTCTGCGGCTACAGTCTACAAAAAGCAACGCATTGCCCAGAATGCAGTAGAAAAATCAGCGCATCGCATCTCTGACGGTGACACAGCAGCTGCCCGATAACAGCAGAATCACAGACTGCGTGGGCCGACGCAAGGCATTCACTTCCACGGAGTCTGATGAAGGTGTGCCTCGGGTGAGATAAAAATATTGAGCATCGTGTCCTCGCTGTCGGCACATTGCTCCTTCAAATGAACTGTTCAACGGACCCTGCGTGGGTTCTGTAGCCGGCCTGCCCTCCATTGCATTCGGCCTGGATTTTGGATTTGCACTGGTCCCTCACGACCTCCAGTAATCCTTTAACTGCTAGTGACTTCTACGCACTGTTTTCACATTTGATCTTTAAAAATTAATATCTGGAATTCTACTTATTGTTTTAATCATATAAATATTATCTATTATGCTAACCTGGTGTTGAGTCTTTTTGTGGTGTCTTTCTATATTTTACTGTGATTAAGTATTACACAAATACTTCACACATTGCCTCTTAAGTTAAGCCTGACTGCTCTGTACCAAACTACCAGAGGGTGAGCACACGTTAATTTAGGGTGTGTATCTGACTTTCCCTGACTAGGATTGTGGTCCCTACTTCGACAGGGAGCTTACCTCTGCCAACTAGAACCCCAAGTTCTAACACCTCTTTACTGGTAAAGTCATATTTGTTATTACTATTTTAGAATTGCCACTTTTAGAAAGTGAACAACTTCTGAGAGGTTGGGCCATAGAACGTTGCACAGGACGCATTTTGCAGGTCCAGGAAACACTTTCACAAGAATTTATGCCTTAATGAAGAATCAAAAAACTTTATGGATGCATACAAGCCTGCTTTCCCACTGACTCCCTGCCCAGCACAGAATGACAAATCAGAACTGCTCAGTAAATTAGTGTGCTTATTGAGCTTCCCACAAGTTCTATGTCCTGAGGAGACCCCTTGGAATGTAGAGGAGGTCAAAACGCTTCCAACAGCTATTCCTTACCAGGGAGCGCAACTCACTGAAATTTCTGACATTTTGGAAATGTGTGGATGGAACTATAAAAAAGAGACCCCTTAATTTTGGCCATTTAAAAGAAATGTATCCACACCCATTGGAGTTTGGCTCAATATGGAAAGGGTCATGCATTAATTACCAAGTTAAAGAAACCCTTTTGAGCATATAAATAAATGACTGGATCACAAGCTATATGTTTTGTTGAAATGCATTTCAATAGTCTCTGTAACAGAAATGGTTTCTTGTTTTATATTGTTTTGTGGATAATCTATTACCACATTTTGAATGTAAAGCTGGTAGTTCTTTGTGTGTTGTCCCGCAATGTATAACATGCTAAAATAAAATACTACATGCATTTAAAAATAATTCTTTAAATAACTGAAATTCCAATAAAAAGGCGACCACGGTAATTCAAGGTTGTGGTCACAAAGATACAGAATATTTTGATTTAAAGTTGTGTCAACACTGGCATCTGTTGTTCTTTCTTACTTTTAGAACGTGGGCATCCCTCTGGTCGCACTGTTCTGTGTGCCTGACAGCCTGTCTCCAGTACTCATCTGGTCTGGACTGGATGACAGCTACATTTGTGCACCCACAACACAAAACACTCAACTGCAGCTGCATTCATCTGCATACTGATTGGTCTTCCTGGGCAGAGAGGATGGGAAGGCCTCACACTTAAACTTCAAAGGGTAGTGGCCTGAGCCCCACACAAAGAGCTTATTACCCCAAACTGATAGTCTAGAGACAGGGCTGGGATGAAAGAGAGGCCTGTGCACTTCAGAGAGAACCTTTGAAGTCATCCCTCACATCAACAACACTTTTGGATATAAGTACTGGGTCCCTGACCCCCCCTTCCAAAATCATATCACTACCAGAACTCTTCTGGAGTAAAAATTTTGTGCTGTAAGGATTGCCACTCCTCTGGCTCAAAGGCTGCTCGGCGACAGCAGATTCACAGCCTGCATTGCTCGACGACACCACTCTGCACGGCTCGACGATGACTCATTGCATTCACTTCAGTGGAGCCCAACAATGACATTGTGGCTCGACTGCAAGGAAAATACCATTGCATCGTGCCCCCGACAATGCTTTGCTCAGTCAAAGGCACTGTTTAAGCAGACCTTGACTTGGTTCTGTATCCTCCATCTCAGTCAGCCTGAACTTTGGATTTGCACTGGTCACTCTCAACCTCAAGTTACCTTCTAACAACTAGTGACTTCGTTTTTTAAAGATTAAACCTGAAATAGTACTTAGAAGTCACTAGCAGTCAAAAGATTACTCTGCTAGCTGCAGAGTGAAAGGCGTCCAGCACCTTATGAAAGCCGTGCCGGGAGCCATTCACTCCACAGCTAGCGCAGTCTCCGCCATCACCTAAAGGGCCATTTACTTACTCACATTGGTTCGGATTTTAGATATCATAAGAAATACCCTACACTTTAAGGGTGACTTTTTGAGATTGGGTATTATTGCTGATTACCAATTCTATAACCCCAGTCATTGGTAGATTAGGTTATTTGATCCTGAGTAAGGGACTTTACATAGCACAAAACATGTTGATGGTCGTTCTCACTTTCCTGTGAGATGTACCAGATGGTTGTCTCCAACACATCCACTGTTTGTTTTTATTTATAGCAAGAGGTCCCACATATGAAAACTTTCAGTGTCTCTCCTAGGTAGTTTTATACCGCACTTACACCAATACCTCCACTTGCACTTCATCACAGCATCTTACTTTAAAAGGCCTCCGGCAAAGAGCCTACTCGAACGACCCATTGGGCATTGCAGCACCAGCCCAACGAGGAGCTGCCCAATGATGAAGCATGACACCCACCTGGATGTGTGAGGGCTCTTGCTTCTGAGCAATCGTTCCCCCTCCCAGCCCTACTGCATGTTCGGTTTCCTTTTATGATTCCTTTAGGAACTGCATTCTCCACTTTCATACATCCCAATAGGGCACCCAACTCATGGCTATGGGCTTCTTAGGCCACAGTATTCTTTCCTGCGCAGGGCTCTATGCCTGCCCCAACTTCTCCCTCCAGCCTAAGAGCAACAGTCCTCTCTGGGATTTCCAGCACATAGTAATCTGTTTCTTTGCGAAGAGAAGCGCCAGTTCTGCAACTATGACTTTAAAACTCTTGGGTCCACATTATCCCAGTGGGCTGCTACTGTCAGCATGGATATTGCACCTCGTATATCCTACGAGTAGACAGCTAGTACTGGGCAGGCCCACAGCATATGTACAAGATCTGCAGTATCTGCACAGCATCTGGGGCATGTAGGGGGAGAGGCGTGGAAAATTGTATGTAGTTTCAGTGTTGTCAGACATGCCCTGTGCTTTATTGAGAATTGTATGAAATTGAATTGTGAATTACTAAAGATCCTGCATGAGTATTCCAAAACAGAGTGCCATTCTCTATCATGCAGGGCATGAGCCAGATCAGTCCCCCATTTATTTCGGAGGTGCTCCAAGGCTGTTCTCTCATGTGTATTCCTTCATAAGAGTAGAGATTTACCGGTAAAACAGCAAACACCAGGCAGTCTTTAAAATCCCTTTTGTTAAAGCCCTTATAGAAGGTCTTAAACGGGTAATCCATCTCAACCGCCATCATCCCTTTAAGGGCTTTCAAAGTTGTCCTTACACGGCTTATAGGGCCTCCATTTGAGCTGTTACAGTATTGTTCACTCTGTTTCTTTTCTTCTAAAGTGATCTTCCTGATTGTAATCACTTAGCTCTGAACTGCGATTAGAGGAGCAATTTCTCCAAGTCCACAAAGAGTAGATTGTCCTCATAACAGACCCTCATTTTCATTGTAGAAACTCTCAGCATCGTAGAAGATAAAGGGCAAGATGGTTGCACAGTTCGCAAAGCATAGTCCAATAGTAGGGAGTAACCTATACCTGGTGAACAGGGGAAAGCACAGATCTAAAAAAAAAAAAAATGAACAAAAAACGATATGTGGTTTACTGAGGAACGCATAGGACTAGACAGGACAAAAATAGTACATACTTCACACCACAGGAGGTTGCAAAGCAAAGTAGAAAGAATCTCTTTTTGAGGTTGGCATAGTCCCAGTCTATCACCTAAATAGTTCAGAGGTGTGAGAACCACATGATTTGTAGACAGGGCCTCAGGTGGTTCTATTGTTTGAACCACTGCACATCTGGGTCACAAGAACAGTCACCCTGCCCTGTTTAGGTCGACTCAGCTGCCACTGCTGGTCCACAGTTCACTGATGATCACCACATCTTATTTAGGGTGTGTGACAGTCACAGGATTTCCCTGCCCCAAGCCAACATGTGAAGCATGGTAGTCCCAGGCAGAATAGTCCCTGTGCATCATAGCCATTGTTTTATTTTTTTGTTTTACTCAAACAAACTCCAGTTTTGAAAGTTAGTGTGATAAAACCAAAATGTATGCCGATAGTTTGATAAAACAAAAATGTATGCCAACTAAAGACAAAACTTAGTGCCAGCTCTTCTAATTGTTCTCCCTTGAGCGCATCTGTTGCACCGGTGTATGCACAATAGATAGTGAGATACCTGCCAGGTATCTCACAATCTAGTGGTCATTCCTCCACAAGGTGAGCAGATGGCAGGGCCTGTGCTGACTTTGTGAGCTGCACAGTTCTAAATGAGAATCAGAGTCTTGCACCAGATAGGGACAGAAGGCAATGGACAAAGTATTGCACCTGAAATGGACAAGGGGTGAATGACACAGTTTTGCCACACAAAAAAACTACCTCAAAAGAAACCAAAGCTTTTTTCCATGAGCAGCGGGGTAACTAATGCTTCGCCTCAATACCAACAGCAAGAGGAATGTCAGACAGCCAGCTCCTATTAAGATTTGTGGACCAACCCAGGCAAATCCCGATGTACTTGATGCAAAAGTGTTGAGGAAAATTCACAGAGGTGATTTTGGCCAGTATCTTATTATTGGAGTTTCAGAAGCAGTATTACAACTTCTTCATGCAAGTTAGGTGCAGGAAACTCAGTAAGGCCCACACAATATATGTGCAACAGATGCACAGTTAGTTGCACAGTATGCACAAAATGTACTTTTTAAAAGTCAGTATGAAGCAAATCATGGCCAAGTATAGGAAAGGCAACACACAACATAATTTATTTCTGCTAGTGTGATGGGGTCTGTCAGGGAGGTCTGGATGCTCCAGCCACAAGAGTTGGTAATGGAACCTTGTACTGGAATTGATTAATCACATGTTGCAGGGGTTTATCTTAAAGCTTATTTAATTTGGTATAGAATGCTCAGAATACAGAGTTTAAATCAGCAGTATAATTGACAAACGTGCTTGCATCGATCACATGAGCAATACTATTACTTCACACTCCTTGAATGCTAGTGAGCTACCTTGCAGCTATACAGCTTCCAAGTAACTAAAGCATCCTCTCCACAGCCTTATACAATGCCTGGAGATCGACATGGTTGCCAGCAAGAGTTGCAATTTGGGGGCCAACATCATTCTCATCTGCAATGACTTGAGTTTTGGCCTTATAGCTAATAAGAATTGACTTGATCAGCCACAGGATTGACAGGATCAGCCACATGTCAACAGATGTATACTTTAAACACCACCTACGTTATACCATACCTGCTAACAGTCCTGGTACAGCAATGGCTCCTTCAACAACACTGTGGAATACCACGTCACACAGAGCATCATTACTAGCCACCACCATATCAGAATGATAGGTCAGATCCAAATATCAGTTGTCATTAGGAGTGGATCACGTCAGGGGAGCATATCAGATTTTGGTACCTAGCTGGATTCCCTACAAGAAATAAGGATTTCATCTATCTTTAAGGAGGTGTAGCAGCCCAGAGAGTTCCTTGCTGCCCAAGTGAAATGGGCGCCACATATCCTCCAGTGCTCAGAATCAGTAACGTGACATATCCTCTCTGTTTCAGAGAAAAAGGCATGACAGTTGTGGTATAAGGAATAGATTAAAGTTCCTTTCCCATATAAACATAGACCTGGGGTCTTTAAATAATCCTTTAGCCATTTGCTAAAAAGAAAATAAGTATGGCAACATTATGGCTGTATATGCCGTCTAGTACCGTACGACACCTGGTCCATGAACCAGCTGCAATGAGATACCTACTCTGAGTCTGCACTGAGACCCTACTCTATAAAGGAAGAACATTTATGGACTAGATGAGCTCCCCTGTTGATTAATTGTAAAATGTAATGAAGTACTGCTGGGATCACTAGGTGCCTGCCATGGGCAGAGTTAGCCCATGATAGAGTAAGTTTCTTGTAGCATGAGGATGTGGAGTCCATGTGTTTGGTATACATGAGGATCCTCCATGACTCCTCACACATTGTGGGACATTATGGTTATGGGGCATTTTGTAGGCACGTTCCTGGTAATGATGTGTATCCCAGCGGTTCTCCATTTTCAGCACTAAAGCCCATCCAAAACTTGAGGGCATGGAAGCAGTTGCTTGTAGACCCAGCAACTTGTTAAACTACTGGCCTGATCTCTCCCACCATATGTCTCCCTGTCGTTGAAACCTTGTTGATGGGGCCCCCATCTACTCAAAATACTGTCGATGAAAGAAAAATACACTAGAATGATAATAAAGTGTCAGGTTTTATCTGTATGTTTTGTGCGCGAAGCCCAGCTCCCACTCGCCGAGAGACATCCAGCGATCTGAGCAATGTTTTGTTGGGTTGAACAACGGCAATTTAAGATGATTAGGTTGTATATGTTAAAGATGATACATTGGGTCAAATTATCAGTGAGTATTTTTCTACGACATGGTACTGTAATAGAAGACAGCTGATGCAAACCTTTGTTGCTCAGCAAAACTCCCTAATCTTTTCTTTCCTACAGCATTGGTTTGGTAATAAACAAAAAAATCATATGTAACCCAGTATTGGCTGATTTGTCTCGTTTCAGACTCTAGCACTGTTGGAAGAAGAAGATGACATTAACCAGATTACAGATTACTTTTCCTATGAACACTTTTATGTCATCTACTGCAAATTCTGGGAGTTGGACACTGACCACGATCTCTACATTGACAAAAAGGATCTGGCCAGATACAATGACCATGGTGAGTCAGTGACTGAACTGTAAATCGTGTTGTGTGACATTAGCATGGGTACAGAAATATACAGGCTGTTAGATAGAAGTTATGGACATCAACTGCAGTGAGTGAGCTGAGATACAATGTAAAAGTATTAGTAAGAGTCAGCTTACAGGACTCAAAATTAGGTTCTGGTTTAGGCCTCTAACCATTTGCCAGTTGTATTAGGCAGCCAACTGCAAGTGTGTTAGGAGGCAAGTAGTGTGATCCCTGATATTGACATTGCAGAAAAGGTGGATTTTTAAAAGTTCCATGAATCTCAAGAAGTTGTTGTCCAGTTTTTAAGTGTGATAGGAGTGAGTTTCATTAGGGTGATCCGTCCGTAGGTGTGAAAGGATCTTCCTCCAAACACCTTGAGGTAGGGTGTGTGGATTGAGAGCCAGTATCTGGTACATGGTTCAGGACAACAAATGTCTTGTATAAATTGATTAGATCCATCCAGGGCTTTTTGGACGAGGCAGACCACTTTGAAGTTTGTTCTGCCATTTACAGGGAGCCATTGAAAAACTTTAAAGGAAAGCGTGATGTGGTTATAGCGACTCAGGTCAAAATGAGTTGGTCTGCATCATTTGGAACCTTTTAGAGTTTACAAATAGACTTAATAGGTATTCTCATATACAAGTTGTTGCAGCAGGCAAGGCATCAGATTACACTGACAAGAATAGCAGCAATTGATTGTGGTAGGTAGAGAAGGATTGGGACCCCTTGTAACAAAACAAAAGTGATGTAAAACTGATTTGATGACAGCATATATCTGAGCTATAAGAAGAGGTTGCTTTCTCTTACAACTTTGCAGGCTTAAAACATAGAATGTGGAAGGGAGCAAAGGGCCTCAGGCCATGCCAATGGTAGATTGTGAGGTTGGGCAACCCCCCCAGGAGGAAGATCTTGATGTTATCACTATTTAAATACAACTAATTGTCCCTTCTACATTAGTGAACATGAAAGAGTCAAAAAGATACCCTGGAATGGTTGCCATAACTGCCATCCAGCTGGGGTAAGGGTGCTTGTCGCCAGCATACATGTGGTACCTATATTGTTAGATTGAAGAAGCTTTGTGAGAGGAAGCATGTAGGTGTTGAAAAGTGTTCAGGGTAATGCTGAGGCTTGAGAGACACCACAGGTAAGATAAGAGGATCCCAGTTTGACATGATGAAAGCTGTTAGATAGGAAGAATGTGAAAACGGTGAGCACCATTATGCTAATGCCAGAAGTGTGTTTCACCATTGGTAATTAGGATACGGGGGTCAAGTTGAAAAGTAATAGGGTGAAGAGACAGAGATAATCTATTAAGCTAAGAAACTCCTCTGTGATGTTTTTGTAGCATGGGTTTGGTTTCTCTGCAGGTTCAGAAGTCTTGCTGCAAGACACATTGAAAACATTTTACTTCAAGGTGGGTTGAGAGTTGGTGTGAGACAGCCGCTTCCAGTGCCTTGGTGACACTAGGTAGTCCAGATATAGGGCTATAGTTGATGAAAGTTTCATGGTTTTGGCGGGCTACGAGGGATTCTAGCATGTTTGAAGGCATGAGGAATGGATCTACTGGAGAGAGAAGAGTTAAGTAATCTGGTGATGAGCGGCAGTACAGCTAGGATTCTTAAGTTGTCAACTTTAAATTCACAGATGTCCTATGTAATGGAGAATTTTTTGAAGAATTGGAGTATATTTTCATGTCATGTTCCAAGGGGCGAAGTAAGAAATAGAGCAGGGCACACAGGAAAGGCATCGTCAGACTGTGATGGAGATTGGTATGGACATGTCAAGGAGGTTGGGGGGTAAGGAAGTGAGGCATTTTAAGGGTATGGTATATTGCTACAATAGGTAGGGATGTGATGAAGTTGATAACCACATTAAAAAGCTGATGCTCGAGGAGCCAAATGAGGTGCTGATTAGCTCTTTGACATAGAATGACTTTAGTAGGTGAAGGCTACACAGCCCCATCTGCCCTTATTCCTATTTTTCATCAATTGTTGTAATAGGTACGGGTGATGTTATGTATTTCAGGCAGAGAGAAATCACTGAACCAGGTCTTGTTGATTGATAGTAATTAGGAGGAAAGGTCAGATATGGGTTTGTGCTTGTCATAGGCATTCTTTTCAGGAAATCTTGCATTAAGAAGGACTCTTGAGAGAGCCTAGACAGGGTTTCAGTAGGATGAATAGGCTCGGAGGAGGTGGGGGAAGGAAGAAGTGAAGGTTAGGGTTCGTGGCGGTTTTAAGTTGGCAGGGTGAAGAAGAGGAAGGGTCAATGTCAATACAGGAATGGACATTTAGGTTTCAATTTATGGAGTTATGTTCACATTTTTGAATTAGCAGCTGAGTGTTGAATAATGATTTTATCATTTTGATTGATGTTGATGGTCAAGATCATCTAGAGTGGGTTGGGCGATGATTTTCCCACCACGTGGGATTATTGAGAGTGAAAAATGGGATAAAAATGTTTGAGGATTGCGGTTCAGACAGTGATGTTATTACTAAAGAATAAGAGATAATGTGATTATTAAACCATCTTGGGAATTGGATTGGACTGTCTGCATTAAGAGCTTCAGGGTGGTCAGGAGGGTGTTGGATTAAAATTTGTTTGCCTTGCTTGGTTCTGATTGAGCCTGGGTGTGTTATGGTAAAATGGGCAAACCAATTGGAGCAGTTTTCCGGAGTGATGATAATGCATGTTAGTGCAGGGTCATCTGAATGATGAGGCAGGGGACTGTCTGATTATGCCGCAGGGTTGAGTAAATTATGCAACAAGAAAGGCCAAAGTATCCGGCACATTTTGTGACAGCATTATTTAGTCATTTTAAAACTTTTTAACACTGTCTGGGCATTGAGTGACCCTCATTAGTACTAGTTGTTGAACACCCAAATATAGCAATAAACTACAGGAAGGTGACCAGTCAACCTTTGCAAAGGGCCTTCCACTGTGCAGCAACAGGTATTGAGTTTTTACAACCTTTTGAACCACGTCAGCTAGAAGCAATTTTTTTGTTAAAATCCGCAGATTATGCGGCAGATGATGGATTGTGTTGCAAAAGTGGCAAATCTTCAGTTATGCAAGAATCACTGCAGCTGCACAATTGCATAATTCCAGTGGCCCTGATGTAGTGGTAGTATGAAACCAGTGGTGAAAGCAAATTGTTTAAATGAGCTTCCATTTAGGAGGCAATGGAGAATTCAGTGAAAAAATCAAGATGATACAGAAGTGTGCTGAGATTAAAAGTATTGCAATATGAAGGTAGGCAGGTGGTTGGCAGACAGCAACACCTCTGGAATACACACAATTTTTTGTTTGAAGGTTAAAAAGTATGGTACTACAAGACTGGAATATAACTGGTTTTAGTTGTAGAATAAAGGTTATTAATGAAGGGGTGCACTAGGTGCTGTGATGGTATAATAATCCCATGAGATGGTTATAACTGGGAATACAACTTGTAGGAGGATCAGCTTTGCAAAGTGGTACCATGTGTAATGAAATAAAGTGAAGAACTGGGCTCTTGATTATTAGCCATGATAAGATGGAAAGGAGGACTTAATCCAGCCACCATCCAAAAAGGCCAAGTCTCACAGGATTGTGGACAAACATTTGGGGTTGTCTAGCTGATAATCAGGAGGGAAGAAAGTGGCTGCCACCTAGCATAAAGGAGGATAATTTATCCTCAGGATCAGCCTGTATGATTTTTAGAGCCTCAAGGGCATGGTAGAAGGGACCCTGTATGCCCCCACAGCTGTTTCGGTTCATGAGGTCACAAGGAGACGTTGTGGCATCAGGGAAGGGGCTGAGATGGCTCTAGCAGTTATTAGATGTTGGAACAAGGTTGGCAAAAACAAAGCCAAGCTACAGCAGTGACACCCTGGGAGTCGGCCAACAGGTACAGGTACGTCTACCATTAAATTGGGGGGAACAGTCCACCTCAGCTGGTAGAATGCTTGTTGGAATCCCGATGAGGTGACCAAGCCAACTCAGGGTCAGCTGAAGCAGGGCTCCTCCACTGCTTCAAAAGACCAGGGTCAGTGAATTGTGTGAGTGTAATTATTTATCAACCATTCATGTTCTACAGGTGAGCAGGAGGCCATAGTAGTGGTGGAGCAACTCCACAATGCTACAGAAGCCTGCTGTAAATCTGGGAGTCCGGTGCTACAGCCCCTCCACCATTTATTTGCCTCATGTACCATGTATCCTAACTGGCAACATTTTGGCTGCTCATTTACCAAAACCCTTATCTGCTCTCCCACCACACAAATCACAGCACATGGAAGCCTCTTATAGAGTCTTCCCTCACTTGAGTCCATATTACAAATTTAGCAGTAGTACTGTATTGCATAGACTTACCTACTACCTATCCAATTTTGGGCAGAGGTGAGTACAGAACACCACGTGTCAGTGCTCCCCTACATCCATTGGGGCTTATTGGGCTTCTGACCCATTATCACCCATGTGAATGAAGGTGTGCCCAATCGGATGGCGATTTTAATTTAGACTCAGCTGGCAGCTTATTCCCCCTCTCAAAATCATAACTAGTTAAAGCTGTATTTGTTGGTGCAGGGCCTGTGGAGATTTCACCAAACTAGGTTGCCTGGCATGCTTGTACCCCCTCCCCCCGCCACCTCCTTACTTAATTAATTATTTATTTTCCGTTTTATATAGTTCAAACAAGATCCAGTTGATTTCAGATCACTTTACTAAAGAACAAATTGTGTAGATAAGAAATATTTACGTTTCATTGCATAAGTTACTGTTGGTGGGTTTCGCATTACGTGATCCCAGTTTCTAGTTTAATCTAAAATGACCGGTTTCAACCAAAACATGAGAAACCAGTGGGTCATGATGAAAAATTTACAGTCCAGTTGCCAGATGGTTTTGAAGTGGTAAGGGCATTTAGTCAAATAGGTTGACCCTGTGTATATACTAAAAAGTTCAACTTAGCACTTTCAGGAAACAGGTATCATTATTCCAACAGTCATCGCCCACCCTTGAGTTTCTCTGAACATCAGGACTTCTTGCACTGGTCACCAAGAGCCACTGCCATATAAAGTTGTGTGCCCCAGCTCCAAAACTTCAGTCAAGGGGATACAATGCTTTCTTTCAAGGCGGTGTTTCTCTATAGGAGCATATTCACATTGCTCCATTATCTATCACATACCTCCTGGTTAACTGGAGAGAAAAGATTGAAGCCATGGAGGTATGTTTAGACATGCACATTTGCGTTTTATTAGAATTTACATAACAGCGTAAATGTAGTGACAGTTTGATTCCTCTGAAAACTTTAATTTAAAAATTAGTTGCCTTACGAGGTGCAAAGATTCAATCACAATCAGTCTGTTGCAAGTAATTGTTTCTAGTCTGTCTGTGGTTAAGGAATATTAAAGCTAAATAGCACTGGCTTATGTCCATCCTAGTTCTGTATGTATCTGAAGAGCCATCATCCAATATGACTGTTCCTTATCGCTCCCTCTTCCTTATCACTTCCATTCATCTGTTCTGGCGCTCGTGCTCTCGCACATGTATGGGGACAGTGTCAGGTGAACCCAGATACTCATGCAGGAGCAGAATGCAACCACTCACTCACTGTCCATACCATGGTACAGCAGTCACTTAGACGAATGGCAAACTGAAACTCCTTTCCCCCCCACAATCAAAGTCAAGTTCAAGGTTTACTCTTGCTCTGGAGACTGAAACAGCCAGTTTCCTCAAAATCTCCTCTCTGCAGCCACCTCTCTTCTCTGAAGGGCTTACCGTTAGTCCAAATCTCTCCCAGGAAAGTCTTCTGCTTCCCTGAGTAAGACTGCTGCTATAACTACTTCGCCTTCTGAAGCTTTGCATTGACCAATTGTTTATCTCCAGAAAATGGCTGCCTTTGCTGCCCAAAAGGTAAAAGGCATCAATCTTGACATCCTTCGCTGAAAGGATATCTTCTGTGAATAGGTATTAAAGACAGACCCCCATTAATACGAAAATGCTTATGGACCTGTGACAAAACCTTACCTATGCATGCTGAGTTGAACTGGGAGGGATTTAGCTCAGGTACTTACTTGATGTCTAATTTGTACAACTATTAAAAATACATTTTGTTATCTACGAGTGGAATTGTATCTTTATGACCACTTTCTGGAATGTCTCTTCTTGTGAGAGAGAATCACTGTTACTTTTTTTAGGTTGGCCTTTGAAACTGCTTTTTTGTACTGATTTCCCAAAAAAACAACCATACCTGTTATACAAACGTAGAAGTGCTTGTGGTCACCGAGCTTCATGGATTAGTCAGTTAAATGTCATTCACAATTTGCTTTTGCCAACCATAGCACACTACAAAGGGCAGTGGGTCAGCTACTTTTTCAATTATTGCCATTCACTTTGAGTGACTGCTCAAAGCCTTGGACGTTGTTCAAATCTGACTGCAAAAGTTTTTTTTTTTCTCTAGCAAAGTGGCTACTAAGAGTGCTTTTTGTATTTATGTTCAGACAGTGGCTATTTATTTTGCTTACATTTGTGGTGCCGAGTTGAATGGCAATTTCTGACTCTTTTTAAAAGTTGTTTTAAAGTCAATATGTGACATTTTTAGTTTGTAGCTTCCCAAGATTTGAATCGTTGATGATGTATTCGTATCTCCGCTACAAATAATAATAAAATGCATTGTGCAGCTGAAGGGCTTGCTGTTTTAAAAACATCACTAATAATACTGCTGTACCAATGATTTGTTTTCATTGAGTTTTTTTGTTGAAAGAAAGTGGCAGCCATACTTGGGTGGCAGCTTGTGTTTTTTAGGGTCGAGCATGCACTAGCGCATGCGTCTCACTTGCGAGACACTATTGTATAAAAAAGGGGCTTGGAGCCCACCAGTTGCTAACCATTTCTTTGCTTCATGCCTGTCTTCCTTACAGCCACCTTTATTGGCCAGTACAGGCGAAACTTAATTTCTCGTAATTCTGGGACCAATCATAGGTTAATCCAAGTTAATCAGTGCCGATCTGCTGCTTCTGACTTAATTAAGGTATTGTTTCTTCCCCTCTCTCACTCCTCCTGTTTGCAGCTTCCTCCATAGTGCTTGCGCTTGGAACTTTACAGGCGCTATCACACATGCGGTTTATAAATCTCTCCTTCTATGTAGCGCCCACCACAATACATCTTCCACAGAAGAATGTGGCAAAATGACTTCCTTTGCTGACAGTGTGTGAAATGATGCCTTAACTGGAAGCACATTAAAAGTTGATAATTTTTTCATCATTAATATATAGCGCAAACTAGACTTGAAGGTATTGAAATGCTGTACACAAGCATGACTTGTGTTTCTCAAGGACACATTCATTTTCATTTTTTAGGCACAATAGATTAAGGTCCTCATTTCAACTTTGCCGCCCGCCAAGTTGAAACCGCCGGGCGGCCGCCAATGCAGCCACACTCCCGCTGGGTCTATTTTGAGATCCCCGCTGGGCCGGCGGGCAGAAACCTGGTTTCCGCCCGCCAGCCCAGCGGGGATCTCGGCCGCAACACGGGAGCCAGCTCCAAATGGAGCCGGCGGTGTTGCGGCTGTGCGACGGGTGCAGTTGCACCCGTCGCGCTTTTCACTGTCTGCTATGCAGACAGTGAAAAGCTCCATGGGGCCGTTGCTGGGGGGCCGTTGCATGCGCGGCTCCCCTTTCTGCCAGCCTTTTCATGGCGGTTCATACCGCCATGAAAAGGCTGGCGGGAGGGGGACTCGTAATCCCCTGGGCAGCGCTGCCCTGGGGGATTACAACCGCCGGGACAAAAGTGGCGGGAAACCGACGGTCCCAGCAGTGCAACCGCAGCTCTTCCGCCGCGGTCGTAATGCCCAAGGGCTGTAATGAGGGCCTAAGTGTTTTGCCCAGTATCACAGGCATGTTGAGTCAATGCTGAGGCTCGAGCCCGGTTCCAGAGTGAGCTGTTCTGTCCATTAAGTCAAATCCTCTACCTGTTGTTTTTAATGCACTTGATGCTTGAAGGTGCATGATGTGCAATCAGACAGGCCAGTGTGCCATCTGCATCTGATTGCGAGCACAATGAAGCCTGTATTGACAAGGCTTGCTTGACAGCAAGCTCTCCCTCCAGGAAGCATGAAGCATCCAGCCTGAAGGCAAGTTGGCTGTAGTGCTGCAGCAATGGCTGCTTCTGGGCAGAAGGGGTTGTCTGCCAATTATACCAACAGAGGTGCCCAGGACAAAAATTTTTTCAGATGAAAACATTGTTAGCACTGCCTACATGAACGCAAATCCTCATACCAAGACAATAACATATTCTCAATGTAGCAACTCACTCTCTCATAGGTTCTGCTCCATGGCAGCACCAGCAATACAATGCCATGTCCTCTGCATACCATCACAGAGCACCTTTCCCTTTTAATATCAGTTATGATCCTGTAGGATCTTGTGAGATAGCGATGAAAGGACCCTTTTGGTTTCTGATGGACTCCGTAGAACTGTGACATAAGTGGTAAGGTGTGGTGAATAGATTTCATGTTTAGAATGTTGAGTTTGCGCTTTCATGCAGAAGAATAAAGACATGTAAGACCAAGCTCTGTGTGTGCTGTGTTCATTATGAGTACCCAGGCTGGGGAGGATGCTCCAACTGGCGACGAGAATGGGATACGTAACCTGAAGAACCTACATGCTCTCCCAGAGAGTTTGCCATGGTACAGTAAACTGCTCATGCGTGCCACATGTGCCTCAGTCGAAGAGAAGAGCGGTGTTTGGAGTATCTGGAGTTAAACCGCCACTCCAGCCAGTGACAAGCTTTCGAAGAAGAAGTAGGCCATACAGAGAAATTTGTGTATCATTGTCCAGGAACCTTTTGATGAGGCTGTGAAACAGATACCGCACAACAACACAGAGCTATACGATATATGGAAAGATTGCGCTAAAGGCAGCGGTCACCAGGTACAGAGAAGTGCGAGAGGCAGCAACAGCTGAGTGCAAAGAGCACTAAAAGTAGTGATAGCCTTATACAAATATAATGCTAAAGGCAGTGACATATGAGAAGTTTGAAGAATCCATGCAAGAAACAAAGTTTCTACTCACTGCTAAAGAAGAAGACTGTGCTTCACAGCCAGAGAGTGGGTGCAATTACCCAGGTGGTAGCACACAGTTAGCATGTGAAGAAGGTGCCAGTACAAGTGGACAGCAGTCAGTGCTGGAGAGAACCTCACTTTCAATGTCAGTAAGTTCCACAAATGGTTATAATGTTGCTTTCTTCCTAAAACCACCACTTCCATTCGATACCGCCAAAAAGCAGAATATTGGTGATAGATGGACTAGTTGGATAGAAACGTTTTCATGATTTCATTGATGCACTGAAAGAAACAGATAACAAAAAGATTGTCAAATATCACAAGAACATTGCAGGTGAAGAAGTAAAAGAAGTAATAAAGAAAGTAGCACATGCTGATGAAGTATCATACTGTCAAATCAAAAAAGCCCTAAATCTCAAATTCAATCCAGTGCTGAATGTTGATTAGTCCGGAGCGACTACTATGGCTGCCAGAGCTAAGCAACGTGCAGATCAACAAGCTGCTGATATGGAGGCCTGAGGTGCCCACAGTGAGTCAGTCATGAACATGAAAAGTAAGTAGAAACACAAGGCTGTATGACACAAGGTGGTGTCTCCAAATAAAAATAAACTGTGCTTTAGATGCAGATTTTTGTTTCCACATGAAGGTAACTGTCCCGCCATTGGACATATATGCAAGGGTGGTGGGAAAGAGGTCCATTTTGTAACAATTTGCAAGGCGAAAGAAAAACTAAGTGCTTCATGCTGAGAAAACAAAATTGAAACCTTAATGTTCCAGAAGCGATGTTCTATGCACACCCACAAGGCCAAGCAACAACATTAGCTGAGGCAAATCGGCATCAAATAAAGATGATCGTCATCCAAATCTTCGCCCAAGAGTTCTTCAGTTTTGGTGTCAAGTGACAGTGAGAAAGATGAATGTGCGATGCCAATGTTTACTTCAGAAAAACGTGGGCACGTCGGACTGCCCAAATGTGATGAAAATTCAATGAGAAAAATCACAAGTCATTCAAACTTCGTCCATAAATGACACTAAAGGTAAACAGCTGCTCCATACCTTTTATTATTGACAGTGGTGCTTCGATGAACATTATGCCTGAGCAGAAGTACAATGAGCTATCACCCTGTCTCATATCATCAAAGACAAAAGTGTATACATGTGCTGCATCAACTCAATTAAAGAGTCAAGGTTCATTCGTAGCCACCATGAAACACAAAAAGACAAAGGTAGAAGCTCCCATTCACGTACTTCAAAGTACTGTGTCAAGTGCCTGTTTACTCATTTTGAGTACTTCTGCTGAAATGAGACTGATATCTGTGAATGCTCATTATGAACTAATAAGCCAATTCCCTTAATTGTTTCATGGATTAGGAAAGATTAAAACCATGAAAGTCAAACTGCGTATCAGTGAGGGCGTTCGTCCTGTTGCTCAAAGGCATAGACGAATTGCATTTCATTTACAAGAAGCGGTTGAGAAAAGGCTTGAAACATTACTAAAGCATGATATACTTGAGCGATAGACTGGTCCAACCATGTGGGTTTTGCCCATACTGATGTAGGAGCTGCACGCATCTGTGATAATATGCATCAGGCTAACATGGCAATTGAAAGAGAACAACATCCTGGTCCGCACATTGCCAACATGATCATACAGTTAAATGGTGCTAGAGTCTTCTCTCACCTTGATCTGAACAAAGGGTATTGTCAATTGGAACTTAAAGACAATTGCAGATACATTACTACGTTTTCTACTCACATTGGTATATTCAGCTATAAAAAATACGTTTTGGTGTGTTATTAGCTGCAGAACGTTTTTGTGATATCATTCAATGTATAATACAGCATGTCACAAATGCTTTCAATTACAGTGATGTCAAATTAGTCTTGAAAGAACATGATAAAGCCCTAACACAAGTTTGCCAACTACTTGCTGATGCAGGTCTAACCTTGTATGCAGAGAAGTGTGAGTTCCACAAAACAAAACTCACATTCTTTGGCCGTATCTTTTCTGATGGGGGTGTGACGCCGGATCCCCCAGAAGATGTTGCCATGTTACATTTATTCCTTGACATGGCTGGTTACTGTTCTAGATACATAAGTGACTTTGCCTCAGTAAGTGCTGCTTTAAGAGACTTAGCAAAATGAAATTTACTCGTCCACAGGAATGTGAACAAAGTTTTAAGAAAATCAAACATGCAATTGAGTACACCACTGAAATCACCTATTTTGATCTGGATCTATATACAGAGGTGGTTGTTCAAACAAGCCTGGTCGGGTGCGATCCTTACCCAACACAGTGGACACCCGAATGCTCGAAGCCATATTGTGGCATATGAAAGTGGGAGTATTTCACAAACTGAACATGCCTATTGACATTCTGAAAAACAAAGTAGTTTAGCAGTTATGTGGGCTTGTGATCATTTCCATGTCTTCTTATATGGAAAACCTTTCAGTCTTGTAATACATCATCAAGCACTGCTTACAATCTTTGGCAATCCAAAAGCTAAGATGTCTCCTAGAAATAAACATTGGGGGTTGCAACTACAGCAATATGACTACACTATCGTGCACCGACCAGGGAAAAATCAAAATCCTGCTGACTACTTTTCACAAGTGTCAGTAAAGTGTCATGATACCTCTTCGAAAGTGGGTGAAGCCTACATTAACTTCCTCGTAAACTCAAACACCCCTGCTGCAATTTCTTTCAAACAAATTATTACTGCATCAAGCAAAGACAGTGACATATTGAACATCAGTCCAGTAAACAACACTGACCTCTCACAGATGACAGCAAATATCAAAAGTTCCAGATTGTAAAAGATTAACTGTCTGTTACTCAAGAAGGTAATGGCTTAGGAGTTTCAAGAATTGTCATACCAGAGAGTCTGCAACAACAAATAATTGAAGTAGCTCATGATGCTGTTACTACTAAATGAGCTCTCAGAGACAGACTTGGGTTTCCTCACCTTGATGAAAGAGTTGAAAAATAATTGAAGGCCTGTCATTTGTGCAATTGCTGATTTCCCAAAATCACTCAGCATACCTTAAACATGTAAAATTTACCAAAACATGTATATGAGAGAATTGCTGTTGATTTCTTTGGTACTCTTGACAATGGACATCATCTGATGGTAATTATAGATGATACTCCCATTTTACTTTAGTAGAAGATTTCTCATCAAATACTCAAGAATTTTTTTGCAATATGGGGTGTTACTTCAATTCTAAAGTCTGACAATGATCTGGCTTTTAACATTCAAGAATTCTGAGATGTTATTACCCATCTCAGTATGAAGCATCAGCAAATCACACCTCTTTGGCCACAAGCAAATGTTGTTGTTGAATGGTTTATGAGGCCACTTAAGAAGGCACACTTAAGAAGACTGTTCAGCGGGCTAAGTTGGAGAAGCTTAATCTGAAGTCGACTGTAAGCTTATTGATCAATTCCTCATTCAAGGACAAGTGAAAGTCCTGCCACACTGATTTTTGGACGTGCCATGATGACCAAGTTACCACAATGGGCCAACAGGAGATCTACAACAGCTGGTGAACTTCGTCAAAAAGATTTGGGTCATAAACAAAAGATAAAGGTATATACTGACAAACGTTGATTTTCCAAGAACATTACTTTCAATAAACGGGGTTGAGTATTTGTGCCACAACAAAGAAACCATATGTCTGATGCTCTCATTGATGCTGAACCCTTTGAAGTAGCGACTAGCAAAGAACTATGGTGACTTCCCACCATCCTGGAAAGTCCATTGCGCGAGACCCTTTGCACTTCAGACATGGGCCTTGTCATTCACCAGTTCCTAAGTCAGAGATAAGACTGGTTCGATTGAGGCTACAGAGCACCCTCTGACTGCATATTTCCCAGCATCAGTCATGGACGCTTCTTTTTTTCTCTTCCCAGCCTCAGAGGAAACGATCTGATAGTTTAATCAGAGCTCCAAGTCGACTTATCAAGGAATTGTAAGATATATGTTTGTAAAAAAATATATAATTTTTAATTAACAAGGAGGAGGAGTGTCTTGTGAGTTAATGAGGACCGGACTCTTTAGTTTCTTGATGGGCACCAGAGAACTGTGATAGAAGTGGTAAGGTGTGGTGAATAAGTTTCATGGTATGAATGTGGGGTTCACACTTGCATGCAGAAGAATAAAGGTGTAAGACCAAGCTCCGTGTGTGGCGTGTTCATTTATGAGTACCAAGGCTCGTGAGGATGCTACAGATCCCATGCCTCCTTCCTTGCATTATTCTGCCTTAGTGGTTTTGCATCCCCTCCCTTGCTTATGGGCATCCTTATCCAAGAACATGTAGTGTCTTTCCTATTTCAGCAGAGGACTATTCCCTCTTTCTTGGTCAGCGGCAGCTCTGGGCCCTTGTCCCCAGATACGTTTCATGTCTAGAACATCTTTCTAACAAGAAAATAGTGACCCCTTATTTTTAAATGCCTAATTGCACCCCCCTGATGCAACATCTCAACACTGTGGCTCAAAGAACCACATGGTATCCCACTGCCTTCTCTTTCTCTAAAGCACCATAGTGCCCCCTTATCTCTCCAGTGTCATAGCAGATTCCCGCAGTCATTTCTACCCAACAAAGGGCACTCTGCATAATGCACCCTAGCACAGTGTCCCTTTTTGCTACACCATCGTAGTACCCCCTTTCATCTTTTTGCTAGCACAACATCCCCAGTCCTCCTGTTCTTCACCAGGTGACAACTTTATCATGACAACAGTAACCTGGAGCCCCCCGATCCGTCTTGTAACAGCCGAACTCTCTGAGCAGATACCTTATTGAATGCCGAAACACTGGTCCCTCTTTTCTATGTATTTCTGATAAGGTATAATATGCACCAAAAGCCCCGAGTATTTTATACACAGAATAAGTATTTAACAATCCACATGATACATTTTTTCTAGTTCTGATCGTGAACAATTAATCTGAAGTCTGACACATAGGGTATCAATACCACATTGTGTTGGTAAGCGTAAACAACTCAGTATAGTATTGTTTTGAGAAAGTATTGTAATAAAGCTATCTCAATTTACAGTGATATGATAACATCTGCGTATTAAGCAGTAGTCCTCTTTATCGGAAGTTACATAACTCATTTGCAGGACTTAATGATAAAATGAAAAAGTTATGCCCTATACAGCGGTACACATTCCACTTCTATCTATCAAGCATCTTTAATACGATGGTGGTGAAAAAAATGTGTGAGACAATCTACAGCAGCGTACAATAGGGTACATATGTGACTATGCTTATGACCAAGGGCACCTTTCTTTTTAGTGGCATTGTGTTACTAGAATCACTAATGTTCGCTTACGATCATGACATAATTAAGCAGATCCATATGTTTCTAATAGTCACAATTTTTTTGCTTTTATATAACATGAGCATTTTAAGTAAGCGCCAATTTTAATATTGCTTATAAAGGTCTGAATATTGTGTTTGTACGACTCATTAAGGTGAGCAGCCATGAGAGGCAGAGCCATGGCCCTCTTGGGGGGACCCAGTGGTGCATGGTGCCCAGAGCAGGACGCTGTGTCCTTGTACACTGGTGCAGTGGCTGTACTTCTCAGTGAGTTTTGCAGCTGCCGCAGATATCAAGGGGAGGGGTTGAGGGTTTAAATTACTTTTTTTCTTTTAAACGTACCCTTCGTTGCTGCACCTCGCTCTTCCTCCTTGCTTTGTTCTGTTGTCCCAGCATTCGCTGAGTCACCAGAAAAGACTCCCCAGCAATCCTGGCACTGCTTACATGCTAAACATAGCATGTAAGCAGCATCAGGATTGGTCACTGCCGCTCAGACACAACCCTGGGGCCTGTGCAGCCGGGCTGGAGAAACCTAAGTGCACATGTATGTTTGGACGGTCGTCTTAGGCTGTCCAAACAGACATGCGCACTTAGTGCTCACAATTGCTCATCCTCCCCCACCTCCCAAGGCCCAGCCCGGCCCCTTCCTGCACCTGCCGGCCGAGCCAGCAGCAGAAAAATAAAACGATATTCAAATATCGTTTTATTTTTCTACTGCTGGCTCTTAGACAGTGAGGCGATGCTCCTCCACCATTACGGAGGAGCCGCCCCTGATTGAGACAGCCTATTACGGTCACTGTTTATTCTGTTTAGCATTTATAACGGAACCCTTACTGTGATTTGCTTTTTGGATCGTAGTTGCAGAGCGAGCATTGTTGGTTCACCTTGCCTGCTCGACCAGGTATGTATTCAAGGTGTGCACAGCAAACAATAACTGTGAGTTTGCTCGGGCTGCAGCTTCTGGTATTAGCTCATTCGTACTTGTTGATCTAGCAGAATAAGTTACAAGGCTAGGTTTGTGAGTTTCCGGTATGGATCCAGGATCAGTTTTTTAATCTCTGTGTACCAAACGTTTTGCTTTTTACCAGTGCTGAGTATAATCAGCTTAAAAGCATAACAAACACAGCATGTCTCAAAGGCGAGACCTTTTTGCTTTGCCAATGCTTGTTTATTTTTGTGACACGAGCTTGTAATAAAAATAACCATTTGTTCCAACGAATCAAGGCTAGCCCTATTGGGATTTACCTGTGCTTGACTCTGTGAGGCGGGATGGCAACGGATAATTCTTCATTTTAGGTCTGCCTTTAGCTAAGAGATTTTGTTAATAATACAAATATATATAATATGCATACTTGCATACAGGGAATTTCAGTCTCCCCTTTTCATCCTTTGGACTGCTGTAGATTCATTCCTGTTGTGTTTGCTTCCGCCACAGCATTCAGCGTGGGCGCAGGGTGAGCCACTTGAGCCAACCGGTTATGTAGCTGTGAATGACGTCATTCTGCTGTTGCATTTGGTGCGCATACGAATGCAGTGTGGGCTTTTACATTAAAAATATATGACTTTTAGATAGTGCTTGTTTCATTAAGGTGACGCACCTGCAGCACCCAAAACACTCCGCTCTTGTGTCGTACAAAAATCATTCACACAAAATAAGCATTGGCAAAGCCAAAAGCCTACGCCAGACCTAATGACACTTGCAACACTTTTATCTCTACAGTGGAAGGCCAAGCATAGTAGAGCTGTTGTTTCATTTTTCCAAAACGTCACGCAGACTTTTTTTTTGCAGGGACCCGCATTGTCAATGTTTTTCTAGTTATAAATGTAGGGACTATTAAGAATTTTTCAAACCTTGTCATTATCTTAGGCGGGTGTTTATTTTCACTGCATATTAAAGTGCAGTCTTTTTTTCTTATAATTGCTCAGGAGTAGACATTTTTCAAAAGACTTATTCTTTTAGACTAGACAAGTTCAGATAAATATTTCTAGCCATCAGGAAATGCTGGCGATCCCAATTTGGAGATATGTGAATTATATTGCTATCCAGAAAGATATTTCTGCAAAGGGGTAGCTCTTATGTGTTTGGTTGTTTCTCTTGGTTTCTTCTTGGTAAGCCAGCTCCCAAGGCAGCTTCTGTAAGTTCCTCGTTCTGTTAAAAATGTTAACATTTTCATTTATGCGATGACTTTCTTTCTTTGATGAGAAACTGATACCTCTGATTTCATTGTTTGAACAAAGTGATATTATTCGTCAATAAAGGAGAAAAACTCAAAATGCTGTGTTTCTCTAGTTGGAAATCATACTTCTTCTGGACCTTTCAAATACTTTTTTATTCATATTTAATTTTATAGCTCCAGGAGTAGTTGTTTTTCGAAGAACAATATATCTTTTCAATCAAATTACTCTGAGAAAATTATTATTTATATTGTTAGTTATTATATAATCATTATTATTGAGAAGAGATTAACGTTAAAATAAGTCGGTACTCAAGGACAAGTGTTCTTTAGAGCAAAAAAAAAAATGATGTCTACCAGTAGCTACAGAGTGCAAGATTTATAACGATATGAATTGAATGCGTTCTTAGTGATGTCATGACAATGTGATCTATCAATCATGAAAACCGAAAGTAGTTTCAGGGGGTTACAAAATATGTGTTACTTTCGAAAGTAATGACTTTATTCCAAGTTCAGATAGTCCGTATAACACTGTAGTTAGGCCCAGAATTTATACCAGCTTAATTGATTTACAGCTCACAGAGTAACAAACGTATTTGTTGTAGTTTGAATTTACCGACGAGAAGCATCTGCAATCTGTTTCAATAAGACACAAGGCAGTGATATGAGATGGCTTGTCCAGAATTCATTTAGTTGAAACATGAACTTACTTACCACAAACATAACAACAATGTTGTCATGAATAGAATTATTCTGACATTCAGAAACAAATTAGCTGTGTGCCAACATGTTTTAGAATTCACACTATGTATGTCATTATAAACTTTATCTGGTTTTATTTATTAAAAACAAAGTACATGTAATTAAAATCTTAACTCGTGAATAAATATACAAAGGATATGCACATTTAAATCAAGTGTCTACAAAGGGGCTCTATATCAAAAACAATATGCATTAAAATTGCAATTGACACATCACATATACAGTAATTTATATTCTTAGGGACCTGACCTGTCCTGTCATTTTTCTCACTAAAGAGTACAACAGACATCCACAAAGCTCTTTCGATAAAGCATGGCAAACTTTAAAACAGATCTAACCTGATTGTAATTGCTGCAAAAAGGATAGTGCACAAATATGTTGCCGGAACCCGTGTTTCTTTAGTAAAGTTTGGATAAAATCAGTTCTAGGGACTTCATAAAAACGGCAACCAAAATAGAAAGTGCAAGGTTCCTTGTGTTGAGAAATTGCCATGGACAGCTAGACAGTGCCCTCGCCCAGGTATTAAATCTAGGAAAGATGACTATGCAATAAACTAGGTTGAGTCCCCTGTGTTGAGACTACATAATTCTGTAAATGTGGCTATATAGCTTCATTGTGAGGTAGGTTCTGATGCAAGGCAAAAGTGTGTTTGTGCCTGGCTAGAGTGAGACTTTCCTCCTTAAATAGAAGACACATATGCTTTAACTCTGCCTTTCCCTTCTTGATCAGGGTTTTCGGGTTGTGAAATAAGTATCTTCTCTCCAGCTTGTCTTGTAAAGTTCTGATGTTTCTGAAAAAAGGAGTGGAGATAGCTCTATCCAGTGGCAAACGGTCTTGCAGTATTCGTCTGATCAGGAAAGCCTGCTTTTTCATCCAAATCCTGTGCCACAGCTTGAGTGGGAGAAGCCTATAAATGCCTTCAATGAAAGGCACACCATATTCCCTGTGGCATAGATAGTGCGAACAGATGGGGGAAGTGAAGCCAGTCTCCGTAAACAGCCATTTTCAGAGATCTGTATCCTTGTTCCCTTTGTGTGTCCTCATATGCGCATCCTGTATAAAGCCACCATTTGGCCTGGTAAATAGTGCACAGCCTGGTAAATCATTCACACTTTCATTAAAGGCTTTCACCTCAGCCTGGTGGCAAAGGCAAATAACCATGATGAGGCCTTCATAAATTGTTCATTTCTGATGTTAATGTGCTGCTTCCAAGTGCCACCAGCATTAAAATGTACTTCTAAATCGGAGAAAGTACTAGTATGTTTTAACTTAACATGGTTGTCTCTTTATTGACAAAGAGTTGTGCGAATTGATACCACAGGTCATAATAGAAGATTTTTTCAGGTTACCCTTGAGAGCCAGATCATCCGATCATCCTTAACCTTCATGTAGGTTTCCAAAAGGGACTGCAGGGCTTTTCACGTGAAAGGACCGGGCGATGCTCAATCTTAGGCATGTCCCTGCACTTCTTCAACAACACCTTCTGTAAGTTATTTATGTAAACGGTGAAATGGAAAGGTGCAAGTTTTCAGTCCTGGCTTACCCTTCTATCAGTTTGGAACTCATTAGAACACTCCCAACCTACGCCATATCTGACTCAGGCAGTGGAACCCATATATTTTTCCCTTAATAAATTTATGATCGACTTATCCATCCTCCAGGAGCACCATAGCTTGCTGTGAGATACAAAATCAGAAGCACCTAAGTAGTGTACACTCTTTGTGTGTCTGTATATTTGTTAATCAGTGGAGTAAGATGGTGACACTGATCCTCTGTATCAGTACCCCTCCGAAGTCCATATTGGATATTCGTCATGATATGATGTTCCTCAGCCCACGCTTCAGTTTTGGCCAGCAGTCCTCTTCCTAAAACCTTGACCAGGGAGTCCAATGAGCATATCAGACAGCAGAAACTGATGTAGTTACAATTGCCTTTTTTTCTGTGTAGGCATAATAAGTGACCGCGACCATGTGTCTAGCTTCCCCATTTTACAGCCGGAGTTCAGGACATTTGTGAGGAGAGGACCCCAGAACTCAATGTTAGTTTTATAAAGGTTTGATGAAACCCCATCCAGGAGAGGGTCTTTTGCATTATGACTTTTTAGGTTTGCGTTAGTCACTTCTGTCAGGGTGAAGTCAAGGGGCAATACATTATTAGTTGTATGTGGTCACTAGACACCTAACACTCTTAAGTGGCTGCTCTCAGCACTATATTTGCAACTTAAATACTGTTAGAATGCGCAACCCATTCATGGCCAGAAATAGCCAATTCAAGTTATGGTTCTCATAGGTGTTTAAAATAAGGGTGATTTATTATTTGCCAAAATGCTGTGCTTTCTCCATCGTTACCATCTGTCACTAGGAAATCGCAGGCATTTTTTAATGGCATTCTTCCTACTATGCAGGGCACATTTATAGTTTCTTCTACAGTCGGCTATTTCTGCTTATTATCTAATCTCTTTTCTCAAGGCTGGTTTTAAGGCTGCATGTGCTTTTGAGCAGTTACTGTCAAACCAACCATTAAACTTGTAAGGCCTTCCAAATATGGGCTGTGTGAGTTCACTGTTCCTGTAGCTAGATCTTTCTTCAAATGCCTTCTTTCTGTTCCAGACAAATGTCTATATTAGGTTTATTAGCCACAATTAGCTTTGTCAAGAACTCCACTGGACTAACACTTTCCCAGTTAATTTGAGGGCTGTTAGATCGGTTCACCTTTATTGCTTTGATTGTGGCTCAGCGCTTAAGCAGTTCCCCCCACAGAGTGGATAATAACTCAGTACTTAAGGGATAGTGATCACTCAAGCAATTTATGTGGCTCTAGAAACTAGAAATAGAATCAGGTTTCCTGTGACCAAGATGAAGTCCCGCCTCGTCTGCTGTATATATGCATGGACAAATGAAGCCATTGTAGTGTTGCATCAATTGCAAAGGCAAAGTTCTGTTTGGCAAGGAGGTGGTTAATCAGGTTTCCATAATCGTCATGTGAGAATTGTGTCAAACTATCACTGTTTGTCACAAACACCCAACCACCCCCATTCCCCTCAAATCTGGCTGCACATTTAACTTCCCACCTCAAAAGAAATAGGATTTATGGCATCCCGTTTATATCAAGAAATATATCACAAATTGTAAACCTTTGCACAACCTGTGTAAGACACCTGAGTTCCCTGAATTAAAACATATGTGAGTCTTATTCTGCCTTTGTTTAAAAAAGAAAGGTGACCATTGGCTAGATTTTCATAGATGCCACCAAGAGACCATATTTCAGTCAGCGGTGAGGGGAAAAAAGTCAATTTGTCCTTATAGTCACAGAATATAGTGACAGGAGAAGGCATGGCTTAAAAACATCTCAACAGGGATATCTTCTTTAGAAACGTAGGAACCATTAAGCAGACAAATCAGGCAACTTGGTTTCAAAGTCAGAGCAAATATAAATTGGCTTAATGCAGAAGTAATCGAACAGATACTGGTGACTCTAAAGTCAAGCCAAAAGCCCTATCAAACAGTTTATGTACAATTAAAATGGTAATGTACATAATAGTGCTTTAGGAGACATTTGTTCCCACACCTTTCCCCAACATTCAGCATTGTTTGTCTGTAAAACCAAATCCTCGTCTAATTTACTTTGACATTCATTATAAACAATTTATGTATTCTTTTACAGCCTCCTCCAATCGAATAATCGATAGGATATTCTCTGGAGCTGTTACAAGGTAAGAACATAAAATCATGTGGTTTTATAGTAGTGATAGAACAAACAGAGAAAACTAATTGTACAAACACATTTTCACAGACTATAACTGTACTTAATATGACTCTTTCTATGAACAGACCCTGTGTCCTTAATTTCACGCACTGTATCGACCAGTTATGAGTTGCTGAAAGTGCACTTCTAGTTTTGACAAAAGAAGTGAGACAGGTGCCAGAGATATGTTTTCAGTGAGCTGTACTTCACAGAACAATTTCTCCATAATGAGGTATTTGCTGTCTTTGATTGCAACACCATGTGTTGATAGAACAGTTCCGATTTCACTAGTAGGAGCTTAGGCGTGGCTTGTATTTTACCTCCTCATCTCACCTCTTCTTTCTGTCCTTAATTTTCTGTAGGCTCTGCCTCTTAAGCTGCCCATTCTGTTCAGCAACCTCATTAAAAAAATCTAACAAAATGCTTGAAAGCTCGTTCAGGAAGGTCCTGTATAAAAATAGGTCCAGAATATTTTCATTCTTTTTCTTATCTGCCTTGGGAGACTTTCTGTGACTGTGACTCACAGATTGGTTCTCTTCTTACTATTGTCAATATCAGCATTCCATGACCTGGAAGTTTTTTGGCCGTGAATAGAGCTCCCTATCCACAGTACCTAGTAACTAGTTTGGGATGGATGGCGCTGCAATTCTAATCCCCACCCCAACAGAACCGTTCTCCTGCCTTTTGGAATTGCAAACAAAAATGATGCAGGTCCTTAAACTATAGCCTGCACACTTGGGTCCAGGTGCTGCTTCTCAGACCTGGGCTCTCCAAATGCAGGATATCTGCCTTTTCTGCATGGTCACCCTATAGTTTTCACCTTTTGCTGGGCCCTATATTTTTGCTGGCATTATAACTGTGTATTTAAACCTCCTAACCAGTAGTAAAGTGCCTGTGCTCCCCCTCTAAACGTGGTAGAATTAGCATATTCCTGATTGGTCCCAAATATATGGTACAACATGGACACAGTGCCTTTAAGTTATATGTTACTAGCAGTCTGCAGTACTTATTGGGCTATCCACTGCACTCACAGTGTAAAACATAGTTTCAGGCCTACCAGTGTAGGAGTCTGACTGTAGCAGTGTAAAAACTGCAGTTCAGCCTGTCAAAATATACGCTTTTGATAAGTCAAAACCTCGTTTTTAAATATTAATAAGTTACCCCTCTGTGGCCTTGTCACCCCCAAGCTGAACAGATTAAGAATCCTAATACTGTATGTCTGGAATAGGGGTCGAAAGAAAAAAAAAAGAATTTGTAATATTTTTAATAAATATTAATAAAAGATAGCTTTTAGAAAGGTACATTTTTCCTCGCTGAAGTCCTAGAGGCTAAATTAGCATTTGCTCTGCCACTTCTGCCAGCTGGTAATATTTGAATAGCCCTCTTGATGAGGTCTGAACTTTCCCCCCTATTTGAGACAAAGGCATAAGGTGTGGGGAACTGTTGTTGTGCCCATTACCAGATGGCCTGTGGGCTTGGCCTAGGAACCTGAATAATTTCAAAGAGGCCTACCCTGTCACACACAGGTGTAGCTAATTCCCATAGTTGCCCCTTTCCTTTGTCGCTCCAATCAATAATGGACCTCTTTTTGACAGTGTCAAATCCTCCTGGAGTGTCAAAACCTAACTGAAAGGTCTGCTGGGTGTTTACATATCTCACTTGGGCCACTCTTAAAAGGGCACTGGCAGGATGCCAGAACAATTCTTGTATATACACTGTCTGGTTTGCTGGAAAGATCTTTTTGTTCTACCAGACGTCTGTCTCTGAGTTTGTATGGGTACAGGACCTGCTTCCAATTAGATTTCAGGGTTAGATGTAGGAAAGTACTGGGATGACCATAGTGCACTTTCTGCGTACTCCAGCCCTCAGAGCCCAAGTTTACCATGGTGGAAGACGTTCGCTATCTTGTAAATACTCAGAGTGCGTATGTTTAGCCCCTGGAGCCTTTAGCCTTATTGGGTAGGGCATTTCCTTGGGTCGTTCCACTCACTTGCTTATGCCAAGCATAAATGTGGTATCTCCAGACACTGACTTCAGAACATTGGAAGAACATAATATGACTGAACCTGCTGTCTGGTGCTGAGAAGAGCCCGAAAGACCAGGGCCTGCTCTCTTTCTTGCACCCAGGGCACAAAATGTACTCCAAGGGTCGTAAGGCTGACTTTCTGTTCAAGATACAGAGATAAAACAAGCTACAAGAGGCTTTTCCTATAACTGCCCAGCTGCCTAGTGGCAACTGAACCGGTACTGGGCCCTGTTGTTGCCTTCTGCCTTACAAACAGTGAGTCTCAGAGTGCTCCCTCTGAGGTCCTGGGGGGCTTTAGAAGTATACTCCTGTGGTAGAATGGGACTTAAAGGACTAAGTCAAAAAGAAAATCTGTTGCCCAGGACAAACTTGATTGGTGTATCCAAACTGCACTCCATCCCGGTCATCTTCAGATTGCAGTTAGGTTCTGGTCAGCCACTACCATTGACTATCATTGGCAATTTGTGCTTCTTGGCACTATTTCTACTTAAAACTTTGAAAATGTACATCTTTGGTTATCCTTATTGGACTTTTGTCATTTTAGTGTACTTTTTTTAATTAAAGTTTACTCTATTTAATTCATTCTGGGATTGTTATTGTTTTGCATGTTGACTTTATTACTGTTTCAGTACTTTATAAATATTTTATATGTTGCCTCTAAGTTAAGCCTGTCCGCTCTGTGCAGTAGCTACCAACGGTTTGATCTCAGGTTAATTTAGTGACTTTAATAGCTCATCCTAACAAAGCTTGTGGGTATTACATGATGTGGGTACCGTCTCCCCTCAATTAATACCCCAATTTCTTACAAGCCCCTAACACCCTCACTCGGTTAACTTTCTGCTAACATTGTGTTACCGGACCTTGTGCTGACATCCCTGAGCAATTGGTCTGAGCACTGGAAGTATATATCTGACTCTATGTTGAGTGCACATGCGTGACTGTGAAGCTAGAAGAATCTATGTTGGATCGGCCCTGGCATGGTGTGGCACAAGATGGAGCCTGAAGGACACCCTCTCCAGACTAGTTTACTGCTGGCATTCCATAGCTTTGGGTTTAGTATCAGACAGCAAACTGTGAGAGATTTGGGCAGGACTGCTCTAATTATGCAGCAGTAATCCATTTAATAGAGGCCTGCTGATTGGCTCATCCGCATTTTGTCTCATGAAGGGTGTGCAAAGGTGAAAATCGTGGTCTCCTTTGTTGTGCATGGGCAATCACCCATGCCAGGCCTGCCCCTTTGACTCTCCCAGATGTGATACTCCTAAAGGATGATGGCTGCCCTTTGTAACGTCTTCACTTTCAATTGTGCTCATGGTCGGCTGCACCATTTTGAGTCACCCCTCCTCACTGCCTGCTTTGGAAATCACCAGAGTGTTTCTGCTATGCAGAGGAAGGGTACTTTACGGGAGGTAACAGCTTTGACCCTGCTCCAGGCACCTCACCGAAAAATTAACATTTCCTATTTACAACACAGAGAAAGTGGGACTGAACTTGTTTCCAGATTTCTCGCTTAGCAAGGAGGTGGTACTCTGCTGTAACTCCTGTTTGCCAGTGGCTCCATTACGGACAGCGTGGATGTATTGCATTTTTCTTATTTTTAGTTCTTCCTCATGATTACATTTTTCCTAATAAGTAAAAGATGAACTGTAAAAAAAAAAAAAAGAAAAGCACACAAGCTGCAGAAGATCCGAATTCAAAGAAAATACAAGTTATGGATGCAGATTAAGTCACAATAAGATGGTGTACTAGGGAAGTGTGAAGTGCTGCGGAAGTTACTCCATATGTCTTTATTTTGTAGAGCCTCTTAACTGTGACACAGCTTGCGAATAACCCACATCACATGACCCGTTGTTATGTTTCAGGGGCAATACTGTACAAAGAGAAGGGAAAATGAGCTATGCTGATTTTGTATGGTTTTTGATCTCAGAGGAAGATAAGAAGAATCCAACAAGGTATGCCATTTTTTACCATTACTCCTTTATACAAGAATGTGTTCGTCTATATGATTCTTGACCTCTACTGTTTGTCCCTGTTTATCTCCAGGCACACACCCAGTTTAATTCACCAGCATCACCGGAGTGGCATCCATGTTTTACGCTACCCAGCTTTCACACATTATGAACTCTATTAACACTGTTTTTTATGGCACTCCAAATATTTTTGGCCAGAGTAGCATCATAAGATAGGCAGCTAACAGTGATAGAGCATATAGGGATGACAAACCCTCAAGAGTCATAAACACTGTCTTCATTAATGTCAGAGAATACAGCTTACAATCATACATTCATTAAACATTGCAGATATTCAGACTGTAATCAACCCTTAAAGCAGTGATTACAACAGCCACACATTTATCAGGTGCCATCCTGTACTATATTGAAATATCCATGGACTGTGTGGCTCTTTTGTTTGTGCTTGACAGATCTTCAGTACTTCCTGTGGTGTCTCAGGTCACTCGCACCAGAACGGTATATATTGGGACAAGCACAAATAAAGTCTTCAGAGCCACACTTGCAACTGGGTCTAAGACATGAGACAGCATTCAAATGAGGGCTCACCTCTCTCATCATACTGTTGCAGTACACTCAGGTCTGCGTGGAAAATGGACTATGGTTGGAAGGTGTGAAGAGAGCAAAGGGTGGGAAATGTTGTTTCTCCTTGATAAATAGCTAAAGCAGAAGTCAAGATGTTGGTATGCAGTTTATTTGTAAATTTAAAGTTTTATGGGCAGCAGACCTTACAACCCACATGGTAACACTGTATGTCACACAATATCATCTCCCTTCACATTGTCACATTGTGAGGAGCCGATATCACACACTGCACACAGCTGGCTGAAAACCCTTGCAAAGAGCAGGTTTCCAGCTAATTATTTGGAGGCTCTGCTCAGATGTTGTCCATTAGGATGTGTGAGACCAGCCCTGTACGTAACTGGCCTCCTTAAAAGGTTTGTGTTTTGGTGTTGGAAAGTGGGAGGCGGGGAATTTCATAGTGCTCCACCTGTGCTCTGCACTAAGCCCCACCGAAGACTTTACCAAAGATGCATTAGCTGACGTTGTATCCCAGACACCTAAGCACATCTGGAAACATCTCCATAAGTATTCCTTAAAGTCACCTTTGAAAGGCCTGCAGTATATACATTTTTTAAAATACATTAATTTCCTGATCAGCAAGTGTTATATTCCAGCTCAGTTGCACGTTATTGGGGACTGTAATGCAATCTAAATCTTGCAGAATCACATTCAGGAGGAATATAATAATAACCTAATTTTATAGCACTTTATTTCACAGTTTTCTACGTCTAAAACCTATTGTTAGCCAGTATTCCCATTACACAATTAAATGGTACCATCCTCGGAATGATCAAAGGCTGAGTTGGTCTAGTTAGGATTCACCCTATCGGAGATCCAAGACAGTACAAGACGTGATGAAGATTATAAGTCAGTTTACGTGAGCAATAAGTATTTATTGAAAAGGAAGCAATGTCTGACTATACTACAATCAGTATTATTTTGTATTTTCATTCTAGTATCGAGTACTGGTACCGCTGTATGGATTTGGATGGAGATGGTGTCCTTTCCATGTATGAGATGGAATATTTCTATGAAGAGCAGTGTGAACGGATGGAAGCCATGGGAATCGAGCCTCTACCCTTCCACGACTTGCTCTGTCAAACACTGGATCTGGTGAAGCCTGAATGTGAAGGTAACTAGCTTCTTTTCAGATTGTTGAGACATTTTGCATAATGTGAGCACTTCAAGTGCTAATCTAAGACACAGTTTTTGGCTGGCCCGTTTCTTAAATTATTGAGGAACTGGAGCAGTGCTATTTTACCACCTTAGACACTAGTAAATGATCTGTTTTCACACAAATGTTCAGTACATGGGCTGCTTTACCTGAAAATGTATCAACATTTGTTGAAATATCTAAAGTAAACAGCATAACGTGGCACAATAATACACAAAAGAATATAACAAATGTAAAACATAGTAGGGCACAACAAAACAGAACAGAGCATAAGAACCACAGTACAACACAAAACATTCTTATTATCATACATGAGCAAAAAGAAAACAACAGCACAAAAAGGACAGAGCACCTCACCACCATGATAAAATGCCTCACTTCAAATATGCAACAACATTTCATGCATTACCACCTTGCATATCAGACAGGGCACAGTAGCCTTTTAAGTCAGTATTCTGTATCTTCCTCCTGACACGTGCCTTAGAGGAGTGTATGACTAGGAGCTGTCGAGTTCCTTTTTACGTTGCAATGTATGAATGTAGCATTAATTTTTTTAAGAAGAGCCACTATTCCTGTTTTATTTACATAAAATATTGCCAGATTTTGAGTATGAATAGCAAAGTCTTGTCCTACTGTGTCGTCAACAGTGAAAAACAAACTCGTTTTCTGCCGTTGTGGCATTTCACAGGGAAACAACTGCTTCCCCAGCCCCCTCCCACTTCGGTTCTGGTCTTTAGAGACATAAGGAAAGAAGTGGCAGGTCAGCTGGTGAACCCCCACCTCCTCTCGATTATAGGAAACCACGAGGAAAATGAATGATATGTAGTGAACCACTCTTTTCCCTGCAGTAGAAAGGTGCTGTGGTGTACTCAAGGTCCATCTCCCTTTCTCCAGCATACCGGTGTAGACCCGCTGCTATCCAGAAGTGTGAGTGGCCCGATTCCCACTTTAAAATAAAGTGCTACACAAAAATACCCTGATGTAGTGCGATACAAATAATATCTAACTACTGTCAAGAAAAGAAGTGACTTAATATCGTTGTGTGTTACAAATATTGCCAAGTGTATTTAGATCTTTGAAAATGCATTATTCCTATTAAAGAATTTTTAAAAACATTAAAAAGCAATTTTCTGCTCATTACATGCCCTGTTCCCCATTTCTTTTCGTAATATTTTACCGAGACTATTTTTATAATATTTGCATGATTGTTCAGCTATACTGCCTACATACAATCACCATTATGCTGGTTTAAATGCCTTTGTGATAGTCCACACAAAGCTTTGTTTCCCAGTAGAGTGCGGAATATTATTCTGGTGACTACTTATTTAGGTAGTAGCCAGTAGTTCCAAGAAGCATTCATCAGGACCTCACGATTTTGTTTCATTTCCACAATATAACGATAGAGAGGAGAAAAGTCCCTTAAGATTATATTTCTTTTTATATTGTTGTACAATGTCCAGATATCCTTCTTGTGAGGAAATTTGTCAATACATCATTATTAACATCAAATTCCCAATCCAAGAATCTTTTTCATGTCTGATTTTTCAACATCCTTAATCTAGTTGGAGATTATTACATGTAGATTAAAATTCTTTTAAGGGCTGTTAGCTAGTCTTTAGAAAACAAGGAAGTGCCCCACTCATGGTTTCTCTTTCCAATACATGTTTATATGTGCTTCGCTTTCTCGGGCTTTTGGACGCTTGTCCTTAATCCTCTAACCAATGCCATTGCACTGATGCGGGAAGATTCATAGTCTATGGCATAATGCCTGATTTTAAGGCAATAGCAATGCTGGGCCGCTTGGGAGGGCACCTGTTATTTTGTTATCTTATTTAGTATGGTAGTAGTGGCTGACTTAAGACTGACAAGGGGGCACAAAACACTATTAATAAAACACTCATTGTTGAGTCTTCTCTCACTGTTCATCTTATCCATGGGGGGGTCATTTTACATGAAGTGTGCTCAGTTCAGGCGGCATATACAGCATTAGATTGTGGATCAGGTCGAAATCAATAACATGGAGTTTTCCTGTCTGCCCTCCAAGCAACATCATACACATCAGGAGCTTTATTATGGTTGCCTGTGATGCTACATGAAACCTCAGCTGAAACCCATCTGTAATTCTATATATGTCATGCAAGGTTTCATATGCAGTCAGTTTCCATAACACAAAGCTCTTAATATTCTCTGATTGTTATATTAGTAACTCGTCTATTCCAGAATTTTTCTTTGCGTTCTGGGACTGGTAATCATGATTTTCTACTCGGTTAAACAAGACTCCAGATGCCAAATTCAAAGGAAAAAACCTGTCGTTGGTGAGTGTCACACCCATGGAACTGGAAAATTGAGAGCTCTGACAACATAATGTTTGTCTTAGTGAAAAGCCAAACTGATTAACTTCTGTGATGTTGTAGTCCTCTCAAACAAACCCTCTAGCCAGACAGTACTTCCTAATAGCAAAAAGGGAGCTCACAACACCTTTTACAAAGGACCACATCTGCTTAAAAGAGTAGGCCTGAAATAGAGAAAATAAAAATTGCCCTGATTAAAAGAGAAGTACTGAGATATTACAATGTAAAAAAAATTCAAATGCAGACATGTATAAGAATGGTAATTATACAAACGTGCACATGTAATAGTAGAAAACTTACAACTAAATGCTAAGATTTATAGAAAGATCAACGATTTCACTTCATTTTCAAGTATTGCATTCTACTGCTTTTCATTTGACAGAAAAAGTGTATTATTGTTGATAATAAATTATAAAATATTTTTAATGGTGGCTTTCAACAAGGGTGATATTTATCTCCGTAGGGTTATGAGTAACATCATGAACACATTAGGCTTTGCTCTTAAAGTATGCGATGTTACTCAAATTCCCATTAGTGAAGATTGTCCCCATTATTAACTTTTCTTCTACAATTCCATGTATTGTTGGGAGATGCTCCCGTTTCCTGTTTTTTCAAACCTAGATTCTGCATTTAATAGTCTCATTGAGAGAAATGTTGACGAGTGCTTATCAGGGTTGACGATAAATCTTTTCTGTGATAAATGTGATCCATTTGGCACACTAGGATGGAAGGGCTGCAAGACAAATGTGTTATTAAAGGCACTTGAAATTGATGTTCCCAATTTCACTTGATAGTTATAACATTTTTGTGGTGGAAAGGACCTACATCTTAAGTCTCTCCACTCAAGAATGGCAACAACTTCTTAGTACCGATGTACGAATAGATTAAAAATAACAAATAGTATCTAGCTGCTTTCATTCACTACAGTCTCCACTCATTGGATCAAACAAGCCAGCCTATGGCCTGCAAAGAAGTCACACCCAAACAAAGACTGTAACCAAAGAAACACATGGCTACTATTATCACAGGTCAAATGATAGGTGCTCACTGCCCGTGCCTATCCCTGTGGTCAGTTCTGAAAGAAAATAGCTGGTACCAATCTCTGTCGCTGAATGGCAAGAGATCTTTCTGAAATACACATTACTTGAACGTATAATGGGATATTTGCCACCACCACAGAATTGGAGACATTAAGAGCATTACAAAGTGTCTGTTACCTAGAAGTGAAGGGTTCTTGAAGGATAACTTTGAACCGAATTGTGTACACCAAAATCTAAACAGCACATTAGCAGGCTGTCCAAGCCAGGTTTACTTGTTAACCTTTGACATCAGTCGTAACCTTTGGGCAGTACCCATAGGAGTCATTGAACTAGGGCTGAGAGACTTGACTGCTGACCAGACTAGAAGGACCAAGACCAAAGATGTGCTGTTTCTGCAGTATTAAGATATAGGTAGACCTCATCTGTACTCCACTCAAAAACTACAGGCCCACTTGCTTCAGGTGCTGCCATGAGGACCATCGCCAGAGTGGGGAGTTGCCTAAGATTAGGAGACCTGCAGATTAAACATGCTCCTTCTTTATTTGTGTCTTTCCAAGCTAGAAAAAGAATATCCTAATGTACTCAAGCACCATAAAGTGAGAATGTGGTACTGAAGCAGCTCACATGGTGAACCTCTGTTGAAGTGAGGATTGTAAAGTAGACATGCTTCATTGTGGATTTATCAGGCTCCGCTGTATCACCCTGACTGTGCTCTGTTCAACCACAGGCCTTAACTCTCCAGAAGCTGCATGACCTCTGCTATCCCCTTCTGTTAGTTTCAATCTAGCCAGAAGCCTCATAATTGAAGATCTTGTGCACATGTGTGTTCTAAGTGATGGGACAGGTACCAGGCCGCTGATGCCTCATTAATCTCCACGACCGGCACCTGAAAGACTCAAACGTGAGTGCTGGAGTTTACCAGCTGCTCTAAGACGCCAACATGCACATGTGAGCCCCTTGCACTTTACTGTACAAGCACCACTTTCTGACTTGCTCTCACAGACCAGACAACATTCCTAGACAGTGTTGGTCAGGGTTCTTTTGCTGTTAAGTAAATACCAAATGTCTTGATAAGTGACAGCAGTAAAGAGAACCTTCCAAAAAAGAGTTGAAAATCTTAAGCAATATTTTGAAAGTCAAGGACAAAACAATGCTGCTTTCATTTACTTTGTGTCAGCATAGTCTTGATTTAAAATCTGCAGCGGCATTTGCCTTGTTCACAGCAGTCCTACACAATGCTGCAGAGGATCTCAAGTTCAACTTGCTTACAGACATTTTTAGCCCACTTCTTCACAGGTTCAATCGTTGCTAGCATTAAAATATGAATGAATCCCATTTTCTTATCATGGGACAGGCCTTCTTCTATGCTGGCGTTGAACTGCCATGTCGCCCAATGCCTTTGCCCTGTACTTGGGGCCCGAGGTTTCTGACAAATTGACTCCTCCCCAGAGGGGCTTGTGGTTCAGACGTTTTCTTTCTCTAAGCATAACTCTGATGGAAATGAAGAATATACAATACATTTGTTATCACATATCCTAGAATTCATTATTTTTAAAATGCAAGTTCATGTAAAAAAGCAGTGAATCCTCCAGGGAGCAAATGAATGGTACAAAATGGCAAACATAATTAGGGTAACCGTGTAGCGTTTACCTATTCTCAGCATATTCTCGTGGTCCCACTCACCACAGTCCTTCAAGGATTGTAATAGACATTATTTCCACGGTTTAACATACATAGGGTAGCAAAAAAAAAAAAAAATATTCAGATTCAACTCAATCAAGGCAGTTAAAACCATTGACAATGCAGAATGTATTTTCTCTGGAGTGAACGAATGTTAATAGAAGTATGTGCAAGATAACATTAATAAAAGTGCTATTGTTATTGGGTGTTCTTTGCTGTCTAAATAATGTTCGAGCACAGGCGCACATTTAAATGTCAAAAACTACTCAATAAGCTTATCCACTCTAGGGTTACTCCCCAGAATTGCATTGATCCAACCCCAGTACATAGATTTTATAACGTGTAGTATTCCTCACTTAATCATACATGGAGTCTCTCACAAATTTATACATGTCGCAAAGATCAAATACATGCTTGAATCATGCTAGCTTCCGTCCACCCTGCCTATACAAAATATCAGGACTTCTCTATAAATCTTCAGTCCAGATGTACTCCACATTTTAGCCCTATACAGAAGCAGTCACAGCCTTCCTAAAGATGCATTATCTGCCAGCACAGGCTCTAGATGTAGAGGGGCAACCAGACTGCTTATAGGCAACCGAAAGAACTGTTAAGAAAACGATTTTTATTGGTGGTCATTGTGGAAATACTTGTGAAACCCCATAGTTCCCCTCTCTCTCAATAAAGGATATATAATTCACGCTCACCTGGCATTGACCGTCCTACCCTCTACATGCAGTGGTACAAATGCGTTTTGTCCAATTCCTATGACAGCTCAGTTTTATCCTCACGTTGTCGAAGTCACATACTATTGCCCTCGTGATGAGCTGGCCAATACTTACTGATAGGTGTAGTAACTCCTGTTTCTGCATATGTCGGAATTATGAGGTTTGTGTTTTTTATTGTAAATTGTATATAGAGGGTGCAATAAAAATAGCAATTTCTGTTAAATTTCGGTAAGTCAGACCTTCTGAAATTTAAAGCCAGAAAAAGACAGATTAAACCTTCATTCACTCAAAAACATTCAAACTAAATTCTAGATGTAAAAGTGCAAAATCGTTATCTTCTCCCTTAATGTGCAAATTCTTTTTAAAAGTTGAGCTATATTCTGGCTCTGCGGCCCTTCTGCCGAGGTCAAAATACACAGCGTTTATGGTTCCATGCTTTCCAGCCTTCGTTTCGGGCTCCGCATAACATACACCTGTTAACATTAGTCACTTTAACTATCTCTGTTTCTTAGAGCTGTCTCAGCAGTACCGCGATTTCTATGACACATCCAAAACGACACTTCTCTGTGGTTAAACTAGAACCTTCAAGCATGCACTGCTTATACCCTTTTAGATCACATCGCTTATTTCATGTTAAATTATAGCATTTATAGCAACACTCATGCGATCTGAAATTATATTATTTATGAGAATAGTGTGCGTGGGAGAGGGGCAAATCATAGTTAATTTAGTTTGGCTAGTGAGGTGACAGAACTCTGTACAGAGTGTGAGTTATAGTACATTTTGTGCAGAGCACAAATGATAATTTTAGTTATAACTATCACTTTTGAATTGCTAATGTTTGTGTAGTTTAGATTTTTTTTCTATACCAATAATTATTAAGCTTTCCTATCTTTTCCTTATCCTCAGTCTTTGGTAGACGTATTTGTGTGTGTGTGTGTATATTCACTGAAAAAAAAACAAAGGTTAAAGGGACGTTATAGTTCGGTTCTGAATTTATGCGCACAAAACCATAGAACTTCATCTGTTATAGTCAGTTGTTTCAAGTAGCTATAACTCGTGCCCTGATGTAGCTATGACTCATGCCCTCGCTATGCACTGCTAATTACCTCACATATTACATCATTGATGACATCTTCTGTGGCCTCATTGATATTATCACTACAACGTTTGCAACAAAAAAATTCTTGATGAAAAAACTGTGCATGATGGCGTTGCAAGTTTTAGTTACCTTAAGGTACGAGTTATAGTTACTTAAAATAACTATAACAGTTGAATTTCAGCTTGCTGCCCTTGACCCCCTCCAATCTTCCCTCCATTGTCTGTTATAGTTTCACCATTATATTCTCATCTTTACCCTCCATGGTGTGTTGTGCTTCAAGTGCCCATCCCGCCTGCCTTCCAAGGCCAGCTTGCTGCTCCTGCCATGCCCCTTTGCCCCCTGCCCTTTGATTTCCATGTACTGGCCTCTGTCCCCTCCCTCCTGCCTTGTCTGGTCTGCTGCCCTTGCCTCTTTCCCATCTGCTCTCTGTTGTCCATGAGCATGACCCTGCCCCCTACCTCTTCTTTTCCATGGCCCGTTGCGCTGCACTGCTGTCCCGCTACCATTTGTGGTGTATTGTGCTGCTGCAACCCCTGACGCCGCTCTGTAATGGCAGTTTGGTGCCCCTGCCCATCTCCCTTTTGCCCTCTTTAATCTAAATCCGGATCCCTGCCCCATAACTCCTGCCGTCCATGATTCAATGTACCATACTTGCCAACACTGTGAACTTGGTAAGAGGGCGAATGTAAAGTAAACAAGCATTTGCAGTGCAATGGGTCTCGCGTTTACTCTTTGTAAACTCATAACCGTACTTCTCTTGCCACATAAACTGAAAAGTAAAACAGTTTCACATAAGCGAGCCGACGGCTGCCATGAATAGAAAGCAAACACACAAAAGGAAACAGAAGTTAGCTTGTAGTGAAACGTATCAGAAAAAGTGCAATTATCAATGCAACCGGCAAAAGTGCAATTGTCCATTGTTAGAAATGGGGTCTTTGGTTGGCAGTCAGGTTACCCCCTGTTCAAGCAAGGACCCTCACTTTAGTCAGGGTAAAAAAGAATCACCCTCCGCTAACCCCTGCTTACCCCCTTGGTAGCTTGGCAGAGGAGTAGGCTTAACTTCAGAGTGCTAGGTGTAAAGTATTTGTACCAACACACACAGTAACTTAATGAAAACACTACAAAATGACACAACACCAGTTTAGAAAAATAGGAAATATTTATCTAAACAAAACAAGACCAAAATGACAAAAATCCGACATACACAAGTCAAGTTATGAATTTTTAAAGATTCAACTCAAAAATAGCGCTTAGAAACAAAAATGCTTCGATGAGATGTTAACACGGCGTCGTGACTGAGTCGTTCCCAACAAGCCGACACCAGCGGCGCCAGACACGGAGTCGTGTAGGCCCACAAGTACAGTACCTTTGGTGAAGAGTGAAAACAAGCCGATGCGCGAAGTCGGGGATCGCGGTGTCTGTCCGAAACGTTGAATCCACGCACTTCGAGCGGCGTCGGTCACGACGTGGTGCGGCGACTTCCACGGAGTCGCGGACATCAGCGGGGCTGCAGCGGCGTCGGGCCTGCGAAGAGCGTCGCGTTCCAGCGAAGGTTACGCGTCGGGTGCAGGTGGCGTCACCGGATTCAGCAGCGGCGTCGGTCCGGAGTCGTCCAAAGTCGATTTCCTTGGATTTCCATCAGCTTTCCTTTCAAGGTCCCAGGGACTGGATAGGGCACCACTTGTCACTTGTCAGAGCAGGAGTCTATCCAGAGACTCCAGGTGCTGACAGAGAGAAGTCTTTGCTGTCCCTGAAACTTCAAACTACAGGAGGCAAGCTCTAACTCAAGCCCTTGGAGATTTCTTCACAAGATGGAAGGCACACAAAGTCCAGTCTTTGCCCTCTTACTCTGGCAGAAGCAGCACTGCAGGAAAGCTCCACAAAGTACAGTCACAGGCAGGGCAGCACTTCTTCCTCAGCTATCAGCTCTTCTCCAGGCAGAGGTTCCTCTTGGTTCCAGAAGTGTTTCTAAAGTCTGTAGATTTGGGTGCCCTTCTTATACCCATTTTAGTCTTTGAAGCCACCTTTCTTGAAAGGGGACTCACACCTACTTGTGAAATCCTGCCTTGCCCAGGCAAGGCCTCAGACACACACCAGGGGGTTGGAGTCGGCATTGTCAGAGGCAGGCACAGTCCTTTCAGATGAGAGTGACCACTCCACCCCTCCCTCCTAGCAGAGAGGGCTAATCAGGAAATGCAGGTTACACCCCAGCTCCCTTTGTGTCACTGTCTAGTGCAAGGTGAAAAACAACCCAACTGTCAAACTGACCCAGACAGGGAATCCACAAACAAGGCAGAGTCACAGAATGGTTTAAGCAAGAAAATGCTCACTTTCTAAAAGTGGCATTTTCAAACGCACAATCTTAAAATCAACTTTACTAAAAGCTGTATTTTTAAATTGTGAGTTCCGGAAGCCCAAACTCCACATGTCCATCTACTCTCTAGGGGAATCTACACTTTCATCATATTTAAAGGTAGCCCCCATATTATCCTATGAGAGAGACAGGCCTTGCAACAGTGAAAAACGAAGTTGGCAGTATTTCACTGTCAGGACATATAAACCACATTACTATGGGGGTCATTACGACCCTGGCGGAACAAGTCCGCCAGGGCCGTGGGACGCGGTGGCACCGCCGACAGGCCGGCGGTGCCCCGCGGGGCATTCTGACCGCGGCGGCTCAGCCGCGGTCAGAGAAGGGAAACCGGCGGTCTCCCGCCGGTTTCCCGCTGCCCCAAAGGAATCCTCCAAGCCGGCGCAGCATGCTGCGCCGGCATGGGGATTCCGACTCCCCCTCCCGCCATCCAGTTCCTGGCGGTTCTCCCGCCGGGAACCGGATGGCGGGAGGGGGAGTCGCGGGGCCCCTGGGGGCCCCTGCCGTGCCCATGCCTATGGCATGGGCACGGCAGGGGCCCCCGTAAGAGGGCCCCTAAAAGTATTTCAGTGTCTGCAAAGCAGACACTGAAATACGCGACGGGTGCAACTGCACCCGTCGCACCTTCCCACTCCGCCGGCTCTATTACGAGCCGGCGTCATCGTGGGAAGGGAGTTTTCCCCTGGGCTGGCGGGCGGTCTTGTGAAGACCGCCCGCCAGCCCAGGGGAAAACTCGGAATACCCTCCGCGGTCTTACGACCGCGGAGCGGTATTTCGGAGGGGGGAAGCCTGGCGGGCGGCCTCCGCCGCCCGCCAGGCTCGGAATGAGGGCCTATATGTCCTACCTTATCCATACACTGCACCCTGCCCTTGGGGCTACCTAGGGCCTACCTTAGGGGTGCCTTACATGTAAGAAAAGGGAAGGTTTAGGCCTGGCAAGTGGGTACACTTGCCAAGTCGAATTTACAGTGTAAAAATACACACACAGACACTGCAGTGGCAGGTCTGAGACATGATTACAGGGTTACTTGTGTGGGTGGCACAACCAGTGCTGCAGGCCCACTAGTAACATTTGATTTACAGGCCCTGGGCACCTCTAGTGCACTTTACTAGGGACTTAACAGTATAACAAATATGTCAATCATGGAGAACCAATTACGTACACATTTTAAACAGGAGCACTTGCACTTTAGCACTGGCTAGCAGTGGTAAAGTGCCCAGAGTAACGAAAACAGTAAAATCAGAGTCCAGCACACATCAACAACCTGGGGAACAGAGGCAAAAAGTTAAGGGAGACCACGCCAAGGATGAAAAGTCTAACACGTGTCCCCCCCAGCTAAAAGTGGGGAGCAACTACCCAACCTCATGGGAGTTCTCATCACTAAGGCGGAAGAACCTGGACAGACCATCAGCATTGGCGTGCTCTGTACCAGGACGATGTTCCACCGTAAAGTCCAACCGCTGTAGGGAAATGGACCACCTCAACAGTTTTGGATTCTCACCCCTCATCTGCATTAACCATCTGAGGGTCCTGTGGTCGGTCTGAACTCGGAAGTGAGTCCCAAACAAGTAGGGTCTTAGCTTCTTCAGTGCCCAGACCATAGCAAACGCTTTGCGTTTTATGGCTCTCCACCTACGTTCCCTGGGTAGTAACCTCCTGCTAATGAAGGCTACGGGTTGATCTAGGCCCTCTTCATTAAGCTGTGAGAGTACTGCTCCAATACCATGCTCTGAGGCATCTGTTTAGACAACAAACTCCTTGGAGTAGTCAGGTGACTTCAGCACAGGTGCTGTGCACATGGCAGCCTTCAGGGCATCAAAAGCGTTCTGGCAAGCCTCTGTCCAGATCACTTTCTTGGGTTGCTTCTTAGAAGTCAACTCAGTTAAGGGGGTAACAATGGAACCATATCCTTTAACAAACCTCCTGTAATATCCTGTGAGACCTAAAAAGGCTCTCACTTCAGTCTGGGTCTTGGGAGGCTCCCAAGCCAGAATTGTGTCAATCTTAGGCTGTAGGGGTGCCACCTGGCCACTCCCCACCTGGGTCCTAACTACACCACAGAACCCTGCCCTATTTGGCACTTGCTCGCCTTAATAGTGAGGCCTGCCTTCCGCAGGGCCTCTAACACTCTCCAGAGGTGTTGACAGTCCCTCTGCTGTTCCTCAGTCAGGGAGGGGGAGAGGATCACTCCCTCCACAAACCCATCTTTCTCTCCTGCAGACAGGAGGTCAGGAAGAGGCTCACTCTCTTCCTCCACCCCGTCATCTGTCGCTAGGCGCATGGATAGCTCTGTTCGCTCAAAGTGTGGTTTGAGGCGGTTGACGTGTAGGACCCTCAAAGGGTTCCTGGGGGATTGCAAGTCTACCAGATAGGTGACCACGCTCTTTCTTTCCACCACCTCAAAAGGCCCAGTCCACTTATCTTGGAGAGCCCTAGGCTCCACTGGTGCCATGACCCACACTTTTTGTCCAGGCTGAAACTCAACCAGAGTGGCATTCTGGTCGTACCACCGTTTCATATCCTCCTGGCTTGCTTCCAGGTTCTCCTGAGCGAGACCCCTGAAGCGGACTGTCTGGTTTCTTAGTGCCAGCATGTAGCTAAATACATCCTGGGGTGGTTTACTAGGAGTTTTCTCCAAAGCCTCCTTCACCAGACTGAGCGGTCCCCTCACAGGGTGGCCATAGATGAGCTCAAAGGGGCTAAAGCCAAGTCCCTTTTGAGGCACCTCCCTGTAAGCGAACAGAAGGCATGGCAAGAGGATGTCCCACTTACGCCTCAAGGTCTCTGACAGGCCCTGAATCATGCCTTTCAAGGTGCGGTTGAATCTCTCAACCAGACCATTACTTTAGGGGTGGGAAGGTGTGGTGAACTAGTACGTTACCCCACACACCTTCCACAGAGACTTCATATAAGTGGATATGAAGTTTGTACCTCTATCTGATACCACTTCCTTGGGGAACCCCATGCGGGTAAAAACTCCCATCAAGGCACGTCCCACCACGGGGGCAGTGACCATCCTTAGAGGAATGGCTTCTGGGTACCGTGTGGCATGGTCCACCAAGACCAGGATGAACCTGTTGCCCATGGCTGTCTTGGGATCCAGAGGCCCCACAATGTCAATTCCTACCCTTTCAAAGGGAGTACTGACTACAGGTAAAGGTTGGAGGGGAGCTTTGCATTTCCCCCCACTCTTGCCAATTGCCTGACAAGTCTGACAAGACCTACAATAAGCAGCTGACTGCTTGTGCATCAAGGGCCAGTAAAAGTGGGAGACAAGCCTCTTATAGGTCTTGTCCTGCCCTAGATGTCCTGCCAAAGGCACATCATGAGCCAAACCCAGTAGGAAGGCCCTGAAGCACTGGGGTACCACCAGCATACGAGCTGACCCAGGCTCAGGAACCTTAGGTTCACTATACAGGAGGCCATCCTCCCAATAAATCAGGTGAGTACCTGGCGCCTCGCCAGCTGCCTGGGCTGCAGCCTGCTGCCACAGCCCCTTAAGAGTAGGGCACTCCTTCTGCGCTGTGCAGAATGCTTCCCTGGTGGGTCCCCCTTCCTGATGCCACTGTGACAGCTCAGGGACCTCCCCCAGTTCAGCCACCTGCTCCCCTGTAGGTTCCGGGGCGTCACCCTCAGGCTCTGCCTCCTCCCGGACCGTGGGATCCTCTGGGGCCGGTTTCCCGCGCCCCCTTCCCTTCCTCTTCTTGGCGGTCCCCTGGGCCACTGTTTCAGGCTCCAGGGGCTCTTGACTACCCTGATTGGCTGCCATAGACCGGGTGGATACGCATACCCACCCAGGCAGACCCAACATCTCCAAGTGAGACCTGTGTTCCACCTCCTTCCAAGGAGAATCCTCCAGGTCGTTACCTAGTAAACAATCAACAGGCATGGTTGGACTCACAGCTACTTTCCAGGAACATGAGACCCCCCCACCCCCATTCAAAGGGAACCTGCGCCACTCTGCAGAGGCGCTCAGAGTTGTCTACCGCAACTACTTGGTGAAGTACCCGGGGATCAATCTGCTCTTCAGACACCAGGTGACCCCTCACTGTAGTCACACTGGCTCCAGTGTCTCTCAGAGCCTCCACCCTCTGTCCATTGATGGTCACCCATTGCCTGTACTTCTTAGTGTTATAGGCACTAGGTTTCTCTGGACCATCTCACTGTCCCCTAGTGAGACAAGGGTCATTTCTGCTGGTTCCCACCCACCTGAAACCAACTCCTCCCCAAGCGCTACACTGGCCAAACCCTAGGACGGTGCACCAGTGGGTGCCGGTGTACTTTTGGGGCATTTGGGGTCCCCCCTCACATGACCCACCTGGTCACATGCATAGCACTTATGTGGGGGACCACCTGCCACTGGCTTCCCTTTGGACAACCATGGCTTCTTTTCACTGGGGGGTTGGGAATCCTTACCCTGGGAATCAGTTTGGGGCCCTTTAGAGAACTCCCCATGTTTGCCCTTCCCCCCCCCCCCCCTTTCTTCTGAGAGGGACCCTGCCCACCCTTGGCGTGGTCTCCCCCATACCTCTTTTGGACCCTGGTGCTCTCCCAGCGGTCCGCTTCCTGCGCAAGCTTCCTGGGGTCAGTCAGCTTGCTGTCAATGAGGTGCTGGCGCAGCTCTGGAAAACATAAACTGTACAAGTGCTCCCAAGCAATTAAATTGTAAAGCCCCTCATACGTGTTTACCTTACTGCCCTTCACCCAACCATCCAGTGACCTGCAAAAAGAATCAACACATTCCAACCATGTTTGGGATTCCTTTCTCTTGTAGGATCTAAACTTCTCCTTGTACTGCTCAGGGGTGAGACCATACCTGGTGAGTACGGCCTCCTTCATGACAGGGTATGTGAGATCGTGAGCATCCCCTAAGGCTGTCAGTGTGTCCCTCCCCTCTTCCTCAAAATGCTTCCACAGGGCTGCCCCCCAATGAGCTTCAGGGACCAGGTTCATGTGGAGAGCTGACTCATAACCCTTGAACCACAAGTAGATATCATCCTCCCTCTTATAATCCCTCACAAGGTCTTTTGGGATGTGTACCCTTCTCTCAGGCTGCACAGTAGGAATGCTGCCACCATCCCTACTAGGCTGACTCGTCTGATCTATCTCTTTTAAACTGAGCTCATGAGCCATTGCTAACTTCCTTTCCTCAATGGCCAGCCTTCTCTGTTCCATCTCTAGACTGAGCTTTTTCAGCTCCAATTGGTACTCCCTCTCTGCCTGTCTGTCCTGTAACTCTTCAGGTACCAGACCCTTGGAGGACACACTGCTACTTGCCCTGGAGACTCTCTCCCTGGGAATAACAGGTCCCCCCACTATACCATTATGTACTGATTGCCCTTCCTCCTCATCCTCATCCTCCTCCTCATCCTCAGTGTGCCCTCCACTGCTTCTGGTTGTCACCCAGGCCCTCAGCGCCTTTTTCAGCTCATCCTTCTTGGAAGAGCTCTTAATGGGACAACCAAAATATTTACAAAACTGCTTTAGCTGAGCCTTGTTATAACTATCCAATTGCTTCAGGTCAAAAACAGCTTTAACTGATGCATCTCCAAGTAGAGACATGATGAAAGGTAAAAAGAGTGCAAAGTTCCAAATGCAGAAACAAGTTCCCAAATGAAGTTCCAGAAAAGTCAATCACAGGATCAGCGAAAAAAGAAACTGAATGCAGAGCAAAAACAGTCCAAATCGAAAAAAACAAAAATCACAAGACTAGTAGTATGTGGTCACGTAGTGGTCTGAAGTCAAACAGTAGTGTACACTTAATTACTGTATGTCAAGTACAAATACAAGTCCAAATCCCAACCGCTGATCACCAATGTTAGAAATGGGGTCTTTGGTTGACAGTCAGGTTACCCCCTGTTCAAGCAAGGACCCTCACTCTAGTCAGGGTAAAAGAGAATCACCCTCAGCTAACCCCTGCTTACCCCCTTGATAGCTTGGCATAGCAGTAGGCTTAACTTCAGGGTGCTAGGTGTAAAGTATTTGTACAAACACACACAGTAACTTAATGAAAACACTACAAAATGACACAACACCAGTTTAGAAAAATAGGAGCTATTTATCTAAACAAAACAAGACCAAAACAACAAATATCCGACATACACAAGTCAAGTTATGAATTTTTAAAGATTCAACTCAAAAATAGCGCTAAGAAACAAAAATGCTTCGATGAGATGTTAACACGGCGTCGTGACTGAGTCGTTCCCAACAAGCCGACACCAGCGGCCCCGGACACGGAGTCGTGTAGGCCCCCAAGTACAGTACCTTTGGTGAAGAGTGAAAACAAGCCGATGCGCGAAGTCGGGGATCGCGGCGTCTGTGCGAAATGTTGAATCCACGCACTTCGAGCGGCATCGGTCACGACGTGGTGCGGCGACTTCCACGGAGTCGCAGACTTCAGCGGGGCTGCAGCGGCGTCAGGCCTGCGAAGAGCGTCGCGTTCCAGCGAAGGTTACGGCTCGGGTGCAGGCGGCGTCACCGGATTCAGCAGCACCTTCGGTCCGGAGTCGTCCGAAGTCGATTTCCTTGGATTTCCACCAGCTTTCCTTTCAAGGGCCCAGGGACTGGATAGGGCACCACTTGTCAGAGCAGGAGTCTCTCCAGAGACTCCAGGTGCTGGCAGAGAGAAGTCTTTGCTGTCCCTGAGACTTCAAACAACAGGAGGCAAGCTCTAACTCAAGCCCTTGGAGATTTCTTCACAAGATGGAATGCACACAAAGTCCAGTCTTTTTCCTGTTACTCTGGCAGAAGCAGCACTGCAGGAAAGCTCCACAAAGCAGAGTCACAGGCAGGGCAGCACTTCTTCCTCAGCTATCAGCTCTTCTCCAGGCAGAGGTTCCTCTTGGTTCCAGAAGTGTTTCTAAAGTCTGTAGATTTGGGTGCCCTTCTTATACCCATTTTAGTCTTTGAAGTCACCTTTCTTCAAAGGGGACTCACACCTACTTGTGAAATCCTGCCTTGCCCAGGCAAGGCCTCAGACACACACCAGGGGGTTGGAGTCGGCATTGTCAGAGGCAGGCACAGTCCTTTCAGATGAGTGACCACTCCACCCCTCCCTCCTAGCAGAGATGGCTAATCAGGAAATGCAGGTTATACCCCAGCTCCCTTTGTGTCACTGTCTAGTGCGAAGTGAAAAACAACCCAACTGTCAAACTGACCCAGACAGGGAATCCACAAACAACGCAGAGTCACAGAATGGTTTAAGCAAGAAAATGCTCACTTTCTAAAAGTGGCATTTTCAAACGTGCAATCTTAAAATCAACTTTACTAAAAGATGTATTTTTAAATTGTGAGTTCAGGGACCCCAAACTCCACATGTCCATCTACTCTCTAGGGGAATCTACACTTTATTCATATTTAAAGGTAGCTCCCATATTATCCTACGAGAGAGACAGGCCTTGCAACAGTGAAAAACGAAGTTGGCAGCATTTTACTGTCAGGACCTTTAAACCACATTACTATATGTCCTACCTTATCCATACACTGCACCCTGCCCTTGGGGCTACCTAGGGCCTACCTTAGGGGTGCCTTACATGTAGGAAAAGGGAAGGTTTAGGCCTGGCAAGTGAGTACACTTGCCAAGTCGAATTTACAGTGTACAAATACACACACAGACACTGCAGTGGCAGGTCTGAGACATGATTACAGGGTTACTTGTGTGGGTGGCACAACCAGTGCTGCAGGCCCGCTAGTAACATTTGATTTACAGGCCCTGGGCACCTCTAGTGCACTTTACTAGGGACTTAACAGTAAAACAAATATGCCAATCATGGAGAACCAATTACGTACACATTTTAAACAGGAGCACTTGCACTTTAGCACTGGTTAGCAGTGGTAAAGTGCCCAGAGTAACAAAAACAGTAAAATCAGAGTCCAGCACACATCAACAACCTGGGGAACAGAGGCAAAAAGTTAAGGGAGACCACGCCAAGGATGAAAAGTCTAACATCCATGAAACCGGCAAAAGTGCAAATATCCATGTAACAGGGTCGCTGTCATGGAAAGCGCTCTACTACTGCCCAGCAAGATTGCGCTGCCTACGAAGAAAGAGAAAAAATAGTGCTGAAACCATATGAAAAACATGGAGCCTCGTATGTTTTCAGTAGTTGGCCGGTGTGCTAGAGTCGGGCTTAACACTGGAAAAGGCATGACGGATGCATGCCTTTCACCAATTAAATCAAGCTACTTTTAATTTTCCCCATAGATTTACATTGAAAAAGATCAGACGTTAGGCAATAGACAGATAAAATAAAGCCCTTTTGGGATTAGAAACATCTGGAGTCTCCTGCCTGGATCGGGTCTGTTGGCATGTATGGTTGCACTGGCACTCCCTATTACTTCTACCCTCAGTGATCTGTTATATTGACTCATCCTCCCTTTCCTGTCTCATGGTTGGTTTGTTGTCCTTGCCCCCCCTTTTCAGCTTGTTGCCTTTGCACCATCCTCCCTGCCCTGAATTATCTGAGTCCGCACCCCTGAGCTCTGCTTTATCACAGAATTCTAATGAACACCTAGATTGCTAACATTCTATATTTATTATAAAAATGTACCTGATGTCATCTTGATGTAATCAAAAATGCCCAAAGCATTTCCTTTAGAAATTATAAAAATGAGAGGGTCTTCTTCACAAAGAAATTATGGTTAGTGCTCTAAAAAACTAAAATGAAGACATATTGTCTGAGTTCTCAAATGGCTACAAAGCACTTTTAAATTATTTGCTGTCTTAGTTTTTTTAACCAGTTGATTACTTGATCATATGTTACCCTTAGGAGAGAGGTTGTGGCGTTATGAGGAGATCTGCAGACTATGCAACTAGGGAACCAGGTTCGAGTTTCGATGTCAGCTCTGCATCCTGTTATCCTGGGCAAAACACTTATGCAGTCATTATGACCCTGTCGGTCTTCTCACCGCCACGCCTGCGGTGGCAGTCGGACCGCTACCAATGTGGCAGTCCGGCAGACACATTCCGACCATGGCGGTTGCACCACGGTGGGACTGCCAGCATTGCCAGCTCATGACTTGTCATTGATCTGGTGGTCCTGATCCACAAGGGCAGCGCTGCCCTGGGAATTACGAGTCCCCTTCTCCTCCAGCTTTTACATGGCGGAAGAAGCGCCATGTAAAGGCTTGGGAAGAAGGGGTACAGGGGGTCCCCATGGGGGCCCCTGCACTGCCCATGCACTTGCCATGGTCAGTGCAGGGGCCCCCATGGCCAGCCCCGTTGTGCTTTTCTCTGTCTGATTTGTAGACAGTGAAAAGCACAAGTGCTGGTGCACCCTAGGCACCACAACATTGCCGCAGGCACAATTATGAGCCGGCGTCAATGTTGGGGGCTGTTTTCCGCTGGGCCAGTGGACAGAAACTCTGTTTCCGTCCGCTGACCTAGCAGGAAACTCCTAATAGCGACTGCGGGAAGGGGACCGCACTGGCAATAAATAACCTGACCGCAGGAGTTTGGCGTTCAGCCTTTTCCGCCTGCCGAACACATAATGAGGGCCTTAATCTCCCTATGCCTAAAACCAAAATCAATATGTCCTTTTGTAACTAATGCTCGTGTGAAGCACTCCAAACAAGGTAAAGTCTGCACTATATAAAACTGCAAAAAAAAAAAAAACATTAAGTATTTTCCATACTTCTGTCATTGGGCTACCCTTGGGCTACGTTTGGGTGACATTTGCACTACGTTCGGGCACCTTTTTCTTTGGTGGCTATCTTGGAAGTCTTAAGAAGATTCCTAATGTCCCAATTTACTGCAGGATCTTCAGTAGAAAATGCTTTCAGGTTTCCACTTCGGGTCCATCAAGATGGCATTCAGGTCTGCCACACTTTTGGTATAAATTCAGAATGTTAGCACTCTAGTTGCTCATTAGATCACAGTAGTAAAGCTGCTGATTACCAGTGAGTTAACTGGCAGTCTGCTGCTAGTGTTGAAAGTGCATGTTTCCGTCTACGTGTCAGAATGTTTTAATGAAATAGAAAAACTCTAGTTGTTCTTTAGAACAGTCTGGGGGCTACAGTAGAACACAAGGGAATCAACTGACAGGCTGCTCCTGTTGAAAGTACGTTTTACTGAGAATGTCACACTTCATTTCGATATGGCTGAGAAAGATAGTGTGAATTTACAGAAATGATGCTCTCGTTTTAGTTTCTGGAGCATCTTACATAGCTTTTTGAGAAAATTATGACCTAATGTTTCTCTACTGCATGATTCATGAAATCTCAGCAGAAGGCTTTTTCACGGGGTAAAGTCTCCTTAGAACACACGACAAGTCCTAAAATTAGTATGGTACCCTCAACAAATTATGTATATTGTAACTAAAATCTGTTATCACCTTTTATGCATTCTCTTTTTTGTGATCCTCAAAGCTTGACGTTCACTACAGTCCATTTCAGTGGGGTGCTATCATGTATATTGGTCCGCGGATGGCTGCCAGCACTACCTGGTTGAAGTGCTGACAGACAGTTATATCTCACCATGAGATCTGTGTTTAGGCTCTGCCCAGAATACATATTTTCCTTTAATATCTCAAAAACTACTCAAATGGATTTACACCAAATAACAAAAAGTATGCTTTCTGGACCAACAGCTAGCTTTCTGCCGTATTTGGTAGAATTCTGTCCAGCAGTTGGGGCTGTGGTTGTGTCTAGAAATCCCCATGGAAATTGCCTGGGGAAAACGCATTTTGCCCCGCACCCCTTTTCTCAGCCCCCGCTTGGTGAATCACCCCAAAACTTTCAAGACAGCAGTTGCAGTGAATGGCAAACTAATTTTTTATATTTTGTGAAGATTTATCAAATGGCACCAAAGTTATTGGTGACTCCACTCCAGTCCGTGGCACTCCACTCTTCGCCACTCTACGCCACTGCACTGAACGCTACTCCTCTCCACTACACACTATTGCACTTTACGCCATGCTACTTCACACCACTACACTCTACTCTATTCCACTCCACTCTACAAAGCCCTATTCCACCCCACTCTACAACACTCCACTGTATGCTATTTCACTGTTTGCCACTCCACTCTACTCCATCCCAGTGTACAACACTGCACTCAAAGCCACTTCTTTCTAAGCTGTTCGATTGGATCCCACTCCAATGACTGCCACTCGCCTGTATGCTATTACCCTCTACTCCACATCATTGTATGCCATTCCAGTGTATACCACTCCATGCAACTACACTGTATGCTACCCCTTTAGACACTATTAAACTCTATGCCTCTCCAGTGTACACCACTTCACTGTATGCCACTCTGCTATATGCTACTCCAGTATAAGCTATTCAGCTGTACCCCATTCCACTGTATGACACTCCACTCTATACTATTCTCTTTATGCCACTCCAATATATGCTGCTTCATTCTGTGCCACTCCAGTGTATGCCACTCCACTCTACCCCACTCCAATCTATGCTATTCCATTCAATGTCACTCCACTGTAAGTTACTCCACTGTATGCTGTTATGTTCAGACCCCGTTCCAGTGTACCCCACTACAGCCTACACCACTTCACTGTACGCCAGTGCACAGCACACTACTCCAGTATATGCTCTTCCAGTCTACGCCACTCTGATGTGCATTATTCTACTTTACACTATTCCACTATATGTCACTCCACAATACGCTTCTCCATTCTGCGCTGTTTCATTCTACTCTACGTCACTCTCCTAAATGCTATTCCACTGTGCGCTACTCTAGTCTATGCTACTCCACTCTATGCTTTTCCACTCTACGCTGTTCTACTTTGCACCACTCCATTCTACGGTATTACTGTGTATGCAACTTTAATCTTTGCCCCTCCGCTGTATGTATTCCACTCTGCCCCACTCCACTCCACTGTGTGCTATTACACTCTACCACACTCCACAATACACCCCTTCAGTCTAAACCACTTCACTGTATACCACTCTACTGTACTGCACTATCGTATATGCTATTACACTTCATGACACTCCACTGTATGCTACACTCTGTGCTGTTACATTCTATGCCACTCTACTGTATGGCACTGCAGTCTAGGCTATTCCACTTTGTCACTCCACTGTAAGCTACTACACTCTATGCCACTCTGCTCCACTCTATCACCGTACACTTCACTTCCAAATTTACACTGAACTCTATGCCCATACACTCTATTTTACAACAATCTACTCTACTTGAAAACTTTCCAACACTGTACAACACAGCACTTCACTCTACTGTATTAGACTTCAATCCAGTTTATAACAGTTTCTTTGACTCTACACTACGTCAATGTATGCCACCCCACTGTACTCTAATCCACTGTATCCTAGACCCCTCCACGCCGTTCCACTGTATGCCAAAACACTCTACACTAGTCCTCTTTATGCCACTCAACTCTTATCTACTCCAATGTACAGTATTCCAATGTGGGCTATTCCACTATATGCTACTCCACTTGTGGAAATCCACTCTATGCCACTACAGTGTATGCCACTCCACTGTACCCTGTGTCATTGCATGGCACTCTCCTCTACTCTGTGTATCTCCACGGTAAAGTCTACCACACTTTATGGCACTCTACAGCTTTCCACTCCACTCTGTCCCCGTACATTTCACTGTCCAGCTCTATACCCTACTCTGTGTCTGCACACTACAATGTACAACACTGTATTGCACTATACAACCCTCTTCTATATGATACAGCACTTCACTGTATTGTACAAGACCCCACTCCAGTTTATTAGAGTGTATATCCTATGCTACACCACCACACTACACTCCATGCTACTCTATCTGTGACACACCAATACACTCTATTATACTTTACTGCACTCTATTGTATATTTACTACACCACCACTCCACTCATGATGTTACCTCATTTAACGCTACTATACAAAAATCGACTTTATGCAGCTCCACTGTTTCACACACTACTGCATTCTATACAATAATACCATACTACACAGTATGCTAGGCTCTGACACTTTTCTGCTGTCTATACCCCTTCACTCCACTGTACTATACTTTATGCCACCATACAACACTCTACTCCTCTCTACGATACTCAAGTCCACTGAACGACACTGTATGCAACTCTTTGTACGCCACTGCATTCCAGCTTACTCCCCTCTACTCTGACACAGTACTTCACTCTGCGCCACTCTATATCTTTGTACTCCATAACACTGTACACCATTCCACTCTACCACACTATACAACACTGTTCTGCACACTGCTGAACTCTACAAAAATCAACTCAACTGTACGCCATTCTACTCCACCGTAGTTCACACCACTTTCCATTACTGTACGGCACCCCACTATACTCTGCTCTACTCCAGTTTGTGACACTTTGCTGAATGCTACTCCACTCTCCTCTACTGCACTTCACACCACTATAGTCTACATGCCACTCCACTCCACTTTATGACACTTAACACCACTCTACACTACCACACTCTAGTGTATCCACTTCATTCTACAACACTTTATTCCACTCTACTCCACTGAATTATACACCACTCAACTGTCTGACACTCTACTACACTGTATGCAACTCCATTCTGCATCACTGTACTACAGTCTATCTCTATGCCCGGCCACTGTATGCAACTATTATACACTGTATGGCACTCACCGACACGCAACTCAACTTCTCCTCATGATATGCAACTTCACTATGACATGGCACTCCCCTCTATGACACTCGCCTCCACTGTACTGTACGACACTTCACATAATAACTTCCCACTTGCGACTTTGGACTTTATGCTTTGTAACATATTTTTATTTTTTTTAAATGAAATTCAATCAAAAAACCAACAGTTAAAGTTTAGTTTATAGTTAGAAAAACTCATTTTCCCTATTGAAGCCAAGTTTAAACTACACAAACTTTAAAAATTTCAAAGTTATAGTTGGTAGCTTTCATTTTTAGTTTATCCACCACCTTCAAATCCTTATAAGTAGCGGACCTTGGTACACACGTTTGTCAGGTCTCTAACCAAACAACACTAACTATAACTCACCACTTTACCATGTACTATGTTGTGACAATGTAATTTGAGACGTTACAAGTTGTTATGAATGGTATGATTTCACATGCTATATGTGATGTAGTAAACAGTGCATGGAAAGGGCATGAGTGTGACAAGTGAGGTGACAAGACTGTCTTCGGAGGTATGGAAAAAGTAGGATCCAGTCCCTAACGAAGGGGGATTACATACAACTGACGTCAGGCACATAGTGAAGGTGTACCCATGCTCTACAAAGAAAGCAGATCCAGCATATCGGCTGCATTGTCAATACAGGTATAGTCCAGAGCTTTAAATTACCTAAACAACAGTGCTTGACTGCAAATTGGCATCACTTAAACCCAAAAATTAAATCATGGAATTATGCACCCCAGATTTTCAAGGTTTGTCTATTGCTTGATTTAGTTTGTTTCACCTATTGAGATGTAGCAAGGTGTTGCCAAGCACTTCAATACTACACATTTCAAAAGGGAAGGCAGTTCACATACCAAAAATAGAACTTGAGGGATCACTCCTCGTATTGCTTTAAAAGGCTCCAAGTTGCAGCAGCCTAAGCAAATGCTCCAAACTAGGGCATCTAACATGTCACATTCATGGTTCCAGCAGAAATACCATATGGAAGCACCGTATGTTTCTAATAGATATTTCTACTTTAGAAATCCTCACTTTTGAATAACTCAGATACCAATATGGATCTGGAAATTCTTCAATAGCTCCTGCATGCCAATCGGAGACACCAGCTCAATTTCAGCACTGCATATAATGTCACTGGAGCCATAAAGCTCTCCTGTTGACATCCATTCCCTTTTTTTCTGCTCCATCAAGGCAGTCCAAAGCATTCTCAGTTTGCCTCAGGAGTTGACAACATTGTTGACGATTCCTATTACTCTATTCTATTGCTTTCAATGTTTCCACCAAAACAGTCCTGGTTTAAGCCTTGTAAAGTCTGTGATGGTCGAATGTCCACCACAGACTCCCACAACATCTGCCTTTGGCGCTTGAGATAACAACCAGAATGTTAAGGCCTGCGACTTGTCAGCAGATTCATCCCAAGGCAATTAAAGAAAGGGAGGCCAAGATGTTTAAGGCCCGAGTGCAAGACAAGCAGCAAGGTTGCTAAATGGATGCCTATCTCAAGATCACCAGAATCTCTGCCTTTGTCAAAATCCTCAAAGAAAAAGCAGCATGAGTCTGAAAGCCGTTGTATGGTGACAGATATGTCACCAAGAACCCCTGCTTCACCTCAACTTCCTTTGGATCAGGAACCGATAGAGGACCCCATGGAGGATCCGGCACCTGCGGCTCCATCTGATGCTGTGTTGATCCTGGAATTACTGCCAACTCTGGCACTGATTGCATGATACAAGCCCATTATGCTCTTCCTGGAATTTCCTGCACCAGGAGCGGATCCTTCAATGTTCTTGAACACAATGTGCAACATCTTTAGGAGATCTATGGGTGCCAGTTGACTCTATTGGACCAATGACTTTGACATACGGAGGTTTGCAGACTCCACACACTCTTCTCCCAGTGCACCATTTCTGCCATTGCCCCCAGTTACATGGGCTCCAACACCCGTGCCACCACAACCATTGAGGTCAGCACCAGGTTCAATGCCTCTTCCATTAACCTCCCTCACTTATTCCACATATGCGCTGGCACTTATCATCTCTCTAGCACCAGAATAGACCCCTCTGGCATTGCAAATAAGTCCACTGGTGCCATAGCTGACGTCGCTGCCAGCACACCCATTGTTTCTACAGCTGATCCAACTCAACTGGTATCGCAACCCACCTTGCCATAGTCTCTGTCTTTTACAGACCTCCCCCTCCATTGTTCTAGGAGAGGTGCAAAGGCTCATGGAAGAAAGTAGATTCTTCTTTGGAGGCACTGACCACAGTGCAGACAAAGATGAGGATGGCAACCCCACACTGGACTAGGGCTTTGCAGGCTCCAGAGATGCCAGTAGACTTGATACTTTCCCAGAATGGAAACTCATCTTCGCTTCAGGACACCCTCTGCTGGAGGTACTTCTTACTATGCTGTTATTAGGTGGGCAGCGGACATTTTGTACCTTCAACTCCCCTCCACTGAGTCGATCTCATCCTTCCATCTCCTGAGAGCCTACTTGTCTAGGCCTCATGCTCCTCTAAATAAGACTCCTGGTACATTTCCACAACACCTTTGGACTTGGTCTGAGAACGGATACCAAAAAGGTAATTTCTGCTAGGGACCTGGCCTCATACCCCTCATTGTTACCTACCTTATCAGCCATTATGTCCCTGCCCTCTGGCTTATGATGCAGGCAGTGATCCCCAGTCTGCTACAAGAACTTCAAGGACACTTTACAGAGCTGGCAGGGAATGACTACACAGCAGCCAAATGAGCCAGAAAATCTAGACTGGACAGAGAAAACTTGATTGCATTGTCCATGAGGATGTCTGTCTCCCTATGTCACCATGCTTGTTTGTGTAGTTCTGTTTTTTCTCATGATGAAAATCAATGTTGATGGACCTCCTCTCCGACTGCTCATGATTCTTAGGTGCAAAAGGTTCAAAACTGCAAGGCTACTGCATGATCACTTGGCCTCCAGACCCAGATAAGGGACCGTTTTGAAATTTTTAAGGCTTCTCAAGAGGCTTTTCCTTTTGGGGTCACCAGCAATACCAGCAACTGAGCAACAAATTTAGGCTCACCCCTTGTGCAAGAGATGCAGAGGTCCTCATCTTTCCCAGCCCCTTCAGAAATGCAGCCCTAGTTCCCCGTTGTCAGAATACACACATCCAGTTAAAAGGCAGGTTGCCTCCTTTCTACAAGTCCTTAGGACCATCACTTCAGCCTTTGGGATCTTGCAGATTGTGTAAAGGGGGTATGCTTTACCCTTCCAACAGAACCCGCCACCCTTTCCTCCCCAGCCACAGCCACTCCTGCCAGATCATCCACTTGTCCTGCAGCAAGAAGTGCAGACCTTAATCCCAAAGGGCATAGTGGATTAGTTCCATAGCAAGAGGGGGCCATGGATGCTACTATTATTACTTCCTGGCACCCAAAAAGAACCGGTGTTTCTGTGCAGTCATAGACCTTATGCTACTGACCTCCTTAGTCAAAAAGGAAAACTTCAAATTGTCATCCCTAGCCCAGGCTCTGCTAGCACTAGAAGTTGAAGACTGGATTGTTTCTGTCGACTTGCAGGACGCCTACATCCACATCCTTAACGTGCGCCTGCATAGGAAGCATCTATGCTTCACTGTCATAGCAAACACTACCAGTTTTCAGTTCTTCAATTTGGCCTCACGTCTCCACCTGCTCAGTCTTCATGAAGGTTCTAGTGGTTGGGTGTGCCCCATCTCAGACAGCAAGGAATTCCGGTATTCCCTTGCCTGGACAACTAACTCCTAAAAGCCAGCTCGCCATAGACGGCATCTCGGCATTTGCACGACAGCCAAGTTGCTGTTCAATCTGGGCTTTTCCGTTAGCAATTCCAAGTCTCACTTGATGACTTCTCTGCGAATCCGGCTCATAGGGCACTACCTAACAACACATCAAATCAAGCCTTTCTCCTCTGAGTGTTTATGATATTCAGACCATGGGCTGAATGTTTCACAATAGAGCAATCATTCAAGCCCTGATGCTGTTAGGGCTGCTCAGTCTGTTAGCCTCCTGCATTTTGTTGGTCATCCATGCATGCTGACACATGAGGGCCTTCCACTGCCATCTCAGTAGACACTGTAAATAGTGGTGTAGTTTGATCATCAGTCTGTCCCAAGGAATGCCGTTCCTCCCTCCCTCTCCGGTGGCAACTGTTATCATGGAGGCCTCCAATGTAGGGTGGGGAACATAGCTGGAGGATTTGGGGATCAGAGGCTTCTTGTCCAGAGAAGAACGGATATTGCAAATTAGTCTGTTGGAATTACATGCAATACGTCAGGCACCAAAGGCCTTCCTTCCATCCTTTTGCAGTCAGTTTGTCCAGATCTTGATGGAGAATACAACTGTGATGTGGTATATCAGCAAGCAGGTCAGAGTAGGGTTGCAACTTCTCTGCTGAGAAGCTCTGCCAGTACAACCGCAATGTGCTATATCAACAAGCAGTTGAGAGTAGGATCACAGCTTCTCTGCTGAGAAGCTCTACAGCTCTGGTCCTGAGCTCACGACTATCAGGTCTGAGTGCTAGCAAATTATCAGGCCAAAGTGCTCAATTTGGGATCAGACAGTATCAGTCAGTGTTACCTTGCCAACCACAAGTAGCATCTTCATATCCAGGACAGAGTCAAGCTCTGGGTAACCCCTCAAATCGACCTCTTCGCCACTCACCAGAACGCTTACTGCCCGAAGGTCTGCAGGGAAAATTGAGGGACACGTTTCGATTGAAGTGGAATTTTCTATTTCATTACCAGTTTCCTCCCATACCCTTGTTTATGAGGAAGAGTTTCTACGACTGGGCCCACAGAATTCTGTTTGCCCTGGATTGGTCATGAAGGGGGTTTTATGCAGACCACATTCACTTTTGCCTTTCCTCTCCGCTCCACCTGCCTCACAGAGCAGACTTCCTCTCACTGTCACTTGGGCAGGCTCTTCACCCCAGCCTCCAGAGCCTTCACCTACATGCCTGGATATTGAGTGGGGTAACCTGAATCCTTGGAAGCGGTGAATGGCGGGAAGGCCACTTTGCATGCTCAGTTTTTCAGGATTTTGTTTTAGTCTGACCAGCCATGCACTTACCCTCTAGTTAGGAACTGCTTGGGGAAGCTATTGAAAAAGTGAGGAATCTGCAGGCAGAAGTATTCATCAGAAGACAAAGTTGCTTACCTTCGGTAATTCTCTTTCGGGTTGACACTCAATATACATGCAGATTCCTCAGTGACTCACCATCCTCCCTGTTGCATGGCTGATTACTCCACATATATTTTTGATGTGGTCCCAATACATTCAGAAATACTGCAACTGTCTTCCTTATGTTAGTTTTTTCCGTCCTCGGAGCATAAGAAAGGAGGGACAGTGACGTCAGCATGCTGATGAGAGCTCTTTATGACTCCAGTAATGCTGTGTACAGCATCAAAATGAAGCTGACGCCCACTACCCGCATTAGAGAGCTAAAGAAGAGTTTTCTGGATCCAGACTTGCAACTGAGGTATTCACAGCTGCGGAATCTGGAGGGAGATTGAGAAAGAGCATTACTGAAGGTGAGTAACTTGTTCTTTAGAGTGCTCATTTCTAGGATAAATGAGTAGGTCTCTGGGGGTGTTTGTAATTTAAATTGAATGTATCTGGTTTAGAGCATTCTTTTCCTCCAGAACACTTGTTAGCAATTTTATACTTATCACATCAACCACCATGTTTTTTTTTTTTTTCGTGGTCACCTGTTTCCATGTGTAATTGCCAAAGTAGTGTAAAGAGCATTGTGGGCAGAGTAAGTTAGTACATGCTTTATGTGCTTTGCACACCTTAACTTGTGGATTTCTGGAGGTTTTCTGGTTTTGAATTTGATGAACCATAAGAAAACTTTAACTGTTGTTTTTTTCCAGTTGATATATCTGTTTTGCTTTTTTAATTAGACCTGTGCTGCCTTTTGAAAACTTTTTTTTTCTGTTTTCAACTGCATTCCCCTGGAGTTCATCAGCTCTCAATGTACCCTTCCCCACATTGCTGTGGATCTTTTATCTACAGCATGAATGCAACTTTTTTTTTTTTTTTTTTAAATAGTGATTGTCAGTATTGCGGAAAAACATAATCTCCTTCATTAGCTAATCGTATTTGACACAACATTTAAATATGGAATCACGATTTTCAGAGTCATAAATGTGAACAGCAGAGGTATACAAAAGTATTATTTTATAACTATATGGTACATTTCTTAAACATGTATGTCAATGAGCAGATTTACATCAAAACATTTCTAGGGAAAGTTCTGCCCTTCTATCACGTCTGACATGAATCCACTTAGCAGTATTCTCTGTAGGCAAGGTCCAAATTTTCTATAAGAGGTAATTTGAGAAAGACATCTTCTTTTACCCTTCATACCTTCTTGCACTAAATATATATGTGTGTGTCTGTGTGTGTGTTTGATGCATGTGTAGCTGTAGATACACATGCTTTGCATACGTCCACCATCTAGTGTTGGGCTCTGAGTGTTGCAAGTTGTTTTTCTTTGAGAAAGGTTTTCGAATTCACAAGACAGAATGACTCCTCTCAGTGATAGTGCGCATGGGCATCGAGTCCTTTGTTAGATTGTTTTCTTTCTGCCTTCGGGTTCGGACGTGCTTCCTCTCGCTCCGATGGATCTTGGTTCGGTATTCCCAAACTTTATTCCACCTTTCTATGTTTCGATCGCGTTTCCCTTCTTTACTGGGTCTGATTTAGACCGTTGGGCTCGAATTCTCGCCCTTTTAGGGCCTACTTCAATTTCGGGCTGATGGAACAAACTCAGTTTGGATTCTGTCCTTGGCGTCACGCTAAATTTCCATACACAGATCAACATTCCGTGTGTAATCTCTGTCTGTCTCCTGATCATCTAGAAGAGACCTACGACGCTTGCAGATCATTTCAAACTAAAAAGACTCTCCGGCACTGTAGAGCTCGTCGTCCCGAAATGGCATCCAGGTCCACAGAAGACTCACCTGATATCTTCGGTGAAGAACACATCCAGGAAGAAGTTTGACAGGGGCAGCGTTTTCCATCCAAGACTCGGAATTTAAGAAACACTCTTATGATGATAGACACTACGTGCCTCCGGCGCAGTACATGAGTACAGCTGCACCATCGCACCACACAAAGTTGCTTAAAAAGACTCCAGCTCTAGTCGTCGGTCCTCCACTGCCTTCGGGCCATGGTCGGATCCGAAAAGAAAGTCCGGATGGCCAACCTTCGGGTTCGGCACCGAGAACAAAAACTAAAGTGCATTCGACATCGACCAGATGCATTGCTACATCTGTCTTGGAATTGAGCCAAAGGTCAGAAGGGAAAGTTTCGGAGCTGAAAAAATTAATTCCGTCTTCAGAGCCGATGTTTTCGGTTCAAGCCAAGCAATCCATACATAAACCTTCGGAGTCGAAAGACACAGGTAGCAAGCAGACTACTTCTACACACAAAACTTCAGACACACAACTTTTTCAGAGGTGATGCACACTAAACAGCGAAAACCACACATTCAAAAGGACACATGAAGAATAATTGCTTCTCCTCCAATGTCCTTTAAGAGGAAATGACCTTTAAAGACACATTAAAGGATGCATCTCTACCAAAAATGGTCCCCAGTGATAAAGACAAGGATGAGGCTACAAGACACAAACAGCCTTCACCACCACATTTGCCTGTTCTTCCTGCTACACCACCACCATCACCCACATATGAAACACAGTTGTCACCACACACATCCTCGCTATCACCACATAGGGATGATTTCAGTGATGACCAGCAGGATAAAGATCCATGGAATATATATATGAACCGGATCCCATTCTTCAAAATGATCCAGACTTGTATCCTGCTAGACCTTCCCCACCAGAAGACACTACTGTGTATAACCAAGTACTAACCATAGCTGCTGCCTATCATAATGTGCAGATGAATACAGATCAAACAGAACAAGATTTCCTCTTTAACACACTAGCATCTACATATAAGCAATATCAATGTCTTTCGATGCTTCCCAGAGTGCTCAGACATGCTTCTGATATTTTCCAGGAACCCGTAAAGGCCAGAATTGTCACTCCCAAAGTAGATTAAAAAATATAAACCTGCACCCTCAGACCCACCGTTTATAATAACTCAATTACCACCTGACTCAATTGTCGTTAGCGCAGCAAGGAAATGGGCTAACAGTCAGTCCAAAGGAGACACTCCTCCACCAGAAAAAGAAAGCAAGAAAGTAGATGCAGCAGGTTAAGGAGTAGCCTCACAAACTCGCAAATTATTGGAGGATAGCCAAATCACAAGCTCTCCTGGCTAGGTACGATAGGGCCCACTGGGATGAAAAGGAAGAACTGTTGCAGTACCTTCCTCCAGAACACCAAAAGAGGGGACAACAAATAATCACAGAAGGGCAAACAATATCTAATAATTCAATTAGATCTGCTATGGATGCAGCTGATACAGCAGCCAGATCAATCAACACCAGTGTTCTTATTGGAAGACATGCCTGGTTAAGATGTTCAGGGTTCAAACCTGAAATACAGCAAGCTGTTTTAAATATGCCCTTTGACAAAGAACATCTATTTGGCCCAGAAGTTGACACAACCATAGACAAACTTGAAAAGGATTCTGAAACAGCCAAAGCAATGGGTGCATTATATACCACACCCACTAGAGGTATTGTTCGTAGACCACATTTTAGAGGGGGTTTCAAAGCATTGGCCTCAGAAACAGCAAAATCCCAACAAAAACAGTCCTCACAATTCTATGCAAGAGAATTGTTTAGCTCCTACGAAGGATCAAACAATAAAGGAAGAGGTAAACCATCCACCTCCAGAGGTTTCTCTAATTCAAATAAACAGTTAATTTCTCACCACTCTCACAGAGAACACATCTCCTGTGGGAGGAAGACTGGTAAATTTCTATCCACAATGGCACTTCATCACTACAGATCAGTGGGTTCTATCAATTATCCAACATAGTTATTGTCTAGAGCTCATTTCCACTCCACCAAACATTCCTCCTCGTTCACGCAGACTTACTCTGGAGCATCTTACTTTATTAAAACAGGAGGGACAATCATGACTGCTTAAAGGAGGAGGCATAGAGATAGTACCTATATCCCAAACAGGGATCCGGAGTATATTCACTATACTTCCTCATACCAAAAGAGGATGGTATTCTCAGACCCCTCAATCTATACATACTTTCAGAACATTTTCATATGGTCACTCTACAAGACGTCATTCCCCTACTACAAAAACAGGATCACATGACAGCATTAGATCTCAAAGAAGCTTATTTCTACATTCCCATACAACCAGCACATCAAAGTATCTAAGATTTGTTGTAGCAGGAAAATACTACCAATTCAAAGTGCTACAATTTGGGGTAACAACAGCACTATGGGTGTTCACCAAATGCTTAGCCGTGGTTGCAGCATTCCTCAGAAGACAACACATACATGTTTTTCCATATCTCGACGACTGGCTCATAAAAGCCAGTACACGTCAGATCTGTCCACAACATACTCAATATACCATAAACATCCTGCACAAGCTAGGATTCACCATCAATTACCAAAAATCTCACCTACAACTATCACAAATACAACCGTATATAGGAGCAATTGTAAACACTCAGGGGGTCATTCTGACCCGGGCGGGCGGCAGACGCCGCCGGCCTGGCGGGAACCGCCAAATGGCCGCTCCGCGGTCAGAAGACCGCAGAGGCCATTCTGACTTTCGTGCTGGGCCGGCGGGCGGGCGCCCGCCAAGGGAGCGCCCGCCGGCCCAGCGGGAAAGGCCCTGCAACACAGAGGCCGGCTCCAAATGGAGCCGGCGGTATTGCAGCGGTGCGACGGGTGCAGTTGCACCCGTCGCGATTTTCATTGTCTGCTATGCAGACAGTGAAAATCATGCAGGGGCCCTGTTAGGGGGCCCCTGCACTGCCCATGCCAGTGGCATGGGCAGTGCAGGGGCCCCCAGGGGCCCCACGACACCTGTTCCCGCCATCCTGTTCCTGGCGGTCAAAACCGCCAGAAACAGGCTGGCGGGAAGGGGGTCGGAATCCCCATGGCAGCGCTGCTTGCAGTGCCGCCTTGGAGGTTCAGCCCAGCCAGGGGAAATCCGGCGGGAAACCGCCGGATCCCCTTTTCTGACTGCAGCTTTACCGCCGCGGTCAGAATGGGCACTGAAGCACCGCCAGCCTGTTGGCGGTGCTTCCGTTGCCAGCGGCCCTGGCAGTCTTAGACCGCCAGGGTCGGAATGAGGGCCTCAATCTGCATTGACATACCCAAACCCAATCAGGATTCAAGCATTTCACAATCTCATATCTCAACTACAATACGACTACACTTATTGGTGATGAAACTATTATGGATGATGGTTTCATGCATATCAATAGTACCCAATGCCAGGCTCCACATTAGGCCACTCTTACAATGTCTTTCTCAACAATGGTCTCAGGCACACGGACAGATTCAGGATCTAGTGTTTTTGTCCGCCAGACCCTCCACTCTCTGCAATGGTGGAAGTCCACCCACCTATCAAAAGGGCAGCCCTTTTAGGACCCTGTACCTCAGACCATAATCATAACAGATGCATCGATGATAGGTTGGGAAGCTCATCTCAACAACCTCACTATACAGGGGGAATGGGACTCAATTCTACAAACTTAGCACATAAACCACTTGGAATTACTAGCAGTATTTGTAGCACTCAGAGCTTTTCAGACACAAATCACACACAAATAGTATTAATAATGACAGACAATTTGACCATAATGTATTATCTGCAAAAACAGGGTGGACACATTCATCACAATTGTCTCTTGTAGCACAGACAATTTGGAAATAGGCAATTCACAGTCACATTCAATTAGTGGCAGAGTATATCCCAGGGTACACAATCAACTAGTGGGCCTCTTAAGCAGGACGCAACAACAAGTGCATGAGTGGGAGATTTACCCACAGGTGATTCAACAATACTTCCAAATGTGGGGAACACCAGAAATATACTTTTTCACCACAAAACAGAATGCCAAAGCTTCGCATCCAGGTACCCACACCCTCAATGTAAAGGCAATGCTCTATGGCTGAATTGGGCAGGGATATTTGCTTACGCTTTTCCACCTCTCCCACTAATTCCATTTCTGATCAAAAAGATGAAACAAACATCACTCACCATGATACTCATAGCTCCCATGAGGGCACTTCAACATTGGTACACTACACTATTGGACCTGTCTGTAGTGCCACGCCACAAACTACCAAACAAATCAAATCTGTTGACTTAAAGAAAAGGTCAAATCAGACATCCAAATCCCAGTATACTCAACCTGGTGATTTGGCTCCGGAAGTCATAGAGTTTGGCAACTTCCATCAGAATGCGTGGATATTCTAAAGGAAGCACGCAAACCCACAACTATACAATGCTATGCAGCAAAATGGAAACGTTTTGTCTACTATTGTCAGCCTAAAAACATTAATCCACTTCAAGCTTCAGTACAAGATATTGTTTGCTATTTGTTACATTTACAAAAAGCAAATCTCACATATTCCTCTATTAGAATACATTTAACAGCAATAGCTGCTTACCTCCGAATAGACAACATACTTCCCTGTTTAGGATTCTGGTTATTAAGGCTTTTATAGAGGGTCTTAAATGGGTTATTACACCCAGAGCTCCACCAGCCCAAGTGAGGAATCTTAATACTGTACTCACCAGACTTATGGGGCCATCTTTTGAACCCATGCATTCTTGCCCTCTTCAGTTTTTATCATAGAAGGTTGCTTTTTTGGTAGCAATCACTTCTTTAAGGAGAGTTAGTGAAATTCAGGCGTTCACTTTAGAGGAACCTTTCTTTCAAATTCACAAAAATAAAATAGTTCTTAGGACAAACCCAAAAGTCCTACCAAAAGTGATTTCACCTTTTTATATCAATCAATCAGTGGAATTGACAGCCTTCTTTCCACAGTCAGATTCAGTTGCTGAAAGAGCTCTTCACACCCTTGATGTTAAAAGAGCTCTCATGTACTATATAGAGGGAACAAAAGATTTCAGAAAATCCAAACAACGGTTTGTGGCATTTCAGCAACCTCACAAAGGTAATCCCATTTCCAAAAATGGATTAGCGCGATGGATAGTAAAATTATACAAACTTGCTATCTAAAAGCTAAAAGACAGTTACCAGTAACTCCAAAAGCTCATTCCATTAGGAAAAAAGGGGCTTCAGTGACATTCTTAGGCACTATATGACAATGGTATACATATGAAAAGCAGCCACATGGTCTACACCACACACATTTACTAAACACTACTGTGTGGATGTTTTGTCTCGTCAACAAGCAAATGTTGGACAAGCAATGCTTAGAACACTATTTCAAACTACTACAACTCCTACATGCCAGCTACCCCTTATTTTAGGAGAGCACTGCTTTGCAGTCTTTGCAAAGCATGTGTATCTACAGCTACACATGCCATAGAATGGAAAATGTCACTTACCCAATACACATTTGTTCGTGGCATGTAGTGCTGTAGATTCATATGCACACTCCCTCCTCCCCGGTAGCCTGTGGCCGTTGTAGTACTATATATTGTAAACATGTAAATACATTGCAAGGACATCTCATTTAGTTACTATATATGTACATATACACTTGTACACACTTGTATACTCTTTACTTCACCCTCCTGCGGGAAAACAATCTAACAAAGGACTCAATGCCCATGCGTGCTCTCACCAAGAGGAGAGTCTTGTGACTCAACCTTCTTAGAAGAAAAACAACTTGTAACACTCCGAGCCCAACACTAGATGGTGGACTTATGCAAAGCATGTGAATCTACAGCACTACATGGGACGAACAGATGTCTATTGGCTAAGTAACATTTTCCATATATATATATATGTTCGGTGGCATGTGTAGCTGCAGATACACATGCTGTACACATCCCGCCATCTGGTGTTGGGCCCGGAGTGTTACAAGTTGTTTTTCTTCGAAGAAGTCTTTTCGAGTCACGAGATCGAGGGACTCCTCCCATTTTGGCTCCATTGCACATGGGCGTCGACTCCATCTTAGATTGTTTTTTTTCCGCCATCGGGTTCGGACGTGTTCCTTTTCGCTCCGTGTTTCGGGTCGGAAAGTTAGTTAGAATCTCGGAAAAACGTCGGTATTGTTTGCGTTCGGTATCGGGTTAGTTATAACAGATCGACACTGACTTTTGAAGAGCTCCGGTGGCCCTTTGGGGTTTATTGGATCCCCCCGTCGGGGCCTGGTCGGCCCGGCCACGTGTCTCTTCAAGGCAGATGGAACGGACCCCATTCCGCTTCTGCCCAAAATGCCATAACAAGTATCCATATACAGATCAGCATCTGGTCTGTAACTTGTGTCTGTCTCCAGAGCACAAGGAGGATACCTGTGAAGCCTGTCGAGCGTTTCGGTCGTGGAAGACATTAAGAGACCGAAGAGCAAGAAGACTGCAGATGGCGTCGGCGCCGACAGGACAAGGGCATTTGCAGGAGGAAGAAGAAAGCTTCTCCATCCATGAATCGTACTCGGACGAGCTCGATCCCGAAGAAACGCTGAAAACCGTGAGTAAGACGTCGAAACATAAAACTCACGAGAAGACAACAAAAGCCCAGGGGACGCCACCGCCAACAGGCCATGGCTTAACCCGAAAAATAGGTGACCGATCATCGGCACCGAAAAAGGGCACGCTGGTGGCGAAGTCATCCGACTCCGGTCGAGATACCGACACACAGCAATCTCGGGCTAGAGATAGTGGCTCCGAGCAGGTTAGGCACCGAAATGAGTCAGCACCGAGAAAGCACGACGCCAAAAACAAAAAAGGTTTCGTCGGAACCGAAAAAAGTAGCCGAAAAGGTTTCGATACAGAAACATCTGGCTTCGGAACCGAAATCAAGTTCCTACACAGAGGAACAAGGACTGTCCTCACAAATGAAAATACATAGATTTGGACAGGAATTAGAGACAATGGAGCCAGACTACACCCAAAGACGGCTCCACATCCAAAAAGAAACGGGAAAGATCAGCACTCTCCCTCCTATTAGGATGAAACGCAAACTTGCCTTCCAGGAGAAAGACAAGCAGCCACAGGCAAAGGTGGCTAAACAAGTAACCCCGCCACCATCTCCACAATGCTCTCCGCAACCATCACCGGTGGCCACTCCACCTATGATGCAATCCCCGACCCACACAGGGATGAGTCAAGATGACCCTGACGCATGGGACCTTTATGATGCACCAGTGTCAGATAATAGTCCTGACTGTTATCCAGCTAGACCGTCGCCACCAAAAGATAGTACAGCCTACGCACAAGTGGTGTCGAGGGCAGCGGCATTTCATAATGTCAGCCTACATGCAGAGCCCATTGAAGACGACTTTCTATTTAATACACTGTCGTCCACACACAGCCAGTACCAGAGTCTTCCCATGCTACCTGGAATGCTCAAACACTCCAAACAAGTGTTTCAGGAGCCTGTAAAAGGAAGGGCCATTACTCCAAGAGTGGAGAAAAAATATAAACCGCCACCAACAGACCCCGTGTACATCACACAACAGCTAACACCGGACTCAGTTGTAGTAGGGGCAGCTCGCAAGAGAGCAAACTCACATACTTCAGGAGATGCACCACCTCCAGATAAGGAAAGTCGCAAATTCGACGCAGCAGGCAAAAGGGTGGCGGCACAGGCAGCAAACCAGTGGCGTATTGCAAATTCACAGGCTTTGTTGGCCAGATACGATAGGGCTCATTGGGACGAAATGCAACATTTTATAGAACATTTACCCAAGGAGTTCCACAAAAGAGCACAGCAAGTAGTTGAAGAAGGACAGAGTATCTCCAACAATCAGATACTGTCAGCTATGGATGCTGCAGACACAGCTGCTAGAACTGTCAACACAGCAGTAACAATAAGGAGACATGCATGGCTGCGTACATCAGGATTTAAACCAGAAATACAGCAAGCTGTGCTCAATATGCCATTTAACGGACAGCAGTTGTTTGGGCCGGAGGTGGACACTGCTATCGAAAAACTTAAAAAGGACACTGACACGGCCAAAGCCATGGGCGCACTCTACTCCCCACAGAGCAGAGGCACATTTCGAAAAGCACAGTTTCGAGGGGGGTTTCGAGGGCAAAGCACAGAACCCACGACCTCACAAACAAGGCCCACTTATCAGAGCCAATATCTGCGTGGAAGTTTTCGGGGACAATATAGAGGGGGACAGTTCCAAAAAAATAGAGGAAAGTTCTAAAGTCCCAAAACTCCTCAAAATAAACAGTGACTTACAAGTCACACATCCCCAACACATAACACCTGTGGGGGGGTAGACTAAGCAAATTTTACAAACATTGGGAGGAAATAACAACAGATACTTGGGTACTGGCAATTATCCAGCATGGTTATTGCATAGAATTTCTCAAATTCCCTCCAAACGTCCCACCGAAAACACACAATATGTCAAAACAACATATAGATCTTCTAGAACTAGAAGTTCAGGCATTGCTACAGAAAGAAGCAATAGAATTAGTACCAAACCAACAGAAAGGAACAGGAGTTTACTTTCTGTACTTTCTCATACCCAAAAAAGACAAGAGTCTGAGACCTATATTAGATCTCAGAACATTAAATACCTACATCAAATCAGATCACTTTCACATGGTGACATTACAAGACGTAATCCCACTGCTCAAACAACAAGACTACATGACAACACTAGACCTAAAGGATGCATATTTCCATATACCGATACATCCTTCACACAGAAAGTACTTAAGGTTCGTATTCTAAGGGGTACACTACCAATTCAAGGTGTTGCTGTTCGGAATAACAACTGCGCCAAGAGTTTTTACAAAATGCCTAGCAGTCGTAGCTGCACATATCAGAAGGCAGCAAATACATGTGTTCCCGTACCTAGACGATTGGTTAATCAAAACAAACACGCTAGAACTGTGTTCACAACACACAAAGTATGTCATAGAAACCCTACACAAACTAGGTTTCTCAATCAACTACACAAAGTCACACCTTCTGCTGTGTCAAACACAGCAATACTTAGGGGTGACAATCAACACAGCAAAAGGGATTGCCACGCCAAGCCCACAAAGGGTTCAGGCATTTCACAATGTAATACAGGCCATGTATCCAAATCAAAAAATACAAGTCAAAAAGGTGATGAAACTCCTAGGCATGATGTCCTCATGCATAGCCATTGTCCCAAACGCAAGGTTGCACATGCGGCCCTTACAACAGTGCCTAGCATCACAGTGGTCACAGGCACAGGGTCAAATTCTAGATCTGGTGTTGGTAGACCGCCAAACATACACCTCGCTTCAATGGTGGAACAGTGTAAATTTAAACCAAGGGCGGCCTTTCCAAGACCCAGTGCCACAATACGTAATAACAACTGATGCCTCCATGATAGGGTGGGGAGCACACCTCAATCAGTAAAGCCTCCAAGGACAATGGGACACTCACCAAAAACACTTTCACATAAATCACTCAGAACTATTGGCAGTATTTCTAGCGCTGAAAGCATTTCAACCCATAATAAGCTACAAACACATTCTTGTCAAAACAGACAACATGACAACGATGTATTACCTAAACAAACAGGGAGGCACACACTCAACACAGTTGTGTCTCCTGGCACAGAGAATATGGCATTGGGCGATTCACAACCACATTCGCCTAATAGCACAATTTATTCCAGGAATTCAGAACCAGCTGGCGGACAATCTTTCTCGGGATCACCAACAGATCCACGAATGGGAGATTCACCCCCAAATACTGAATACTTACTTCCAAAGTTGGGGAACGCCACAAATAGATCTATTTGCAACAAAGGAAACGCAAAATGCCAAAACTTTGCATCCAGGTACCCACAAGATCAGTCTCAGGGCAATGCGTTATGGATGAGTTGGTCAGGGATATTTGCTTACGCTTTTCCCCCTCTCCCACTCCTTCCATATCTAGTAAACAAGCTGAGTCAAAACAAACTCAAACTCATACTAATAGCACCGACATGGGCAAGGCAACCTCGGTACACAACACTACTAGACCTCTCAGTAGTGCCTCATGTCAAACTACCAAACATACCAGATCTGTTAACGCAACACAAACAACAGATCAGACACCCAAATCCAGCATCGCTGAATCTAGCAATCTGGCTCCTGAAGTCCTAGAGTTCGGACATTTAGACCTTACACAGGAATGTATGGAGGTCATAAAACAAGCTAGGAAACCTACCACTAGACATTGCTATGCAAATAAGTGGAAAAGATTTGTCTATTACTGCCACAATAATCAAATTCAACCCTTACACGCATCTGCCAAAGACATCGTAGGATACTTACTACATTTGCAAAAATCAAAGCTAGCTTTTTCTTCCATTAAAATACATCTTACAGCAATTTCAGCTTACCTGCAAATTACGCACTCAACTTCTCTATTTAGAATACCAGTCATAAAAGCATTTATGGAAGGTCTAAAGAGAATTATACCACCAAGAACACCACCAGTTCCTTCATGGAACCTCAACATTGTCTTAACACGACTCATGGCTCCACCTTTTGAGCCCATGCACTCTTGTGAAATGCAATACTTAACATGGAAAGTTGCATTTTTAATTGCCATCACATCTTTAAGAAGAATAAGTGAGATTCAAGCATTGAGATTCAAGCATTTACCATACAAGAACCATTTATTCAGATACACAAGCATAAAGTAGTTCTACGAACAAATCCTACATTTTTACCAAAAGTCATATCACCTTTCCACTTAAATCAAAATGTAGAATTACCAGTGTTCTTCCCACAGCCAGACTCTGTAGCTGAAAGAGCACTACATACATTGGACATCAAAAGAGCGTTAATGTACTACATTGACAGAACAAAACTAATTTGCAAAACAAAACAATTATTTATTGCTTTCCAAAAACCTCATACAGGAAATACAATTTCTAAGCAAGGCATTGCTAGATGGATAGTTAGGTGCATTCAAACCTGTTATCTTAAAGCTAAAAGAGAACTGCCTATTACACCAAAGGCACACTCAACTAGAAAGAAAGGTGCTACCATGGCCTTTCTAGGAAATATTCCAATGACAGAAATATGTAAGGCAGCTACATGGTCTACGCCTCATACATTTACCAAACACTACTGTGTAGACGTGCTAACAACACAGCAAGCCACAGTAGGCCAAGCAGTACTACGAACATTGTTTCAGACAACTTCAACTCCTACAGGCTGAACCACCGCTTTTGGGGAGATAACTGCTTACTAGTCTATGCACAGCATGTGTATCTGCAGCTACACATACCACCGAACAGAAAATGTCACTTACCCAGTGTACATCTGTTCGTGGCATTAGTCGCTGCAGATTCACATGCGCCCACCCGCCTCCCCGGGAGCCCGTAGCCGTTTAGAAGTTGATCTTGAACATCTGTATATTTGTAAATATATATCTTACTTTAAACTACATTTTGTACATACGTATTCACTCCATTGCATGGGCACTATTACTAGCATATACAACTCCTACCTCACCCTCTGCGGGGGAAAACAATCTAAGATGGAGTTGACGCCCATGCGCAATGGAGCCGAAATGGGAGGAGTCCCTCGATCTCGTGACTCGAAAAGACTTCTTCAAAGAAAAACAACTTGTAACACTCCGAGCCCAACACCAGATGGTGGGATGTGCACAGCATGTGCAAAACAAACAAAAAAACTGAAATTTACCAGGTGAAGTTTACTGAGCTAACTATAATTTGCGTCCTGCCAGGCATTGCTTATGAACTGACATATTACACCACTCATGACTTGTTAATCTGATTGAGACTTCGAGCTGCAGGTTCCTTACCTTTGAATTCTCCCCAGGAGTCAGACTGAATACGAAAGATTTTCTTTGAGCAGTACCCCTGCGCGCCTGTATGTGGCTGTGATCAGCTCGGAAATTACGTTGCGTTACCTATATAGGTGCTTTCCACACGCAGCAACATCAGTTCTTTTCTTTCCGCACCAGCCAGCACTGATTCGAGGAAAGAGGTACCCCTTAGTCGTGTTTTGACTTAACTTTTTCAACTTTTTGTCGAATATTTTTTAGGTTTACCGTCTAGTGTGTCAAGAATGTTGTCTCGTAAGACAGGTTTTAAGCACTGCGGATCCTGTCACTGAGCGATGTCGGCAACAGATCCACACACCATCTGTTTGTGGTATTTGTAGCGTGACCACAACCTGGAGTTGTTCTCCAAGTGTTGGGCCAGGCATTCGAAGGCTTTGAGGGAGCAGTCCCTAAAGCTGATGGCGCCCCAGCACACAACTCTGTGCAGTGTGAGGTACCTGGTCAAGGGGAAGGTCCTAGGTCCGGTCGTGGAGCCCAAAGACGATCGGGTAAGTCGAGGCACAAGAAGAATAGCAAGAAGTTGAAGCTGTGTTCGACTTCTTGTCTGTCGGTCAACATGGAGAGGGAGCGTCAGCATTCTAAGCGTTGTTCTTTGGAACCTGCTCCTGAGCAGACTTCGCTCCACCCCAATTTTCCAGGAGCTGAAGCAACCCCAGCCCAGCTGAAGGAGTTCAATGAGGGCATGCGCCTCATTATTTGGCCGTCCGACCCCGTCGGCGTGCCTTCGGGCCCCGCAGAGTCAGAGGGCTCCCTTGAGGTTCCACGGCAGCGCTTCAGCCTCGGCTCTGGTGGGCCCCCGAGGATCCCCGGTGGGGATCCCAATGTCAACAATTCCAGCGCCTAAGCGATCCCCATTGTCGACCCCAGCACAAAGCCGGATGGGTGTCATCCGACTCTGACGCCAGTAGGAGCTCTGTTCTGTAGGGCTAGGCCTCAGGAAAGACTGGTGAGAGGTCTCTGGACCATTTAGAATACCAGCCCTATGAGGAGTAAAGGAAATGGCCTGAGAATTTGGGTGAGGTCAGTGGACTGGACACACCTCCAGATACTGTTATACCTCCCCCACCACCATGGCTACGGAGTAGGGAGCTTCTTACGCAGTGGTAGTGAGGAGGGCAGCTGAAGTCCTGGACTTTCAGCTACCATCAGTGACAGTCAAGGCTAATCTCTTGACAGAGGTTCTGCAGTCGGGAGCTTCCACATCTGAATCCCTGCTCCCATTCATTGATGCCCACCTAGATGTTCTTTTGGGTACCTGGTCCAAACTAAACACAGGGGCTCTCGTGAATAGGATGATTGCCTGCCGCCATCGCCCCATCCCTGGGGAGCCAACCTTCCTCAGGCAGCAACCCCACCCCTAAGAGCTTGGTGATCCAAACCTCAACTTCCCACTGCACGTTCCCTACCGCTCCCCAGAGAGGGAATCCAAGAGTCTGGACTTATCTGGGAAGAAAATGTTTTCCTCTGCCAGCCTGGCACTGCAGTCTGTGAACATTCCTTTTGGGCCATTATTTGCACACTCTGTGGAATATGGTTGCACAACTGCTGCCACAAGTTCTGGAGGAGGCCCCGGCTGCAGTCTCTCATCCTGTTGTCGATGGGAGACCTGCAGCAAACTTCACAATTCGTTGTGGACTTGATACCACCGACTTGCTAGGCAGAGTGGTTTCCATGACAGTGGCCTTGAGGCACCATTACTGGCTGAGGATGTCTGGCTTTTCGGGGGATTTCCAGGCTTCAGTTACGAACATGACCTTCGATGACACCTGTCTCTTCAGAGACAAGCCAGATTCAGTGCCCAAGCACTTCAAGGATTCTTGGGCTATGGCCAGATCCATGGGTCATGCGACAGCCCCCGCCCCCTTCCCAATCTGCCGTTTGCTTCTCTTGTGGCTATGCAAGGGGCATCCAACCGCACCAGTTCCCAGCCACCCACTGTGCCCCGCATGCTGCCCATTCTTTGTTTGGACGAGGGCGCAGTACCCACCAACCTTGTGGGTCAGGTGGATAGCGGTCTGGTCAGTCCACCGCTGACACCCCCACCCCATTTGTAGCAGCCTCTAAATCCTTCTTGACTACCACCATGGGCACCCAGGTGGCAGCAGGATTTGCCATCACCTGCCCCACTGGCAGTCCATAACTTCAGACTGGTGGGTTTTGCAGATCGTCCGAAGGGGCTACTCCCTCCCCTTCGAGACTACCACTTCCTCCATGCCACCTTCTCACGCTCAGATGATGGAAGATCATCTTTCCCTTCGCCACATGAAGTCACGGCTCTCTTGGCCAAGGGAGCCACAGAGTTGGTTCCAGTGCCAGAAGTAGGCTATGGTTGTTATTCCCACTACTTTACAGTTCTCAACAAGGACAAGGGTTTTTGCCCTATTTTACACCTATAAGCCTTTAATCTCTTCCTCAAGAAGGATACATCCAAAATGCTCACATTGACTTAGTTCTTGTCTGCCCTGGACGCAGGAGACTGGATGGTAGCGTTGAACTTGCAGGATGCTTAGTTCCACATTCCTGTCCTGCCTGCCCACAGAGGTTACCTGAGGTTCATGGTAGGCCACAAGCACTTTCAGTTCACCGTGATTCCCTTTGGCCTTACCAGCACCACTCGGGTGTTCACCAAGGTGATGGCGGTGGTTGCAACTCATCTGAGAGATCAAGGATGTCAGTCTGACATTAGAGACAGATGCGTCACTCCTGGAATGGGGTGGCCATCTGGGAGAGGGGGAGATCAGAGAACTCTTCTCTCCAGCAGAATCAAAACCCCATATCAGTCTGCTAGAGCTCTGGGCAATCCGACTGGCATTAAAAGCCTTTTTACTTTTCAGCAAGGGAATGATAGTGCAGGTGTTCACGGACAACACCACTGCCGTGTTTTAAGGCAACAAACAAATCGGGGTGGTGTCGTGGACCCTTTGTCAGGAGGCCTGTGCGCCTCTGGACATGGATGGGACAGCAGGGCATATCCCTAGTTTTTCAACACCTGGTGGGCTCTCTGAACGCCAGAGTAGACAAACTCAGCTGAAGATGCCTAGCGGATCGCAAATGGTGACTCCACCCAGAAATGGCACAAGGTCTCTTTCAGCAGTGAGGAGAGCCTTGGTTAGAGCTGTTCACCTCTGCAGAGAATGTGCAGTGTCAGCAGTTTTGCACACTGGAGTTTCCAAGGCGGTTCTCTCTCTGAGACGCATTCTGTCTCGAGTGATATTCGGGTCTCCTGTACTCCTTTCCACCCATAGAACTCCTGCCCAAAGTTCTCAAGATCAGGAATGACCAGGACCAAGTAATATTTGTGGCTCTGAACATGGCACAGAGAGTCTGGTATGCAGAGCTAGTGAGTGTGGCCATCTCCGATCAGACTGCCCCTTCAGGAAGATCTTCTGTTTCAGGGGAGGGTTCTTCACCCAGACCTGTCTACTCTCCACCTTTTTGCACGGAGATTGAGAAGATGCAGTTGACAGCTTTAGACCTTCCTCCCCAAGTTTGTACATTTGTCGTGGGAGCCAGGCATCCCTCCACTAAAACCGTATACACCTGTCTTTTGAAGGTATTTGTGGCATGGCGCACAGACAAGTCTTTTGAGTCCCTTTCTGCCCTCCTCTCTGGGGTTTCACGTTTCATTCTTTCCCTTGCCTAACAGGTCTCTTCTTTGGACACTCTTAAGGGCTGTTTATCTGCCATTTCTGCTTTCTTGCTGTTGCCAGATCAGCCATCCTTGTTTAAGTCTCCAAATGTACATAAGTTCATTGAAGGTCTTACTCATCCATTTCCTCCTTCTCCATTCATTATGCCCAGTGGGATCTTAATTTGGTTCTGAACTTTTTGATATGCACTCCTTTCAAGCATCTTCACAACTGTTCCCTTAGGCTTCTAGCATTGAAAACAGCCTTTGTTGTGGCAATTACATCTGCCTGCAGAGTGAGTGATAAGGCACCCTACCTCCCGATATATCCTGACAAACTGGTGCTTTGCACAAGGGCCTCTTTTCTGCCAAAAGTGGCCACGTCTTTTTATGTAGGCCAGTCAATCACCTTGCCTACTTTTTATGCACCACCCCATCCTTCTAAGGAAGCGAAGAGACTCCACCGCCTGGACCCAAAAAGAGCATTGGCATTCTACCTTGATCGTACCTGTGAGTTCCAGATGGATGAACCAACTCTTCATGGTGAATGTGGGTGCAAAGAAAGGTTGGGCAGTGCAAAAGAGGACCATCTCTCATTGGGTCATGCTCTGCATCACGATCTGCTATGTACTGGCCAAAAAGCAACCTCCTGAAGGCTTGCCACCTCATTCCACTAGAGTTAAAGTTGCGACTACTGCGTTACCACATGGTGTTCCAGTCCTGGACATCTGCCAGGCGGCAACATGGGCATCTCTGCATACGTTTACCAAACGCTGTGGGGACGGTCAGACCCGTAGGGGTGGGCACTTAGCCTGTTTGGTCCCGCAGGACTTTCTCATTTGAAATTGGTCTGCAGACCCACCTCCAGAGATGGTAATGCATGGGTATCTATTCAGAGGTAAGGAATCTGCAGCTAGAAGTCTCTCTCAGATGAACAAGTGACTTAGCTTCAATTATAACTTATCTGGTAGAGATTATAGCTGCATATTCCTTATTGACCCTCCCATCCTCAACGCTCTGCAAACTGATTTCTGGTGGCAGGGATTTCCCTTTCAGGGCCCTAGTTTTGACACACCAACGGTCAGTATTCTTCATGGCTCTGTGCTTCTGGCATGGAAAGTCGTGAAAAGAAACCAATGCTGGCACCCCTGGGTGGCACCTATATAGGTACCACAATGTCATATCTGGCGTGAATGCTGCTGCACCCGGACGCAGAGCCGATCAACGCCACCTACCAGTGTGCTGGGGTACCGCTCATCAAAAATCTTCCAGATCCAGTCTGATGCATGGGGAGAATTCAAAGTAAAGAATCTGCAGCTAGATATAGTCTCTACCAGATAAGGCATTATTGAAGGTAAGTAACTTGTTCAACAACATCATTGATGACATTACTGATGACATCTCAACTGACATCATTATACTGATGACATCACTGATAACACCATAGTCACTTACAGCATCTAGTTACTGAGTGGTTATGTGTGGGTGGGTAAATAGCATAAGTCCTGGAGGCAAGCACAATTGTGCATGTTGAAAATTACGTGAGGTTTAAATATCGCTAACATTTGCGTTGCAAGTATTACTCCCTGTTAAACAAGATAAGCAATCCTAATGTGGGTTACAGAAGTATGTTTGTAATTAATGAGTAATGAAGCCAAAGCCTGTTACAAAAATCTGGAAGAAAGGCCAAAACCTGTTCAAAATAGATGTCTTGTGCCCATTTCAGGTCTATAGACAAATTCTGTGTAGTGAGGCAGTTTATAAAGTGTGGATGTCAGAACTGGACTGAAGATTTTGAGGCAATAAAGATTGTTTAATATTGTGGAATGTATAGGTATCAAGTTAGAGATGTTTTCTCTCTCACTGGTGGTGTAACCATGGCTGTATGGTTGTATGGAACTATGCCTCTCTTAATAATGTGTGTAGTGTAGCTTACTCAACTACGGAGTGTAGTCCATAGGGCCTAAAAAAGTGTCTTCACAGTGGCAAATGCATACCTGTCAACCTCTTGACTTAACGTTTTGGGTCCTGTGAAGTATTTAGGTAGTTATTCACATTAAAGTGAATTGAAATATGGTCTTTGCCTCTAGTGTATTGAATAACTTGAAGTCCACAAACTACGGCACAATGTCACAACAACTGTATTATGCCGTCTGTGATGTTATCAATTATGTAATTTGAGATGTCATTGAACATGTCATGAGTGATGTAATTAGTATGTGAGGTCTTAATCAGTGAATCATGGGACTCACATTGTAGTTAGCTCAGTAAACTATAATTGGTGAATTTCAGTGTCTTCTTTTTCTGGTTTTAAAACCATAGTGTTTATAATATTACACGGCCTAACTATAATGTCACTTTAAACTTTTTTTCAGTGAATTTTAATGCCTTGTTTGACAGAAAGTTCTTATTACAATATCTAACTACAACATCACTTTAACCCTTGTATTTTTTTCAGTGAATTTCAATGTTTTTATCATATTCACCCATTTCAATCACTGATCATAGCTTTTGACACTGCGCAGGAAAGCATTTGTGAATGAGACTGCAGACACTTTGGTGTAGAGAAGCACATAACCAGATTAGCGGGCGCCTTCCACTTGAAGGCGATTTTGAACTAGTATGAATTTCTGAAGAGACGTGTTGTTCTGGAGGTTGTTTGTGACTGTACTGATACCTAACGATGACCTAGGTGCTTTAGACAGATGACCCAGGTCCTGATGAGACCCTACAATTGGCATTGGGTTGATATGACAACACCCGTTCCAAGGTTACAGACTAATATGTAGAGAATATATGAAGTAATATAATCCTCCAACACAAACTTTGTTCCATATTGTTGATAACCAGGCATATGTACACTGTATTTTGTCACCCTCTTGTATATTTTCACTTCCACCAGCACTGCATCATCTGCATTCTTCCATTGTACAGTTTACCTCATGTATGTATATACCTTGTATGGCAGAGCAACATAATTTATAGCAAGCGGTGAAGTGTTGAGTTTTGACTAATGTTTGTATGAATATATATCAACATACACTAATCATTGTGCAATTCAACTGAATATCTTGAAGTTAGACAATAGGTATTTCTAGAATGGGGCCCACAAGACAACTGTTTTATAATCAAATTATGCAGGAGGGGTTTGGGGGCAGGGCCTGGCCAAAGGCTTGTGGAGCATGGTGTTGACCACACGGCCTGCACCCAGCACTATACGCACTACGACCGCCCCTCTAAGCACAGCCTCTAGCAATGCGTGGCATGAGGTTTGCCACGGGCCTGCTTGTGTGCCCAACCCCCGGCAGGTGGCTAATCTCATGTGTCGCCCTCCCATTTGCTGTGAGCAGCCTGGAGGTCTCTACAGGGCCTGCAGCCATTGCCCTGTTGATGGCCAACCCCACAGACATCCACTCCATATTTTTTATTTTCTTTACAATAACACCTTATAAGCAGTAGTCCAAGGTTTCATGGGGCAGTGTAAACTGTACATTTTAATGCTTGTCCTGTCCTGCAACACTCTTGCTGGACCAGACAGGGGGCTTTGCTGTGACTGACCATACTTTTTTCTCTACATTTTTGAACCACAAGGTTAGGGTACTTTGTACACTGCCCCTTATACCTCATATTTTTTCAAAACTCAGGGCATGGGGGCTGAGTCCTTGAGTCCTAAAATGGTAACCAAAACTTTCCCTTGATGGTGCAACCAATTACTCAGATTGCTGGGGACAGGTATGGCTCCTGTGATACTGATGGGGTCAACGGAGAAAAAAACTGTCTTGGCCAATCAGAAAGCTCTTTTTTTTATTTGCAGTGCTGCGGTACTCCCTCACGACCAACCATCAAGATATGACTTCATTTTGAAGCTTAATTTCTCACAAATGGCTGTAGAGAATTAGACCAAATCACAAAAATCACACTTTGAGTAAAGCTCTAGCTTTCTGCCAAATTTGTTGTAATTCTGTTAAGGTGTTTTTTTCTGTATCACGAATTGAAATTCCTATGGTAATTTTCATGGGGAAATTTGTTTTGAGACCACCCTTGTTCTCTGCCCCTGCTTGACGGCTTATCCCAAAACTTTTGAGGAAGGAGCTGAACTGAATTAACTTTTATTAAGAAAGTTTCTCAAAGATTCATCAAATGGCACCAAAAACACTCTTCCTGTTGAAACTTTGACTTAACTACACAGTGATAAACACCTCAATATATATATTTACTGATAAAACAAAAGTTATAGTTCTCTCTTGCAACAGTAGCTCACGCCCCGCCATGCACAGTTTTGTCATCATCGATGTCACTGCGAATGTTGCAGTGATGTTATCAATGAATCATAAAACATGATTCATAGAAAGTGATGTAATATATGAGATAATTAGTACTGCATGACAAGCATGTGAGTTATAGCTACCTTAAGGCACCCCTTCATTACTATTCGGATGCATGGGATGGGATATTGGGGCCTTTAGAGGTTTTGGGGGGGAAAGGAGGCACACCGCACCCCTCCCATTCGTGCCAGTTTAGCCCCAGGAAAAGGGGTCCCCAGATTATTAAATGGCTTGGGATGGGTGCCACAAATCCCTTTCCTTTTTTAGGGTCGATCCTGTGAGTGTATGTGATAGCGAATGCGTCTCGCTTGCTAGACTCTTTTGTGTACAGTAAAGGGCTTGGAAACTGCCTGTCACTTACCATTTGATGGCTTGTATGGCACTCTGCTTTACAGCCTCTTAATTCATCAGTGCAAGCTTGGCATCATTTCAGTTACTCTGTGTGGAGCAGGGACCAAGCACTGATTGATTGGACTGAATCAGTGCCCATCCACTGCCCCCGACATGACTGAGGTACTATTTTGTTCTTTTTAAATTCTAGGGCCCTTCAAACAGAAAGTGTTAATCAAAAACGTTCCCAGCAGGGCAAGCAAAATTGCAAAGTTTTATTTTTAATAGCTAGCTTTCTTTTATTTTGCAAAGTCGTCTTTTCTCATTTTGCACTCATGTTTTCTGTTGTTTTTGCTCATGGGTGCTGTTCTAAAAAAATGACGATTATCTTGTTCTAAATATTTCAAAGCAACAATATTTCATTATTATATGTAAATTCTGAAATTATGCTTTAAAACATAATTGTGAAGTGCATACCAATCCGTCCCCTCTTCAATCCAGTCTTCTCCAACCCATCTCACTCCAATCCTCTCAACTCAATCTACCCCACTCCAGTTCACCCCACTCCAATCCAAAACAATCTGCTCCACTCCAGTGCAAAACAATCTGCCCCACACCAATCCAAAACAATCTGCACCACTCCAGTCTGCCCAGTCCAAAGCAGTCTGCCCCACTGCAATCTGCTGCACTCCAATCCAAAACAATCTGCCCCTCACTAGTCTGCCCCACTCCAATCCAAAACAATCTGTCCCACTCCTAACCACACCACTCCAATCTGCCCCACTCCAATTCAAAACAATACGCTGCACTCCAATCCACTTTACCCCAATCCAATCCACCCCACTTCATCCCAATTCACCCCACTCTCATCCAGTCCACCCCAATTTCGTCCAATCCACCCACACCAACCCAATCGAATCCACCCCACTCCAATCCACCCTAATACAATCTGACCCACTCCAATTCCAAACAATCTACTACACTCCAATCCAAAACAATCTGCCCCACTCCATTCTATTTCAGTCTGCCCACTTCAATCTGCCCCACTTTAATCCAAAGCAATCTACCCCACTCCAACCCCAAACAACCCACTCCAATCCAAAACAATCTGCCCCACTCCTGTTCTCCCCACTGCAATCCAATCCATCCCAATTCAGTCCACTCTAGTCCACCACAATCCACCATACTGCAATTCAGTCCACCCCACATCAATCCAATCCAGCCCAGTCAAATCTACCCCATGCCACTCCAATCCAGTACACCTCACCTCACTTCACCCCCCAATCCACTCTACACTAATCCACTTCACCCACTCAAGTCCGATCCACCCCATTCCAGTCCGATCCACTCCACTCCTGTCCTATCCAACCCACCCTACTCCAATATAACCCACCCTACTCCAGTAGAACCCGCACCACTCAAATACACCGTCTTCAATCCACTCTACTGCACTCTACTCCCCTCTCCCCCCCTCCATTTTGACACTCCACGCCACTACCTTTTAGCCATGCTGGGCAGCAGCCACACTGGTGTAAAACATGGCAAAACACAATGCCAAAGCATGTTTGGGTGAGACAGATTGTCGTTGCCAATGCTTTTTTAAAAGAAAGAAAAATTGGCCTCAGGTGTGGGGTCTCGTGCCCAAATCTTCTTAGGAAGGTGGCCACACTCACGCCCCCTCCCCAAATATTTTTTTTAAATAGCAGCCCACCATTTTATTTACTTATCATTTTGCTGCGATACCGAGGGAGTCCTGCATGATCACGGCAAAAACACCGACATTTTGCTGTTTAGGGGGAAGTGGGGAGCAAAGGGGTCACTAGCTGCCCCCTATTTGTTTGTTTTTTGTTTTTTTTAAGTTGTAGGACAGTGGACTTAGTCCCATAGTTATGTAAGCAGTGCCACCCTGCATTTGTGCAGATTACTAGTCTACGTTATAAAATTCCCAGCCGGGACAACTGGATCTATTTCAAATCAATTTCTAAAAATTAGTTCATCTTTAAAGTACAAATCGTAGAATAGCAAACAAATTAAGTTATAAAACTGAGCTTGGTTGCATAAACTCAAACCTGTGTCAATACAATCAGTTGTCAGATAGAACTCGACATTTTGCTGCGAATACTCCAAGAGTACAATAGGTATCATGAAACGCAAGCCATTCCATATTTTCTGATCAAAAAATACGAATGACCTCAACATGTTGAGAAGCAGATGATAATATGCAGGTTCAGATAATCCACTTCTTTCTAGTTTTCATGTAGGCCGGGCAAAAGAATATGAAATGCTCCATGGTCTCATGAGTACTGTTACACACCAGACATGCTGATAAGTTGCCACTTGGCTTCCATTTTACTTTTAACATGTTTAACTGAAGGATCCCACATCTCAATTTTGAGAACAAACTCCCTGCATGAGAAGGTTTGATGGGATCCATAAACGCTTCATGCATTAGAATACTTCTGATATTGAGAAAATAATTTATGTGCCATTGAGGATATCCAGTTAACCATGGTGTATTCCCAATAGGTTTCTCGAAACTTCATCTAAGCCAAATTTAAGTAGCCATCTCTTAACATACCTCAGCTATGGACAAAAACCCTCTTTATCTAGGTTTTTTCATCCTCAACTATAGCCTGTATGATTGGGATCTGAGATATCCCCATTCAATCCTAACCCAATAGATTAGAGGTTTTAATTTAGTGATATGTGATACATTCTTTAATCCTTGGTCAAGATGCATGGGGACGAGTGAAGCACTCAGTGGTACAGATAATGTTGCTCTCATAAAATTATTTTCTATTTTTTCTAACCTTTTTACTGGGTCAGTCCCCCATAATTCTGTGCCATAAGGGACAGCACCAAGACTACTAGTGCACCAAGACTCCTAGTGCAATATACTTCTAGCGCAGGCACAATAGGATGATAAATTGAGCAATTCAATTTCTTTAGGATTTCTGAATCCACCTGTTGGAGAGACATTTGACTCTTTAGGGTCTGTGCCATCCATAATAGATTGCTAGTCAACCTTGTACTCAGATAATCGAAATCCTTAACCTGTTCAAGATTCCCTGATCCAATCTTGATTTTCTTGTGAAGGACTTATGGGGACGAAAGGTCATAAATTTAGTTTTAAGCCTGTTTAATTCCAGTCCAGACGTTTCACATGCCTCTACAAATCTATTTAAAATATTTTGTAAACCCAAGGGAGTTTTCGATATGAGCAGTGTGTCATCAGCCAATGAGAACAGTTTTTTGCTGTCATGCCAGTTTAGGGGGAGCACCATTAGATTCTTCAAGCATATTATTACTCCATTCATGTATAATGTAATAGTGTAGGGCCTAACACACAGCTTTGGCGAACCCCACAAGAAACATCATCGCGTCTAGTCAGCTTCCCCTCTCTGCACCATTTTACTTTAGCATAATTCCAACTATGCAGACAAATTACTAATTCTAACAACTCTCTGGACATTCTCTATGTATTTAGTGTTGACCACTACCCTGGGGGATCAGATCAAAAGAGGATTTGAGGTCTACAAGCACCACGTGAAGGTGCCCCCTTACTAATTAGAACCCATTTCCATAGGATCAATAAAAAAAACAGAACACCTGATAAAGAGTACTTGTGTGGGCTCTAAAGCCTGCTTCTAGGTGAGATAAAATTGGTTCCTCCTTCATCCACTCCTGTATTTTCGACAACCCCCTGTCTACTGAAGATTGTTTTAGCTGTTTGGATTAAACAAATAGGGCTACAGTTGGCTGCATACCACTTATCCCCTTTCTTCTATATAGAGTAGTGTCTGCCTCTCTCCATGTGTTTGGGATTTCAGCCCCCCTGGCGACAGCATTTTCTAGCATATTTAAAATACAACCCCAAATTGTTGGTTCTGAGCTATATAGGAGTCCTGTAATTCTGTCCAGACCTGGTGCTTTCCCCTTTTTCTTGCTAGAAGTTGCTTTAAGGGCTTCCTCCCTTGCAAATGTAACCAGCAGCACACTTTCTTGAGCCTGTACTAATTCCACATTATCACCTCTATGTGCATGTTTAAGGCTTTCTGTTTGAATAGAGTTTAATTTAGTGAACTGTTGCTCCCAGGTATCTGGCTGCATGTGGAAGTCATCTTCAACTACAGTTAGGCTACACCCCTTGTGAGAAGGTGCCAGAATGATCGACTGTCTTTCGTAAGGTCACCCAGGCCAATTCTCACCAATATTCCTCCTCCCAGAATCTCTTAGCATATAACTGTGGTTTCCTATACAACTTCCTTCTATTATTGCTAGTCTGTCCCCACCTTTTACAGCCAATACCAAGTTAGCTTTAGCCAATTTGTAGTCCTGATTAAACCATTCTGCCATTTTAAGTTGAACAATTTTAGTATTTGTTAATTGGTAAACAAAATAATTCCTAATCGAGCTACACAGACCAGTAAGTATTTCCATGACTGCTATTTCATTTTGCACTGGGTTCTCAAGCATAAAGATGTTTTTTCCAACTGTAGTATATAGATGTGCAAGAACATCCTCTTTCATTTTGACCGGGGGCCATTTTACCCTCCTGGCATAATTTGTTGGCCGATCCCTCTTGCATGAATCCTGATCGCTAGATAGAAAAGATGTGTTTATTAGTTTGACAATTTAAGACATTGTCATCACTATCATTCCTATCCATTAACTCCATATCATGCACGTTTGGTCATGAATACAAGTCAGTTAACATGTAATCAATCCTACTTTTGGTGTTTGTCCTTTTATATGTGTAGTTTGTCCCGCTATCTGATTTTGCACACCCGTTGCATGCTCTTACTCGATTTGTAAGGCTAATTGAAGCTAGCTGCAACACAGCTTTACTACTTCTCTTCAACGTTGAATTCAGCAGGCTTGGAATACCCCTCGCCTCATCTTCATCCAGTGTTTAATCCTGTATGAATTCAAGGATTCTTGGTGTTACCTTTTGCTAAAAAATGTGGTTTGGATTAGAAGGACGATTGTAATTAATCTTATTCTAAATGCCCCTTTATTACATTGTTATCTACACCCATGATATCCATAGAGTTAAAATTCAGTCTTTTGATGCTGCAAGTGAGGGAGTTCTTAATCCATGTTATTAAGCCACTGGACAGGCGATCCATAGCCGACGGTCTACCTTCAGCACTAAAATTAATGTGTACCGCCTTGTAAATAGGTTTTGTGGTCCAGGTCTCATGAAACAATCAAATGTACAATCTCTCCATAAATGTTCTCCACTCAGGGTCTAGTGTTTTAGAATGTGTTCCCGCTAGGTTGCAACAGATTGTTCTAAGTTGTGAACTATCCTCCATATCTTGTACCCCGAAGTTTATTTGATTTCTCTCTCCATCCTTTGTCTTGCCATCCTCTTTTCTATGAGGGATTTGAATGTGTTTAACCTGATTCTTAGTGAAAATTGGAAGTGTTTATTTCTGCTGAGGAGTAAACTCCCTAGTGCCCTTGCTACTACTGATATGTGATAGCATGGCTGAGAGACCCCTTGTGATCTCAGCACTACCTATCCTGAGTCAATCAACCTCATTAAGGTTATTCCCCTTCTTGTTTACTGCAGTAAAACAAGAGTGTAGTAGATTGATCATTGCGGGGCAAAATATTCATGCTAATGTTGTTGGAGTCATTAGGGGGAGATGGTATTTGAACTGGATTTGTGAACCCCTAGGTGGGCAGGTACGCATGTTCTGACCTACCTTTACAAGACCTACCTTATACTCCCCTACTGAGATCTAAGTCTTTGTGGTCGAACTGTGAGCCCTGCACTGTACAGCACTTCACCTCTAGAAGATCAGCTCTAATCATGAAGTAGCGGTGTCTGTAGCTCCTCACTCAATGAATCACCTTATTTTTTAGGGACTCACTGTGCACTGTTTTCTTTCATTCCCATAGATACTTTAGGGACATTAACCACCCTATTCGATGAATTAATGTTGGAGGTAATTTGGGGTGGCAAGTTTCCGCCCCAATAATTGGGCCAGTACCCATATGATCACTAGGATCATGGGATCTTGGGGGTTTTAAAATAATTCTCCTACTCATGCTGACATCAATGGGTGGTGACTGTTGAATAGATTCTCACATGTTTTTGGTGTTTACGCGAAATACTATTGGGACGTCAGGAACCACTGTCTACCCTGTAATTGTCCCATTTTGCATAACATTCTAGGACTATATCATACATAGAATTGCATTCCTTCTCCCGATAACACCTTCCTTGTGAGATTAATCTCTCCAAATGACAACCTGATATGTTCCTAAGTGTGCTCTCATTAGATTTAAGCCCTGACAAAACATTACCAGAACCTAATGGGGTAGCTAAATCTACCTTCTCCAATTTCTCCTGTAGTAGGGATACTCGTGAGGACAGACAATTATTTTCTCCTCGTAATTGCTGCATAAGGACTCTCAATTCTAAGATAGAATTGTCTTCTTTCGCTGCCTGTCTCATTAACCCCAGTGATTCTCCCTCTCCAACCCTCTCCTGATTACTCAATATATCCCCCTCGCTAGCCATGCCTCTGAGCAAGCTATAACGGTTAATACAAAGCACCTCACAAACAGTAACATGTTGTCCTTCTGTGTTAATTATCCCCTGACTCTCCATATTTACAATGCTCAGAGGTTGGTTTGGCTTGGTTATGGCTTCACTCGTTTCACTCACTACATTGTGATGAGTCCGTTCCATGCTTTGGGCTTTTGGTTTGTTATGCTTTTGTCCCATTTTAATTATATCCACAATTTTTGATTCACTGTTTACACAGTCTTCTTCCCCTTGCCCAAAATATTCTCAACTTCTTCTATGAGGTTATCGATCTCCGCAATCACAGTTTCCTGCTGCATGTTGAGTGGCCCTTTTGCTTTCCCTATTCCTTGCAGACTGCTCTGGGTTTTGTCTTCCCCATAGCTTCACCAAACTACTGAAGGAACACGGGTCAGGGGACAGTAGATAGGCTGATTCAGCGGTGCAAGCATGCTGAACGGCGCTGCTAGGCAGTGACCCCTTGGGCTGCGCTCTGCCTCTTACTCCAGCTTAGTCCCAAAGTTTTAGTCATAAAGTCAAAGATAGCAAAAGCGCTTAAGCCACAAATGATCAAGTGAAAGAACCAAGGGGGGTGGACCTGCCCTGCCTCATCCTGTGCTGGCAGGGACAGGATGGGCCCACCCTTATCCTGGGTGCCACCCGGGCACTTCCCGCAGGAGGTGATAAAGCAATTCATGCATTGCGGCATGCGTAGGATTGCAGCAGAAGCCTCACCTCCTTGGTCTGGCTGGACTGAAGACAGTGAGCCCCTTGTGAGCCTCATGGTCTCATGGGCTCAGTGAAACAGTACAGCAAAGCAATGTGTGCCATGCCACCACTCTACCCTATTCCACTCTAACACTCTACCCTATACCACTCCACTGTACTCCAATCCATGACACTACATTGTATGCCACTCCACACTACAATATTACACTGTACAATACTAAACTGTATGCCACACCACACTCTGCCACTCCACTCAACGCTTTTCCACTCTATGCCATGCCATTCTATGCCACTCCATGCTACGCTATTCCACTCTGTATTATTCCACTCGACACCATGACACTCGACCCCACTCTCCGGTATGCCAGGCCACGCTCACCCACTCCACACTGTGCTATTTCACTGTTCACCACTCCTTTTTACACCATTTCACTCTATGCTGTTCCACTTTACAATACTTGAGTCCACTAAATGCCACTCCACTCTGCGCCACTTAACTCTGGCACTCGACTCTGCGCCACTCCACGCTGTGCTATTCCACTGTAAGCCACTCAAATCTAAGCTACTCTACCCCACTAGACTCTTTACGCTATTCTACTTTGTGTCATTCCACAGTACGCCACTCTACACTTTTCCAATCTACACCACTCAACTCTATACCACTCTGTAGCACTCCACTCTACACTAGTCTGCTCAACTCCATTCTACTGTATACCAGTCCATTCTAGGCTGTTCCACTCTGCAATATTCAACAGTATTCCACTCCACTCTATACCACTCCACTCTGCGCCACACCATGCAACGCTGTTCCAATCTGTCTCTCCACTCTATGCCACTCTGCCTTTCCACTGTACATCACTCACCTCTTCGCCACTGCATTTTATGCCACTGTACTGTGTGCCACTCCTCTCTACGCCACTCCACTCTATGCCGTACCACTGTACCTAACTCAACTGAACTCCACTCTACACAACCCAACTCCAAGCTATACCAGTCTATGCCACTCCACTCTATACTCCTCCACTCTTTGCCACTTCACGCCTTTCTACTCTATGCCACTCTACTCTATGCCACTCCGCTCTACACTATTCCACTGTCTACCACTTGACTATATGCCACTCTGTGCCCCACCACTCTGTGCTATTCGACTCAACACCGCTCCACTCTCTGCCACCTCCTCTGTATGCTATTTCCACTCTACGCCACCCAACTGTGTGCCACTCTAGACACTCCAATCTATGCAATTCCACTCTACTCTATTGTATTCTAACCCACTCCATTCGGAGACACTCATTTCTACGTCAATCCACTCTCAGTTATTCCAATCTGTGCCCCTCGACTGTACGCTGCTCTACTCTGTTCCACTCTACCCAGTCCACTCTGCGCAATCCCACTCGTTGCCACTTCACCCTACACTATTCCACTCCGCTCCTTTCCATTTTACACCACTGCATTGTATGCTACTGCACCCTGTTGCTCCACTGTATGTGCTACACTGTATGCCACTCCACTATACAAATTATTCTCTAAATGGCTGTCCCATACGCCACTCCTCTAAGCGACTCCATTCTACACCACTACACTCTATGTTATTTTACTGTATGCCACTTGACTCTACACCACTCCACTGTATTCTGCTGCAGTCTACGCTATTCTACTCTGCCATTCCACTCTATGCCACTCCACGACACTGTATTGTGCACTACTCCATGCCACTCCACGCTATACCTCTGCACCCGACTCAGCTCTACGCCACTCTACACCACTCCACTCTTCATCTCTCCTCTCCGCTTTTCAACTCTACGCCATCCCACACCACTGTACTGTGCGCCACTCCACATTAGGTGACTCCACTCTACGCTATTCCAATCTACGCCACTTAACTACGCTATTCCAGTCAATGCCACTCCACTGTATGCCACTTAAGTCTACGCCATTACACCACTCCATTTTGCGGTACTCCGCTCTACATCACTCCACTCTGCTATTCGACTCTATGTCACTCCACTTTACGCCACTCTACTGTACCCTACTGCATTCTCCACAGCTCCTCTGCCTGCTACTCCACTCTATTCCACTGTACTCCACTCATATCTAAGCCACTGTAATCTACTCTGTTCCACTCGGCGCCACTCCACTCCATGCTATTCCACTATATGCCATCCACTCTACACCACTCAACACCACTCAACTCTGCACCTCTCCCCTCTGCACCACTCCACTCTGCACCACTCCACTGTACACCACTCCACTCTTCACTATTCTACTCTATTCCACTCTACACCACTCTTCTGTATGCCAGTCCACTTTGCGCTGCACCATTCTACGCCACTCAACTGTATGCCGCTCTAGGCCACTCCACTCTGCCATTCAACTCTATGCCACTCCACTCTATCAATCAAATCGGATTTTTAGAGCAGGGTAAATCATTAGTGTGGGTATCCAGGCACTCTACTCTGTGCCACTATACTGTGCCACTCCAGTCTGTGCCACTCCACTCTACGCTGTTCCACTATGCCACTGCACTCTATGTGACTCCATGGCACTGTACTGTGCACTACTCCACGTCAGTCCACTCTGAGCTATACCACTGTACCCCACTCAACTTTACTCCTCTCTACACCACTCAACTCTAGGCTATTCCACTCTGTGCCCCTCCACTCTATGCTATTTTATTCTATGCCACTCCACACCACTCTATACGGTATGCCACGTCACTTTATGCCACTCCACTCTACACTGTTCCACTCTATCCCACCTAACTTTATGCCAATCTACACCCCACCACTCTATGCTATTCCAGTCTATGCCACTCCACTCTACACCACCCAACTGTATGCCACTCTACACCACTCCATTCTACGCAATTGTACCCTAAGCCACTCCAATCTGTGCCACTTATTTCTACGTCAACCCACTCTATGCTATTCAAGTCTGCCACTCAGCTCTACGCCACTTCTCTATACACCACTCCTCTCTGTGCCACTCCACTCTACCCCTATACACTCTGTGCAACTCCACTCAACGCCACTCCACTCTGCTCCACTCTATTCCACTCCACTCTATTACTCCACTGTATGTGCTACACTACACACCACTTCACTGTACAATATTATTTTCTGCCACTCCATCCTATGCCACTCCACTTTATGCAACTTCATTCTACACCACTACACTCTATGCCACTCGACTGTACACCACTCCACTTTACACCACTCCACTATATGGTATTTTACTGTATGCCTCTTGACTCTACACCAATCCACTGTATTCTACTCCAGTCCATGCTGTTCCACTCTATATCACTCCACTTTGTCACAGAACTCTACGTCTCTCCTCTTCGCTATTCAACTCTACGCCACTCCACTCAACACCGCTGTACTGTGCACCACTCATCGCAACTCCACTCTACGCTACAACACTCAACTCTTCGCTGTTCCAGTCAATGCCACTCCACTCCATACTATTCCACTGTACTCTACTCTGTGCTATTCCACTCTAAGGCACTCCAGTGTACACTACACTACACTATTCTCCTCTATGCTGTTGTACTCTACGCCACTCCACTTTATGCCCCTCTACTGTATGCCACTCTACTCTATGCAACTGTATGCCACTCTACGCTATTCCACTCTATGCTGTTCCATTCTAAGCCACTCCACTCTATGCCACTGTACTCTTCCACTCCACTCGACAATACTCCACTCTACGCTCTACCCTACTCTAGGTCACTCTACTCTACTGTATTCAAGTCTATGCCATTCAACTCTATACCACTCTCATGCCACTCCACTGTACAGTATTCCACTCTAAGCCACTCCACTCTATACCACTCCACTCTATGTCACTTGACTGTATTCCCGTTTGCCCTACCACTTCATGGCACTCCACTCTATGCCACTTGACTGTATACCACTCTACGCCACTCCACTCTTTGCAATTCCACTCTACGCCACTCCACTCTACGCTATTGTATTCTAAGCCACTCCATTCTGTGCCACTTATTTCTAACACCACTCCACTCTATGCCACTCTACTATATGTCACGCCACGTTATTCAACTTGACTGTATGACACTCTACACCCCACCACTCTATGCCACCCCCACTCTGCACTGTTCTACTCTTTGCCACTTGACTGTATGCCACTCTACGCAATTCCGCCTAGGCCACTCCACTGTAGGCTATTGTACTCTAAGCCACTCCATTCTGTGCCACTCATTTGTACGTCAATCTGCTCTACACTATTCCTCTCTGTTACTCAAATCTATGCCACTCCTCTGTAAGCTCTATGCCACTCTATTTTACCCCAATCCACTCTACGCTATTCCACTCCATGCCACTCCAATCTAAGCCACTGTATGTCACTGCACCCTACACTATTCCACTCTACTCCACTCCACTCTGTGCCACTCCAATATACAATATTATTCTTTATGCCACTCCACCCTGGGACTCCGTTCTACACCACTACACACTACGCCACTCGACTATATGCCACCCCACTTTACCCTATTTTACTGTATGCCACTTGACTCCGCTATTTACTACTCCAGTCTACGCTATTCCATTCTATGCCACTCCACTCTGTCACTGCACTCTATGTCTCTCCTCTACACTATTCAACTCTGTGCCACTCCACTCAACACCACTGTACTGTGCACCACTCCATGCAACACAACTCCACTCTACTCTGTTCCACTGTACGATACGGTAGGCCACTCACCTTTACACTGTTCCTGTCAATGCCACTCCACTCTACACTGTTCCACTGTTCTGCACACTACGCTATTCCACTCTGGCATTCCACTGTACTACACTCTATGCTATTCTACTGTATGCCACTCCACTTTATGCCCCTCTCCTTTACGTCCCTCTACTTTACACCACTCTACTCTATGCAACGGTAAGCCACTCTACGCTATTCCACTCTACACTGTTCCATTCTAAGCCACTCCACTCTATGCCACTCCTCTCCAGTATTCCACTCAGTGCCACTCCACTCTATGCTCTACCCAGTTCTAGGCCACTTCACTGTATGCTATTGTACTCTAAGTCACTCCATTCCCTGCCACTCGTTTCTGCATCAATCCATTCTTTGCTATTCCTCTCTGTCACTCAACTCTAGGCCACTCCCCTGCAAGCCACCCCACTCTTCCCCAGTCCACTATGCACAACTCCACTCTACACTATTCCACTCCATGCCACTCCACTCTATGCCACTGCACCCCACTGTTTAACTCTACTCCACTCCAGTGTGTTCCACTCTTCACCACTCCACTGTATGATATTAATCTTTATGCCACTCTGCTTTATGCTACTCCACTCTGAGACTCCATTCTACACCACTACACTCTACGCCACTCAACTGTAAACCACTCCACTTTACACTATTTTACTTTATGCCACTTGACTCTACATGACTCCACTGTATGCTACTCCAACCTACGCAATTCCACTCTACGTTGCTACACTCTATGTCTCTCCTCTACGCTATGGCACTCTACTCAACACCACTGTACTGTGTGTTACTCCTTACTACACAACTCCAATCTACTCTATTCCACTGTACGCCATGCTTGGCCACACAATTCCACTTTACTGTATGCCACTCCACTCTACACTATTCCACTGTACTCCAAACTACGCTATTCCACTCTATGGCACTCCACTTTATGAAGCTGGCTCTGTATATACTATCTCAAAGTGAGAGATAGTGTGCACAGAGTCCAGGGGTTCCCCTTAGAGGTTGATAGTGGCAATAGTAGATAGTACTAATGCTCTATTTGTGGTAGTGTGGTCGAGCAGCTAGGCTTATCAGAGGGTAGTGTTAAGCATTTGTTGTACACACACAGGCAATAAATGGGAACACACACTCAAAGACAACTCCAGGCCAATATGTTTTTATATAGAAAAATATTATTTTCTTAATTTATTTTAGAGCCACAAGATTCAGATTTCAAGTAAGTACATAAATTGTAAGGTACTTGGCATAGGTAAATATAGAACTTTGAATGAAAACAGTAATGTACACAGTTTGGCATAAAATGGTAATAAGCTATTTTCAAAGTGGACACAGTGCAAAATTCAACAGTTCCTGGGGGAGGTAAGTAAAGGTTAGTTCGTCAGGTAAGTAAAGCACTTACAAGTTCAGTCTCCGGGGCATAGGCAGCCCACCGGTGGGGTTCAAGTTAACTCCAAACACCCAGCACCAGCAACACAGGGCCGGTCAGGTGCAGAGGTCAAAGAGGGGCTCAAATAACATTGGCGCCTATAGAGACTAGGGGTGCTCCGATTCCAGTCTGCTAGCAGGTAAGTACCTGCGTCCTCGGGGAGCAGACCAGGAGGGTTTTGTAGAGCACTGGGGGAGTCCCAAACAGGCACATAAAATACACCCTCAGGGGCACAGGGGTGGCCGGGTGCAGTGTGCAAATTAGGTGTCGGATTTTGTATTGGTTTCAGTGGAGGGACCCGGGGGTAACTCTGGTGATGCTGGCAGGTGCACAGAAGGGCTTCTCGGGCAGCCACCAAAAGGGCAAGGACGAGGGCTGCCTGCTGGGCACTCCTGCACCGGTAGTTGGTTCCTCTCGGGCCTGCGGGCTCCGGGTGCAGTGCTTCTTCCAGGCGTCTGGTTCTTTGTTACGGGGCAGTCGTGGTCAGGTGGATCCTCTGGATTCTCTCAGCAGGCATCGTCATGGGAGTGCACGGAGGTTGTCTCAGGGTGGACACATCATTGTAGTCGCCTGGGGGTCCTCTCTGCAGTGTGGGTTTCTCTGGACACGGGCCGGGGGTGTCGAGTGCAGACTGGTGGGAACTCACGATTCAGGAGTGAGGTGAGAGTCCCTTTAAAGATGATTTCTTCTTTGTTGCTTTGGACAGAGCCGCTGTCCACAGGAGTTTCTTGGTCCTTTGGAATTGCAGGGCAGTCCTCTGAGTCAGCAGAGGTCGCTAGGCCCGCAGGACGCCTCGCTGTTAAACGTTCTTTGAATCTGGAGACAGGCCCGTAGGGCTGGGGCCAAAGCAGTTGTCAACTCCTCCTTCTCTGCAGGGCTTTCAGGTCAGCAGTCCTTCTTCTTGTTAGGTAGTCAGGAATCTGATTTCCTGGGTTCGGGTCACCCCTAAATACTAAATTTAGGGGGTGTTTAGGGCTGGAGGGCAGTAGCCAATGGGTACTGTCCCTGAGGGTGGCTACACCCTCCTTGTCCCCCCTCCCTTTGGGGAGGGGGGCACATCCCTATTCTTATTGGGCTAAGTCCTTCAAAACAAGATGGAGGATTTTCCACAGAGGGGTCACTTCAGCTCTGGACACCTTAGGGGAGGACCTGGCTGAGGGGGTGACTCCTCCTTGTTTTTCTCATTATCTCTCCGGACTTGCTGCCAAAAGTGGGGGGCACGCATCTCCACTAGCTGGAGTGCCTTGGGGCATTGTAACAGGAAGCCTAAGCCTTTGAGGCTTACTGCTAGGTGTTACATTTCCTACAGGGGGAGTGCAGGCTTTGTTTTTTTCCTCAGAGAGCACAAAGGCTCTCACCCCAGGTGGTCAGAAACCCGTCCCTCAGTGGCAGGCTGGCCCAGACCAGTCAGTTCTGCACTGAAGGATAGGGTAAAATACAGGGGGCATCTCTAAGATGCCCTCTGTGTGCATTTTTTAATACACCCATCACTGGCATCGGTGTGGGTTTATTATTCTGAGAAGTTTGATACCAGACTTCCCAGTATTCAGTGTAGCCATTATGGAACTGTGGAGTTCGTTTTGACAAACTCACAGACCATATACTTAATATGGCTACACTATACTTACAATCTAAGAATGGACTTAGACACTGTAGGGACATATTGCTCATGCAGCTATGCTCTCACCTTTGGTATAGTGCACCCTGCCTTAGGGCTTTAAGGCCTGCTAGAGGGGTGACTTACCTATGCCACAGGCAGTATTTTGTGTGCATGGCATACTGAGGGGGATGCCATGTCGACTTTGCCTTTTTCTCCCCCCAAACACACACAATCTGCTATGGCAGTGTGTATGTGTTAGGTGGGTGGTCCTTTAGGGTTGCACAACACATGCTGCAGCCCTTAGGGACCTTCCCTGGTCACAGGGCCCTTGGTACCACTGGTAACTTTTACAATGGACTTATCTGTATGCCAGGGGTGTGCCATTTGTGGAAACAATGGCACATTTTTAGTGAAAGAACAATGGTGCTGGGGCCTGGTTAGCAGGGTCCCAGCACACTTCTCAGTCAAGTCAGCATCAATATCAGGCAAAAGGTGGGGGGAGTAACTGCAACAAGGAGCCATTTTCCTACATCCACTCTATGCTACTCTACTCTACACCACTCCACTTTATGCCCCTCTACTTTACGCCACTCAACTTTACACCAGCCCACTCTATGCAACTGTAAGCCATTCCACGCTATCCCACTCTACTGTTCTCCATTCTAAGCCCCTCCAGTATATGCCATTCCACTCTCTACTATTCCACTCACTGCCACTCCATTCTATGCTCTACCCAACTCTAGGCCACTTCACTTTATTCCAGTCTATGCCACTCGACTCTACACTGCTCCACTCCACTCCACGCCACTCCACTCCACTCCACTCCACTGTAGAGTATTCCACTGTACTGTATGCCACTCTATTTGCCATGCCACTGTATGCCATTGTACTCTACGGTACTCCACTTTATGCCCCACCACTCTAGGCTATTCCATTCTACACCACTCATCTCCAGCTCCACTCTACACTGTTCCACTCTTCATCACTCAAATGTATGCCACTCCACACCTCTCCATTCTATGCAATTCCACTTATGCCACTCCATTGTATGCTATTGTGCTCTAAGCCACTACATTCTGTGCCACTCATTTCTACATCAATACACTCTACGCTATTTCTCTCTGCCACTCAACTCTACACCACTCCTCTGTACTCCGTTGTACTCTACGCCAACCTACTGTGTGCAACTCCACGCCACTCTATGCTATTCCACTCTGTCATCCCACTCTAAGCCGCTGTACCCTATGCTAGTCCACTCTACACCATTCTACACAACTCCACCCTATTCCACTCTACATCACTGCACTGTACGACACTCCACTGTATGTGTACACCAGTCCACTGTACGATATTATTCTCTATCCTACTCTGCTCCATGCCACTCCAGTCTGAGACTCCATTCTCACCAGTTCACTCTACACCACTTGACTGTACTCCACTCCGCTTTACACTATTTTACTCTATGCCACTTGAATCTACACCAGTCCATTGTATGCTACTCTAGTCTATGCTGTTCCACTCAACGCCACTGCACTCTGCATCTCTCCTCAACACTATTCAACTCTACGCCACTCCTCTCAACAACACTACTGTTCACCACTCCACACAACTCCACTCTATGCTATTCCACTGTATGCCATGCAATTCTACACTATTCCATTCAGTGCATCTCCAGTGTATACCACTCCCCTCTACACTGTTACACTGTACTCCACTCCACACTTTGGCACTCCATTCTACACTTTTCCACTGTACTCCACTCCAGGCTGTTCTACTCTACGCCACTCCACTTTATGCCTTGATACTGTAGCCACTCTGCTCTACCCAACTGTATACCACTCGATGCCACTCTGCTCTACACTATTCCATTCTAGGCCACTCCACTCTATGCCACTCCACTCTTTTGTTCTGCTAAGCCACCACACTGTACAGTTTTCCACTCTCGTGCCACTCCACTCTGGGACACTATACAATATTTCAATCTACGCCACTCTGTTTCTTACTGTTCCACTCTACATCACTCTACTTTGTGCCACCCCACTCAACTCTACACCACCTCACTCTGTTATTCCACTCCGCACTGTTGCACTCTATGCCACTCTGCTTATCACCAGTCCATGCTGTTTCACGCTACGCCACTCTGCTCTACACCACTCTATGCCACTGCACTATATGCCACTCTAGGATACTCCACTCAACGCCATTCCACTCTATGCCACTTGACTCTACGCCACTCCTGTCTATGCTAATCCACTCTACGCAACTTCATTCTATTCCAATGTACGCTACTTGACTCTGCATCTCTGCAGTCCACGGTGTTGCACTGTACACCACCCCAATCTACTCTGCTGTACAACACTATCCTCCACTGCACTCTGTAATACTCTACTTAACGACACCTCACTTGATACTACACTTTACAATTTGAATAATCGTTTATTAAAAAATAAAAACTATTGAAATTCTATGAAAAAACATAAGTTAAAACTTATTTATAATTAGGTAAACTTCATTTTTTGTCTCTATACGAACCAAACTTAAACTAAACACACCTTAGAAAGTCTAGACTTATAGTTATACCTTAAATTTATCATTTATGTAGCACCTTAAACTTGTTATAACTTGCGCCCTTCCATACATAGTCTAGTGAACTCGGTAGCCTCACTACATTAACTATAACGTGTGCCTTCTCCATGCACTGCTTATAACATTTCATATTACTTAACATTACATCCTCTGAAATCATAGCATTCTTAATAGCACTTATGACTTTGCAAATCACGTGTGAGAACACAGTACACGGTAGAGTGACGAGTTTGCTACACTGTGCATTTATGTGCCAGAGTTATAGCAATTTTCAGGTTGTTCGTAAATTATAAGTTTAAGTATGACATTAGAACTTCTAATGTGTGTAGTTTACATTTGGTTTGTATAGAAAGAATACATACATTGATAATTTAAAAGTATGAGTATAATATAAATGTATGGTATAGCAATAAACTTAGTATTTCTAATGTTTATGTAGTTTAAGTCTGGTTTGTACAGAAACAATTACAATTAATTCAGTTTCCCTAACTAAACCACAGTTTTTGACCTTTGTTGTTTTTTCATTGGAGAAGATAGATAGTTAATCATATGTTTGAGACATCTCTCCAAATGTTGTGAAGCTCCGGTGCAACATTGCCTCATGATTCAGCAGGCTAACTTTAAATCAAGGTACTGCAAAACAAGAAGAGCAGTTTATAAAAGGTCTTTTGTGATTCTTTCCAGGCAAGATAACTCTGCGTGACCTGAAGAGGTGCAGGATGGCGCATATATTTTATGACACATGCTTCAACCTCGAAAAATACCTGGACCATGAACAGCGAGATCCCTTTGCAGTGCAGAAGGTATGTCAGTGAGTGGTGAGTAGGACGAGAAGAGAGACACTTGAAGCAAGGCAGATGTTTTGAGAGTAATGCTAATAAGATAAAAAGGGACAGGACAATTAGAACGTTGGGGTTGGAGTGGAAAATAAAGCACATAGGTCAGCCTATTTCTTCAGTCTTGAAAATGTGAGTTGAAAAACTGTCACCTGGGTCCGAACCTAAGCACCTGGTGTCACAAAGAGGCAACAGGAGACTTGTCCAGCTCTATAATTCACCGATCATTGAAAGTGTCGAGGTGATAAATGCTCTCATTTGACATTATTGACAGAGGAGATGACTGACAAAGGTGTTCTAAAATAATTTTGTAGTACTCGAGTGGTGGCTAAACCAATCAAAATTCCTTAGGATTAAGCAGGTCTTTTCCTAATATCATTAACTCCTGATTCTAGCATTTCATTTCGTCATCGACTTGTAGCAGTGGAGGCTGTCACTGAACGGGGTGGCGGGGCAAGGGTGTAAAAGAAAAAACAAAGATAACCACTTACCTCCTCCGTCAGGAGACGGGTTCATCTCCTTCGTCCTCATCCTCTTTCAGGAATCACACAGGCTCCCACACTCCCCTCAGCCAGTCATGACGCTGCTGCCACCAGCATACCTGTGCAATACAGTCGGGAAGCGAAATGCTAAGTGGGCATGTCTGTGTGGCCGGCCAAACAGACATGCCCACTTATGGTGCACATACCACGCCTCCTCCAGCCCCACCACGGCCTAACCAGGCACCAGATACAAATAAAATGATAATTACATTTTGTTATTATCATCATATTTTTCCTTCTCGTGAAAGCAGTGGGGTGACACCCCTTAGCAGAGGAACCACTGCTGAATTGTAGGGTGGGGAAAACCATGCCATTCTAAAATTCTTGGCTAATGGTTTATGCTGCTTGACCCCTGGGCTCCTACTGAGCAGTTCTTAGACCATAACGGTTTAATTCTTTTTCTGACCTGTGAGTTAAGTGATTTGCTAACCTTAGCCTTTCAGGTTACCTGTTTTTTCTCATCTTTCCAATAAAGCACACAGTGAAAGACTTCTTTTTGCGAAACACACTTTGGAAACAGAAAGGATTTCTGCTTCTGAAATTCAGTGAGGAAGATAGAAAGAGTATAGGAATATAGAAACATTGAAGTATCTTCCTATTCAAGGTTTAACCATCAATAATTCCCTAATGTAAAAAAAAAAAAAAATTAAAATCTGACAGGTAATTTTACATAGTGCATTAGTCACACAAAAACTGCGTACTTCTAGTGTTTTCTTCTCTCACTTCTGCAGTCAAGCCACATCATGCTCCAAAGAAGAAAGGAGTAGACCCGTCCGTTTGTGAAATGTGAACTACTTGATAGTTGAAACAGAAAGGCGCTTAACATTACTTTTATTTAATCTGTTTAATCTTTTCCCTTATATCTTATCTGACACAGGATGTTGAAAATGATGGCCCAGAACCCTCTGACTGGGACAGGTATGCTGCAGAGGAGTATGAGATACTGGTAGCTGAGGAGTCGGCCAATGATCAGTTACAGGAGGGGTAAGTGTATATTTAATTAATTAATTCTTCTTTCCACCATTCGCCAACTTAATGGAATCTAGAGGATTGACACGTTACCAGTATTCTCATATAATTCCAAAGTTGCACAATACAGTTTGTATTGGAATTTAGGTTTTTATACAGCACCACTTTCGTCTTGGCACTATGAGATTGATAGTTAGGGCCAGATGTACAAAGCCCTTTTGCATTTCTTAACGGTCCTATTCGGTATTTCGGGCTGTTAAGAAATGCGAAACGGCCTTTTCTGATATACAGAGGCCTTTAGGAAATCTCAAATTGCGATTTTTACCCTGTAGAACTAGCAATTTGCGATCCCCAGAATTGGAATGGGATTACCTATTTGCAATTCTTATTCTGATGTACAAAGCATTTCCTAAATGTGATATGGGCATTTAGGAAATTAAATTACCTTTGAATTTAAGTTCTGGCTAACCATGTGTAGTGAAAAAAAGGCACCCCAAACTGCTTTTTTTTATTATGGAGTAGAACACACACATGTACCTTGAGCAAATGTGTGCTCTAGATGTGCACCACTATTTTTAGGGTGCACCATGGGCCTTTTGCCCATTGCCATCCTTGGCTTTGCATTTCCCAATGGGAAATGCAAAACCGACCTATTAACACAAATGCAATGGGATTCCTTATTTACGATTTCCTAATAGCGATTCCTACTTTCTAGGAGTCACTGTTAGGAAACCAAGATCTCTCTACACAGCATTTTGCATTTCCAAAATAGCAATTTCAATGAAGTCACTATTTAGGAAATGCAAAATTGCATTTTAGTATATCTGGTCCATAATCACAAATGCAGATATAGAAAGTGCAGGGCGATATTCCTACAGCATTTTTGCTTTTAAAAAATAGGACTCCAAGAGAATATGAAGTGATGACACATGCTATAAGCTGGCAGCAAGCCACAACAAAAGCAAAAGAAGGTACTTCACAAATGTTTAAATTCTTGAGGGAAGCTGACGGCTAGGGATTTCCTAGTTGAAGAGTGAAGGTAGTGGGGATAATTTCTGCCCATAGATATTGTGCATGTGAACACTGCCTCCACACCACATTACTAAAAATAATATAACATGGTTTTTATGTGTGGAGGTCAGAAATTATTTGATCTGATTTTCTGTCTGTACCGCCACCTTCCGTTGGGTCTTTTTTAGGTTCTTCTGTGTCTTGCCCGATAGTAAACTCACAAGACCCATTAATAGCTCTCTTGTAATATTCTTGTGGTCTACAGGTGCATGGTGCCTTAGCCATGTCCTTTAGGGAAAATCATGGTCAATATTGGCCATTTGTAATTTGTTAACATCCTGCACTGGAAGAGTGGCTAAAAAGACCCCCAATTTAAGAACACAGTTGTTAAAACTAGTCTTCGGTTAACAGAATGTAACCAAGCAGACCTTCAGTTAAAACTTTGATGGAAAATGTGAGTAGACAGTGCTCTCCCCAGAGAAGTCAGTCTCTTCTTTTCCACGATTCCCTCCAGCTACCCCCTGAACATGCTTTAAAGGACCTGATAATTCAGGGTCTTACAAGTTATCTCTAAATTCGGGAACTTCAGCTCATAAACACCGTAAACTTACCTGGTGATAATCAGAAAGAATCCTTAATTTTGACCTGGTATCCCCCGCGTAGTTAAAGGGGAACGTGTAATATGGTCTGCAACTCTTCTTGGGGCTTTTCCAAAATGTATCACCTAGGGTCTCATGACGGGTGACCCTGTAATACCAGTGGAGCATGCAATGGCATTACTGGCCTCATCAAGATTACAAGTTTTGGTATTGTGGGAGTACCTCACTGCGCTAGTTTCTGCATGCACGGTTTTTGCTGGGTAAGACCTTGTGTAAATTACACAAGTAGACTGCCCACATTGCAAATTTACACACCATAGAAGAGGAGGAAACCAGTGCCCTAAATGGGCAGGTACTCAGCACCTGCACTTGTTTAATTTGGAAAGTATAGCACCTTCACTTCTCAGTACTTCTCCAAAGCTTTTATTTGGAGCGTACCTGCACTTCTCAGCAGTACCGATACTCTGGGACAACGAGTACTCGTACCTCAGTAGTTCCATTTCAAGTGATGGAGGAAATAGAATGTGTTACTATCTTACTGCCCATCGCACAGCCCAAAACTCGGATTGGTTTGGTAAATACACACTTGGTAAATACCTCTACCCAGAAATATGTGTTAAGGAGCTGTACAATTCCCACCCGGTACTGCAGTGCCCAAGAATGAGGGTCCTTGTGTTTAGAGGTGCAGAATTCAAATCAGAAGTGGGCTGCTGGATGCAATGCATTGCTATATGCATTTCGAATGGCTTTGTTAAAGTACTTTTTTCCGTTGACTTTAGTGGATTCAGAACTATTGTGCAATTTCAAATGAACAAATATTAATATTTGTTACAGATTGTAATGTATCAAGTATGATATACTGCATTGCTCTGAAATCCACGTTGCCATATTAGTTTCATGTATTCTCAAAACGAATTCCCTTTGCCCTACTAGCTCCTTTGAAGATGACTACGAAGCAGATGAACTCATTTCCAATTCCGAAAATGGAACCAAGATGGATGCAATAGTCATCTCTGATCTCTCAGCATAACGGAGGAAGAAAAAAAGGAAAAGGTCCAGTTGCTGGACAACCAGACTGAACAGCGACGCCATTCGCTAAGAACTGTCCACTGCCCAGTTTGACAAATTTAGGGATTTTCTTTTCTAGTTCGTTCGTTTTTTTCTGATGAGTTTTTTTCTATTCTATAATTAACATGAAATCTATATTCCCTAAATATATGTACCTGCGGTATACTTGGCTTCATCAAAATCCACATCCACGAAGGCTTTGTGCAATATGTCTTAAGTGCTGTGCATTTGTGTAAATGTGTAATCCCTCTTTTGGAAACTCTCATTGCATCCCACCTTCGGTTTAAATTATTATTCTATTACTGCTTTCTGTTTCTACATGTAAAATGGTGTTTAGATTGTAAATACGTCGTCGGGAATGTCACATACTGAACAAGCCTCTTCTGATTCGCCTCAGCCGGGAGAATAAGTGAGACTTGTTGATATTGCCCTAAATGAACGGACTCACTACATGATGTAATCGTCGATAGTCCATTTCCAGATCCTGAGCCCACAGTTTCAATTTTTTTTTCGTGTGGGAAATGTTCCCTTGAATTACTTACAGAAATGTAAATAGAATATTGTGTTATTTATTTATAGAGGAGTGCCAATGTTTAACTTCCTTATAACTGCTGCCAATTTCTTTACAGGTATTGATCACTAACCCAACGAGATACTGTGATTTACCCACGGTCACAAAATGGCTATGTAGGGAAACCAGTATTAGAACTCGGATTTACAGGTTCTACAAATGCCTTAGATGACAACCAATATTCCCCACTCTCCCGCCACCCAGTCAGAAATTAGGGTACGGATTTCAGTTAGTTATTTCCTGTACTATGATATGCTCTCTAATTCGCTCTCGTAGACTCTTTCCAGTGGTTTTCATTGAAATCCCAACTTTTTTGTTTCACGTATCAGATATTGAAATCATCTCGCCGATCTACATTACTTTACTGAAGCTAGGCAATGCATCATCTTTCTGTACCATCGTCCATGATTAGATCCTCTTCTCAATCGGTATTTCTCCATTTCTTGTCAGCAGCTGCTTTCCTTTACTCTCATGGAAATGTTCATGCTCTAACACACAGACTATTCACCCTGTTCGACAGCGCACTGTGCTTGCAGCAAGGACGCTAATCCCCCCTATCTTTGAAATGCAGTTATTCACAATATTGCTAATCCATTCTCTTTTTTGAGTGGTCGCACGTTACTTGAAGACTGTCCTGCCTGCCTTTGCAAGCCATTTTCTCATGCCAGCCTAGAGTCCAACATCTCTTTGAACTACCCTCTTTTGCCCTTCTCATTCTACTAGAAGATGTTGTGTGCTTGGGTCAATCACTTTTTCTTTATTAATGAGTGAATGCATAATTCTGCCTGTAGTGTCTAATTACAGCTGAAACAAACCTAGCCGACGATGTGGCTTACCAGTTAACGTATTCTTTTTGTGAGCTATCTTGTATTATCCATTTCTCCCTGAAAATCATCCCAAGTATCTTAAAAGTACCGCTTTTAAATCCGGACATTTGGGAACAGCAGTCATATCTTCACTAAAACGTACACTGAATAACCAAATTAACATAGATACTGACTGAATACATATTTATGCAAAACAATGCTTTTCAAGTGCATTACCACCCCCCACTCGCTGGGGTTAGTTCCTTTGATATTAATATAGTTAAATGTTTATCATACAGTTACAATCAGCAGTGTTCCACTTTTTAAAAACCGGAGGTAAACATTCATCATTGTTCAAAGTGTACTCCAAGTTCTAATAATGTGTTGCAGTGATGACAATCATGCACAATTGTTGTAGGGTGTTGGACTAAAAAGCAAAGAATCACCGTTGTTTGTGGTGTTTCCTATGCTTGTGAGGATCGGTGCAAGTACAAGCCATAGCTAAGAAAGAATAATCTGTTTTTCCCAACCATGGTCTCAGGTTTCTATTTTGCATTCAAAGGAAAAATTGTTGTCATCAGTAAGAATGCCCAGAGCGGAAATAGTGCCTAAACTTTCCAACATATTATTTTCCTCTCTGCTCCTGTCATCTTTGCTTTGAGTGTGTTTCTAAATTCTGGAATTTCAGCAACAAAATTGATAGGAATGATAACCTTCATTGAGCCCGCAGTATAGCTACCCGCCTTCATTTGCAATTATTTATGTAAGCCAAACCAAATATTGATTGTGTGACTTCTTTAAGCAAAGTCTTATAGGAATAAGTTATTTTTGACTGTTTTTTAGTACTGTTTTCATCAAAAATAAAATTAAAAAAAGATTGTGTCAGTGCTTTGAGATCCTCAAGTTGGTGTAATAACTCTGTGATACCCCAAAGTGTCAGGTTAAAAGAATATTTAGCTATAACTACACTAAGTACCAAAATGTTAGCATTGTATAAAATCTATTCTAGACCTACCATTTTGAAAGGCTTGACGCTACCACATTTAAAACAGTCTTACTGACTTTCAGTATTCAAGATAGGACGCATTCAGATTGAGCTCCGCTTTCTTGCACGCTCAGGCTAATTCGCCATTGTTGTCACTACTACATCATTTCTCGCTGGGATGAAGCTGTTGAACGATTATGTGCATTAAGAATCCAGTGAATGTCTGCCACACACATCTGGCAGCTGTTTTCCTACAGATTTGCTACTACTTTGGTGTTTTTGTCAAAAGCACACCACACACTCATGAATCCGCTCCCCCGTGTCCTTCCTCCTTGAGCTACAGGATAAGTAACAGGAAAATAAAATTAGGTGTGTATTTTTCAGTCAACCCAAGATGTGTAATTCTAAGAATGCTAAAACAAGGGTGCACTGTCACTTTACATGTCCTGTTAGTGCACTCTTTAATGCACCCATTTATTGGCGACCAGAAACAGATGACGTTAAGCTACTTGCCTCTCAGGCTAACAAATGCCTAATCCACTACCCTTTTGTTGAGTACTTCAAATGGTCTTTAAAAAAAAACACGTTTTTGCAGTGTTAGCTTTTTATGTGACTAGTTCCATTTTGTAGAGTTGGTGTTAAAATTTAGGGGCAGATTTATCAAGACTTTTCACCGCCACAAAGTGACACAATGTAGTGCAAAGTCTTACAATGGTATTTGCTTTCCAATGCAAAACTTTTTTGCACCCGAAAAGTGGCCCTTTTTTCTTTACTGCCAATTTATGCTACTTTGCATCAAAGGAGCGTTCCATGGGCTGTACATAGGCATTCTAGCACAAACACCTGTATTGTTTGCCACAAAGCCCTATCTAAAACTGTTACACTGGGTGTCAAAAAATAACGCATCCTTGAGACAGTTTCAAAGTTAGAGGAATCTTTTTTCTCCTAACATTTAGCACATTGGATGTGTGCTACACTGGAATAGAGTACACATCCAAAAAATGAAATGTTTTCAGGTTTCTCTAGTCATAGGACTTTTTATTGGAAGTATACACTTCCAGTAAAAAACCTAAACTAGACGTCACACAACACACCTTTACACTATGGTGCAACTGTGTATGCATGGCACTAGGCATACTGTTTGTGGGCCTGTGCGGGGAAACAGACCATCAGCAGGCCATATTTAGTAAATATGGCCCTGCGCTACTCTTTCCCCCAGACACAGCACAATAAATTAGTAAATCTGCCCCTTCACTTTTTAATGTGCTCTTATGGCATCCACCTGGTTAAACATAGTGCACAACAGCTACCCACATATACTAAATGAACAGAGTAGGTTTCCCCTGTGATTGGTTGGTCCAGAACCAGAAGAGAAGTAGTCGAAGAACATTCAGGAGAATTTGATGATAAATGTAGTCAAAAGAAACAACATATATCAAGTTTATTAAAATGTTTTTCAGAGGAGCCTTGTCCATTTTCGATAAAAGGAATTGCGAATGCGAGGACATTTGGTAAATTATCCCGTAAAGCCAGATGTTCTCCAGATCGGTTCTGACATATACCAGTGTCACTGTGATGAATATAACTAAATATGAGGTCTATTTGTTAGAAGGGGTAGAGCAACTTTTTCTTTATAATGTGCGTTTATTTTTGTTTTCACAGCCGTCCTTGGGTGCAGATCTTTATAATTAGTCCCTGTGATCTTTGTTCATTGACACAATTATCACAAATCACAACACGATCTGATTACAAGCTGCGTTTCCCAGGATGTCTCAAATGCACCTATTCAAAAATGTTGACCGATTTGAAAAGGTTGAGTTAGAATATATTTTTCTTTTGTAAATAAGAGTGCATTAATCCTTTTCGTCCTCATCAAGTCTTAAGGCTGGGTGATGGTTTGATCCTGAGTATAATACCTCGGAAAGGAAATTCGTAATATTACTGATTGGATAATCCTCTACAACATAAAGACAACAAATCAAGCATCTGGGAGGATACATTTTTGCCATCTCAGTCTTCCCTGTGATTCATATTTCTTGAGTTACAGTGGCCTAAAACCACTATTCACGTTCTGATACGGATTAAAAATAGAGCATAGACTGCTGTGACATACAGAGGACTGCACCCTACATCATCTATAGACTGAAACAAAATGATTTGCTTTTTGCCATCAAAATGCATTAAATTCAAGGTAGCTTTGGGCTTATATTCCTTGATCACCAGTGTCCGTGTTCCTTTAGCGCCAATAAATCACTGCCTCCAAAAACCAATCAGGGGCGGCTCCTCCGTTAGGGCAGAGGATTATCGACTCCTCCCCATCCTTTACCCCCGCCAGCAGCGGCAGCTTCTACACCTTTACCAGAAAACAATAATAAACTGAGTTTATTAGAAAAAAATAATAAACTGAGTTTATTATTGTTTTCTGGTAAAGGGGGTGGGGCCACGGGAGCAACGAACAGCGAAGGGCAGTGCTCAGCACTCCCCCTGACTGCGCATGTGTGGTTGGTCGGCCGTCTCAGGCCAGCCAAACACACATGCGCAGTAGGGTCTATCCAGAGAGAACCTGCATAGGCTCCCAGTCTGCCTGAGAGCACCATGGCCTGTGCCTACCTGCAGTGACAGAGGAGAGGAGCGGCGGCGAGGGAAGGTAAGTGTTTTTTTTTTTTTTTTTTTAAATATGAATGTTTATTCACCACACCCTGCGCTGCCCCACCCCTTGCACACCCTGCGATCTGCTACTAAAACCAATAAGTAAATGTTTGTTGGTAGCTCAGACATAAAAACACAGGGCATCAGCATCAGAATAGAAATGGCTGTGACAACAGCCCATGCTCTTAGTATATGGCTCAGGACAATCACTTTTTAAAGCAATAATGCTTCACCAGAGAAAGGGTCATGCCGCATATTTAATCTAAATCACTGCTTTAAACTGTTTTTCGTTCCCTTTTTGTCTTTTTACTTAGCCCTAACTGCATTTTACTTATGCTTGGAAGTGTGCCTTACATTAATTTTTATGTATACCTTGTAGATAATATTGGTGTTTTTAAACTTTGTATCTAGTGTATAGAAAAATTATAGTATTACCAGGTACAGAACACGACCTCAGACTGTGGTACTATTGTAATATCGTTTTAAGTATGTACATTTAAATAAAAAAATCTAGCATTTCAAAGATTCATATATCAGATTGTTTGTCCTGCCATTGAGTGGCAGAGTTGTAAAATAAGATTCCTATTGTTGTCTGGTCTGTTAAGCTGATGGGGAAGAATGTTAAAAGATTACCTCCATAGAAGAGATTTTTTTTTAAATTCATTGTTAAGAGTAACTGGACGTATAAAATGAAGACTATTCTCAAATGTAGAATTGATTTAATTCTGTCAATTTGTTTTTCAAGCAATTAGCTGCCATAATTAATTAAAGCAAAGTAAAATAAAATGCAGCATGCGTTGTATATGGGGAAATTCCTGCAAAATGTTGGTCTTGTTTTATTTGCTACTCAACATGGAAAATAGATTGCATAAAATGACAGTACAAATTGTAGAAAATCAAAATATTAAATCAGCCTGTCAGGCAAACAAATAGCTATAATCTATAGGGCTAGGGCTGTCATAACTAGTGGATGATTTTGTTAACATAGACAAAGTAAAGGGTGTTTTTCATGACCCAGCCTGTGCTTGCGACTTTATGCATGTGCCCTCTGCTTGTGGCAATTGAAGTTAGAAGCACATTTGTAACACACATTGCTGGCCATATGGAGGACTCTTTTATACACACACACACACACACACACACATGTGCCTGGTGCAATAATTTTTCACAACAAGATGAAATTGCATTAGTGATAAACGTAATGCTTTATACATCCCCTTCCAATTCCCACATTGTGACATCCAGTCATTGGTGCTCACTTATCGAGCTAACATTATCATGCATGGTGGAGGCAAGGAGATTGTCAGGCCAGGTCATAGTCTCTTGGCCTTGGCCTTCTCTATGTGGACAAAATACATCACTTAACAGATCTTAAGGTTGGAGACCAAGGGCTCAGGGAATATCAGTTTAACATGTCTGTATTACCTGTTTTCGTAGCACAAACTCTGTGTGGTTGGAGCCGGTTGTGCTATTGGGTGCAGTACTTGGGACAATTTAACAACTACTGGTAAGGTCAGAGTATGGTACAGTGTTTCTAAGACTAGTGTTTACTGTATCCACAACTACACTGTAATGAGTCTTGTCACACAGTGTACCCCGTAATAAAATACCTAATATTAAATACAATTCTAAGCAAAAGGTGCCCATATTGCAGTGTAGAACACTAAAGTACAGTTCACTGAGTAGATGGCTGACCTACAATACATCCAATTAAATAAAAATACAGCGTACTTAATGTGAGATGAGCCCGTTGCCACTTTCAAAATGGCATTGTCATCTTGGCCTACTCACTGTAAGCTGTTTTATTTTTTGTAAAGTAACCGAGCAATAGGTGCAAATATTTCTAGTTTCTCCTCAAAGCTCTACTTTGGGCTCTGTGTCTAATCTTTGCTTCAGCAGTGGGAATTCAGGATCACCTTATTAAAATAAAACTATATATATATATATATATATATATATATATATATATATATATATATATATATATGTTCGATGGCATGTTAGCTGCAGATACAAATGCTGTGCACTGTTCCTGCCATCTAGTGTTGGGCTCGGAGTGTTACAATTTGTTTTTCTTCGAAGAAGTCTTTTCGAGTCACGGGACCGAGTGACTCCTCCCTTTCGGCTCCATTGCGCATGGGCGTCGACTCCATCTTAGATTGTTTTCTTTCCGCCATCGGGTTCGGATGTGTTCCTCTTCGCTCCATATTTCGAATCAAGAAAGATAGCTAAGTATCGAAAATTCGTCTGTATTGTTCTCGTTCGGTACCGGTTTCGTTTTATTGTATCGGCACCGACATCAAGACCGCTTCGGCGGCCCTTCAGGGCTTCTGCTCTTCATCAAGGCCTGGTCGGCCTGACCACACCCATCGTCCAAGACCAATGGACCGGAACCCCTTCTGGTTCTGTCCTAAGTGTCACGCCAAGTATCCTTATACAGACCAGCACCGGGTCTGTAACCTGTGTTTGTCGCCCGAACACAGAGAGGATACTTGTGAGGCCTGCCAAGCGTTTCGATCGAGGAAAACCTTAAGAGATCGACGCGCAAGAAGACTACAAATGGCGTTGAAACCGAAACAAGATCTCGATGTCGAGGCGGAAGAAAGAATTTCCATCCAAGAAATGGACTCGGATGAATCCGACGGTGATCGACCCTCGACGGCGCAGCAAACTGTGAGTAAACCTGCCCCGTCCCACACCCAGGGTCACACCAAAAAATTAAAGGTCATAGGGACGCCACCGCCAGCAGGCCATGGCTCAACCCACAGAAAAGACGGTGACCAAATAACATCAGCACCGAAAAAGGCCAAAGATTTGCCGAAGACTTCTGACTCCGGTCGAGATTCCGGCACCAAAAAAAATCGGCATCGAGTCAAGCAAGCCTCGAAAAAGGTCATCGGAACTGAAAAAGACAATTTCATTGGGAATTTCGGTACCAAAAAAAATGGCTTCGGAGCCGAAACGCTCTTCCTACACTGAGGAGCAAGGGCTTTCTATGCAGCTCAAAGAAAGGCACAGATTTGAGCAAGATCTGGATGTAGAAGAACATGACCAAACGCAACAAAGGTTAGAAATCCAGAAGGACACAGGGAAGATACAAACCATCCCTCCGCTCAAATCCAAAAGAAAACTAGCCTTTCAAGAAACTGAGATGCAACCGAAAGCCAAAGTGGTTAGAGACAGGTCACCACCACCACAGTTCGCACCACAACCATCCCCACTGCAATCACCACACTTTTCACCAGTGGGTACACTGATGGCGCAGTCACCCACACATACTGGGATGACCCAAGATGATGCGGATCCCTGGGATCTATATGACCCACCTATAACGGACAACAGCCCAGAGTGTTATCCAAACAAGCCTTCACCACCAGAGGACAGTACAGCATATACGCAAGTACTAGCCAGGGCAGCTACGTTCCACAATGTAACAATGCACTCGGAACCATTGGAGGATGAACTCATTTTCAACACTCTGACATCCACTCACGCATCCTACCAAACTTTACCAATGCTACCGGCATGCTCAAGCACGCCCAACAGGTCTTCCAAGAGCCTGTAAAAGGGAGGGCCATTACGCCAAGGGTCGAAAAGAAATATAAACCGCGCCCGTCAGACCCAGTGTTTATAACCCAACAGCTCCCTTCGGACTCAGTGGTTGTGGGGGCTGCAAGAAAAAGGGCGAGTTCACAATTATCAGGGGATGCCCCACCCCCTGATAAAGAAAGTCGAAAATTCGACGCAGCGGGGAAAAGAGTGGCATCACACGCCAATCAATGGCGAATTGCAAACTCACAGGCCCTGCTTGCACGCCATGACAGGGCGCACTGGGACGAAATGCAAGACATCATCCAGCATTTGCCTAAGGAACACCAAAACGTGCCCAACAAGTAGTTGAAGAGGGACAGGCCATATCGAACAATCAAATACGGTCTGCCTTAGACTCTGCAGATACAGCAGCACGGACAGTTAACACAGCTGTAACAATTCGAAGGCATGCATGGCTGCGAAGTTCTGGATTTAAACCAGAAAGACAACAAGCGGTACTAAATATGCTGTTTAATCAACATCAGTTGTTTGGGCTGGAGGTGGATACCGCGATCGAGAAGATGAAAAAAGACACGGACACGGCCAAAGCCATGGGCGCGCTCTACTCCTCACAGTACAGAGGCACATTTAGGAGACCACAGTTTGGAGGGGGTTTCGACAACAAACATCTGAACCATCCACCTCCCAAACAAAACCCACCTACCAGTCGCAATACCAAAGAGGGGGGTTTCGTGGTTCCTACAGAGATCAATTCCCAAGAGGAAGAGGGAAATTCCAGCCCTCCAAACCAAGCCCTAGCAAACAGTGACTGCAATGTCACACTACCTCAACACTTGTCACCAGTGGGGGGGAGGCTAACCAAATACTACCACAATTGGACACACATTACCACAGATACGTGGGTCCTATCAATTATCCAACATGGTTATTGCATAGAATTCACAACATTCCCTCCAGATGTTCCACCAAAAGCGCACAGATTATCTCCACAACACTTAGACCTATTACAAATAGAGGTCCAAGCATTGCTACAAAAACAAGCTATAGAGCTAGTACCCTATCACCAGAAGGGAACAGGCGTTTACTCCCTGTACTTCCTTATTCCAAAAAAGGACAAAACATTAAGGCCTATCTTAGATCTCAGAACACTGAATCTCTTCATCAAATCAGATCATTTCTACATGGTAACACTTCAGGACGTAGTTCCCTTATTAAAAAAAAGGGAATACATGACAACACTGGATCTCAAGGATGCGTATTTTCACATACCCATCCATCCACAGGACATACCTCAGGTTTGTAAAACAAGGCAAACATTATCAATTCAAAGTGCTACCGTTCGGAATAACAACAGCACCCAGAGTATTTACAAAATGCCTAGCCGTAGTAGCAGCTCATATAAGGAAACAGCACATGCACGTATTCCCATATTTGGACGATTGGCTAATAAAAGCCAACACTCAGCAACAATGTCAATTTCACACGCAATACGTCATAGATACTCTACACAAACTAGTGTTTTCTATAAATTACCAAAAATCACATCTACAACCATCCCAAATACAGCAATACTTGGGAGAAACACTCAACACACAAAGAGCAATTGCCACTCCAAGTCCACAAAGAGTTAAGCCGTTCCAAAATGTAAGATCAAGCATGCAACCAAACCAACAATACACAGTAAGGTTTGTAATGAAACTACTAGGCATGATGTCCTCATGCATAGCTATTGTCACAAACGCAAGACTACACATGCAGCCCTTACAGCAGTGCCTAGCAAAACAATGGACGCAGGCACAGGGTCAACTCCAAGATCTAGTGCTGATAGACCGCCAAACACACTCTTCGCTTCAATGGTGGAACCCTGTAAATTTAAACAAAGGGCGGCCTTTTCAAGACCCAGTGCCTCACGTCATTATCACAACAGACGCTTCCATGATTGGGTGGGGAGCACACATCAACAATCACAGCATACAAGGTCAATGGAACAATCAACAAAAACTACTTCACATAAATCACTTGGAACTGCTAGCGGTATTTCTAGCATTAAAAGCGTTTTAGCCACTTCTAACCCACAAACACATTCTTGTCAAGACAGACAATATGACAACAATGTATTATCTAAACATATGGGGGGGACACTCGTCACAGCTGTGTCTCTTAGCACCAAAAATTTGGCATTGGGCAATTTACAACAACATTCGCCTGATAGCACAATACATACCAGGCATTCAAAATCAGTTGGCCGACAATCTCAGTCGAGATCAACAACAAACTCACGAATAGGAAATACATCCCCAGATTCTACAAGATCACTTCTAACGCTGGGGGACACCAAACATAGATCTATTTGGAACAAAAGAAAATGCAAAATGCCAAAACGTTGCGTCAAGGTACCCACACCCTCAGTCCAAGGGCAATGCTCTATGGATCAGCTGGTCAGGGATATTTGCTTACGCTTTTCCCCCTCTCCCGCTAATTCCTTATCTGGTCAACAAACTGACTCAAAACAAACTCAAACTAATACTTATAGCACCAACGTGGGCTCGCCAACCGTGGTACACCACACTGTTGGACCTATCTGTGGTACCCCACATCCAACTACCAAACAAACCAGATCTGTTAACACAACACAAACAGCAGATTAGAAACCGGAATCCAGCATCGCTCAACCAAGCAATCTGGCTCGTGAAGTCTTAGAATTTGGATATCTAAACCTTTCTAAAGAGTGTATGGAGGTCATTAAACAAGCAAGAAAACCCACAACCAGACATTTTTACGCTAACAAATGGAAAAGATTTGTTTGTTACTGCCAGGCTAATCAGATTACACCACTAGACGCCTCCACACAAAACATTGTAAGTTACTTACTACACTTATAAAAGTCCAATCTAGCCTTCTCTTCCATTAAAATACATCTCACTGCAATATCTGCTTATCTGCAGATTAAACATGCAAAATTGCTTTTTAGAATCCCAGTTATTAAAGCCTTTATGGAAGGACTAAAAAGAATCATATCCCCAAGGACACCACCAGTGCCTTCGTGGACTCTTAATATTGTGTTAACACGACTCATGGGCCCACCATTTGAACCCATGCATTCTTGTCAAATCCAATTTTTAACTTGGAAGGTAGCCTTTCTAATAGCAATCACATCACTTACAAGAGTTAGCGAAATACAGGCGTTTACTATTCAAAAACCCTTTATACAAATACATAAACATAAGGTGGTTCTCCGTACAAATCCACAATTCTTACCAAAAGTCATATCACCGTTTCATCTAAATCAAACGGTAGAACTCCCAGTCTTCTTCCCACAGCCAGACTCAGTAGCAGAAAGGGCATTACATACGTTAGACAGAAAAAGAGCGCTAATGTATTACATTGACAGAACAAAACAATTTCGGAAAACAAAACAATTGTTCTTAGCTTTCCAAAAACCACATGCAGGTAACCCCATATCCAAACAAGGCATTGCCAGGTGGATTGCCAAATGCATACAAACCTGTTACCTAAAAGCTAAAAGAGAATTACCCATTACTCCAAGGGCACACTCCACTAGAAAGAAGGGCACCACAATGGCTTTTCTTGGTAATATACCAATGACAGAGATTTGTAAGGCAGCCACCTGGTCTACGCCCCATACATTTACTAAGCATTACTGTGTAGATGTGTTAGCAACACAACAAGCCACAGTAGGACAGGCTGTACTAAGAACATTATTTCAGACAACTTCAACTCCTACAGGCTGACCACCGCTTTTGGGGAGATTACTGCTTTGTAGTCTATGCTCAGCATGTGTATCTGCAGCTACACATGCCATCGAATGGAAAATGTCACTTACCCAGTGTACATCTGTTCGTGGCATGTTGCGCTGCAGATTCACATGCGCCCTCCCACCTCCCCGGGAGCCTGTAGCCGTTTTAGTTGCATGTAAATATGTAAATAAATATTCCTTTACTACCCACTATGTATATACATTTCTACTCCATTGCATGGGCACCTCTAGTATCCTTACTTTACCAACTCCTACCTCACCCTTTGCGGGGAAAACAATCTAAGATGGAGTCGACGCCCATGCGCAATGGAGCCGAAAGGGAGAAGTCACTCGGTCCTGTGACTCGAAAAGACTTCTTCGAAGAAAAACAACTTGTAACACTCCGAGCCCAACACTAAATGACAGGATAATGCACAGCATGTGAATCTGCAGCACAACATGCCACGAACAGATGTACACTGGGTAAGTAACATTTTCCTTCTTCACTACTTCCTGCACAATTGGACTAAAACTCTACGTAAGTTACTAGTAGCTAGCTACAGATTTTATATTTCTATAGTTATAATCTGTCACCCACAAACCTTATCCCACTCGACCTGATGTCAGAGATTCATCTGTCACCTTTCCACTAGCTGCCTATCCTCCTACCTTGCCATGCCTCACACACCAGCACCTTGTATATTGTTTCTAATATATATTCATGCTCAGCCTCTGTACTTACAAAGGATAACTATCCAGTGCCTTTGTTTTAGTTTTAGGAAGCATGCAGAAGCAGCTATTTGTTGTTTCTTATGTGGTTATATTTCAGAGGAACTCCACAAAGTCATCTTACATTGAAGAGCACCTCTAGGTACCTTGTAATGCTAGAGAGTGGAAAAATCCCTTCTCCTGCTTATGTTTTGAGAAACAGAAAAATATGTGGAAATTGAGCACATTTAATTTTGTGAATCAGCCTTTTTAGAAAGCTCATGTTAGCGCAAACCTGAAAAGTAAGCCTTCACCTTTACCCGTGGTGCACAACACAGTATAGTCTGTGTTGTATGCCACATTACTAAAATACATTAAAAGTAGGCCACACGTGTGACCCTGTCATGTGTAAGAGTATAACATTTAGGAGTTTTTACGCCAACCTTTATGCATATAAAACCTTCACAATAAGGCCCATAATTAAAAGAAAATGCCAGCGCTGCTTTCCATCATTTTCACAATGCAGGGATGTGCCATATTTATTAGAATGCGGCGCACCCCTGTGTTGTTCCTCCGTTGGCACTAAATTAAGCTGCCTGTGGCAATGCAGGCATCCTTGCACCATCCTGCAACAATGTCTGCAACGATGTCTGCATTGAGGGGTTTGATTATTTACGTGTGGGAAGGTGTACCTTCCCGCACATTACCGATCACTAATGGCGATTTGGCACTTCTGTGTGAGCTACAGAATGCAGCACACCCAGAAGTGCCAAAGCGTCATTTTAAAATGATTGTTTATTTGCAGGAAGGGGCACCTAAACAATCATGTCTGGCATTTTTCTCTTTCTATGCGTGCTGTAGAGTGCAGCACGTATAGAAAAAGCAAAAAGACGAGGAGAAATGAAAACATTTCTCCTCGTTGTGCCCTGCTAATGCCCCACCTGGTGTGGCATTAGATTTTGATGCTGATTTACGAAATCCTGTAAATCCGAGGCAGCGTCAAAATGCAATGGGTGTTGCTGTGGTACGCCCACAGCAACACTCATTGCACGCCCCCTCCCACGCAAATGGCTGTGTATGAAGGGGCTGTATTTACAAGGTGGCATTAAGCCACAAAAAATGGGCTTAACGCCACTTTGTAAATAAGGCGCAGGGCATAGCGCACAGGAGCATTACTAAAAGTGACGCTCTTATGGCGCTAGGGGCTCTTAAATATGCCCCTACATGTTAATACTTTCAATTTTATATGTACTGCAAGTGTGGGTTACTACTTATAAATGTGGCTCAATCGTTTTAGGAAATGTTGCTCACTGTTTCCCATGAAGGTCTGAATTTTCTGCAGTTCAAAAATACATCTATACAGTGTTATTATTCAGTATGTTAGGCTACCGTATTTCTTTTACATTGAACAGCCATTAAACAGGTATAAATGTATTGGCTTTGAAATAATTCCTTGGAAAAGATGCTTGGTATTAGATATTTCCACTTTGGTGGGAAAGATGATAGTTTAAATTATTGTACTGAGACAATAACATTTTGAAGTTATTTTGCTCATTGCTAAGCATTCTGTCAGGATTAGGTATGGTGAATGCCGATGCCAACCCTGTGCCCCCCTTGAGCCTGAATACAATCCCCTAGTGTAGAAAAAGTGCTATGTATTAAACCTGTGGTAAACAGGAAAACATTTTTCGTAATTCACCAAAATTCCCTCTATTGCAAAGCCATCACTTGTTAAGGAATATATGACATTTAATACGGATCTCAGGTTTTATGTTAAACAATACCCAATACCAAGCAAGAATACCCCTCCGCCATATCAGATAGGGAAAGTCTCATATTCAAAACCAGCACATGCACCACAATGCAACCCAAAGGACATCAAGCACTCATGTATGTATTTTCTCAGTTGAGTTTCCAGTTGAGTTTCCAGCATGAAAACGGACTTCATAGTCTCCGGGGCTTTGAGTAGTGTCATGTGCACATCAGCCTTAGATGTTTCCTGTGACAAGTTTTGTCATTAAGGGCCAGATGTAGCAAAGTCCCAAATTGCGACTTGCAATTTGCGAGTCCCTGCGACTCGCAAATTGCAAGTCGCAATTTGGGATGCAGAAAGGTGTCTCAGACACCTTCTGCGAGTCGCTATGGGGTCGCAAAGACTCACCTCATTAATATTAATGAGGTGGGTCGCAATTTGCGACCCCATAGCGATTCAGGGCACTCACGGACATGGAGGCCTGCTGGGAACAGCAGACTTCCATGTCCGTGACTGCTTTTAAATAAAGCAGTTTTTTTTTTTTCAAAGTGCAACCCGTTTTCCTTAAAGGAAAACGAGCTGCACTTTGAAAAATAAACCGAAACCTATTGTTTTGGTATTTTTCAGGGCAGGTAGTGGTCCATTGGACCACTGCCTACTCTGAAAAATTATTTTTTAGGCCAGACACAACGGGGAAGGTGTCCCATGGGGACCCCTTCCCGTTTGCGACTGGATTACCATCCACCTCAAGTGGATGGTAACTGCGAGTCCATTTGCGACCGCGAATGGAATTGCATACCAGTGCGACTCGCAAATAGGAAGGGAACACCCCTTCCTATTTGCGACTTGGAAATGCATTTTGCGAGTCGGAACCAGATGGGCTTTAGCGAATCCGAGTCGCTAAAGTTTTCCTACATCTGGCCCTAATTCTCTTACAGCAACGGGGATGACTTCCAAAATGGTAATTATAGTAAGAACTTCCATTGCCTCACCCCGTGTGCTTCCTAATTCCGTTGGCTTTGTAGGAAATAGTCAACAAAAAACAAGTAAGAAACCTGGAACATGCATAAAAGATGGTGGTTCCCAGGAGCTAACATACTATCATTTCCAGTCAATAAGATATTCTTATTGACCTCAGAGTATCCTTCAATCAAGGATCTCCTTTGCTTCATACTTTGGGTCTTTGCTGAGGTCTACAGGAGGTGGAGGTGACAAAGTACATACAGGTAATTTGGCCAAAGATTTTAGCAGGGAGAGAAGAAACATAGAGTGGATGCACCAACTAATAGGTAGGAGTAATTAACTACTGTTAAGATGAGGAATGGACAAAGCAAGACTTGAACTTCCCAACAAAACCAGTAAGGCATAAGAAGTATGTGGGTAGCCAAACAGAATCTCCCATGTTGTAGTAGTGAGCAGGAACACATTGACAGCCCACAAACTTCTTATATGCCGCCTTAGCTACCTTTGTTTGTTGCACAGTGGCCTTATTTATATGTTTTAATGACTATATTAGAGTTTTAGCAGAGAGAACGGAAACACGAGGCAACTGTAGAGTAATCATTTGTATAGGAAATACACACGTACAATAGAATAGGGACTTCTTTAGAGAGCAATGTAAGGAATTATTATAAATGAATTATGCTTGTGGGATCCAGCAAACCCAGTGAACCTGATACTTTAATGAAGCACCAAAGATACTACTCATTGGTTCAGATCACTTTCTCGGTTTGTCCATTGTTTTCAGGATTACAGTTACTGAAAACATTAATGTGGACACCCAGTAACGGCATGAGAGCTGTCTAGAATCTTGATGTCAATTTAGAACCTCAGTCAGAGATGATTCTAGTGGGAAGGCTCTGAAAACTATTTTCTTCCTTAAATGTTAGCTGTATGCAAAAGGAGGAGCTTGCCCTTAACCACTAGTAGGTTCTGTGTATATGCTGCTGTAGTGGATGCAGATGAGGAGCAGCACAATGGAGCAACATGATTTCATGAACTGGAATTACTTGAGGCAGGCAGAAGGGACTGGCAGGCAACAAAGAGTAAACCTTAGCGAGTATCCCCCCCAAAAAAAAAACTACAAAAGATGGGTGCACACTGGTATGGCAACTAAGGAGGCCAGCAAGACACACAGCTGCCAGGCAAAGAGTATCTGGTTTCAGCTCTTTAAGTTCTGTCTCTCCCATTCTCACCCTGGAAGAAAAATACCATCACAATTTTGGATAGGCAAAGGTTTTTACTCTAAATCATCAGAGGCACCAAAATGGAACAGTAAGGGCATCAAGCACTTCTGTAGATAGTCTGCCGGTACAGTTTGCAGTGTAAGATTGGATTCCATAGTCTCCAGGTCTTTAGGGAATGCCATGCGTATTTCAGCCTTAGATGTTTCCTGGGATGAGTAATGTCATGAGCTCTTATACAGCAGTGGGGTGACCCCAAGTGGGTAATTATGATGAGAATCACCTCAACCACAACACATTCATACTATCTTGTTCGAAAGTGACTTTGGGGCTAATTGCCAGTTTGACGTTTGCAATGCAGGACCGCCAAACTTACGGGGAAGACCCACCATGGTGGCATTCCCCACTCTGCTACAAGATTTCTGCTGTCCTCACCTGGCTAACCAGCGGAAACCTTCAAATAGAGCGTTCCTGCAGTCAGTCCAGTGGGAACAGTTTAATGAGATAGCACTCGACTCCCTTAAAGGAGCTGAGTGCTATCTCGTAGTGCTAAGTGGGGGGGGGGGCATGGTTGTGGGTAGTGCAGTGGCCTCCCTGTGGCCACCTGCACTGCCTTTCCACTAGCCTTTTTACAGAAGGGTCCCAGTCATGAAAAAGCTGGCAGAAATGGGGTTGTAATAAGCTTGACAGCTGTTAGAAATGGGGTTTCTGGTTGGCTAGGATATACACCTAAGCCAGGCAGAACCCACCTCTCTAGTCAGGGAGGAGTTACACACCCAAGATAACCCCTGCTCACCCCCCTGGTAGCTTGGCACTAGCAGTCAGGCTTATCCCAGAGGTCATGTGTAAAGCTTTTGCACAACACACGTGACACAATAAATACACCACAAAGGAAACACAACAACAATTTATATAAAAATAAACTGTATTGCATAAAGCATATTTAGACCAAACACAACAAGTAACAGTAATACCCTGCTACACAAGCAGTTGTCAGAACATCACACAGTTTACTAGTACTCTGGGAAAGCAAGCAGTATTCGGGTAAACATATAGGTTACTGGTATTCTGCAACACAAGCAGTAGACAGGTTGTCCTCAACACCAAAAATGCACGTCATCATAAACACATTAGCATGGATGCCAAGATATAATCATGGATGCAAACATAAGAAGCTACAACACCATATGGCATATGTCATAAAACACTATCTCCCCTTCCCACTGCAAATGTCATCACAAAACACTCCCTCTCCAATGCAGGTACTGTAGACCCTCAAATGGCACTTAGCACAAAACAATAACAGGGCATAATAAGTTAGGGCAGGTCATAGTACACCACAAACGAGTATTGTGAGGTCGTAAAGCATATCAGGGTTCTGCCTCACGTTCAGTGCTCCCCTCAGCACCTTCTCACGGAGGTTACAGCGCGGTTTGCGCTTCTACTAGGGGTTATTTAGCTAGGGAAAAAGGGCAATACATCCAGCACAGAAGCTCTGGTGCTCCTAGCATCGTAAATACAGTAAAGAAAAGGCTGGACAGGGATGGGACCTCCGTCAAGGGTTCTGTCCCGCCCTGCAAATCACGGCCAGAACCAGGTAAGCTTCAGGAAAAAACACCATACATCTATTCCGCACTTCTTTTTAGAATTGGAATCATGCACTTTTTACCCCACCCCATGAGAGGAATTACCTTTACTTGCGGGGCACATCAGCGTGAGTGATATAACATCTGAAGCATATCCCTGGGTCAGTGAGTGCTGGTCTCGTGTTGGGCGCCCTACCTGAGAGGCCAAAGTGCTGCATACCTGCTGCACGGAACCAAGAGTGTACAGTGGCCTCGTGAGTCCTGTTGCAGAGTCTCAAGCTCCTCCGAGCTTCAGTGGGAGGAAGGAGACCTGATTTCCAGCCAGGAGCAAAGTTGAGATACCTCACTACCAGCGCTCCCACACTTCACAACGTTACTCAGAGGGGCGCTCCTCTTGTCTTAGAGGAAAAACAAAGTGCTTGCCAAGCGCTTGCAGCCAGCTCCACATGCTCTGGGCTCCTGTGAGCACTGTAGGGGACCCAATGGGGCAGGCAGGCCAGCACACAAGAAGATGTTCAGGTGGTGGTTCCTTGTGGTAATCCCACCAAACCTTGGCAGTCCAGAATCAGAGGAAAGGCAGACAGCAAGGCAACATATAGAAAAGCAATCCAGGTGAGTCCTTTAGGCCACCCAGCAAACACTAGGCAGCAGGCCAACAAAAGAAGAGCAGTCCAGATGAGTGCTTTTTGCTGTCAAGTAGCCTCTCTGACAGAAGTTCAGTCCCATTTCCAAAAGTGGGCTCTCAATGTGGAGGACAACCCCCTGTACTTATACTCTTCTTGTGCAGCCTCCACTAAAGGGGAGAGGGGATTACAACCAGCACTAACCATTTCCAGGGATGTCACCTCTCACCTCCAGCACCAGCTCCAGACATCAGTAGGGGGTAAATGAGCCCTTTGTGTGAGGCAAACATAAACTTTGCACTTGTATAGCACACTACTCACCTGTTAGGGACTCAAGGCACTGTACACATACTGTTGTGGGACCCCTCCTGGCTTTTCCCTGTGAGGCACCCACCCCTGGGCAAACCCCAGGGTGAAGCCAGGCATCCAAGCACTGTGAGGGGCATTGTGGAGATTAAGCAAGCTAGTGGCCAGAGGGGGACCCATTAATTAGATTAGGCACAGAGGCAAGAATTATCTGGTCCAAGAGAATTGAGCCCAATACCCAACAAGCCGGGGATTGAACCCTGGTCCCAGGCCAGATCTCTGCATCAAGGTCTGCCGCTCTAACCATTGTGCCACTCTTCTCCACAGGTTTGAAAGTCTACTTCTGTGGGGGGTGCAAGCTGCACTGCAGGCCCACTAGTAGCATTTAATTTACAGACCCTGGGTATAGGATACTAGATTGGATCTTGGATATTGGATTGGATCTCATACTTCTCATTGATGGGATGATCATCAAAATATTTTCTTCTGTTATCAATAACCTATATTTTAAAGCCTCAGCTTTTTACCAATCAGTTGCTCCTGGTTTCATAATAAAGATCAGTAACATGCTTAACCCACCCACAAACTTCTTTGTACTTAAGTCTCTATTAAACCAGATACTATATTTAATATTATAATTGCACTAACCAGTATTGTAATTATGATCTTTCACTACTGCAATGGTGGTTACACCAGGAATGGGCTAAAAGTACTATTTGTAACAGTACATGTCCCTATTGTTGTCATCATTCAGATACATATATATAAATATATATATATATATATATATATATATATATATATATATATATATATATGGAGAGAGAGAGAGAGAGCGAGCGAGAGAGAGAGAGAGAAAGAGAGATTTGCTTTACACAATAAGGCACAAAGTAAAGATCTGTAAATGGGTTCTTGATGTTGTACTTATGCTAATCTCTGGCAAATGTACCCAAGGACACAATGGCCCTCAATACAACCCTGGCGGCCGGTGTTAAAGCAGCGGTAATACCGGCAACAGGCCGGCGGTAAAAGAAATGGAATCACGACCATGGTGGAAACCGCCAACATAGACAGCCACTTTAACACTCCGACCGCCACTGAGGTAGAAACAAACACCGCGTCAGTAGCCGCCAACAGACAGGCGGAAGACAAAGTTCAGCCCACTGTATTACAACACGCCTATCCGCACCTTTTCCGGGGCGGTACCAACACCATCAAAAGCACGGCGGAAACAGTACTTGGAACGGAAACCACTCACCTCTTGACACCCAACAAGGAACCAGTGCACCATGGAGCCCGAACTACACGTCCTGCCCATGCTGGTCTTCCTCTTTCTGTTTCAGGAGCATGAAAGACGCCAGCGACGACCACAGTGAGTACTGCACCTAGCACACAGGGGAGGGGGGAGGCAAAAGAGAGTGACACACACACGCAACACGCAACACCCCCACCCACACCCTTACCCACAACACCATACACACAAATACATGCAGCAACATTACATATACACCCCGTCACCTCCTGGAAGAACGCAGGGACAAAATGAAATGATTGTAACAAGTGTAATCATTGAAATATCAGATAGGCCAAATTCAAATATCAGTATATACAAATATGTACACAAACTACACAAGTATGTATATGAATGAAATCATTGTCCGTGGATCAGTGTCCCAAAATGCATGGGCAAAGCCCACACAAGATACCTGACTCAAAACAGAGAGAACACTGCAGGGGCATCAGATGGAAAATAAAGAGGCACCTCGGGGGGCGCACCTTAGTCGGATGAACGGACGACGCCACTGCTCCACGAGGGGGCTCCATGCCCACTGATTGGTCTTGGGGAGTGCAAAGCCACAGTCTCACAAGTCTCTCCAGTGGGTGGTTTGCCCACTGCTTTATCCTGGGAAGTGCAAAGCCAGTCTCACAAATCTCTCCAGTGGGTGGTTTGCCCACTGCTTTATCTTGGGGATTGCAAAGCCACAGTCTCAAAGCCACAGTCTCACAAATCTCTCCAGTGGGATGGTTTGCCCACTGCTTTATCCTAGGGAGTGCAAAGCCACAGTCTCACAAGTCTCTCCAGTGGGTGGTTTGCCCACTGCTTTATTCTGGGGAGTGCAAAGCCACAGTCTCACAAGTCTCTCCAGTGGGTGGTTTGCCCACTGCGTTATCCTGGGGAGTGCAAAGCCACAGTCTCACAAGTGGATGTCAGTCTCCACTGGTTCTGGAGGGGGCATTGTGCCCAGAGTGCTTCATCCTGCCAAGGACTGAGGTAGTAGATGTGAATCTCCACTGGTTCTGGAGGGGGCTTTGCACCCAGAGTGCTTCATCCTGCCAAGGACTGAGGTAGTGGATGCCTTTCTCCACTGGTTCTGGAGGGGGCTTTGTGCCCAGAGTGCTTCATCCTGCCAAGGACTGAGGTAGTGGATGCCTTTCTCCACTGGTTCTGGAGGGGGCATTGTGCCCAGAGTGCTTCATCCTGCCAAGGACTGAGGTAGTGGATGTGAATCTCCACTGGTTCTGGAGGGTGCTTTGTGTCCAGAGTGCTTCATCCTGCAAGGACTGAGGTAGTGGATGCCTTTCTCCACTGGTTCCGGAGTGGATGCCTTTCTCCACTGGTTCTGGAGGGGGCTTTGTGCCCAGAGTGCTTCATCCTGCCAAGGACTGAGGTAGTGGATGTGAATCTCCACTGGTTCTGGAGGGGGCTTTGTGCCCAGAGTGCTTCACATGCAGTGTGGCAGGTCCCATTCCCTCACCTGGGTGTGTGTGCCACGAGATTGCCTTGGAACAGGTACTGTGATACTCCATGGAGGCAGAGACACACTCCACCCTGCTGCGACTTCGCCTGCCACCAGCAGGTACAAACAGTGCTGGGTGTCATGCCTCATGTACGCTGTGCAGGGTCCAGGACGTCTCCTGCAGCCTCGGACAGCTGGCCACTGGGGATGATTGCCACGTCAGCTGTGGTGGCACTGTCTGAGCGCGTCGCAGGACTGGTGGCCGTGGTTTCAGCGGTGTCTGTGGCAGAGGTGCTGGCAGTGGTGCATGTGTCTGCACCTGTTGAGGGGCGCAGCAGGACGTCTCCTACAGCCTCGGACGTCTGCCCACTGGGGATGTTGTTGGGGACTGTTGCTGAGAACTGTTGCTGAGGCAGCAGACATGCAGGTGGCGGTGCAGGTGGCAGTGTCCACTGCCGTACAGGTTGTTGTTCTGTTTGACAGAAGGGGTGACTGGTCCCTCAGCCGGAGCCTCCGTGCCCTGTCCTGACCTGCTCTTCGCCTTGTGTCCCTTCCCCACCTTTGATGTTGCTGCTGGTCCCTTGCCACTGTCCCCTTTTGGCTTGGAGGAGCCCTTGCTTGGTGGTAGCTGCGGCTTCTCCCTCCGGCATGTGGGCACCTTCTTCACCTTGGCAGGTGGCGGAATGGCCTTCTCCTTGGCCTCGCTAGGTGGCACACTAGCAGCCCTGATGGGTGCCGCCCGCGATGTGACCGCACTTGCTGAGACCACTGTGCTGGATGATTTGGTGGCTGAGGTGCTGGGCTGGGACCTGGACAGCCTGGCCCTTGGGGAAGAAAGGGGGGGAGGTGTTGGGAAGAGGTCAAAGTTAGCGAGGAAAGGTTTTTTAGACACACTGGGTCGGGAAGATGGAGGGGGTTTGGGAGTGGAGGAAGAGGTAGTGGCTGTAGGAGGTGTATGTCTGCTGAATTTGGGTGAAGGTGCATGGGCCGGAGGCTGTTGTGAGGTGGATGGCTGTTGGGTGGGTGTGTGCCAGTGTTTGTGTACTTTGGGAGGAGGGCTCACAGACACAGTGGGAGAGGACACAGGGGGTGTGTGAATGGTAGTGGGGGTGGTGATTGCACGTAAGCGGTGTGTGGTGATGGGTATGCTGGTGATTGAGGTAGTGGATGAAGATGTAGTGCATGCAGGTGTGAGTGGAGACAAGACAGGGAGGGAGGAGGAGGACGTGGAGGAGGGGGACACAGTAGAGGCAGTGTATGTTGGTGTGTCTGCATGGGGATGGTGCCTGTGAGTGCCTGTTGGATGTGTGGTGCTTATGTTTGCCATGTCCACTCTTGTGTGTTGATGAGTGTGTATGCTGGTCTGATAGTGTGCTTGGGATAGGCTGAGGTACAGGGGATTGGGTCTGGGTAGAGGAAGTTGGAGGAGGGAGGCTGGACACAGGGACAATGGCTGCCATCAATGCTGAGGCCAGAGCCTGAAATGCTGTCTGTTGGGCCGCCACGCCAGAATGAATGCCCTCCAGGTATGCATTTGTTTGCGGCAAATGCCTCTCAACACCCTGGATGGCATTCAAAATGGTTGATTGCCCAACAGTGAGGGATCTCAGGAGGTCAATAGTCTCCTCACTGAGGGCAGCAGGGCTGACTGTGGCAGGGCCTGAGGTGCCTGGGGCAAAGGAGATGCCCACCCTCCTGGGTGAGCGGGCACGGGAATCTTGATGAGGGGCTGCTGGGAGGGCAGTGCTGGTAGGGGGGTGGCAGCTTTACCTGTTGATGCAGTGGGCACAGAGGTACCCGCCACTGCAAGGGAGCTCCCATCAGAGGAGGAGTCGCTGTAGCTGGTGTCTGCTCCTGTCCCCGTCGTGGAGCTCCCCTCGCCCTCCGTCCCACTGGTGCCTTCTGACTCCGTTACTTCACCCTCCAGGGTCATGTGGGATGCAGCTCCCTCCTGCTCCGGTGCCACTGCTCCTCCGCCAGATGATGCTAATGCACACAAGGACAGGGTGACAAAACAAAAAGGGGGGGAAAGTCACAGGAGACACATGGTCAATGCCTGCAACACCACTACCGTTGGTTGACACAACACACAGGGAGCAGCCCTATGCACAAAGCCATGGACTGCCAGGGCAGGGGAAAAGCACATGCCCATGGTGGACTCTGTCAAGAACCATTTCATGCACAGCTGGAACCCATAGGAGCCTGACTATGTGTAGAGGGCAAATACCACCTTTGGGGTTGGACTGGGAAAAAGGCTGCAAATCAATGGATCTACCTTTGCGCGTCTGCCCTGGTCTAGGGGAACCCACAGCCCACCACCCCCACCCAGACACCTCGTCAAGCACGCAGAGTCAGCTGAATGAGAGTGTACTCACCCCCTTGTGGCTGCTGTGATGCCCTCAAGCGCCCATCCAACTCAGGATATGCCACCGCCAGGATCCGGTACATCAGGGGGGTCATGGTGCGACGGGCACCCCTTCCACGTTGGGAGGCCATCCCCAGCTGGGCCTCTGCCATCTTCTTGCTCCAGTGGCGCAGGTCCTCCCATCTTTTCCGGCAGTGGGTGCTCCATCTATGGTAGACCCCCAGGGTCCGCACTTCCTTGGTGATGGCACGCCAAATACCCTTCTTCTGGTGGGTGTTGACCTAGAGGAAAATTGAAGTAAGAATGGATGTTACTCCCCGTACATTTCTTCTCACACATTGGCCACAAACCTCCGACCCTGGCCCAGAAATACATACACACACAATCCTCACATGCTGGCCTGTCACCCCCGTCTTCCACCCACGACCCTCCATACACTCATGTGCCATCCACCATGCACACAGTTTACTCACCTGTTTGTCTGGAGGACCGTAGAGTTGTGTGTACTGGGGGGAGGACCCCATCCACCAGTTTCTCCAACTCCTCCGCAGTGAAGGCAGGGGTCCTTTCCCCAGACACTGTAGCCATTGTCACTTCTAGACGCAGGTCACAGCAGCACTTGCAATGTAGGTCCTCTCCTGTTAAAAGTCAGGTATCAAGTGAGTGAACAGACAGAAAATGGCGGTCACGTCTGCGGCGGTGCGTACCGTCACTGCCAGCGTACATCGTCATTGGCTCCTGGAACCCATAGGGCCCAATGATAACCAATGCTGAATTGGGCAGCGGTCTTTGACTGCCTACCGCAACGCTGCACAACGCCAGCACAGTTACCTCATTTCCCCTTGTCCCACCTTACAGGTCAGGCAGCTGCCATTTCAGGGGGCCACATGGCAGGCCAACTAACTGCGTCACATCTAGTTAGGCCAGGAATACGGACAGACAGAGGCACATAGAGAAAATGTAACGATTGTGCTAAACAGCCTTGTGAAACCTATGTGGTGTATGACCCTCTGCTCACCATTCTCATACAAAGGGCACGTCCGCTGGGGCAGGTGGTGAGATGGCGGCATCCTCCGGTGTACAGACCCCTGGTGGACCTGTCGACTTACAGACTTGATCGTGCAACAATCCAGGAACTGTGGCCCAGTTGGAGCCAGACCTGATGTCAGCTATCCGCCATCCCACAGGAATACCCCCTCTAGTCCTGTCAGTACTCCATTTCCTGGCCAGTGGGTCTTTTCAAACAACAGTAGCCATGGCATCAGGGATGTCACAGCCAATGTTCTCTAACGTGTTGTCCAGAGTGTTATCTGTCCTGCTGAAATACATGCGCAGCTACATCGTTTTCCTTCAGGTGGAGGATATGCCCACAGTGAAAGGTTACTTTTATGCCCTGGGACAGATCCCCAACATCATTGGTGCCATAGATGGGACACATGTGGCATTTGTCCCACCGCCCCACCCCCGCAGGAATGGACAGGTGTGCAGAAACCGGAAAAGCTCCCATTCAATGAATGTGCAGAAGGTGTGTTTGGCAGACCAGTACATCTCCCATGTGAATGCAAAGTATCCTGGCTCAGTGCATGACGCTTACATTTTGAGGAATAGCAGCATCCCTTATGTGATGGGCGAACTCCAGAGGCACCGTGTGTGGCTAATAGGTGAGCCTAAAGTCCCCACACTTTCATTTGCTATCTGGGTATGGGAGATTCCCTATTGTTTGGAGGATGTCTAACAGTTGTCCCTAGATATTTGCAGGTGACTCTGGTTACCCCAACCTGTCATGGCTACTGACCCCAGTGAGGAATCCCAGGACAAGGGCAGAGGAATGCTACAATGAGGCACATGGGTGAACTAGGAGGATAATAGAGCGCACCTTCAGCCTCCTGAAGGCCTGAAGGCCTCCATCTGACAGGTGGATCCCTATACTACTGGGATCCACCTGTCAGAAGAAGGTGTGCCAGATTATAGTGGCCTGCTGTATGTTGCACAACCTGGCTTTGCGATGCCAGGTGCCTTTTCTGCAGGAGGATGGGCCTGATGGTGGTCTTGTGGCAGCTGTGGAGCCTGTGGACAGTGAAGAAGAGGAGGCAAAAGAAGAAGATGTAGATAACCGAAACAACATCATCATGCAATACTTCCAGTGAGACACAGGTAAGAGGATGGAACTGCTTTCAACATCTCATACTATTGTAGGACCTAGCATAAATCTGCCTTTTTTACCTCTCTGTATGGACCTTGACTTGTCACTTGGCCTTTCCATTTCACAGATCTGGGTCCACTTTGTGCCCTCTGCTGTTTACTGCTGGCCTACAACTGTGTAACATTGGTATGTGAACAAGTACATTGACATTGAGGGGGCGTGGCTAGCCAGCCAAGATGGCGGACGCAAGCTGATCGAGCTCCACGTCCCGGCTCCGGTTTATCCGGCGCCAAAACACACATGTGGGGCCAGTGACCACTAAACAGAGGGTGCTAAACCTCCCAAGGCTCTAGGGGTCCTGATTGCGGCACTACGACGCCGCATACGAGGCAGAAAATCGCAGCGGAGCATATACAGCCACAGGTGGCAACCCATACAAGGGAAGCGAGGAGGACGGGCTGTGCCGGTTGTGAGCAACGCTGGAGCCGGAGCAGAGCGGAGCCCGCGCCAAGTGGGTTGCTGTACCCGCTGCTGTGCCTGGGCGCCCAGTGACCGGGGAAAGTGCGGGACCCTGCCGCGGCACTGCGGAAGCTGCGGGGGTGAGGTGGGCCTGCTCCTGCGCGCCGCGGGCACCCCGAGGCTATCGACACGCACGTCCATGGGACCCCTTTGACAGCCCTGAGGACCGAGTACCTGGACAGACGGCATGGATTCATGTAGCTGGGCTGCTCGTGCTGCTGCGCAACAACTTTCCTGACACGCATGCAAGCACCCAACACCTCCATTGCTACAACAACGCTGTACCCTGCTGGTGGAGGAATCTAGGGGGGCCTCATCCCTATTCTTTAGGCCACCTGTCATAGTTTTATGGTCTAGGGAGTGGACAACACGCCCCATATTGACAATACGAGGGGAGGACAAGTTACATTAGCCAATTTGATGGAGTGGGATAAACGTATGCCTAAATAGGCTTGCCCTGCTGCCTGGACGTGAGACAGGCCGGGACAACCAGTGCTGTTAAATCCGCTGGGCCTGCGTGGTGTGCTAGTGGGTCTCTCTGGACGATAATTAATGGGGCATATCCCGTGAAGCGGAGCAACAATCTAAAATATTGCCGATATCCTTACAGACTAGATATGGCAGGGGCTGTCCGCCTCCACTATGGAACTGGTGCTAAGAACATGCAGGAGGCCGCAACTCAAGATAGTCAAAAACTAGATGCTGTGCTGGCGACGGTGGAGCATGTAGGCGACTCGCTGGAGCGGGCCCGCACCTCCCTGGAGGGCAAAATTGACATGGTGACTAGTGACCTTGTCTTGTTACATGCGGATCACCGCAAATTAGCGGAAAAGACAAGTACGCTTGAGGCACGAATTGACGAACTGGCGCCCACGGCATCAAGGCTGGAGACTACAATGGGAGAAGCACTGGCCCACGTAGGTGAATTGGAGCGTCGTGTTGAGGACGCAGGGGGCAGCACCCGAAGGAACAAGATACGGGTCATTGGCTTTCCAGAGGGTGCGGAGGGCCGTGACACAGTTGCCTATTCCGAGGCTTGGCTCCGGGGGCTGGTACCAGAGGGAACCCTGACACCTTTCTTCTCCGTGGAGCGTGCACATCGGATCCCTGTTAGGCCACGACCACCCGGAAGCGGCCCTTGTCCCTTCATACTTTGCTTGCTCCATTACGCGGATAGGGATATTGTTCTTCGATCAGTCAGGTCGTCTCCCCCGCCTCGAGTGGATAACGCCCAGGTCATGCTGTTCCCTGACTACACGTTGGCTGTGCAGAGAGACCGTGCCTCCTACCTACCCTTAAAACGCAAGCTCCGGGCCCTGAACCTTGAGTACTCCCTTTTATTTCCGGCCAAGCTCCGCATAATAACTGAGAACAAATCCCACTTTTTCATTACACCAGAAGCGGCGTGGGAATGGTTGGAGTCTACAGGCCGTATTAGTGGTCAAGGCCCGGAGGGGAATCCGCCGGTGCCACGGGGAAGACGCACCCGCACGAGACGCAGCCGCAGAGCTCATGGCACTACCCCGGAGAGGGCAAAACATGTTCCTGATTACAGACATGTCATGCACCGCTGAATTGATAGGCTGGGGACACATCTGGGAAACTACAGGGGACTCTCCCAATGGGGCGCATAAACCACCCTTGTGCTCCTGCTGTCCACAGGTACCAATTTCCATTGGCCCCACCCTCACTCAATTACCCACACATACCGGAGTATGCTCACCTTCAAGTCACTCGGCCTTCCCCACTCTCCTACTAGTGGAGACTTATACATAGTTGTTTTGTTGACCTTATGGGTTATTTGGTTTGGGCAGATACCGGTTGTCTCTCTGCTCTGATGGTATTTTGTTTGTTAGTGTTGATATAGAGGCCATACCTTATTAGCCTGATGCAGTGTTGTAACCCCACTACTTCACACATGACCCTTCCTACACAGGCCACACAGTTAGTTTGTTGCTCTCACTACCAAAAACCACCATGAATACCTATACTGCTCTCACATGGAATGTGTGCGGCATACATACGCCAAAGCGACGATACTCTATATACTCCTAACTTAAAAGACACATATAGCCTTCTTACAAGAGACCCATTTGGTGCTCCCAGAGGTATCTTGTTTGCAGCGACGATGGAGAGGTCAGTTATTTGTGACAGGTCACTCCACCTACGCTGGGGCGCTCGGGTTTGGATTAGGTTGGCCATTCCCTTTGTAGCAGAAGATCAAATAATTGATGATCAGGGGCGCTATATGTTGGTGCAGGGACGACTTGCGGGCTGGGCCTTGGTATTAGTTACCATTTATGCACTGAATCTAGATCAGGCCTCCTTCCTCCACTCCTTATCCAACCAATTATTGGGGTGGAGCCACTAAACCTGGCTACTGGGAGTAGACTTTAACAGTATACTGGACCCCGATTTGGACCGATCCTTTCCCCCATTGCCCACGGCACCCACCATGCCTGCCGCATGTGCGTTAAACACTGGGACTCAAGACTGGCACCTGCAAGACATATGGCGTCACCGCAACCCTATTGACAGAATCTACTCATATTACTCCGCCCCTCATTCCCTGCATGTGCGCCTCAACAGAATACTGTGCACGCATAATTTATATTCTGCAGTACTGGATACTGATTATTTAGGCCGCACACACTAAGATCACAATCCACAACTTGTACAGCTAGGCTGGGATACCTCTCCCCCTACTATACCTGTCTGGAGGCTCTGACCCGAGCTTCTGGAAGACACAGCATTTAAAGCATCATTGGGTGAGAAATTCCTGAATACTTCACACATAACAGGGGTTCCGCGTCTTCCAATCTGGTGGAATGGGATGCCTTCAATGTCTTTATTAGAGGTCACTGTATGGGAATGCAGTGGAGTCTGCGACGCTCTGTGGAGGGTGAGCTCACTCGGGTAGAGCGGACCTTACTGTGGCCTGAACAGGAAATTACCCGAAGTCCTATGGGGATGGCACGCCTGTCATCAGCTCGGGCTGAGCATCTATCTCTTTTAGAGCAGTTACGCTGTTTAAATTACGCGCCCTTTCAGCGTGCACCCATACCTCTGCTGACAAATCGGGCAAACTCTTAGCCTGGCTGATTGGACCCGAACGAGACCATGGCCCGATTGTGGAGATTCGCTCGGTGTCTGGAACCGTACTCCATACACCCTCAGAGATACACTCTGCGTTTACACAGCACTATAGGGCCCTCTATGGCTTGGCTGTCTCGTCGAGTCGGCAGACCTGTGCAGAATTCCTCTCATCAATTACACTGCCCCGCCTGACAGAGGCCCAGCTGGACACACTGGAGGAACCTTTAGAGCTCTCAGAAATCCAGGCTAGTATACATGATTTATCTGCAGGTAAAACTCCTGGCCCAGATGGTCTTCCAGATGATTTTTATAAGACCTTTTCCTCTATTCTTGTGCCTCATCTCCTCCGCATATATGAGGAGTCAGTGCAGAGGAGATCTCTGTCGGCATTGCAGAACGAGGCACTATTGGTGTCACTCCCCAAAGCGGGCAAAGACCCACTAGAGCTTGGCTCCTATCCACCATTAGCAATGCTTAACACAGATTATAAAGTACTGGCCAAGACAGTGGAGACGCGGTTGGCGCCCATGGTGCCGGACCTTGTGCATGCCGACCAGACCGGATTTGTGCCTGCACGCGAGATCTCTCATAATATTAGGCGGCTGTTCCGGGTCATGCACTATTCGAAACAGGACTGGCAGGATGCCTGGTCCTTGACCTGGAAAAGGCCTTTGATTCCTTGGAATGACCATATCTTTTTGAAATCTTACGGCGGTTTGGCTTGGGACCTTGCTTCCTCCGTATGGTTAGGCTGCTATACACTAACCCCAAGGTCCGGGTCAGGACGGGTGGGAGTATCTCGGAACTGGTTGAGGTGCGCAGGGGCACAAGACAGGGCTGCCCCCCTCTCTCCCTTGCTGTTTTCCCTTGCCGTGGAGCCCCTGGCGGTGTTGCTACATGGCCGAGGTCCCCACTGGAGCATTGCTCTGGGAGACGGCCTGCACACTATATCATTGTATGCAGATGACCTCTTACTGTATTTCAGGGATATCACACATGTCCCCTCAGAAGTCGGGACAATATTGCAACACTTTGCCACGCTCTCCGGATTATGGGTTAACTGGGCAAAGTCATGCCTCTTTCCCTTTGACCCCAACCTCCCCAACCCAAGGTTGCACCTCTCTGGTGTGGAGGTTCCCTGGCAGCCACACACATTCCGATATTTAGGCATTCACATCTATCACCAAAAAGAGGATTTGTTTGACGGAAATCTTGGTAAGGCGATGACGTCTATTAGATCCCAGATGTCCTTTTGGCGAATGCTGCTGCTGTTTGTAGCAGGTAGAATTGCCCTCTTGAAGATGATTGTGTTACCACAACTATTATACTATTTCGCCAATCTGCCATACTACATACCGGTCAGTTTCTTTAGGGAACTGGAACCTCAACTACACAAATTCATCTGGAATAAGGGGCGCTGCAGAGTTGCGCTTAAGAAACTTTATTTGCCTTTAGAGCAGGGCGGTCTTTCAGCACCTAACCTTGAGCATTATTACTTGGCCTCCCAGCTCCAGCGGGTGTCCAGATTGTTGGCGGGACTATATCTCTCTAACACAGCAACTACCACAGGGCCCTGGTCTCTTATGCGATTGACGCACCTGTTCCACCCACTCACGCTCTCTGCGCCCCCAGAGGAGCTCAGTTAGACACAGATATCTTACACATGCTATGGTCCTGCCCTTCCTTGCACAACTATTGGGGAGCTGTAGTCGCTTGTTTATCAGCATGCACAGCGCGCACACTACCACCCACATGGGAGACCTGCGTGCTGGGTTTATTTCACAGAGCTATTGCACGTTTTTTGGATCTGGGATTTATAACAACCAAAAGGCTGATAACCCGCAGATGGAGGGCTGCCGAGGCGCCTACTGTATCAGCCTAGAACCAATCATTTTTTACCTTGGCGAGAGCCGAGGGAGTGGCGATGAGGCGGGAGGATGCACTTGGTCTGCGCAAATACCCCCTTTCAGGTAGCTGGGAAGCGATGTTGTCACTCTTGCAAATCCCAGAAACTGATCCCGACTTGGCGGGGATAGCCTAGCATTTAAGGTGGCCTAGCGACTATTGAACACTGGGGGCACCATGAAAGGATTACTGACACGTTTACCATTTATTGCCCCCTAATGCCATATAATTAAATTGGGACAAGGAAGACACTAAGCACCAGGATTTCAAACACGGCTCAAAGCACACAAATGCACCCCCATAACATTGAGGGAATTCCACACGCGCGTAGGCACAGCAATACTACCATCGCATATTTAAAGATAAGGTACTCCATTGTTTAAGACTGTTACTGTTCTTTATTCGTTATTATTCCAGGATTTGCATTTATATGCAAATGCGTAATTGCCTGTACAGTTAAACGGACAGGCAAAGTTGCGATAAGACGACTGATGCCCTGTGTTTCAACCCAGAGTTCCATCTAAGTTACATGTGAAATGCTTATATGCAGGCTTAGATAGATTTCATTGACTGTACGCTGTGATGTACGAATTCGGATAAATAACTCATTGTCCTCTTTGTGATCGTTGTATATCTACTAATCCATGTTGGAAAGAATCACAGGTCTGTGCAATGTAGAACAGCTGTACTTGTCCACTGTGTCAATATTTCAATAGAATCAAACTGTTATGACATAATTGAAATGATAATAAAAAGATTCCTAAAAAAAAAACAAGTACATTGACATTGCTATATTTCAGAGAGGTTGCAATTACACATTCGTGAAAGCACAGACTGACTCCAGATTGTTTTGTGATTCAAGGGTGTTTATTTCTGTGCTAATAAGTGAAGGGGTGTGTGAAATAGGCTGGGGTGATGGTGGAGGAATGTCCATGGTAGAGACCAGTCTCTTGATCTCACAGGTGCATTGCCCAATGGGGCATAGGAAGGGGAGCAATGGCAGTTTAAGGTGGACAGGGTGACAAAGTGAGACAGAAGGGTGACAATCAGGAGGGTCTTATTTCCTGGTGGGGGTCTTGGCAATGTTTTCTGTCTTGTTCCTGGATTTCAGGGACCATTTGCAGGGTGGTTCTCCTTCTGCAGGGGGTGTGGTGCTGGTGGCCTGTTGGTCCTGTGGCGTGCCTCATGTTCACTAGCGCCGGCGGAAGTGGAGGGCTGTTCATTGTCCAGGCTAGTGTCAGGGGCCCGTTGGTGTGCCACTGTGTCCCTCATGGTGTTGACAAGGTCTGCCAGCACCCCTGCAATGGTGACCAGGGTGTTGTTAATGGACTTCAAGTCCTCCCTGATCCCAAGGTAGTGTTCTTCCTGCAGCCGCTGAGTCTCCTGAAACTTGGCCAGTACTGTGCCCATGGTCTCCTGGGAATGGTGGTATGCTCCCTTGATGTCGGAGAGTGCCTCGTGGAGTGTCGGTTCCCTGGGCCTGTCCTCCCCCTGTCACACAGCAGTCCTCCCAGCTTCCCTGTTATCCTGTGCCTCTGTCCCCTGAACTGTGTGCCCACTGCCACTGACCCCAGGTTCACGATTTCCTTGGGTTGGTGGGTTTGCCTGGGTTCCCTGTAGTGGTGGACACACTGCTGATTGATGTGTCCTGGGGACAGAGGGATGGGCCCACTGGGTGGGTGCTGTAGTGGTGTTTTCTGAGGGGGGAGGTTCTGTGGTGGCTTGTGACAGTGGCAAGGGAACCGACTGTCCAGAGGTCCCTGATGGGCTGGGCTGGTCATCTTGATCCAGGCGTGCAGAGCTGCTGTCATCACTGTGGGCATCTTCTGTGGGGGGACTGGATATGTCTGGTACCTCCTGTCCGGTGATGTTGGGTATGGGTCCTGTTGGGGTGTAAATGCATAGTTTTAGTATCTGTGTGTGCCATTTGTGCATTGGGTAAGGTACCCTCTAATCCTGTGCTTGCATCATTGTGTTTGCCCTATTGTGATAGTTGGTTTGGGGTCTGTGTGGGTATCTGTACTGGACATGGTTTGGTGATGGGGGTCCATGTATAGGTGTTGCATGCAGGGCCTTGGTATTGGGATTTGTGGGTTGTGATAGTGGGACATATGTGAGATGATGGAGTGATGGGAGTGAGGGTAAGGGTGGGGGTATGTGATGGCATGCAGGTGGGGTGGGGGGATTTGGTAAATAAGATATGACTTACCAGAATCCAGTCCGCCTGCTACTCCTGCCAGGCCCTCAGGATGCAGTATTGCCAAGACTTGCTCCTCCCATGTTGTTAAGGAGGTGGGGGTCCACCTCTTCCTGATCTCATCCCGTGTTCTTGGATGCTGTCCCACTGCGTTGACCCTGTCGACGATTCGCTGCTATAGTTCCATCTTCCTAGCAATGGAGGTGTGCTGCACCTGTGATCCAAAAAGCTGTGGCTCTACCCGGATGATTTCCTCCACCATGACCCTGAGCTCCTCCTCTGAAAACCTGGGTTGTCTTTGAGGAGCCATGCGGTTGTGTGGGTGATGTGTGAGGTTCTGTTTATTGTGCTGTGTGAAATGTTGTGTTAGTGTGTGTTGTTTGAGGTGCGTGGATGTTGTATGAGTGATGGTGTTGTGTGCCTGTGGATGCTGGTGTTCTGTTTGCTATTCTCTCTCTCTGCTTTTTGAATTTTTTTTGTTGTAATGGGTTGTGGGTAATGTGAGTGTGTGGTGTGTGCATATGTGTCAGGTGTGTGTATTTTGAATTGTCCAATGTGGTTGTGTTTTGTAAATGTGTGTGTATTTTAGCGTTGATTTGTGGGTCGTGATAGTGTGGGCATATTCTTGTTGATGTGACGTGTAGGTTTTGCCATCACCAGTTTATCACTGACCTTTGGTGTGGCGGACTTGCATGGGTGTCTGTATTGTGGCGGATTCCGAAATGTGGGTCGTAATACCTGTAGCGGAACACTGCCGCCGCAACGGTATGTTGACGGTCTTCAGCGCGGCGGAAAGCGGGATTTACCGCCAGGGATGTAATGAGGGCCAATATCATTTAAACTGAGGACAAATTGTGAGGCACTTGTGCATTCTCTTCTGGATCCAGTGCCCGGTAGTTCAATTCTTCCTAATAGACACAATCTTGCATGGATATATTCTAGCTAAACAAAAGGCTGCTAGTTGCTTTGAATCTGATGGGGCATGGTGAATGGATTGTTTTCATCAGTTTTCTAAAATGTGTCTGATTGTGGTATTTTAAAATTCATGGCCTGCTAGTAATCATTCTCAACAACCAGTGCTTACCACTTGTTTATCTGCCCCCAGACATGGTTGCTTTCTATGAGTGAAGTTCTCCAACTTGTGCATAACAAGTGGTGGTTCTGTCTGTAGCACTAGATGACTGTCCATGATGGGCTATAGGGCAGGACTTCACCAGGTCACTCAACTATTCATTCTGGGCTGCAATGGCACAATTACATTTCTGCTGCTCTCTATTATTATGACTGGTACAGAGCGGTCCAAACCCCTCTATTTCTTCATACTTTACTGACACCATCTCACTAACCCTTGGTACGCAGTGAATAGCAACAGATGTGGAGACAGGAGCAATTTGTGTTTCATTCAAACTTTGTTGAGTTTGCTGCAGATCCTGCAACAGATGAGGATTTTCTTCTCTTGGTAGGTCTGGTACATACACAAACATGCCAAAGAAAAGTTAATTATTAAAAGCTCTCAGTGTGTTATTTAGGTTATTTAGCCAATGTCCACCATTACATTGGACCCTCACAATCAATGCTTTTAAGCATGGATTTCTTACACTCAATATTCTATTCAAACTTAGTGGGAAACTTATAAACACTTTGCACCACCACAAAGACACTCAAATGAACACAAAGCAGTATTAAAGTATTTACTTTGAGACACAAAATGTTTTTTGCACTGGAAAGTTGCCATTAAAGTAGTGCAAATAGCGGAAGGTAAAAGATATGTTCCATTGGTGTTGCTGGGGTATTCCCACACCACCACCCATTGTTTTCGATGCCAACCCAGATCTATAAAGACTGTAAGATCTTGTGTTAGACCTGTCAGCTCTTGCTGTGGTTTCCCCTGTCTTTTTGCTTCTGACCTCCTGCTTTTGAGCCTATGCTGAATTTTGTTTTTGCTGGCTCCAGAACTCTAGGCACTTTACCACTGCTGACCAGTGTTAAAGTGCAAGTGCTCTCTTTCTAAGCTGTATTGGTGATTGGTTTATCCATGATTGGCATATTTGATTTACTAGTAAGTCCTTAATAAAGTGCACCATGTGTGCCCAGGGTCTGTGATTCAAATATTACTAGTAGGCCTGCAGCACTGATTTTGCCACCCGTATGAGTAGCCTTGTAAACATGTCTCAGACCTGCACTGCAGTGGTCTGTGTGGACAGTTTTAAACTGCCAATTTGACCTGGCAAGCACACCTACTTGCCAGGCCCAAACCGTCCCTTTTACTACAGGTAAGTCACCCCTAAGGTAGGCTGAAGGCAGACCCATGGGCAGGGTGCTGTGTGTTTGAAACGTAGGACATGTACGGGTGTGTTTTGCATGTCCTGATAGTGAAACATTGCTAAATTCGGGTTTCACTATTGCAAGGAATATCTTTCCTATAGAGTAACATAGGGATTGCCTTGAAATATCTGAAGTGTAATTTCCCACTGGTAGCAGATATGAATGTAGAGTTTAGGATCTCTGAACTCACAATTTAAAAATTTATATTTTGGTGAAGTTGGATTTTGAATTGTAGGTTTGAAAATGCCACTTTTATAAAGTGCCAATTTTCTTATTTAACTATTCTGTGCCTCTGCCTGTCTGTGGAATACACCTCTGAGTCTGGATGACAGTTGGGCTGTTTGTCCATTCACTCTGGACAGTTACAGAAAGGGAGCTAAGGTGTGCCCTGCATATTCTGATGGCCCATCACCAAGCTGATGAGTTTTCCTGAGTGAGCCAGAGTGGTAGGAGAAGCTGACACATGCACCTGAATAGGGCTGTGCCTATCCTCACACAAAGCAGTCTCCAACCCCCTGGAGTGTGTCTGGGGCCAGGGCAGGGAAAGGCATGGTCTTGTGCACTAAAAGACTTCTATTTGAAGTTTGTCTACTTCAAAGACAGAAATGGGTATAAGTACTGGACCTCTGACCCCACATAGTTAGAACACTTCTGGACTGAGGACATTATGCCAGGAAGAAGCACTGGATGCTATAGGAAGGACTGCCACTCTGTCTGTTGCTATGTTGTGCTGGTCTGCTGCTTGCTGCTTCTGTACTGTGAGTGAAAGGACTGGAATTTTCTTTCTACATCCTGCTTTCCAAGGTTCACCAAGTGCTTGAACTGAGCTTAAGAAGTCTCAGGACCATCAAAGACTTCCCCTACCAGCACCTGGGCTCTCTTGCTGAGAGTCCTGACTTGCCAAGTGGTGCCAAATCCAGTTCCTGGGCCCCTGTAAGTGAGCTCTGGTGCACCTAAGAAGACAGTAAGCACATCGACTCAATAGTGACTTCAGAACCGATGCTGCAATCCAACTTGGTGCCGCCTCCTGCACCAGAGCCGTGGTCCCTGCTGAGTGCAATGACCGTCTCCTGCAGCACAGGCCTGATACTGCCGCAGCCCCTCCAGAGTCCCACCACAGCATGAGTCCTGAGTGCTGTGTCACCAAAGTCCGTGACACCCAACTTAGTCGCAGTACCTGTAGCCTCGTGGTATGATCGTGACACCTCAAAGTTGACACCTCGCATCTTGACCTGCTGGGTTCATTGACCTCACCGGGTCTTAAGGAACCAACACCTCACCAGCAAGCTGCATCACCTACCGTGCAACTCTAAGGAACAAACACCTCACCTCCCCTGCCTAGCAGTAAGGAACCAACGCCTCACCTCCCGAGTAGCAGTAAGAAACTGATGCCAGATTGACTGTAGTGACACCTCAACTCACCAACTCCGTGCAACCTCTTTGTTTCATCATCATTTTCCAAGGCACTGTACCTGGGGTCTGTGCAACTCAGTGACCAGCCAGTACTCCCTCGCGAGTGGCGTCTGTCTGTTGGGAACAACTTCGTCAAGACGCTGTGATAGCCCCAGTTGGTGCAATTGTGTTTCTAAATGCTATACTAAGATTTAATCTTTGAAAATTCATATCTTTGCTTGTGTATGTTGATTTTATTGTCATTTTGGTCTTGATTTACTCATAAATATTGGCTATTTTTCTAAACTGGTGTGGAGCACTTTTGTGGTGTTTTCAATTTGTTATTGTGTCTGTATGTGTACAAATACTTTATACATTGCCTCTGAGATAAGCCAGACTGCTCGTGCCAAGTTACCAAGTGGGTGAGCAGGGGTTATCTTAGCTGTGTGACTCCATACCCTGACTAGAGTGAGGTTCCCTGCTTGGACAGGGTGCAAACCACTGCCAACTACAGACCTCTTTTCTAACACCTTGTATTCCTTCAACAAATAATGCATCTTCAGAACAGGCATTAAGTACGGAGAAATGTTTACAGTTCTTCAAACATATCAATTATTCAATGTGTCCTGCACTATATAGCTCACATCCAATATGTGAAATGTTAGAAAAATCGTCTAAGCATTGAATTTACCCTTCTACTACAAAACCTATGATAGACAGCAGCCATACACACCAGTGCCATATGGTGCAAAGGTGTGTTCTTTGTGCTAGGCAGCCTGTATGCATATCAACGAATAGGAAGAGAGCAGCAAAAGACCATTATCTGATAGTGACATCTAGTTGCAGATTCTTTATCTTAGAATTTCCCTCAGGAGTCAGTCTGTATCTGGAGATTTTATTCGAGCAGTACCCCTGCATGCCATTAGTTGGCATCCATCAGCGGCAGTGTCTGCACCGTATATGACATCATACGTCCTATAAAGGTGTCACTCCAGTGCGCTGATGTCAGTTCTTTTCTTTCTGCGCCAACCTGGCGCTGATCCGAAGAAGAGAAACCCCTCCGTTGTTTTTTGACTGAACTTTTTCAACTTTTTGTTGACAATTTTGGAGTGTTGACACTCCTGCTGTGTCGAGGATGTCTTCACATACCACCGGGTTCAAGTCCTGTGGTATCTGGAGTGCAATCATGACTTGAAGTTGTGCTCCGAGTGCTGGGCCATGAATCAGTAAGCTTTGAGGGAGCGGTCCCTAAATCTCCTTGCAGCTCTGCGCTCAGCTCTGCATCGGTCCAGATCTCAGTCAAGAGAAAGATCCTGAGAATGGTCGCAGAGCCCCCCCTTCATTGTCGTCCCACTCTAAGCCCTCAGGACAAAAGAGTAAGTCGAGGAACAAGAAAAAGTTGAAGAATAACAAGCATTCTTTGACTTCACCCCATTCGTCGCCCGATGGCTGACAAGACAAGGGAAAAGGAGCATTGTTGTTGTAGACCTCCATCCTCAGAGCCTTCGATTGGGTGGACTCCATGCCTCCCCAAATATCCGGGAGCCGGAGTGACCCCTTCCCAACTCGGAGAGTTTTATGAAGATAATGCCCCTGACCTTTGGGCTGTCCGACTTTGCTGGACTTCCTTCAGGCCCCACGGGGTCAGAAGGGCCCCTTCTCGGGTTCCACGCTAGCCGCTTCAGCCTTGGCTTTAAGGGGTACCATGGATCCATTCCTAGATCCGAACTGGCGTCGGTCGTACCACCTCGGCCTTCCCGGACACTGGTTCCGACGTTGACGTTCCCGACACTACCCATGCCCCTAGGTGCCATCGACCCCATCCTCATTGCTGACATAGAGCCGGCCTGGCATTGACTCCGATTTCGACAGGGTATAGAAAAGTACCCTCTTTCTTGGCATGGTTACCCTCTTTTTTCTGCCTGATGTCAGTGTGTTTAACGGTGTTCACTGGGATCCTGCTAACCAGGACCCCATTGATTATGCTCTCTCTCCCAATACTCTGTATTTCATCCACAATTGGCACACTGGTGCCCCATTATAAGTCCCTAGTATATGGTACCTAGATACCCAGGGCATTGGGGTTCCAGGGGATCCCTATGGGCTGCAGCATATATTTTGCCACCCGAAGGAAGCCCAAGCAAAGGGTTTTTCAGGACTGCCATTGCAGCCTGTGTGCAAAGGTGCAAGCACCCTTTCACTGCCACATTTTACTGCCACAGGTCACTTATAAGTCACCCATATGGCAGGCCTTCTAGCCCAGAGGACAGGGTGCAAAGTACCTGTGTGTGAGGGCACTCCTGCACTAGCAGAGGTGCCCCACAAACTCCAGGCCCATTTTCCTGGACTTTGTGAATGCGGGACGCCATTCTACGCGTGTTTTGGACATATGTTAATACCTATGTCCAGCTACATAATGGTAACTCCGAACATAGGCATGTTTGGTATCAAACATGTTGGACTCATAATCCAATGCTTTTGCAAGCATTGGTTATATGATTCCCTGCACTCTGGGAGCTCCTTAGAGGATCCACAGTATTGCCATTACAGACTTCTGAGGATTTTCAGGCAGCCAGCCCAAGCTGCTGACAACTCCCAGACAGGTTTCTGCCCTCATGTTGCTTGGGAAGCTCAAGCCCAGGAAGGCAGAACAAAGGATTTCCTTTGGGAGAGGGGTGTTACACCCGGACCTGACAAGCTGCAATAAAGAAGCAAGATGCCTTCTGCAACATTGTATCCATGGCCCCTTCCAGCAACTGCAACATTTTCCCGGTCGTGCATCCTCTGAGGACAGCCCATCTTCAGCCTGCATGAGAAGTAAGAAGGATTCACCCTTGGGGTGAAGGAGTCACTCCCCTGCTTCTGCAGGCACCCACTGCAACGATGATGGACTACGTTGATCCCCTGTACTGCTGAGCTGTGTGGATCCTGCATCACAGGTGGAGGACTGAAGTGGTCCAGACGTTCCACTCTTCCAGCTGTCCAACTTGATCAAATTGATCTGACGCCTGGTGCTATACTCCCTAGCTGTCGTGTGCATGCCCTGTCTGAACATGAAAATCAATATCTAAGAAACTATTTAGATCAATTTCTAGCTAATGGATTTATCCGCCCTTCCAAGTCTCCTGCAGCATCTCCTTTTTTTTTTTGTTCCCAAGGCTAATGGGGATCTTAGGCCTTGTATAGACTATAGAGGATTAAATAAGATCACAATAAAGAATAAATACCTATTACATTTGATCCCTGTCCTGTTGGACAAAGTTAAAAAAGCCAAACTTTACACTAAGTTAGACCTAAGAGAAGCTTACCACCTAGTCAGGGTGAGAGAAGGTGACAAGTGGAAAACCGCCTTTGAAACTAGATATGGTCTATTTGAATACACAGTCATGCCCTTTGGACTTTGTAATGCTCCAGCAGCGTTCCAATTCTTTCTGAATGATGTCCTTAAAGAATATCTAGATCTATTTGCAATAGTTTATATTGATGATATTCTAATCTATTCGGATAACGAAGTAGAACATGTACAACATGTCCAAAAGATTCTCACAGCCCTTCGGAAACATCATTTATATTGCAAATTGAGCAAATGTGAATTTCATGTTACCACAGATGAATTTTTAGGGGTTATTCTTACCCCTCAAGGCATGGTCATGGCAGAAAGAAAAGTGCAAGCAGTATCCGATTGGCCAATTCCAAAAACTGTTCGAGATGTTCAGTGCTTCCTTGGATTTGCAAATTTCTATTGCAGGTTCATAGACCACTTCTAACAGACAGTGGCACCAATCACCAAGTTACTACGAAAGAAAGAACCATTTGTATGGTCTCCAGAAGCTGACAAGGCTTTTTCAACCTTAAAAGAAGCCTTCTCCACCGTCCCAGTCTTGACTCACCCAGATACTGAACGTCCATTCATAGTAGAAGCAGATGCTTCAGATGTAGAAATTGGTTCAGTGTTATCGCAACACAACAAAGATACTGGTCAGTTACATCCTGTAGCTTACATGTCCCGAAAACTAAACGAAGCGGAACAAAATTATGTAATTGCTGAGAAAGAACTTCTAGCAATCTGTGATGCCTTTAAAGAGTGGAGACACTATTTGCTAGGCACCAAGTACACTATTACAGTATACACAGATCATTGTAATCTCCAGTTCATGAGTTCAGCTCAACTTTTGACTCCTCGACAATTACAATGGATGTTGTTTTTTGAGGAGTTTGATTTTGTGGTAACCTTTCATCCCTGCAAAGACAATGGCAAAGCGGATGCCTTGTCCAGCCAAGACTCTACCATGTTACCCACAATCCAGCCCCGTCGAGCTATCATTGCTCCAGACAAAATCCTGTGTATCCTTAAACGGAAGATTTATTTGAAAATATTTGTAAATCTTTCACCATCGAAAAGTTGCAGAAATGGGCTCAAGCTGACCCCAAAAGATCAATCAAACAAGGCCTACTTTTCATGATGCATGTTTATTTGTTCCCACTACCAAGTTGTGCAAGTTAGTATTTCATTGGTTACACGTTATACCTACGGCAGGCCATCCAGGTATTCCTAAGACACTTGAACTAATCCAACAATATTTTTGGTGGCCAACTTTGACAAAAGACGTCAAGCAAATAGTAACTGACTGTGAAGTTTGTGCTCGTCCCAAGACAAGTCATTCAAAACCTAAAGGACTGTTACATCCTCTCCCAACTCCACTCTGACCTTGGGAACACATATCAATAGACTTTATTACAGGACTGCCAGTTGTTCAACATCACTTAGTAATCCTTGTAGTGGTAGATAGTCTCACAAAATATGCACATTTCATTGCTTGCAGGAGATTGCCTACCTCCAGTGAATTGGCAACAGTACTTTTAAATCGAGTGGTCCGTTATCATGGATTACCAAAAGTAATTATTTCCGATCGAGGATCACAATTTGCCTCTAACTTCTGGAAAACATGGTGCAAAACGCTGCTATTTACATCTACATTATCTACCAGCCATCATCCTCAAACAGATGGCCAAACTGAGAGACTCAATCAAACATTGAAACAATATTTGCGTGCTTACGCTGAAAAAGCACTTTATTCTTGGGTATCAATGCTTTGGTTAGCTGAACTGGCCTACAATAATTCGTATCATACTTCTACTGGAGCGACGCCCTTTTTTGATCTATTTGGATATCATCCAGATACTTTACCAATCACAATTCCACAAGAAAGTTCACTTACACCAACAGTGACAGAAATAATACAGCAACTCCATAAAATCCAGAAACAAATCCAACAACATCTGAACAAAGCAAAACAAAAGTACAAAAAATATTATGACAAAAAACATTGTGAGGGACCACAATTTAAGCCAGGAAATAGAGTGTGGCTTTCCACACGCCACATTGATTTAAAGAAAAGACATATGTTTAATCCCAAATTTATAGGTCCTTACAAAGTTCTTCAACAGATCAATCCAGTAACCTACAAACTAGTTACCAAAATCATTACGTATTCATCCAGTATTTCATACTTCTCTCCTGAAAAGAGCTGTCCAGAAAACTGGCTCTCGACCAGCTCTGGTATTGGTACAAGGAGAACTGGAATATGAAGTAAAACAGGTTCTGGATTCAAAATTTAGAGGTCGTACTCTCTGGTATCTAATATCTTGGAAAGGGTACGGTTCAGAGAACGACTCATGGGTCTCAGCTTCTGACATTCATGCTCCACGACTAGTGTGGCGTTTTCACTGCCTGAACCCAGACAAGCCAGGCCCTAGAGCGCGTTCAGGAGGGGGGAGTACTGTCAACACCAGGTCAGTACGCGCTCTATGGGCCGCATAATGCAGAATGACAAACCTTATGCAATGTAATAATTCATGCATTGTGTCCTGATATTGCATACTAACTTTTTGCATTACAGGTATTTATCTTGAAATGTCATTAATGATATTTGTAATGTATTGTTCATTTTCAAGCTTGTTCATTTGCAAAGCCTTTCTTGCAGCCTGGCTAGGGTGTGGCATGTGGGTGGGGCTTGGGTCTATTTAAGGAACCCAGCCCAGCTCCACATGCTCACAATTCAGAGGTTCCGGTACAGAGCAGCAGCATTTTCCAGGGCTCCTGTTCCAGAGGCCTACTTGGACATTTCCTGGCCCTGTCCTCATTATCTTGCTGATCTTCAAGCAGGGCGGTAAGGCGGAGTTCGGGATGGACCTCGACTCCGTTTTCCAGAAACATTTGAGTTTTTGGCTTTATAATTTACCTCATGTGCGATTTACTCTTGGCACTTAACCCTTGCAGTTCGGATCGGCAGAGTGCGCCATCATTTTGAGGCATTTGGATTTTGATGGTTGAATCGGCAACTGTGAGCCCGATTGATTCTTGGCAATTAACCTTTGCAGTTCGGATCGGCAGAGTGCGCGATCATTTTTCAGGCATTTGAATCTTGATGGTTGAATCGGCAACAGTGTGCGCGATTCATTCTTGACAATCAACCCTTGCAGTTCAGATCGGCAGAGCCAGCGATCATTCCATTTACTTAAGTCTTGATGTGCAGTCTGGCAATAAGGTGTGCAATCACTTCTGGGCAATTGAATCTTGTAATGCAGATCAAACAGAGTGTGATCTTTCTAGATAGAACAAGTTGAGTCAGTTTGCCAATGCTACAGTATCATTCATGAATCATATAGCAGTTAATTCTTTGGGAACAAATGTACTCTTGTTGTGATGTAATTGCAATTTTAAGGATTAACTTGAGAAAGTTCAATGTTCAGAGTATATGATTATAAAAAGATTATGGTATTGAAATGTTCTGGATCTCTCATGTTATTAGAGTATAAAGAGTTAAAACAAAGTTCATGAAGATTAATGTGAATGACCTTGCTATTGTGTTCTTAACTCTTGCTTCCACAGGTCTCCTTCCCCGCTGTTCCCAACCTAAACCCCATCCCCCGCTTGGCCATTCTTTAACTCTGTGCTATAACGGCTAGTAGAGTTTGGAGCTGCCAAGATGTGGACATATTGGGAACAGGCGCAAACCCCGAGGATCCGGTCTCGCTAGCACATCTTTTGGAATTCCATAAATGGCTTAACGTACAGAATACTAATCTTCATTTTACAATAGAATATAATAATTGTTCTATTACTTTTCTTGGTTTGAAAATCTTTCATGAAGATGGTCATTTGTTTGTAAGTTTATATACAAAACCAACTTCAAGGAATACTCTTCTCAAATACACTAACCATCACTCTCATAATTTGAGAGATAATGTTCCATTTAGGCAGTTTTTACATTTTAGACATACCTGTACCAAAAAAGATGATTATTTCAATGAAGCAAAAGTATTGTACTCTAAATTGATCACTAGAGGGTATCTCTACCGATTGGTTAAAAGATCATTGAGAAGAGCATTGTATTACGACCATGAGGCCCTATCACAAGTGAAGGAGAAACAAGTTCAGTCTAAGATCATATGTGTAACGACCTTTGGTACAGAGTCTTATATGATCAAACAAATTATCCTAAAAAATTGGCACTTGTTAATGACAGGTCAGATTTCTCATGAAAGACCTTTATTTGCTTCTAAAAGAGGCAAGAATTTAACGGATCAACTGGTTCGAGCTTTCAATGATCCTGAACCAGCTTCACTGCACTAATTATGGGGTTTGGAACCTGTTATTGGGCATTACCCATGTGGTAATTGAAATGCATGTGGAGCATCAAATAGTGAAAACATATAAGATTAATGATGTTAACTGGACTGTTGGAAATAGCTCTTTTGGCAGGGTTATCCCCCAAACCTTTTGCCTTCTTCCTCCTATTTTTTCAGGTCTGTTTTTGCTGGTTTATTGTCTGCACACTTTACTACTGCTAATCATTGCTAAAGTGCAAGTGCTTCCTATAGAAATTGTACTGTTGATTGGTTTATCCATGATTGGCATATTTGATTTACTGCTAAGTCCCTAGTAAAGCGCACTAGAGGTGCCCCGGGCCTGTAAATCAAATGCTACTAGTGGGCCTGCAGCACGGGTTGTGCTACCCACATTAGTAGCCCTGTAACCATGGCTCAGACCTGCCACTGCAGTGTCTGTGTGTGCAGTTTTAAACTGCCAATTCAACTTGGCAAGTGTACCCACTTGCCTGGCCTAAACCTTCCCTTTTACTACATGTTAGCTGCCCCTAAGGTAGGCCCTAGGTAGCCCCTGGGGCAGGGTGCAGTGTATCTTTAAGGTAGGACATATACTAGTATGTGTTATATGTCCTAACAGTGAAATACTGCCAAATTCGTTTTTTATTTTTCAAGGCCTATCCCTCTCATAGGTTAACATGGGGGCTGCCTTTAAATATCCTTCATGCGCAGATTCCCCTTGACAGCAGATAAAAATGTGGAGTTTAGGGTCTCTGAACTCACAATGTAAAAATACTTCTTTTATTGAAGTTGTTTTTTAAATTGTCTATTTGAAAATGCCACTTTTAGAAAGTAGGCATTTTCTTGCTTAAACCATTCTGTGACTCTGCCTGTTTGTGGATTCCCTGTCTGGGTCAGTATGACATTTGGGCTGTTCACACCTCTTCCCTAGACAGTGACACAAAAGGGAGCGAGTGTAGCCTGCATATCCTGATGAGCCATCTGAGCTAGAGGGGAGGGAGGAGTGGTCGTTCACACCTGAAAGGACTGTGCCAGCCCACACACAATGCAGTCTCCGACCCCCTGGTGTGTGTCTGGGGCCATGCTTGGACAAGGAAGGATCTTGCAAACACTTGAGACTTTGCTTTGAAGTTTGTCAACTTCAAAGGCAGAACAGGGTATAAGAAGAAGACCCAAAACCCCAGACTTTTAGAACCTATCTGGAATCAAGAGACACCTCTGCCCAGGAGAAGAACTGAAGAGCTGAAGGAGGAGTACTGTCCCTTTGCTGTGTTGCTTTGCTGGACTGGTCTGCAGTTGCTGCTTCTGCCTGAAAAGAGTGCAAAGGGTGAATTTTGCTGTGTGTCCTGCTTGAGAAAGTTCTCCAAGGGCTTGGAGTAGAGCTTGCTTCCTGTTGGAAGTCCCAGGGACACCAAAGACTTCAGTTTCCTCGACCTGTGTCACTGGGAACTGTGTGTTTTGTGCTGTTCAAGAGGAGAAACCACTGCGACACCGCCAACGAAGCCACTGGCCACACCGTGACCTGCCTATGCTGCACGGAGTCGCATTTCCCCGCTTCACACCGCAACACTGGTCTCACCGACGCCATCATCAGACGACTTCAGCAAGCTGCTGCTCACACCGCGACCTGTCGCTTCGCACTCCAACATCGCCTGCTCACCCCACAGCCTGGGCCGCAGCCTGGGCCTCCCTGACGACGCCTGCTGACCCCTGCGCTGCTGCCTGCACAGTAGCCTGTGAACACCACTTGTGAGAAGCACAAAGCACCCTCTTGTCCCGCACCGCAGCCCTGGTCCACTGACGCCAGCACCATCGACTCCAGTGTCATCACCAGGCATCCCTGCCTGCACTGTAGCCTGTGGACACCGCTCGTGAGGCTTACGAAGCACCGTCTCGTCCCACACCCCTGGCTTGGGCCTTCCGATTACAGCGTTTCCGCAACAACGACGATGCTGCCTGCACCGTGACCTGTGGACACCACACGTTGCACCGCCCCACTTCACACCTCAACCCTGGTCTCATCAACGCCGATGGATGCCGTAACCGAGCTGCTGCCTGCACCGTGACCTGTGAGCACCGCATGTTACATTGTCCAGCTTCTCACTGCAGCCCCGACGCCATCCACGCAAGCGCTCCTGACTTCATCAGCCCGGAGTTCGATCTGCAACGCATGTGACTTCAAGAGCCTGACGACTCCTGCACCGACTCTGGAACCGACACCACGACGTCAGCGATGCCGCTCTTCGGAGCTCACCGTGAGGATCACGATGCCCTACAAATCCAAGGTACTGTTTGAGGGTGTTCCCGACACTGTAGTTGGCTCGCGAAACCGCGGCCCACCTGAACTGTTGGTTTTGTTGATCACAATGCTGTGATAGCCCAACGTAGAGATATTGACTTCAAGGAACTATATTTTTTAGTAAATCTTGCAGAATTCATATTTTTATTAATGTATGTTGGATTTTTATCATATTTGGTCTTGTTATAAATACATAAATATTGGCTATTTTTCTAAAACTGGTGTGGTGTCCTTCTGTAGTATTTTCACTGTGTTACTGTGTGTTATGTGCAAATGCTTTACACACTGCTTCTGAGATAAGCCTGACTGCTCCTGCCAAGCTACCAAGTGGGTAAGCAGGGGTTATTTGAGCGGGTATCTCCCTTATCCTGACAAGAGTGAGGGTCCTTACTTGGACAGGGTGCAAACCAACTGCCAACTAGAGACCCCATTTCTAACATGGACTATCAAACGCCACTCTAATTGTGGTTCCAAAAATGTGATGTATTGTATTGAATGTTCATGTACATTATTTTACATTGGAAAAACTACCCAGGAGGTGAGAAAACGTATTACATAACATCAGTCGTGCGTTTGATGCAAAGTACAGAACGCTCCCCTTGTTGAACACTATTTGAAATTGTCTCATGCACCAAATGTAATTAAATGGTTTGTGTTAAAAGTTGGGAAATGCCCTAAACGCAGACATGATGTGGATCGCCTGCTTACAATGCGCAAAAATAGATGGATTTGGATGGCCAATACTGTGAAGAATGGATTAAATCAACAGGTGGAATGGTAGGTATTGGCAACCTTGTTGTATATGACTGGTATCTTGATGGTGTTGATTGTAGGGATGTGCTGCAATTCTTCTTCTTCCTTGGCTGGATACCTTTTGGCTGTGTGGTTGCGAGGGTGGCATAGATTGAGGGAGCCATTAGGACTTCGGCAGACGGAAAAGGCCATCCTCCGAAGTCTCGACAGGCAGGTTGCCGCCAGTGCGGCGGCCTTCCCATGGGCCCCATTGAGAGTTTCCCTCTGGTTCAATGCGCGGAAACAGTTAAATGACTTACAACACTGTCTCCTGCTCATAACAGAGTCAGCGGCACTGCTGTATTGAGTAGGGTGCAGCAGCACCCGTCACGATGTTCACTGTCTTCAAATCTGACAGTGAACATTGCTACGTGGCTGGCTAGAGGGTCCCCTGCACTGCCCATGACAAGTGGATTAGCAGTTCAGGGCCCCCCTGGGGCACCCTGCACCCGCCTCTGCCAGCCTTTACATGGTGGTGGTACCGCCATGTGACCACTGGCAGAAAGGGGGATTGTAATCCTCAGACCTCCAGGGTCATAATGACCCCCTGACTGTTTTGACTCTGGCTTTACTTACTGGTAGTTTGCTTTCTTGAATGAGCTCCAGTATTTATGCACTCCAGGGATGTGATCCTTTATGGGGCCCCATACTAAGGTCTCAGTATTAGGACTTGGACTAGCTGTTTGTAATAGAATACACATTTACTTTGATATTTGAGAGGCCTCTGGCTGATACAGGTTTGATTTGTGTATCATATTGTTGGCCATTTATTGTATGGAATGTTTTGGACCGATTAGGAATTTGTTAGATGGTCTATCCTGATTATATCTGATGAAAGATACTCAGTTCCAAGATGGCCGCCGCAGTTTTGTGCACTGGTCATGAGATTTTTAAGTGGTAAGGCCTTCCAAGCATTTGGTTAAGAGGGACTATTTGACCACCAAGGTAGTTCAGACTGTATACCTGTGTTTAATAAGATTTGCATTCACTTTGATGTTTGAATGCATCATATTGTTGACCATTTTTTGTATGGAATATTAGGACTGACCAGGAATTCATTAGGTTTGATAAAAGATATTCTGTTCCAAGATGGCTGACGCAGTTGTGTAGAGAGGTCATATGATTCCTAAGGGGCAATGCCCTCCAGGCATTTGGTTAAGAGGAACTGTTTGTTTGTGCCTGAGCTTTATGATTTATTTGAGCCCAGTGGGAGTTTACGTATCTGTGGTGAAGTAAGTAATATTTGTGTCTAATGGATTTATGTTCCATAGCGACCTGAAGTTGAGTGTGTTTGTGGGAATCTGGTTTATGGATTGGCGTTTATTTTGTCTTCATGTAGATTACATTGTCCTTTCTTTATACTGGAGGAACTGACTAGCGTTAAGTATGGTCCTGTGGGAGTCCTGCTACTGTAGATCGGGTATTATAACTTTACTGTTGATTTGGTATGTTTTTTGTTTAGCTGGATGATCCGGATTAAAAGGGTTAAGCAGTGCTTTTCTAGTAAGTTGATGTTAAAGCAAGTATTAATATGCTGTGTTGCTTAATTTTTGTAAATGGTTTTGGACATTAGTTGTTTTACCTTGTCAATTGTTTGAGGCGCACCGGTGGGTGATTTAATTTATATATATATATATATATATATATATATATATATATATATATATATATATATATATATATATGTATATATACTTTGGTGTTGCATGTTATGGTGATGGAAAAAATGCACGTTTTACACTGAGGTTTATGTAGGCTGATTTTTGGGGTGCCTTTTAAACGTGCAATTCACTTGCATGTACAGCGTGGTTTGGTTTTCTGCTGCCTTATAGTGTTGTGCAGTGTTTTATTAACCCCCTCGGTGCCTGGGGCGAACTGGTCTTGTCCAGGCACATGGTTCCCGTGTGCCCTGGATAAGACCAGCTTGTCCTGCACCCGGCCCAAGGCGGGAGCGCTAGCGCTCCCCGATGGGCCTCCCACCAACACCCCTAAGTCGAGGATGGAAGGGGAATCCCTTCCCCTTCTACCTCCGACCCTGCCTCAACAATTTGATGACGTCAGCGTGCTCACAGCGCGCCAACGTCATCAGAAGCGGCCGAGGACGCGCTGGAAGCCATTTGCTTCCAGCACGAGGGGAGAGAGGACGTGTTCTTGGTAAGTCCTTCTCCCGGGGGGTTTTTTAGGGGGGAAAACAGACACGGGGAAAAGGAAAGAGTTTTTCCTTTCCCCCTGTGCCTGTTTTCAGTGGATTCCTGGTCCACGATCGCAGGTGGGGCCCGCGATCGTGGACCAGGAATCCCCACTAGGCACCAGGCATTTTATTATCCTTTTATTTTGGGGAGCGACCCCTTGGTCAAGGGTCTCTCCCCTGGGGGGCTATTATTAATCCTATTTCGACCCCCTGGGGGCAGATCAGCCGTTTTTTCAGCCGATCTGCCCCCGGCGGGGGTCAAAAACCACTAGAACACCAGGGATTTTGTTTTCAATAAGTTTTTGGCAGGGACCCATTAGGCAAGGGCCGCTGCCCCAGGGGCACACATTTTTTATATGTTTCGGCCCCCCGGAGCTAGATTGGCCATGTTTTTGGCTGATCTCGCCCCTGGGGGGGGTCGAAACCCACTAGGCGCCAGGGATTATGTTGTGTGTGTTTTGTGTGTTTGGGGGCACCCCTTAGGCAAGGGTCGCCCCCCCAAAGGAGGGAAAATTTGTATTGGCCATTTCTGCCAAGGCTTATTTTTTTAGGCCCATCTGCCCCCAAGGGGGGCAGAAAAATCAAATACGCCAGGGATTTTTTTTTGTTCCCCTTTTTTTGTTTTGTGCTGGGGTGCCCCCTTTTTCCCCCTTTGGCAAGGGTCGCCCCCTAAAGGGGGCATAGAGCTCTCAGCCATTGGCAATTTTTTTGTGCCCATCTGCCCCCAAGGGGGGGCAGAATCCACTTAGCCACCAGGGATCCTGTATGTGTGTTTTGTGTGGGGGGTGGCACCTTTGGCCAAAGGGGGTATGTTACTGATGGCCATTTCTGCCCACCTTGGAGGCAGATCAGCCTATTTGTTTTTAGGCCCATCCATCACCAAGGGGGGCAGAAGGCACCAAGATGTCCGAGATTTTGTTTTTTGGTTCCCTTTGTTTTTTTGTGTGCTGGGGGTGCCCCCTTTGACAAGGGTAGCCCCCGAAGGGGGCACAGAGCTGTTGGCCATTTCTTCCTCCTTGGGGGCAGATTGGCCTATTTTTTTTGTGAATCCACTTAGGCACCAGGGATCGTGTGTGTGTGTTTTGTGTGGGTGGGGGGGCGGCCCCTTTGGCAAGCGTTGCTCCCCAAAGGGGGGCATATTACTGCTGACCATTTCTGCTCCCCTTGGTGGCAGATCGGGCTATTTTTATTAGGCCTATCTGCCCCCAAAGGGGCAGAAGCCACCAAGACATGAGGGATTTTTTTTTTTTGCTCCCCTTAGTTTTTTGTGCTGGGGGCAATCCCTTTTGCCCCCTTTGGCAAGGGTCGCCCCCCCCCCCCAAACAGGGTACAGAGCTGCTGGCCATTTCTGCCCCCCTTGGAGGCAGATCGGCCTTTTTTTTTAGGTCCATCTTCCACCAAGGGGGGGAAGAAGCCACTTAGGCACCAGGGACATTTTCTAAGTTCTTGGTGGAGGGGTGTTTGTCAACTGGCGAAGTATTTGTATTTGTGATTATAACAGTTTATTTCTTCTTTTTGTTCTAGTTCAAAGCTTTTGCTTTCTTTGCTGTGGATCCTTGCAGTTTTGGCAGTAGTTGTCCTGTGGTTTGCATAGTTGCATGTTTTAGGTAATTGAAAGCATTTTACTCCAAAAGAGTATTGTTGAGATGCATGAATGACATGTGTGTAGGTGGTGTACTAAATACAGGATTGTGTGTGAAAATGTCCTTAGATTTGAACACAATGATATTTGTGTTGTCATATGTCTAATTTGTTTTTTTTCTTTTTTCTTTTTAGTGAGATATCATTGGTGATTGCTGGGCCTGTGCAGAGCAGTTGCTGGTGAGTAGCTTTTTCAGGAATGTGGGTGGGATAGTTTTTTAGTACATAACTCTTTGTGATAAAGCTACACTTTGTCTATTACCTATTGTAGTGCTGGTTGTTGTTGGCAATCCATTTGTTGTTAGTGAGGATCATGGCTAGCCACAGAGTGACCACTCAGCAGGTTGTTGGCATGCTTTTTGAGTTGTCTTCAGACCATGATTACAAGACTGACTCTGCATCTGAGGCAGAGGAGGAACTGAGAGATTCTGGCAGTGAGTTTTCTGTCCGAGATGATTCTTCTCATGAGGAAGCCACTCAGTGCAGATGAAGGGCTTGTTTTAGAGGAGGAGATTGATGTGTCAAGAGTGCAGCAGCCTGGGGCTGAAGGGTTTCTAATTAGAAGACCTGACACCTGGATTGCCCCAAACCTGAAGCAGCCACAGTTCCCTGCATTTACTGGTCTCCCAGGGCGTAGAGTCAATACGGAAAACCTTTTGCCTGTCAATTTCTTTCACTTGTTTATGGACGATGTATTTTTGGACGAGATTGCGGAGAAGACTAATTTGTATGCAGAGCAATATTTGAGGGACAGCGCTGCCAGACTTAGGCCTCACTCTAAAGCTACTCAGTGGGTTCCCACATATCTGGAAGAGATGAAAAAGTTTTTAGGTTTGACCTTTTTGATGGTGTTGATAAGGAAGCCGTCGCTGGCTTCTTATTGGTCTACTAGTCCCTTGATGGCAACGGCTATATTTCCTGCAACTATGACACGTAATCGCCATTTGCTGCATTTTGTAGACTATGCTTTAGCCTTGCCACAAGATCACCCTGATTGTGACATTCTTTTTAAGATTAGGCCTGTCCTTGATCATTTTATAGATCGGTTTTCAGAGGTCTATTTTCCAGGCAAAGAGATAAGTGTGGACGAGTCTTTGTTCCTTTTCAAGGGGCGTTTAGTTTTTAAGCAGTACATTCCTAGTAAGAGGGCTTGGTATATGCTGTCAGAAAGCAGTACAGGATACGTGTATAATTTCCGGGTCTACACTGGTAGGGATTCCAGTATTGACCCTCCTGGTTGTCCTGCCACTTTTGGAGATGGCAAAAAAAATTGTGGGGGAACTTGGTAGACGACTGTTTAACAAAGGTCACCATTTGTACATAGATAATTTCTACACTGGAGTGCAGTTGTTCAAGGAGTTGTTTAGAGTGGACACTGTTGCTTGTGGCACAATCCGTTCTAACCGGAAAGGCTATCCAAGGGAGCATGTCTGTAAAAAACTTGAGAGGGGACAGTGCAGTACTTTGGGAAATAATGAGCTGCTAGCTCTGAAATTTTCAGATAGGATGTGAACATGCTATCTACCATCCATGATGAGAGTACTTCCCCTGTGACTGTTTGGGGTCAGGTTGCCGAAGTGCGCAAACCTGCATGCATTTTGGACTACAATAGGCCCATGGGTGGTGTTGATAGAGTAGATCAGAGGCTGGAACCTTACACTGCTCTTCGTAAGTCTTACGTGTGGTATAAAAAGTTGACCCTACATTTATTTCATTTGGCAACTTTTAATGCTTTTATTGTGTTCAAGGATTGTTCACCTGAGTCAAGGATGAAATTTGTTAAATTTCAGGAGTCAGTGATAGAGATCCTTATTGAGGTGGAACAGGCAAGAGTTCCTAGAGCACCAGTGGTGGAGGATGTGGCTAGATTGAAAGATCACCACTTTCCAGATCACATTCCTCCAACTCCCAAAAAAGACTTACCCACTAAGAAATGTAGAGTATGTGCCCGAAGAGGTATTCGGAGGGAGAGCCGGATGTACTGCCCCGATTGCCTTTCAAAGCCTGGGCTGTGTGTGGCCGGCTGTTTCAGAAATCAGCACACGAAGAAAAGTTTTTGGGAAATACCGTGAACGTAAACTGCCTCTTTTATATTTTCATGTGTTCAGTTTCACGGTTAGCATTACTGTCATGTATTTAATTAAAGCTTTTGGGTTTGTAGTTTTGAACTTATTTTATAATTAGTGGTTTCTTTGTTGTTTATAAACAAAAAAAAAGTGATGGGGTGTGCGTGGGGTGGCGCTTGACTAGCGGTGTGTGTGGGGTGGCGCTTGGCTGGCGGTGTGCGTGGGGTGGCGCTTGGCTGGCGGTGTGCGTGGGGTGGCGCTTGGCTGGCGGTGTGTGTGGGGTGGCACTTGGCTGGCGGTGCCAGCCAAACATCAGTCCACACACTCCCATCAGCTAGCATGACTTCTGTATCAGGTATGTGGGCGTATGTAAGTGATGGGCCCTTGAGTGGCGCTGTCTGTCGATGCATGTGTTGTAATGTGCTGGGCCCGTGGCTGGCGGCGTGAATGGTCTTGTGCATGTCATGTATGAAAGGTGTGTGAATGGACTGTAAAACGGTTGGTGCCTTGACGCGGCTTTACAGCTCACAAGCTGTGAGCCATTGGTTCAGTTTTTTGGCCTTTCAGTTATTAACAGTGCATTTCACTTTTGTGAAATCTCTTGTTAATAAAATTTGATCTACTGGACCATCACTCACCCTCGTGCCAAATCCAACTAGTATGTGTGGTACAAATGGCAAAACCTGCTCCGCTGTAATCAAGCGTCGCAGCACACTTGTGACACGCTAGGTGTCTCAGGTGGGGCCCCGATGATGAAGCATGCCACCAAAATGGTTGGTGGGTGAGGGGTCTTTTTCACATAACCCAAGTGCATTTCTTTTCACAATTTTAGTGTTTGGTACATCACGGACGTACGTGGACACTTCAAAATTATATATTGCAAAACTACCTGTGTTTGGCGGGAGGGGGCACCTATGTTTTTGTTCTGGGTGCAGCCTTCATCTAGGGAAACCTACCAAACCCAGACATTTCTTAAAACTAGACACCCCAAGGAGTCCAGGGAGGTGTGGCTTGCGTGGATCCCTCAACATTTTCTTACCCAGACTCCTCTGCAAACCTCAAAATTTGATTAAACAAGCATATTTTCCTGACTTTTCTTTGTAGGATCACAGCTTCAGCAGAAAATTCCTACTCCCCAGTGTTCCCCTCAGTCTCCCAAGTAAAATGGCACCTCACTTGTGTGGGTCCCCAAATCAGAGTCAACCTAAAAATGTATAAAAGAAGAATATGTGCTTATCAACTCGCTGTGCTATCCCCTCAATCTCTACAAGTTTTAGGCCTTTTTCTTTTCTTTTCCTTTTTTTTTTTTTGGAGTTTGAAATGTTTTATAAAAGATATAGGGTGATACAAAATGTATAGAAATATACTTTTCAAAATGTTTTCCTTTTTACAATAGATGTTTCTGCAATAGATATACAAATGTATACAATTTGAAAGGTATTCCTGGCTGGATAATTGGAAAATTCAAAACACACTCTTGGGAAGGGACAGGTTTGGGGGGATAGAAGGACAGTATAAAGTGTTGATCTTATAATAAGGGAAAGATAAGGATGTCTTGGGGATTGAAGAAGGTGGGGGAAGAAGGAGGGGGAGTTGAGGGGAGGGGCTACTAGGTGGGGAGGCGTACGAGTGAATAAGGGAGGCCATAGACCCCGTATCGAGGTTGGCAAGACCTAAGTGTAAGTTGTTCCATGGTTTCCCGTCCGGCGTAGGTCGTGGTTCGGAGATGGGCAGTATGACATGTATGTCTAATTTGTTGTGGTATAGAGTATGGTGAGGGTAGGAGTACTAAACCTCTGTGAAAGAGTAATGTCAAAGGAGGGGTGAGTAGAAAAAAAAGAGTAAGGAGGTCGTCCGCAGCGACTTGTTCGTTATTATGAGGTCCTTGAAAGAATGGGTCCTTCTTGTGCATGTTAATTTCCCAGACATAGACTATGTGGAAGGGCTGGGGGAGATGTCAGGTTGCTCAGTCCAGGGTCTGGTACGTTTGTTTAAGTGGGGCAGCTGGGGAGAGGGAGAGGGGAAGAGAGGATAGATAGAAAAAATTGCAGGGGGAGAAGAAGGGAAGAGCAGGGGGGAGGAAAATAGGAAAGTGAAAGAGAAAGAGTTTGAGAGAGCAGTTGTTTCTCGGCGACCATTGATCTTTGACCATCCGCCAGCTGCTTCATGACTTTGTCAAAAATGGGCGCCAGACTTCCTCGAATAGCGCCGCTTGGTCCTGTAAGTTATATATCACTCGTTTGTGGGTGGCTGTTTGATACATGGCAGTCATCCATTCTGTCGGCGTGGGGGCAGTGCTAGCCCTCCAATGCCGGAGTATGCATATTTTGGCCGTGGCGAGGGCTGTGTGTAGTAACCTTTTTTGGGCTCGTGTAAGGAAGGGGTATGGGCGTATATCATGTAAGAAAATAAGTGGTGGCGGAATCGGATTTGGAATCTGTATACGGTCCAACAGGGTGTGGCGTACAGCATCCCATAAAGGCTGTATCGTGAAGTAGATCGCAGTGGGGTTCTATGCACCTCCAACATTTCGCATGTGGTAGCAGGCCTGCCCTGAGAAGTTTAACGGGGTTCAGTACCAATCTTGGAGAGCTTTGAATAAGCAGAATTTCAGGCGGGCTTCGCGTACTGCCCTATCAAGGGCTTCTAGTATGTCTGACCACTCTTCATCCGTGTAGGTAATCTCCAGTCTATCCTGCCATTTTAGGCGTAATCGTTCCAGAAGGGGTTGTGAATAGAGATGATTTGTTAACTCGGCATAAAGGCCAGCCATAACGCCTTGATGTCAGCCCCAGTTCTGGAGGTAGGTAACAATGGGTGAAGTTTTAAATGTCCATGGGGAGGTCCCTTATGTTCTGCGCATACAGTGTTTAAGCTGTATATATCGCCATTCTTGGTTACTATGAATGTCGAACTCCTCCTGAAGAGAGGCGAAGGTTCGAAAATTATTTCCATCCATTATATGGGATATATTATGAATACCTGCCTCAAGCCATTGGGGCCACATGAGGAGATCTCCTCCTATTTTTATGTTTTTGTCCCCTGCTATAGGGGCCTGGGCATGTAAGGAAGGGTGTATATCTAGCAAGCGGTGGGCTCTGTGCCACTCTGTGTCAGTGGCCTTGAGAATGGGGTTGGGCAGGGAGGGGTGGTCAGCACATATCCCTCCCATCTCTGTGTGCTGTCCTCTTAGGAGACTCTCTGTGGCTACCCATTGCGGTGGATCGAGTGGGCCTGGGAGTGTGTATACTAACTGTGATAGTTGTAAGGCTAGCGAATACTGTTCTACCGAGGGTAAGCCTAAGCCTCCATAGGGTCGTTGCGCCATGATAGTTGCAGGTTTAAGCCTTGGGCGTAGGGAGCCCCAGACGAAGGTCCATATGGATGCATTAAATCGAACGAAGTAAAGGGAGGGGTACCTGTAGGGGAAGCATGCCTAGCACATATGTGAAGCGTGGTAGTGTAGTCATTCTGACCACCTGTGTCCTACCCCACATGGACAAGCCCAATAGTGACCATTTACCAATTAATTTTAGATATGAGGGGATCTAGGTTGTCCTGAACTATGTGTTCCAAGCCTCGGTTAATAAACGTTCCTAGGAATTTGAGACGGGCCGTGTCCATTGGAATGGGAGGCCATTTACAGCTGCTCTTGTCGTTATGCGGGATAGAGGTAGTGCTTCGCTTTTGTCCCAGTTTACCCGGTATCCGGATAGAGGTGCAAATTCCTCTATGGTAGAGAGCAGTGCGGGTAGGGAGGTTTCTAGGTCGGACAAGGTTAATAAGATGTCGTCTGCATAGAGATAGATTTTGGATAAGCCCCCGGTGATTTGAATACCTTTTATCTGTTGGGAGTTCCGTACGGTAGGTGCCAGGGGTTCCATGGCCAATAGCAATAGAAGCGGTGACAGGGGGAAACCCTGGCATGTGCCTCTTCCAATAGGGAAGGGGTCTGATAAGAAGCCCCCACAGTTAACCTGTGCTGTGGGGTGGTCATATAATAAACGTACTTTAGAGATAAATTGTTCCCCTAGGCCGAAATGCTTCATGGTTGTGAATAAATAGGGCCATTCGATGCGGTCAAATGCTTTCTCTGCATCTAGGGATAAAGCTAGGGCCTCTTCGGGCATATGTAGAGCTTCCAGCAGTGTATGGTAGAGAGTACGCATGTGGTTTCTGGAAGTGCGGCCCGGTACGAACCCCACTTGGGTGTTATGGATCAGAGATGGTATCACTTTGCGTAGGCGTGCTGCTAAAACGCTGGCTAGGAGTTTTTAAGTCTCCGTTCAGGAGGGAGATAGGGCGATAGCTGCCACAGAGGAGGGGATTTTTCCCTGGCTTAGGCAGAAAAACAATTGTAGCCCTGTTGGATAGAGCGCCCAGAGAGCCTTCCTGACATGCTTCCGTTAGTGCATCATGCACTGCAGTGATTGCCTCTTCCCAGGCCCATTTATAGAATTCTGCAGGGAATCCGTCCTCTCCTGGAGATTTATGGTAGGGGAGGTTTGTTATAACTTGTGTTATCTCTTCCTTGCTTATATTGCCGTCTAGGAGGGCTCTGCCAGCCTCCAACAAACGAGGCAGATTGATCGTGTTAAGGAATGCCTTTATCTGTGCCTGATCAGTCGTCGTTTCCGGGGTATAGAGATGTCAATAGTACTTGGCAAACTCGTTCACAATATCTTGCGGACGAGTCAACACCGCTCCTGAAGGAGATGTTATAGCCGAAATAGTGGAATCAGCCTCTCTTTGTCGGAGCTGGGCCGCTAGGAGGCGTCCTGCTTTTTCTCCTTGTTCGTAATGACGATCTCGCAATTTCTGTAGCGCATATTCCGCCTGGGACGTGTAGAGTTCATTGTGTGCCATACGGGCTTGTTCTAAGGAGCAGCGTAGCCTAGGGGACGGTTGGGCGGTATACTGTTTGGTGAGATTCTGGATTATGGTCTCTAAGGTGGTTTTCTGTCTTTGTTGGCCAATGCTGCGTCTCGCATCATATTCCCTCTCAGTGTCGCTTTTGCCGCTGTCCATAGAACCCTTTTGGAGGTCACAGTGCCTGTGTTCTCGGTCATAGATGTAGATACGTGTGCTCTGAGTTGCTCCTTCCCTTGGGGGGAGCTGTATCTGCGTACAGCGAGGCGCCATGGTTTTCGGCCTGTGGGAGACAGGCCTACCTGGATCAGGATTAGCGTTGGAGAGTGGTCTGAAAGACCACTGTCTAGGATGCAGGTGTCCAGCATGTGGGGAATTACAGTGTGTGATACCAAAAAGTAGTCCAGGCGCAATTGGGAGCCATGGACGGCTGATATAAAAGTATATTCCTTATCTTTCGGATCAACTAGGCCAACGTCCGTAGTTATGTCTGTCAAGAGTGCTCTGTCGTGGTTGTTGCCTACATCAATGGGGCCTGTCCTATCCAGTATGGCGTCTTGGGCGAGATTCCAGTCTCCCCCGATTATATATCGGGCAGTCCCGATTTCTGTCAGGAGATGATTTAGTTGTAGGAGGAATGTGCGTTTTGGGCCGGTTGGTGCATAGACGGAGCCCACACATAAGAAGGTATTCCCTATTTTTAGTTTGGCAAATATATATCTTCCTTCTGCGTCGCTCCATATTTTAATGATTGTGATCGGGAGGGATTTTCGCATTAAGATCGTCACCCTACACTTGTGGGGCACGCTGCTTCCAGGTTCTTGGTTCGCTGGGCAGCAACTGAATACAGCCCTCCCTACCCAGTCCCGTTTAAGTTTACTGGATTCCAGAGTGTCAAGGTGGGTCTCCTGTACCAAAGCGATATCTACTTTTTTGGATTGAAGATAGGACAATATTTCTTTCCGCTTAACATAGCTCGTCATACCATGTACGTTCCAGGAGAGGATACGCAATGGTTGTGTCTGTTGAGGGGCTCTTCTCTGCATCCTGAACAAGTATATAGGATCTCGCTTGTTCCGGTGTTAGCGCTAACGGGGGGAGGATGAGGGGGCTACTATCTTGTTTGTTCAAGTGGAAATTATACTTGTTATAATGCAGTGGGTTATGGGAGGGGGAGTGCAGCTGGCAGAGGTGCTCTCTAGAAAAAGGGAGAGAGAGAGAAGGTGGAGGTGGGAGAGAGGGGGGAAAGAAAAATTAATAAAAAATAAAAAATAGGAGAGATAGAGAGAAAACCGAGGAGAGCTATAGAGAGGAGGAGAAACAGGGGATAAGAAAAGGAAGGGGAAGGAATTTAAAGATCGGTGTATATATTTAAATTTAAAAGAATGATGGGAAAAGATACTGGGGGGGTAAAGGGATGAGGAAGAGAGGGGGGGACGGGGGACTGGAGATCCTGCCTCCTTTGCTAGATCTGTAAACGGCGGGTCCGGTTCCTCTCAGGACTCGCGTGTCGTCGGGGTGGTCCTTGTCAGGGGGACGTGGGGGGGCAGCAGGCAGCCGACTATCTATATGTTGATGGCAGGGAGAGGTATAGGATTCATGGTTATGTATCGAGAATCAAGAGACGGTCCTAATTGTCTGCGAATGGTGTTAGTTATAGTGTTTAGCCATGTATATATCTGGGGCGTGTATTTTTAAGAGTATGAAGGGTAGTTGGTTGTCGTCATGCCTGGGTGGTGCTGTCGTGAGATGTTATTGGTCGTGCTAGAGAGTCGTTGATAAGATGAGGAGGGGGGCAGAGAGAGTAATGCAAAATGGGGCTTAATGCATGTTGCATAATATCTGGTGTTACAGGGGATGGGGGGATGGAGGTGCATGTGTATGATGGGGAATCCTAAGGTGATATTGCAGGGTAGGGACAGAGTATATGGAGAGAAAGGGATATTCAAGCGGTGGGGGATTGGAGCGGAAGAGGAGAGGGGGCGAACTGGACTATATAGTGCTAGTGCGGGTAAAGATACATAGAGATGTAAGTATACAGTACATTCTGAGTATTACTTTTCAGCTGTAACATCACATTAGTGCCTACTTTAGCATTCCTATAACCTATTAATTCTTGTTAACATAATACTTCCTATTACCTTGTTATATTATGAACTGTTAATCTGGACGTCGGGCTCTTTATCATAGAGTAAACAGTGAGTGCTACGAAGTCCCGTATTGTGTGGGGACAATGTGTGGTCCACCCCCATACCGGTGCTTTGTCGCGTATTATTGCATCATAATACTATTATAAGAATGTATGTATTCGGATATTGTCAGTTTATTAGCGTGGCACATACTATCCTCATGATCGTCCTATCCTGGATGGGACTCTCAGGTATCAGTGGTTAGTAATCTACGGGCGGGTGTGTACGTTCAAGAGAGGGTAATTGGCTATTTATATTGTAATGCCTTGGTATTGTTATGTTATGGTATGGTATGTTGCGTCATCTTGCATAATTTTAGTTTATGATATTTGTGGGGGGTATTGGTATACAATGGGTCATATTGTATTGTGTGCTTCTTAGGGAATAGATTAGTTTATCCTGGTTTGCCCCAATCTTGACCCTTGGGATATCTATGTAGATTAATTAGTTCTGGCGTCGCTATTAGTCTTATGTGTTGTGTGCTGGGGTAGGATTGGGTTATGTTGTGGTGCTTACTGCTGTGAGGTATTCTGTAGCACAATGGGAGCATGTCGATTTCTGTGGTGGTTGTCCGGTATTTGATACCCTTTGTACTATGTTGTAAGGCTGAGTCTCAGATCCTTTGTAGCCTACGGGAAGGTGATAAATCCAGTCCTTGCATTGGTGTGTGTGCTCTGTCATACCCTAGGGACAGATTATAATTTACTGGATAATTACCCATTGTAAGGCTTTATATTGGGTTACAGTAAACATGTGTTTTTAAAGTAACTGGTTTTGGCAACAGCACTAACAATCTTAGACAATTATAATGAAGGCACACATATATGGTCTGAATGGGTACTCATCCGTCCACGGGGTCGACAGCTGCTGCAGTATTCTTGTTTTCAGGTCATTGTCTTTCTTGTGTGCAGTATCGCGTCTTCCTCTCAAGGGGGTATAGTCGCTGGTTTTAAAGGGGAACGAGATTTGTCCCTTTCCGATAGTTGGGTGTGGGTTACTACTGCGTGTAAGACCTGACCCCTATCATCATGTGATCTGGCCAATCGCTCTATGCATCTGCCTCTTTGGCCGGCTTCAGTGTCACATAGGGCCATGTTCGTTTTTTCCTGTCCTTGGGGGAAATTTCCAGTTCCCTCATTGGCTCCTGTGTTGGCAGGCGAACAGTTTATACTGATGGAAGTCCATAGATTGAGGTTGGAAGGAATCAAGGAAAAGTCTCAGTTCTTCGGGGTTGTAAAAGTCCTTAGATACTCCTTTTTGGTAACCCACATTCTTGCAGGATCGAAGAGGCCGTATTTTATCTCTAGTTGGCGAAGCCAGGGTCGTAGAGCTAAGAAGGCCTTTCTGCGTTCATTGGTTTCCTTGGAATAATCTGCAGTTATTCGGATGTCATGCTGGTCTATTCGGAAGGGTCCATGATTGCGCGCTGTTTGAAGTATTTGACGGGTCTGGTTATGCCGTAGCAAGCATGCGATGATTGGTCGGGGTCTTGAAGGATTGTCGGAGCGTTTTGGGCCTATTCTATGTGCCCGTTGGAATTCTATTGGTGGGTCGAAATCCAGAGAGGTCAGTTTTGGGAGAGTGGAGCTTAAGAAGGCCTGCATATCCACGCCTTCTTCATTTTCCGGGATCCCGTGTAGACGGATATTGTCTCTCCGACTCCTATACTCAATGTCCGTTAGTTTACTCCTTAGGCAGAGGAGGTCTTGGTCTCGGTCCCGAGACATAGTGGCCTGCGCCTCTACTAATCCCATGCGTTGCTCCAATCCTATCACTCTGGATTGGAAGCTTGCGATTTCAGATCGCATGGATTTGGTCTCTAGTGTTAGTGAAGTTATAGAGGCGTCCATCCCCTCTATACGGCGACTGACAGTGGTAATTTCCTGCAGTATCTGGTCCATAGTTGTGGGGTGGTCCTTGTCCGCCATTGTGGTGAGCTCAGTTGGGGGTGGTGGTGTTTGAGGGCTTGTCGTGGTGGGGGTTGAGCGTTTGTGTTGAAGCGCTTCCGAAAATAATAGCTGCCGTGCGGGTTTACTGACGGGTTTATGGTTTGGTTTGTTACCGGGCATCACCTCAACGGTCCACAAAGATTGTCTACTTAGTGTCCGGGTTTCCTTCTTCTAGATCCAGTAGAGGTGTAGTCTTTCTGTGCCAGTCGTTTCTTGTTTCTATTCTGACATTCCTCTTTTTTTTCTTTTTTCCTTCCCTCCAGTGACTGTTTTCTCCTATTCGTTGTTCTCCACTTTCCTTCCTTTTCTTTTCTTTTTCCCCTCTTTATTTATGTATACATGTTTCTCTCTGGTGACTATTACGAGTCGTATTGACCTAGCATTGTCTTCAGATCGGGAGGGAGGTGATACCGATGATGATTCCGCTGTGGTGGAGTTGGTGTAGGAACTGCTATAGTCCAGAGTATTGAAAAGTTATGTCCTCTATTCCCTGTGCCAGGCTCTCTTGTGATTGGTATTGAATGCAGGAAGCGTTGAGGGAGGAAAGGGGTGGGTATGGTTACCTCCAGGTCTTTTGCCAGTCGTCTAGCTTGATTAGGGTTGTGTGTTGTTGTGTTCTCTGCCCGTTGTAATCAGCGTTTCTTTGGAATATATGAGTTGGGGTGGAGGGCGTTCACTCCTGCACTTGAACCTAGGTGATCTGGGTGGAGGTGGGAAATAAGCGATTTTGAGGCCCTCCTGAGATTTCTAACTTAGTCCCCTGTATAGTTTGATGAGGTTCCGTCTTGGCTTTGGGGATTTTTTTTTTTTCTTTGGGGGTATTCTTCCATTGTCCACTGACCCTTTCTTGTTTATCTCTTTTCCTCCTTTTCAATCTTATCTCTATGTACCCCTTTCTTTTCCAATTCAGGTTTATGTTGTCGTCGTCGTACCCCTTCTTTCCTTGTCTTTCTCCAGTGTGTGCTATGAAAGAGGAGTATAAGATGTTTGGGTGCAGTATGTTGTCCCTGTTTTCTTCTTCACTTCCCTGCTCTCCTGTCTGTTTCTCTACTCCTCCAACTTTTTCTGTTCTCTTCTCGCTCTCTTTGCTCCTTCTGGTCCCCCCCTCCATCTCTGTCCCTTCTTCTTCCTCTTTCCCCCTCTCTCCTCCGTCACCCCCGCTCCTCTGTGCTCTCCTCCTCCTCTCTCCTCTCTTTTCTATTGTATCTCCACCTTCTCCTTTTATTCGACTGATATTATTAGCTGTATGGAGGGAGGAGGAGAGAGAGTTGGGTTCGATATCTCAGTGGGGGCAGATCTGTAGAATGGCCCAATAGTCCAATGTTTTTCTGTTTTGGGGAGGATGAGGGGTGGGGGGGGTGCTGTACCTCCACCTCCGCTGATCTTCCCTTTCTGGATGCGTCTCTCTGCCGTGCGTTAGAGAGGCACGGTCCTGTCTATCCTGCAGAACTTTTACCCTCACCGCTGCCTTCGGAGGGTCGGAAGGTTCTTGGTGCCTTGGCGAGTCTCTCCGTTGGGGTCCGGTAGATCCTGGCACCGTGCGCGAGCAGCTCCTCGTAGCTCTCGCGGCCTTGCAGTCCGTTCCGCAGTCGCTGCGACCGCACCAGCCGCGGTTCTCATATGACGCGACTCTGCCCCTCCGGCCAGGCCCTCTCTGCCGAGAGTGAGTCACGGGCAAGTCGCGGTTCTTCGGTTTCCTGGCTCGCCTCCACGGCGCTGGTCCAAGGCACAACAGTTGTTAGGACAAATTGCACCGGGTGTAGCGTGTTCTCCAGCTGCCTCTGCGCCCCCGCCGCCCCCCAGAATCGCTGCGTCACGGAGCGCTCGCTCTAGGCGGCCATCTTGCTTCGTGGCCCGGCCACACCCCCCTTTTGGCCTTTTTCTTTTTTTGTGGCTCCTCTCAGATTCCAGAACTCTCTGTCACTGAAATGTGAGGAAAAAAGTGTTTTTTTAGTCACATTTTGAGGTTTGCAAAGGATTCTGGGTAACAGAACCTGGTGAGAGCCCCACAAGTCACCCCATCTTGGATTCCCCTAGGTCTCTAGTTTTTAAAAATGCACAGGTTTGGTAGGTTTCCCTAGGTGCCGGCTGAGCTAGAAGCCAAAATCCACAGGTAGGCACTTTGCAAAAAACAGCTCTGTTTTCTTTGAGAAAATGTGATGTGTCCACTTTGTGTTTTGGGGCATTTCCTGTTGCTGGCAGTAGGCCTACCCACACAAGTGAGGTACCATTTTTATCGGGGCTCTTGGGGGAACGCTGGGTGGAAGGAAATTTGTGGCTCCTCTCAGATTCAACAACTGGCCCGGGGTTTACACAAGTGGGGTACCGTTATTATCTGAATAAGTAATAGGAATATTGTGTATCACCTCACCTTCCATATCCGTCATGGATATGTGAGGAAAATGTGTCAATTTAGCCAACGTAAGAGATTTGCAGGACATTCTAGGTAAGAAAACTTAGTGGGATCCACACAAGTCCCACCACCCTATGTCCTCACCTTTAGAATTGCCCTAACCATCAGCAGGTCCAAAATAGTTTTTCCCAGCAGAAAGTCTCTGGAACTGCTAGGGAGTGGCATGCAGCAACAAACTTGACTCTACCCACCAGATATAATGTTACTAGTACATAAAAGGCACTCTCTTGCTAACAGACATCAGCTCCTGTTATCGATGCTTCTTTAATGACAGTTTTCTTAGCTTTGACAAATAGGTCAAATCTGTCCTCTGAAGATTTCAGGGCTTAACCCCTTCCATATACACCACTAGTCAATGCCTTTATCAAATCCTAATGACATTTGCTTGTGATGGCTTTGATCCCACCACAATGCTGTGGTCATACTCCTTCTACAGGTAAACCTCCTTTGATGGAACTAGCTTCCAAAAGATCATCTTACTATAACACAAAAGGTGCCATAAGAAGGAGAAAGCCTCTTCTTCCTCAAGAAAATGGTCCCATTTCCAGGACATTTGAGACGTCCAGCACAATTCCTCAATGCTGGACTATTCCTTGGAACTGAGTCCAAAGTTGCATAAGATTCTGCCAGAATTTCAGACTCCATTGACTGACCCTATGAAGGTCAATGTCTTCATCAAGACATATTGAACATTACTAGGACGGCTCTGGTATACTTTGGGCCACTCCTTGAGCTTGGCAACGACTACAGAGGGTACCAAAGGCTCGAACCTCAGTGCTAAGAAGTAGCCGCCTGATGTGGTGCCTGTCCAGTGTCATCCACGGTGTTACTTTTTTGTAGACACATCCTGTACTCCTCTGGGGTCCTAACAGAGGAAGTATTCTTCTTTATCACAGTGGTGTGTAAAGCCTGCAGAAACTCTTGATTTGACTTTGCAGTTTGAAGTACTTAATTATCATATTTTTATGGAGGTTAGGTATGGAATGTCTCCCAGATAGTAAATGGGCATGTACTCCTGTCCTGAGTGCCCGACTGTATCTGAAATTGGTATTCTGACTTTTATTTTGGTCCTGGCATCATGTTAATATGACGAGTACACAGAGGCCTATGACTCTCCATTTGTAACACGAAATGTAGAATGTGTAATCATAGTACGTCTTGGACCACTAGCATTGGTGTAGCACTTAAAATGGTGGTAGGATTGTATCGTACTTTGAGAATAAGTAATGAGGACGTGATATTTGATATCACTTTGTATCAGCAATTTCATTTTCATACCTGCTTAATGCTCACAAACGCCTTAGCATTAATGCACATTTACACATATTTTAATTGAACTGCCATCCTGTGTTCTACATTGCACATTTTAGCCTGACTGTTCTAGTAGCTACCGCCGCCCGCCAAGCTTAGAATCAGGGCCATTATGTGTTAGCAAACATCTTTACTCACGGAAGAGAGCTGGACTCCACTTCAAATAACGATCCCAGGTGCCAGAGGTAAGGGGGAGATTTCTCCAGGGGGACTGTGATGGAGCACCGCCCAGCACTGGACCAGGTGATTCGACCGGATAGTGTAAGGAAGTTGAACTACATTTTGGCGGTCCAACCATGTTTCCTGTATTGTGCTTGATTGCTTTGCATATATTGTTTCCTGTTGTGTGAAATGTATTAAAGCGCACTCCAGATTTCATTTGGGTAGGAGATGATGGGATAGTAGAATGGTTCGAAAGCAAGAAATAGAATGAATCTTATACCAAAGATATGAATCCGTGGTGTAGAGAGAGGGGACTCTAGAAGTATTTCTGAACCAGGGAATACAGGGAGCAGCACCAGGACCCAAAACATAGACCCCTGAACTGTGAGTGTGTGGGAAAGATGCCCTCTAAAGGAGCTGCCCCATCTCCTTCGGGTACTTCTCCAGGCACACAACCAAAGGTTGGCCGAATGCTAAGGGACTGTTGGGTGCGAGTCTGAAATCTTTCCTGCCCTCTCCACGAGATCAATTAGAAAATAACTGAGAGACATCTTACCCATATATTTCATTTCCTTCCTCTACCCCCCTTCACAAGATTATCAGCGGGCACAAGGCCAGCAGACCCTTTCTGTTGCATGGAGTGGCCTGAGAAACAAAGTGAACCCCTCCAAAAGGGACTCCTGCCCATGCTATATACCACCAGCATGTTAAAGCCACATGCTAATTTGTGAAACAGTGGAAGCGACTCACTACGAGAATGGGAAGAAGTCTTTTTTTTCTAAACATGGTGCCTTCTTTCTACAGAGGTTGGGGAATTTATGTAATGAGTTAAAAGATCTGAAAAATAAAGTAGAAACTAAAAAATGGCCAGCATTATTGCACTGGCATGAGGAGGCCAACAAACATAACCAAGAATCTTAAGTCTTGGGATATGATAAACTTAGGAGAAACTGTAATACCAAGTAAGCCACCTTAGAGATAGAGTTGCTCCTACAGCTCCGTCTCCTCTCTGTCTGTTCCATAAGATCACTAAACCACAAGAGAGAAGAGTTTGTTGGCTGTTTTCCAATTGTCAGCCAATGGGACCATGGGTGTATCTGCAGAAGCGTCTGGAAACAGAGCAGTGCCATCTGTACCACCCCATTGAGTGGAGCACAAGGAGACTGTGCCCAAGCAAGCGCTGTGAACAAATGAAAGTGGTTCATGAAACAGAAATGGGAATATCTAAAAAAGATGCAGACTCCACTAGTGTGGAGAGGTCTACACAGAGAACGTGTTGGGCCTCAGCTGGGCTTCGAGATCTGTGCTGACACAACCCACTAATACCTGAGAAAGCTCTTGAGAATGACTACAGACCAACTGGTTAGCAACAGGATTCAAAAGAAGACGGTAGACATATCCCTTCCGTCGTGCAATTCATATCACGAAAAACCCACAGAAAAAATTCCAGATACTGTCCTTTCATTGTGAGATAACCCTGAATCCAGGGGAAGAGTAACCATTCACGTTACCCTTGGTACCTACTGATTTAGTGGCATTTGGAAAAAATTGCCCAACATTAGAGGAAATCCGCCCCAGCTCTCTGAAGAATTTGAATGTGTTTGAAGTGTACAAACTGAACTTAGCTGATGTAAATCGACTGTTCTATTTGGTGGTACCTAGTGAAGAAAGAGAACAGTTGGTTGGAAAGTTAATGTAGTTAAGGCAGGTCCACCGGAAGTATGGGGCCCCCGAAAACAGCAAATGATGTGTTGTTAAATGCAAATGTCTACTCAGGAGAAAACAAATTGGATTAAAATTTCAAATTGCAATCAAAATATAGTTTAATGACCAGCAGATTATTTAGAAAGGTTCACTGATGTGTTTGTGAGATATTCTGGCATTGACTGTGCAACAGAGATGGCTCTGGAAGCTGTAGATGGTGTTTTTGTGCTGGCATTGTCACCAATGGTGTGAATCCATTAACCCCTTGGTCGCCATGGACGTAATGGTTATGTCCAGTGGCGCAGCACTGAGGCGCCACGGATGTAATCGTTACATCCTGGGACCGGCCCATGGGGGGAGAGCTAGCGTTCCCCCCCATGCGCCTCCCAACCACCCACCCCCCATGGTAGGGATCGAAGGGGAATCGTTTCCCCTTCCACCCCTGCCTCCACACACACCCCCAGGGACGTCTGATGACATCAGCACGCGATCGTGCGCTGACCTCATCAGAGGTCACCCCATCGCGTTGGAAGCTCAGCTTCCAATGCGATCGAAAGAGAAATACTTGCATTTCTCTTCCGATTGGGGGGGTGGGGCGGGCAGATAGACATGAAAGGAAAGGCCTTCGTTCTGAGCATTTCTGCAGCCCGATCATAAAGCAATTGGGCTACAGAAATGCCCACTAGACACCAGGGAGATATTTTATGTTGCTGACATTAGGGGAGCAACCACTTAGGCAAGGGTCGCTCCCCAGGGGGGCAAAATATTTTTAGGCCATTTCTACCCCCCTGGGGGGCAAATTGGCCTAGGCTAATTAGGCCCATCTGCCCTGAAGGCGGGCAAAATTTATTTTAGGACATTTCTGCCCCCTTGGAGGCAGATCAGCCTATTTTAATTAGGCCGATCTGCCCCCGGAGGGGCAGAAACCACTAGGCACCAGGGATTTTTTATTTTTTTACAGATGGGGTGCAACATCGCTCTTTAGGCAAGGGTTTGCTCCCTGGGGGACAAATTTATTTTAGGCCATTTCTGCCCCACTTGGGGCAGATCGGCCTATTTCTAATGGGCCGATCTGACCCCAGGTGGGACAGAAACCACTGAGGCACCAGGGATTGGTGTGTGTGTGCCTGTTTTGTTTTGGGGCGGCAGCCCCTTGGCCAAGGGTCGCTCCCCATAGGGGCACATTACTGTTGGCCATTTCTGCCCCAAGGGGCAGATGGGTCTATTTTTGGAAAGCCCATCTGCCCCCAAGGGGTCAGAAAGCCCACCAGACACCAGGGAAGATTTTTGTTTTTTTTTAAAAGAGGGTCATACCCCCACCTCAAATAAATGGGGACAGAGTTGTTCTGCCCACCGGGTAGCCGATGGGGCATTTACCACCAAACCCCTCCTCTGGGGAGCAGAAAGCCTACAAGATGCCAGGGAATTAAAACAAAATAGTGGGATGGTGGCTACCAACCAGTATGGGCATGGTTATGCCCTCACCCCAACTGAAGGGGGTAGCAGTCGTTCAGCTCTCCCCCGCACACAAAAAGATCTTATCCCAACAGCAAGCAAGAGGACATTTGATTATTTTGGGCTTTGATTTTAAATTTGGGCCATGAGAGCTTGGCTAACTCTCCAAATCGTCCCACTTGGAATGGTGAGGGCTGCACTTTTTGGACTTTGGAACGCTGCCAAGTAGAAAAATCTATGAGACCTAGATACATCTGAAAACTAAACATCTGGGTGAGTGCAGGGTGGTGTGCTTAACATGCACTCCGCACCATTTTCTTACCCACAATACCCTGCTAACCTCCAAACTTTCCTTGAAATCACATATTTTCCCCACATTTTTGTGATGGAACCTTCCAGAATCTGCAGAAATCCACAAAATTCCTACCATCCAGCATTATTGCATGTATACCGATATAAATTCTGCCCCACTTGTCAGCCTAAAAACATTTTTTTTCAAACTGCCCTCTCAATTTTGACATGTTTTTGGCTCTTCCCTGTCACAGGCACTTTACCCACCTACACAAGTGAGGTATAATTTTTACCAGGAGGCCGAGGTGATCGTTGGGTGGTAGGAAATTTGTGCCAGTGCGGTGATCCCACACAGAAATGTGGGGAAAATGCAATTTGTTAGCTAAATTTGAGGTATGCCTGGGCTTGGTAGGTTTCCCTAGATGGCTGCTGAGCCCACAGGACCAAAAACGCAGGTGCCCCCGCATAAACAGGTAGTTTTGTATTTGATAATTTTGATGTGTCCACGTAGTGTTTTGGGGCATTTCCTGTTGCGGGCACTAGGCCTACCCACACAAGTGAGGTGCCATTTTAATCAGGAGATGTGGGGGAATACTGGGTAGAAGGAAGTTTGTGGCTCCCCTTAGATTCCAGAACTTTCTAGCACCGAAATGTGAGGAAAAAGTGTTTTTTTGCCAAAGGTTTACAAAGGATTCTGGGTAACAGAACCTGGTGAGAGTTCCACAAGTCACCCCATTCTAAATTCCCCTAGGTGTCTAGTTTTCAGAAATGTGTAGGTTTGCTAAGTTTCCCTAGGTGCCAGATGAGCTAGAGGCCAAAATCCACAACCAGGCACTTTGCAAAAAACAGGTCAGTTTTCTTTGGGAAAATGTGATGTGTCAATGTTGTGTTTTGGAGCATTTCCTGTCCCGGGGACTAGGCCTACCCACACAGAAGATGTACCATTTTTATCAGGAGACTTGGGGAAATGCTGGGTGGAAATACATTTGTGGCTCCTCTCAGATTCCAGAACTTTCTATCACCGAAATGTGAGGAAAAAGTATTTTTATTGTTTTGCCAAATTTTGAGGTTTGCAAAGGATTCTGGGTAACAGAACCTGGCGCGAGCCCCACAAGTCACCCCATCCAGGATTCCCATAGGTGTCTAGTTTAAAAAAATGCACAGGTTTGGTAGGTTTCCCTAGGTGTCGGCTGAGCTGGAGGCCTAAATCCACAGCTAGCCACTCTCCAAAAAACACGTCCGATTTAAATGTAAAAAAGTGATGTGAACATGTTGCGTTTTCTGTTGCGGACACTAAGCCTACCCACACCAGTGAGGTACCAATTTTATCGGGAGACACAGAATAGAAGAACAAGTGTTATTGTCCCTTATCTTTCTCTAGATTCTTTTCTTCCAAATGTAAGACAGTGGTTAAAAAAGACGTGCTCCAAATAGGAAAAAAAAGGCTTGGCACATGAGGGGGAAAAAGCCTGGCAGCGAAGGGGTTAAAGATTATTTGTACTGGATAGCAAACAAAGCAGCTGGCTGAGTAAGTGACTGTCACAAACTATTGCTTGATTTCACAAGAAAGAAAGAAAGGACATGTTATATTTCAACTGATGTTTTTGAAATTACGGAATATGCAACAAAATGTGAATTATAGAGGACAAGGAGCATCTACTGAGGGGAGTGAAAGGGGTGATCAGGGGCAGAAAGAATGGGCAGAGGCCCCCGGAACAGATTGGTCATGTTTCACCTGCTGACAACTGAGATGCTGAAAAAGGGACTGCACTAACACTGCTTAGAATTTGCCTGTTTTACTGATCTGCCAACATTTAACCAGTTCACACCGAATCCTTAGCCTAACTACTAGAACAGCCCGAGATGTGCCAACTGTGCTCTGATTACCCTAATTCCTTTAGGTCATTGATACAGACATGGCAGCTCTGCCATGAAAACCTTCAAATTCCCTTCATTACCTTTCTCTGTCTAATCTATAGAAGCAGTCAGTATTTCGAACATGCATGTTCCCCACAACATTTCGGACCGTCTCCTCTTCACTTTTGTTCCCATCCAGATAAGTATACTTTCTTTTTAAGTTCTACTTCATCAGCCAATCGATTGGGTCAAGACATTTTGTCCGAATTCAGTTGCTCTGTGTTCTGTACACCTGATGGACTCTACCTCAATAAATCCCAAAACAGAGAGAATGAAGTGCTGTCATTCCTGTCATCGTGTCAACCTGTTATAAATAACATAGACATGCCTAAAGATTTATTCCAGTGATTCCCAACCTTTTGATTTCTGTGGACCCCCACTTTATCATTACAGGAATCTGGAGACCCCCACTGAATCAATATTGGAATCCGGGGACGCCCCACTGAGTCATTACTAAAAGCTGTGGACCTAATCTGTTAATATTATTTAATTTTCTAAGCAGTCGCGGAACACCTGAGGAGGGTTCACTGACGTCCAGGGGTCACCGAACACGAATAATGAAAGAAATCCTCTAAATCTTCAAGCTGTATCAGGGATCTGAGGGGGTTCCCCTTTCTTTCATTATACCTTTTTACCATCCCTTTTTTTACCAGTATTTGTCATATTATTTTCCTTCTGTTTCCTTCTTTCACCCAAGTAATTCTTCATTCCTCTTTCTATTGTAACTTCTTCGTAGGATCGATTGTTGTCCTACTTTTGTTTCCCCCTTTTTTTCAGGAGGACAAACACAATTGGTCTTTGCCCTTCCTCCTTTTCCATTACCAATTCATAAATGAAGGTAGTCTGTTACATTCTAAATCAAAAATAGGAGGAACAGGAAGGAAGGAAGTCTGTGAATAGTTCTCACAAACTCTCAGTGTCTATGGTGCAAGCCTGCATGATGGTGTAGGGAGGGCCCAGGAACTGCCGGATCGCCTCTTTGATTGGCTGCCCGCACCCCCAGCATTCCCCATTTCTTTCCCTGGGGTCCGTGTTCACTTCCTGGTTTTCGGGAACGTGGCCCAGATGAAGACTCCCGTTACATTGATGACAGCGCTATTGTGAGTCAAGCTGTTCTAATTGAATGCACTTTTGCCTTTTTTTTCTCTGCACCATCTCCTTGTGACCTGCTGCATGTTTCTATATTGATCCCGTTTCCACCGTTTATTTACAACTTCTCCCGTTTTCGTAGTTCTGCCATAATTGTGCAGTTATGGTTCTGTTTCTGTTTATTCACTTGCGGGTTGTACATTTTTCTGTGTATCTTTTTAGTAACGTGAGCGTCTAAGCTCAGCATCATGTACTGATATGTGATTGTGAAACTAGGCTGCATACCAATATCACTACCCATATTGCATTTGTTTAACTTACAATCATTAGACTTTTTGAGATTGCATTTGCTATTACTTGGTATATCTGTTTTGTGTCTTCACAGGTTCCCCACAGTTTTTGCTAGTAGACATAAAACTGTTGTGAGTAAACTTTTACTCCTCTGTTCTTGTATATATTTAATATGTAAAGAACACTCTATAAGCTTTGGAGAAGATTGTGTTTAAATCCTGATAAAGCACCAGGTGATCCTTTTGGACATTTTAAGGCACAAATCATGTTGACTCTCTACAGTGGTTAAAGTCACTATGCTTTTTCCCTTCATTATGTAGAGTGTGGGACCATTATTTCCCTCCCACTCTGCATGTTTTTAATCTTGACTGGCTCCTCGCTCGCCTAATAAAATTTCTTTCCTCGAGGAGGTGTCCGAGCCAATTTTACTATTTTTTTTTCTCTCTCCAGCTGTTTTTCTGTAACCTACGGTTTCCTGACCTTTGGTACTGATATTTAGATAACTTCTCTGGCAAAGAGGCTCCTCTCAGGGCCCCGTCAGACATTGCAGTGCCGGTCTGACGTGGAGCTAGCCCAATGATGAAACATGAGGGCTCTTGCTTCTGAACTTTCATGTACCTGTGAGACCTAAATTCTCTTGTTTTTCTGTGTTTCTTGTTACGTGGAACAGTGTACCTATTTTTTGTTATGAAGTAGCAGTTATAGACAGAATGGTTTGAAGCCATCCAGTTGTTGCCCTGTCCTTTTACCGTCTTCAAAATACAAACTTGCCTTGGGTATGACTGGGAACTATAGACAATGGATCCTTGGGTACAATGCCATAATAAAACCACAACAAATTTCTGTCTGAATGGACTCACTTGAGCCTTTGAAGTGGTCTAAAGAAGTTAAACATGTGTTTGCAATTTGGCCACTTTTGTGCATTATACCAAGAGGAGAGTTGTATAAATTTAAATCAGCAAAAGGATCGTGCAGTATCTGAGTATAACTGGGTCCATGAGTTCAGCCCCTCTTCCCCCAGCATAGTAACCAGACTTTAGCAACAAGCTCAAAACATCCTTTAAGCACTCAGAAGTTCCAGGAGAGTTCTAAACAGGGGTGAAAGCATTATAGTATGGAATATTAAGTTTAAATGCAGGCTTGCACCATAGACACTGAGAGTTTGTGAGAACTATTCACAGACTTCCTTCCTTCCTGTTCCTCCTATTTTTGATTTAGAATGTAACAGACTACCTTCATTTATGAATTGGACTTCCTATTGTTCAAAAGTCTCCAAGGGTGTCACACTGTGTTGAGAACCATCCAGTGATTCACTCACCCCAGACAAGAAACCTCCCAACATCCGCATTGACTTCCACCCCTCTGCGGGTCGGACAGGAGAGGCGCATTGACTTCCACCCATCTGTGGGTCGGACAGGAGCTTAGCTGCAACCAACACCTCTATTGCTAGTGTTGCTGTTTCCCCTCTTGCACCAGAGAGGCCTTCTCCAAACCATTTCTGTCTCCTTATCAGGGCTGCTGCTGCATGTGACCATGTTCCCGCAACCAATCCTGCCCCACGAGGAGTGGACCTCCCATGATCCAGCAACCATCAGGAAGTGCTGCATCACATGACTGCACCAGTAAGCAACCGAACATGCCCCGACCACCTTCTCATCATTCCAGGTACTTCAAGAAATCCTTCGGAGCTGCCAAAATATTTCTACATGGGGATAGTGCACATCAAGAACATTCAGCTGCAGCTTCTTAGCCTGCCAATTGATTCCGTCTCTCCACTCGGGTCCAGTATTAATGATGATGGTATAAAATGATGTAATACAATAACATTTTGTTTTATAATGGTATTGGCACCATGTAACCTAGACCACAACAATGTATTATTTGCAGCCCAGAACGCATTGCAACTATCGTGTAGTACTGTCCTTTCTCTTGAGCACCTAACATTAGTTGAGCTAAGCAATAGAAACTTCACAAACAAAATAAGTATTAAAGGACAAAAAATTGGCTTTTATTTTTGTTGGGAGTACTACAAATACAAAATGTCATTTTAGGCCCACTAGGTGGTAGACTATATATCTGCAGGTCAGTATCATACAGCTTTTGGCCTGAATTTGGCCAAAGATTTTGAGCACAAAATGCCTTTTTTGCTTAAATGTAAACTGAATGTAGTGCTCAGCAGAATATAGTGTAACAAACTTAAAGTACTTATGCATTGGGATGTAAAGCACTCTGCCACCCCCTTAGCCTAGTTCACACTATACAAAAATGCAAATAAAAATAGCATGGTGATACCGACCTGGGTATAACCAATAACCCATGGTGTAGACACTGGGCACCGAACCTGCCACTTGTCCATGGCCTCCAGTTCCTGCTTTTTCCAGTCTGATCCAGTTGCTGCCACTTGACCAAGTGACACCACCACTTCCTGGGTTTTCCCGTTCTGGTTTTCCCTCACCGTTCTTCCTACCAACAAAAGCCCCAATCACCCCAGGACCTACTTAATGTAGGCCGCAGCATGTCCGCACTAATAGGCACCTGGAAACCTAGCATGCCCCTTCCGGTTCCTGCTTGTTCCAGCGTGGTCAAGTTGCCTCCGTTTGACCAAGTGACACTGCCAGTGCCTGGGTTTTCCTGCTCACCAATCTTCACGCTAAGAGAAGGCCCGCCTGTCATAGAACCTTCTTAATGCAGGCAGCAGCGCTACTGCGCTGAGGGCATGCCATAGGCAAGCCCATTTGCGCCCATCCCCGTCTGCCCCTGGACCATGCCCAGAGCCGCAACCCCTGGCCTTCCTGCCCCCGCAGATACACCATCACTGAGTTCTATGCCCTCGACCCCACATGCCACAACAAACACTGCCACCTGGCCGACCCACGCTCGACTGTAGGATCTTTCATCTGCACCCACTGCCACTTCACTTAATACAGCACACACACCAGCCCACCAACCAGCACCATCCCCAACACACCACACACACCACCTGAACAAAAACACCAACTTGCATGCACCTTCTTAACACATGCTCACTATGCAAACTCACCACAGAGATTTGGGACCTCATCTTGACCCTGACGTAATCTTCCTCAATGAGACCTGGCTCAGCCCCACTTCTGTGCCCGACATTGCCACTGCAGTACCTGAAGGATACAAGATTATCCACTGCAACCGCATCAACAAGCCTGGCAGAGGGATCGCCATCATGCACAAGGAATCTATCCAATGCACCCCCACAAATGACAACCTCATCTCAGCCATGAAACGCCTCATCTTCTGACTCCAAACAGACAGCAAAAACCACCATCAGGGGCACTCTTGTCTACTGTCCTCCAAGGCCACATCCAGCCTTTTGCAACTTCACTGCAGACTTGGGCCCATATTTATACATTTTTTAGCACCTCATTTGCGCCGCTTTTTGACGCAAAAGTGGTGCAAACTTACAAAATACAATTGTATTTTGTAAGTTTTGTGCTGTTTTTGCGTTAAAAAAATGACGCAAATGTGGTCCTAAAAAAGTATAAATATGGGCCTTTATCTCTTCCTTCGCCATAAGCTCCAACAACGACATTTTCCTAAGCAACCTCAACTTTCATCTTGACAACCACAATGATGTCAACACTACCAACTTCCTCAACAATATGAACAACATTGGCCTCATCCAGCTCATCCACGACTCAATGCACACCACAGGCCACATGCTAAACCCCATCTTCACCTCCAGCGACAGCATCAGGTACAGTCCCACCACAGAACTCCCCTGAGACCGACTACTCCACAGTCCACTTCAACATCACCAGCTCATGGATCTATGCCCCCAGTCTGCCCAAAAACCCCCACCACAGCTGGATCAAAGTCTTAAAGGACACATGGATTAACGCCCTCAACACCTCCCACCCCATCTCCTTCAACAAACTAAGCCAGAACATCAGAAACTTCAACAATTGGATCACCAACTGCATGGACAGCATCACTCCCATCAGCAACAGCACCCACAGAAGTTCCACCAAGATGGCTAGCTGGTACACTGAAGACCTCAGAACTACGAAACAACACTGTAAACAACTGGAAAGGAGATAGTTCACTAGCAAGGACATGACCGACATGACTCCCTTCAAGACAGCCTCCAACCTCTACCACAGACTGTTAGAGAATTAAAGAAAAAATCCTTAGTCTGAAACATCAAATCAAGCTTCAATAAAAGCAAAGAACTCTTAAACACTGTCAAAGAATTCTCCAATCCCTTCAGCTGTAACAAACAACTTTACCCCCTCACAGGAACTCTGCAACAACCTTGTAAACTTTTTTAATGAGAAGATCACCAACATCTATAAAAACCTCATACCCCAACCCAAGAACTCTGACTTCTCCAAGCAACACAACAACGCCGCTACCACCACAGGAATCAGACTAACTGAATGGAGACAGCTCGACCCAAAAGACACCACTTCCATTATGAACTCTCTTCACTCAGGGGCCCCAACCGACCCATGCTCTTACCACATCTTTAACCTAGGCGAAGCCAGAATGAACCACTTACTCACCACCTCAATTTACATGGTCACCTTCTCCGAGGACTGGAAACACACAAAAGCCAATGCCCTACTAAAGAGACCATTATCAGAAAACAGCAAACTCAACAACTACTGACCAATCTCCCTCCTTCCGTTATAGGCCATAGTTTTTGCAAAAGCCATCAACCAACAACTCTCCTCACATTTGGAACGAAGCCTCCTACTTGACACCTCCCAATCCTGATTCTGCAGCAACCACAGCACCAAGACAGCCCTCATTGCGGCTACCAATGACATTCGAGCCCTAGTCAACTGAGTAGAGACTGCCACTCTGATCTTCCTAGACCTCTCTGCAGCCTTTAATACAGTCTCCCACCACACACTCTTCACAAGACTGCACACCACAGGCTTCGAAGAAGATGCTCTCAGATGGGTCGCCTCTTTCCTCACTGAAAGAACGTGAAAAGTCTGTCCTCCCCATCTCAAACTCAAAGAAATAATCTGTGGAGTACCCCAAGAAGCCCCACTTCCTTCAACAATTATATGACACCTCTAGCCAGCATTGTTAAAACTCACAGACTCCACATCATATCCTATGCAGACGACACACAAGTCATCCTCTCCCTCTCCGAAGACACCATCAAGACAAACTTACACAACTGCATGACAGATGTTGACAACTGGATGAAGGATAACTGCCTGATGCTCAACACGGACAACACAGAGGTACTGATTTGAAAACTAAAGATCTCCCATGGGATGCCTCCTGGTGGCCCTCAGAACTCAAACTTACTTCTAGGCCCACTGACCTCTCTAGGAACCTAGGCATCCTTCTGGCAACAAGCTAACCATGGGGACTCAAGTCAACTCCATCTGCTCCTGCTGCTTCTTCATCCTCCGCATGGTTTGAACAATATTCAAATGGCTACACCAAAGCTCAAGATGCACCATCACCCAGGCCTTCATGCCCAGCCAAATGGACTACGGCAACACTCTCTACACTGGGATCACAACTTACCTCCTCCGATGAATACAGACCATACAGAATGACGCAGCAGACTTGTCTTGGACTGCCCTAACAGTCCCACATCACCCGCTACCTCTGGGATCTGCACTGGCTCCCTGTACAGAAAAGATATCAGTTCAAGCTTTCACCCACGCCTACAAGCCCCTACACAACTGCAGACCAGCCTACTTCAACCACCACCTGCACTTCCATCAGCCTACTAGACACCTCTGCTCCTCTTCCCTTTTACCAACCCTCTCCCCTTGCATCTGACATAGCAGAAGCAGAGGTTGGTTCTTCTCCTACCTAGCAGCAAAGACATGGAAAGAGAAACCCTTTCATGTCCTGACCTTCCCATCTCTTCAAGAGTTCCACAAGTCCCAGAAAACCTGACTAATTGGTTAATCAGCTGGACCCTGCCAGCACCTGGATAACCTCACAGGTGACACAAAGCGCTCTACACATCAACTGATTGATTGATTGACTGCACCTCTAGTTGGCCATTGCGAATGAGGAATTCCAGATTCTGCATTTCATTCTCCAGTTGAATTGTGTGGGGTTTTTCACTGTGCATTTCGTATAATTTGAGCCCCAATATTCCTGCATCACATGTAGTCCTATTGTGGCCAATAATCCTCATTGCCGGCAGCATTGGGATTAGTTTGCCACTGGTCATGAAGTCCTTAGTTACATTATCTTTGTCCTTAACCCCTCTAGTGATGTCATCTCTATGTCCTTTGCGTTGCCTATGGAGTGCTGAGTATGTCAACCTAATAATGTCCTCACATCCAGGGGAGGGAAACCCTCTGGTAAGTGCAATAGGGAGCTCCACTTTCAAGCTCCCACCTCCAGCTGCAAGGTCTGCTCAGTGACTACCATAGGAGTGCAATGACTAATCATGAATCCATAAACTTGGACCACAGAGGAGATTTAAGGGTATTGGAGAGACTCCACCATGCAGCCTTGTCTATCTTCCCATTGGGCCACACCCCTGGACATCAGAAAGTCACTGGATGCTTACCCCCATTCTGCTCATCACAGAGGCCACAAATCCTGTTAGTCACCAGATAATGATGTACAAACAAGCCAGTATAAGGTCTTTCTGTCCTCTAGGTGAGGGCGAGATAGTGTGGGATTTATCCTAATCTGTCTGCAAGTGGAGCAGGAAGCCCACTAGACACCATTGATACCTGAAAATACTTCCAGTGGAGCATACTGAGCAATACATGGGGAGCATGGGGCTAAGGTATTCAACCCAATTTTAATGTTGAGAAGATAACAGGCATTTTAGATATTGCTCCATTTATTAGTTCACATTCTCCGTCAGTCCATCAGTTTGTGGGTGGTAGGCTACCTGCAGCTGCACATAGATTTTGGCATAATTTTGACACAAATGTTGACCCCGATGGCAATTGATTATGGAAGGCAATCCATGCAAACTAATGGCATTCTGGATTAAAATACTGACAAGTTCTGTAGCTGAAGAGATCTTTTTTTAATAGTATGAAATGTTAGAAATGGTTCCTCATTGGCAATAGTTTTCACCCTGTCCAAGTAGGAACCCTGACTGTAGTCAGGGTAAGGGAGCCACATGGCTAAGATATCCCTGCTCACCCCCTTGGTAGCTTGGCACGAGCAGTCAGGCATATCTCAGAGGCAATGTGTAAAGTATTTGTACACACTCACAGTAACACAGTGAAAAACACCACAAATGTTCTCCACACCAGTTTAGAAAAATAGCCAATATTTATCTGATTAACACAGGCCCAAAATGACAAAAAATCAACATACACATGTCAAGATATCACTTTTTAAAAGTTCAAGCAAGTCTTACTCCATAGGAATCAATGGATGTATCTCTTTAGCACAAAGTAGCTGGGATGCGTCAAAAACAAATATGATGCGGGCCACAGGGGAGGTGAGGCACTGGAAATGCAAAGCGATGCGTCAGTTCCTTACTGTGCAGGGGAGGTGATGCGTTGATTCTTTCCTCGCAGGTGAGATAATGTGTCGGTTCCTTACTGGCAGGGGAGGTGATGCGTCAAGTCTTTCCTCGCAGAAAAGGTGATGCACTGATTTCCGGATATGCAGCCTTGGTTCCTTTAGCCTTGCGGGGTTCATGACAGCATGATGCCCGGGGACAATGCGTGGAAAATCCAGACGAGCTGTGATGATTGAACGGTGGTGAAACAGGCACTGCGTTGATTCGTCAGCCACAAGACAGGCGCTGTGTCGATTCTTCTAGCATGGCACATTGATGTGTGGATTTTCTACTTCAGATCACCAGCTTGCACTTCCAAGGGCCCAGGGACTGGAGTTGGCACCACTTGGCAAGTCAGGACTCTCAACAAAACAGCCCAGGTATTGGCAGATGAAGTATTTGATGTCCTTGAGACTTCCTAACAGGAGGCAAGCTGAGTCCCTTTGGAAACAGGATGTAGAAAGCCCAGGCCAGTCCTTTCACTCCCAGGTCAGAAGTTGTGTGCAGCAGGCCAGCACAACAAAGCAACAGGCAGAGTGGCAGTCCCTCCTACAGCATCCAGCTCTTCTTCCTGACAGAATTTCCTTAGTCCAGAAAGATTCTAACTGTGTGGTGTCAGAGGTGCAGTAATTATACCCATTTCTGTCTTTAAAGTAGGCAAACTTCAAAGAGAAGTCTTTGAAGTGCTCAAGACATTGCCTTCCCTGGCCCTGGATACAGTCCAGGGGGTTGGAGGCTGCTTTGTGGAAGGACAGGCACAGTCCTATTCAGGCACAAGTGTCAGCTCCTCCCTCCACTCTAGCTCAAGAAGACCCGATGGGCCATCAGGATATGTAGGGCACACCTAAGTTCCCTTTGTGTGACTGTCTAGCGTGAATTCACAAACACTCCAACTATCATCCTGACCCAGACATGCATTCAGAAGACAGGCTGAGGCACAGAATGGTTAAGCAAGGAAATGACCACTTTCTAAACGTGGATTATCAAACTCACAGTTTAAAAAACAACTTCACCAAAATAATGATTTTTAAATTGTGAGTTCAGACCCCAAACTCCATATCTCTATCTGCTCCATATGGGAAATTTCACTTAAAAGATATTTCAAGGCAATCCCCCATTTTATCCTGTGGGAGAGATTGGCCTTGCAATAGTGAAAACCAAGATTAGCAATATTTCACTATGAGGACCTGTAAAGCACACCAGTACATGTCCTACCTTTTAAATACACTGCACCCTGCCCCTGGGGCTGCCTTGGGTCTACTTTAGGGTTGATTTACATGTAGTAAAAGGTAAGCTTTGGGTCTGGCAAGTGGGTGTGCTTGCCACGTCGAAACAGCAGTTTAAAAAGGCACACACAGGCACTGTGATGACAGCCCTGAGACGTGTTTGCAGGGCCACTCATGTGGGTGGCACAATCAGTGCTGTAGGCCCAATGGTAGCATTTGATTTACAGGCTCTGGGTTCACCCCGTGCCCTATACTGGGGACTTACTAGTTATCAAATAAGCCAACCAGGGAGAAACCAAGACAGAGAGCATAAGCACTTTAGCACTGGTTAGCAGTGGTAAAGTGCCCAGAGTCCTAAAGCCAACAAAAACAGGTCAGAAAAAAGAAGAGGAAGAAGGCAAAAAGTTTGGGGATGACCCTGCAAAAGGGTCCAACAGACTAATATATCTGTAACAAAATCCAGACAGATGGAGTGCCATAGGATTGCAGTGTCTGGCATGATTTGAAGCAACCCCACTGAACTCCTGTTAGTGCAAATCTTTATTCTTGGCACAGGTAGAGCAAGTGTGGACAAACTTATATGCCTGTCTAGATAACGTTCCCCACTAAATGGTGAATTGACAATTTTGAATGGGTTTTGTAACCAGTGAATGACTTACTAATGGGTTGAGTGCCTCCGTTCCAAAATATATTCTTGGAGTTCTAAAACACGGACAAACAATAAATATCTTTTAATGAACAACCCATCTTGAATTGAGTTTTCTTTCTGTCTTAGCCACTCCATCTGTCTGGCCATTCCACAGAGTTTAACTTACTAATTTCAGGATGCAGTTTCGAGTAAAACATTTCAGTGTACATTAGAGCTATGATTATCAATTCTGGTATGATTTTTGCAGATTATGTAACAGAGGTTTTTCTCTTTCCATCAACGGAATTGATCATAGGGCAGTGTTTCCAACAAGACATAGGGGGTTATTACAACTTTGGAGGAGGTGTTAATCCGTCCCAAATGAGACGGATATACCACCAGCCGTATTACGAGTTCCATAGGATATAATGGACTCGTAATACGGCTGGTGGTATATCCGTCACTTTACCGTCACTTTTGGGACGGATTAACACCTCCTCCAAAGTTGTAATAACCCCCATAATAAAATAAATGGTCAGCCTAGAATGTCGCAGAGCTACAGAGAAAGTGCAGGTCATACTGATTCATAAATATAAAAAACTTCGATCTGTCTCCATTAAATCTTTCAGGGGGAACTAGTGGGACCGGTAGAGAAGTGTAAAATAATATATTCAGTAGTTGACTGCCTGAGGCACTCAGATGAGATGCGCAAGGTTCCCCTCAGCCTCCCCATTGTTTGCATACAAATAACATGCTGGCTGTAAGACAGGTTTTAGAGGGGCTAGTGACTTTCTAGGGAAAAGCAGCATCCAAAAATCCCTTCTGTGGCAAGGTCTGACCAACTCTTCCCTTAGAACTTGATTTTCCTGCCCTAATATTCATAACTTAGCTTAAAGTGTAACCACAATCGGGGCCACGTCAAATATACTAGGAGTACTCTCCCCAAGAAGTTCACTAGAACGTGGGCATTAATTCGGTCATCACCCAGATCTATGTTACCCAGGAAGCTACAGGGATGACATGGATCCTACCAATCCTTCCACAAGGTGCATTCACCAATTCGAGAATGCCCCTGCCGGTGAAGTGGAAAAGAGAAATAGGAAGGTTCGAGTTGTGGGTCTTGTTCCACTATAGCATTGTTTACATTGTTATGCCAGCCCAAATACCTCTTTCGTTCGTCACAAAGATGACAAAAATCACAGTTACAGTTATCACTCAATGAAAACAACTTAACTTTGCGTAAGTTATTCACTTTCCTGAAACTTTGTATTCTTTACTTCGACCAATAATAAGTTTCAAGGATTCTTGCTCTGTCCCTGACTGATTTCCTTCTCTGTCATGAAGTGACATTTCCAGTGTCCAAATTCACTTTCTTGATCTGCTATAAGGAAATTATTATGCACCTTTTAAAGTGTCTATGTTTTGTCAACACTAACGTTAAAAGTTGCTATTGCAGGTTTCATTTGAATTCACTGGGTTGACACTCTACAACTATGATGTTGTCTTTTACCTTCCACACTTGAAATGACTACTTCTTGTAGACCTTTAACATGTCACGCTTGAGACTTTTCACCACCACTAGCGTGTGTGTCTTTAGGGTCAAGCGCAAAGCGCTCCGTCCCTGGTGTAATCTCTCTGTGGGCTTGTAACCACGCCCATGTCAAGCCCATCAGTTTGGTTTGTTTGTGGGCTTGCCTTTTAAATTTAGCTTGATTTAGTTAGTGAAAGGCATACCTACGTCATGCCTTTTCTGGTGTTTAGCCCTCCTCGAGCACACCGGTAAACTACTGAAAACATTTGAGGCTCCATGTTATCAGTATAGTTTCTGCACTATTTTTTCTCTTTATTTCGTAGGTAGCGTGATCCCGCTGGGCAGTAGTAGAGCGATTTGCATGACATCGACCCTGTTACATGGATAATTGCACTTTTGCCGGCAACATGGATAATTGCACTTTTGCTGGTTACATGGATAATTGCACTTTTGCCAAAGCGTTTCACTGCAAGCGAAGTTCTGTTTCCTTTAATGTGTTTGCTTTGGCCTCATGGTGGGCGTCGACTTGCTTATGTGGAACTGTTTTACTTTTCAGTTTATGTGGCAAACAAAAGTCTGGTTAGGAGTTTACAAAGCTAATAGCTTTCAGTCAAGTAAACTCGAGATCCATTGCATTGCAAATGCTTGTTTTCTTTTGCAGAATGGCTTTGTGAGCGTCACAGCTCCGAAGCCAAGATCAGTAGCAGGGAGCCAGGATTTGGGACCTGACAGAAACAGGATCGGGTTCATTCTCATATAGCAAGAAACCTCTTCATCGTACACACAAAATCCAAGCAACTAACGTGTTCCGGGAGCGGTCTTTATACCTTTTAAGAATCCAAAAGGGTCCCCACAAGATCGTGACATCAGGAATTCCACCTGAGGGCTTGTGAGATTTTCCTAGTCACACGCTGCCTCAGCTCACTGAATGTTGAAATGGCCATGGTCTCACAGATGATTAGGTTCAGGTATCCAAACTCCTTTTTTGAAGAAAAAAAATAAGAATAATAATTCTGAAACTTGGACTTAGCCATGGGGTTAAATCATTGATGGGAGCATACTTGGGAGCTCTGGTGTTACAGTGCTGATGAATTCTCAGGGCAGTCATTTGCAGATTGGGCACAAGGGGCAGATCTTATCATTTGTGCACTCTGCATTGACCTACAGGCAACACATGTCGCAACATAAAGTTCTGCTGCTACAGGTGAATCCGGATACCTGTGCTGATGTCCAGAGTGTATGCATGCATGTATGAATGTGGTTTGTGTGTTACATACCCTGTGTATGTCTGAGTGAACCAGAGTGACGGAGTCCTGTGGGTTTTATTTTGGAAAGTCGTGACATAATCATGTGCAGAAGATGGAGGATAAGCTACTTTCCCAGACAGTGGAAGTGTATTGTTGACATTCCTAAGGCTGGAGGGAAGAGACCTAGGCAATGAACTAGAGACAGAGGAGGTAAGCTCTTTTTTAAAATTCAGTGGGGTCCTTTTGCTGTGGAGAGCTGTTGATTAATCCACCTGAATTCTACCCATTGGTGGATGGTAAGGGTGAAGGGTGGGACTGCCATTTCTAGTGTCAGAGTGTGTCTCTCTTCCTGAAAACCGTCAGGTGTGGCTGTGGTAGCCAGATGCAGAATGCTCACAATGTTTTGTGGTTCTGTTGTGGGTGTTCCAGCTTGGAGACCAACCTGCTGAGAAGATCATCACTCTAGACAAAGCCTGAGTCTGGAAAACAGCTTGATAAGGACACACCTCTTTGTAGTTCCTTTATATTAGTGAAAGCCATTGAGCCACTTATTCCATTTCCAAATTCTCTTTGACCAAGTAGATGGAAGTCCATAGAGTATTCAGAGGACTACTGCACAACCTGGGCTGGTGTCTTCCAGCTCCCAGAGGTGACTATACATTAAATAAATGGAATCTGACCTGAAGGAGGGATGTTCCTTTCCCTGGAACTCCCGAAGGACCCTGTCTAGAAAAACAGAGAAGGAATGAGCTACCCCTGCAGTAGGAGCGGACTACTGGTGTGCAAAAGAGCAGTTGAACCCGGTGTTGTGGATCTGTCTGAGACTCGTAGAAGTATGACTGGCATGGTCTAGGCTTGAAGCTGGTCACCATCATCACAGCAGAGGATTCATAGCACTGATGTGTCGTAGTTTGACTCTTGCTCTAGGCGAGACTCCTGGTTTAAGGATGACAGTACTTTTCTTTGTAGGTAACTAGGCAAATCATACAACAAGTCACAACTTTCGTCCCAACCCTCCCGGCTCACAAGCAGTACCTCACCGAAACGCCCAAACAGTAAAAAGTGATTTGTGGCAGCCTTTACGCATGGACTCAAGAGTGAGACCTCTCATGGAGGTTATAGTTAAACTGAGATTACCCCTTTCACGCATGAACAACATGTCTCAGTCAAACACAGGCAACAAAAGAGGTGCAGTGAAGTTTTCAATAGGTTTTATTAACAAGACTGCAATCTATGATAAGTTGCATGAGCTGCAATGATTAGAATAATGAATAATGCAAGGAACAGAATGGTAAAAACATGATAAAGACCCCCACCATCTTGCAATAACATAAGATGTGAAATAGATGTGAAATAGTTCCTTCTACCCTAGCATGATGAACCTAGGGCCATATGTACGAACACATTTTACCATTGACACAGAATGGGAAAAACCCTTTGCTACATCTGGCCCCTAATCTCTAACCTAAAGAGAGCTACATTTGTTAAACCTAATCTGCCAGTACCATGTCCATGAGAAGAGCTCCCAACCCCGTTACCTTGGAATGAGGTCTCTAGATCAGACTCCGTAGGGACACGAAGACTGGGTCAGCATCAATGTAGTGTGCAGCATAGATAGCATCAATGGCATCTGGTAGGAATCCCTCTGATTACCTTGTCTGTGTGTGATGTATTTATATTGATCTGATAGGACCCCTGACACAGGTATGTTCCCAAACAATAGATAAGAAAGCATGCTTGGGGGTGGCAATTATATAAACAATTCCCTGAAAAGGTACATTATGTTATTTGCACACGGAAGAAGATGCTAGCCTGGTGGGGGTGACGGTAGGGAAGGAGGGGGTTGTGTGTCAGAAAATGATGCTAGCCTGGTTAGAGGCAAAAAAATGCCTCTAACCAGACTAGTGCCATTTCCTGGTGCTCAACCACCAAAAACATGACTTCTGTCTTAGGAAAGACAGCAGTCATGCCCACCACCCCAATGGCCAGCACAGGTGACAAGTGTACATAGGGCATGGCCACTTCACCCTGTGCTTTGCAGGGGGCCCCACGTTAGGGCCTCCGATGGCAAAAGAAATACATACCCAGAATTACCTGGGATGGGGTCCCCCATCCTCTGATGTCCCTCTGGTGGGGTTGGGGGTGTTCCTGGGGCTTGGGGAGGACACCTGTGGACCCATTCCATGGTGTTTAACCATGGAAATGGGTCCATAGGTCCCTTAACGCCTGGTCTGACCCAGGCGTTAGATAATGGTGCAAAGCAAGCTTTGCACCATTATTTGGCCCCTCTTCCCACCCGTGCGTCATTTTAGCACAGGGGATAAGTATGAGGCTATGGGGATAGCATCATTCTTTAGATGGGAACGCTTACCTTGCATATTATTGACGCAAGGTAGGTGCACACATCAAAAAAATGGTTCAAACTCCTATATTTTGACATTAGACGTGTCTAACGTCAAAATATAAATATGAAGTTAGGTTTGCGCCGACTTTGCGTAAAAACAAAATGACACAAATTCACGCCAACAGAGTATAAATATGCCCCTAAATTGCTAAGGGAATAAATCCTGTCAGACAGTGTTTGTGCCGTTGTCGACAACAGCTAAAGCCTTTTCCAAATTTTCTTTGTCTATCTGCCTTAAAAGCACAGCAGCTTCTATCTGAGAAAGCTTCCAGATCTCATTGCATATGGCATAGATTAATCTTTTTGAGCGTGGCTTTCTTTGACCTCACAAGAAGTTCTGCAAGTCTATATCTTCAGTATTTATATGTTCCTTAACTGCTGCTAAGGTATTAGTCTGTAGCCATTGTTGGCATAGTTTACCCACACTGTATGTTGGAACTATACCCGAGTGCTGACCCGAGACAAAACAAGGGTCTGGCCAGCTAACCCCCTGAGGAACTCACAAAACGTGCCTGACACCCATTTGTGCCCATTGGCCAAAATAACCACCCCCCGGGACTGGAAAGTGAAGAGTTATAGGTACGAGCCTGAACCTTTGCATCTAGTACTTCCTCAGTGATATTCAGGAAGGACTGCCAATCAGTGTATTTCACTGGTGTGGGGATACTAGTTCCATTCATTTCCTTCATTTTTGCTAACATCAGAAAGGATGTCTGTTGAATGGTGTCATTTAAAAAGATCATTTGCACAGGAATAAGGCACGCTCTAAATAAAGCTTCCCTACCCTGAATTTGCCAATCTTGTGTTCCCCATACACTCTTTACATCAATAGTGTTCTTCCAGTATTCAAAACCTTCAACTGCAAGATGGGAAACAAAGGAATCTGAGTAGATTAGCTTTGTATTAGCAAAATGTTCCTAATTTTAGAAGATGGTAACTTGAAATAATATGACTCTGCATTTTTAGTGTAACACCCCAAAAAATTCGTGAATTTATCCGAATAATATTTTGGGCTCCCCACAGGTGGAGTTGCAGAGTGTTCCCACTGTGTGTAATTGAATACTGGTCTGTGGCTAGTTGCACGGTGCAGGTGGTAATGTCCCCAGTTGTTATAGCAGAGCATTTCCCCAAAATTCTTTGTGTTGGTATACACATCACTTTCAAATACAGCATAGTCCTTCATTTCAGTTAACATGGAATCAACTGTCTGGACATCCCAATCATCAGATACAACACCAGGTGTAATTACATCAGTCATAGAAATTTTTAAGACATATGGAATTTGAATGACCTCAGTATGCCCACATAAACCAAATGGAACTTTATCCACAAGGGACAAGTCTCTTCGGACCTTATGTGAGGAAAGATATGGAGTTAGGACTTCCTCCACAGGCTCAACAGAGGAGCGTTCAGTAAGGTAATGACCATTTATGAGCAGGAAGAAAACAGTCACAAAACCAATACATTGAAAAAATGGAAGCAATGTCAGTAATAACCACAGATAGTTCCATGGATACATGAAATAGCTATTTTCAAGCCATATATACAGCTTACGTGTCTTTGAAACTGTTTCAATAGCAGGAGTGAAGAAAAATCATCAATATCGATGAAGTAACCAGAAGCAGTCTCTGCAAACACAGGGGCTGGTGCATTGCTGGTGGATGGATGGATGGATTCATTTCGCGTGGAGGCTTGTATTAGATGATATTGTCAGTTTGAGTTGTGTTGGAATAGAAGACAGCCACATCTTGGACAGGTGATGCTACTGAAGTGGTAACAGGAATCAGCAAAAGCTCCTTTTCTGCCCTCCCCATTCTAGAGGAGGCACTTGTAGCATCGTTGGACATGCTCATGTAGTCAGTAGTGTTGTTGTTTCTTCTTTGAAGAGGTATGTCCTGTTGGGTAGTGAGAGAGGACCGGGAACTACCCAAGAGACCTCTGGGTCTACTGTGCAGAATCGGCCACATGGTGAAGTTTGATGATGTCAATCAAGACGAATGTTTGCTTTAGAACCAGGCAGCAGTGGTAAGATGACAGTTCTGGTGCCTTGTATCCCCAGGACTTGGACCTGTGCTCTGTAGGATTGACTGAATATCTTCTTCACAGCGATCTTCTCATGAACCAAATACCCAACTCTAGGAATCCAGCCTATATAAATTGTTGGCAAATCCCTTATTTCTAAGGTGGCAGTAATGACAGATGATTTATCATCACAAAATTACTGAATCTTTTGTAAGACAGTGAGGCATTTATTTATGTCAAAAGGTGTATCTGCTGACACCAAGCCAGGGCCATCAAGATCTGGGACATACATAGGTCTCCCAAAGGGAACCTCATACGGAATGCGTCCCCCCCCCCAAGGACCTTCTTGGCAGATTATTCAGTGCTCTCTGAACCCCACATAGGTAATGAAGCCAGATGCGGCCAGAACCTAATACTCTAGCTGTTAAGAACTGCTTTAGATCTTGATTCCTCTTCTCCACAACCGAACTTCCCTTGGGATGGAAGGGTGAGGAGTAATGAAGTTCAACATCGTCCCCATGGTGTCCCTGAATGCCTTAGAGGCAAAGGCAGGGCCCTGGTCCGAATGGAATGCTGCAACTGCATATGTACCGATAAAGACCAGCAAGTCTTTTATAACAGTTTGAGCATCAGCCGACCTCTGAGGCCATACCCACAAGAATCTACAGTGACTAAGATGTATTTGTATGCACCATCAGGTTGAAGGGGACCGCAGTGGTCCAGATACATACATTGTAGTGGCCTGTTGGACACTGAGAGGGATGTCTGCGGAGGGCGTTTGATGTTTGAGCCCTTTATTTGCTGGCAGATGTCACAGCAAAGAACATGTTGCTTGATCTACTTGTATCGACTTGGCCACCAGAAGCGTTTCTGTAAGAGTGTTATTGTGACCGCAATACCAGCATGTGCTGAGGCGACACCCTCATGCGCTGATTTGATGAGATGTAATCTCTGGTCTTGGTTGGGGATTGTTTTTTCTCCAACCCCAGGAAGTGCTGCATAGGCAACATTCTGTGCACTGATGTAGTAAGAGTATTTTGTAGGGTATGCTTTTGGGAGAGGCTTGTCTCCAGCTGAGGCTTTCACAGCAGTCAAAATGTCATTATCCAATCTCGTCTGGGAACGAGTAACTGCAGCCACAGAAGCCATAGCTTCTGCAGATTTGGCTGTTTCATCAGCCAAATTATTGCCATTAATGTGTACTCCTACACGTTGGTGGCCCAATGTATGCACAACATGGACACAAGGTAGCTTATCCTTAAGATCAGCCACCCTCCCCCACAGAGTTCTGTGTTTTATGATGTTCCCTTTGGAATTTGTGAACCCGTTCAATCGCAAATGATTAAGATAATCATTGTAGAACTGGATGCAGTAGTATGAGTCACAGACGATCAAAGTCGGTAGTCTTGGCTCTGTGTGTTCTAGTACTAGAATAAGGGCTTTAAGTCCAGCCAGCTGAGCTGTGCAGTCCTCTAGGGTCTGCGTGTAGGTATTGTAGAGGTGGAATCCATCACTCATCACTCTGCTCAAGGCTGCGCAAGCGGCTGAGTATTGATGTTTAGTTCCTACGGCTAGTTGTGCTGTACCATCAGTGTAGATGACAGTATGGTATCTGTCAAGTGGCAAGATATCTAGAGGTGAGGTGTACTCCTGTACGTATTGGAGAAATTATTGTGTCTGAAGTTTTGGATCAAAGATGTAATCAACATCTGTGGCAGTCGGGGAGGTTGCCCACTGAACCCAGCGTGGGTGTAATGCTTTAGCGTTAGGAACACTTGTGTTGGTGACAGCCTCTAAGGCCGGCACGGGGTAACAACAATAATGCGTTTCCCTTGGGCAAGTGGTCTCTCCTTGATGACAGCCATCTGGACTGCAGTCAGAATTTTTTCTGTAGGTACAAAACGTTGTTCTGCATTGGAGTATAGGTGTGATTTGTAAGTTATGGACACTGTGTTGACTTCGTTGAAGGTGACATAAGTGAATCCAATGGCACCAGCAATTATTCTGATGACCAAATTTGTTTTGTTGTCACGGGTGTGTAAGTGGCTTTCTTCTAGCATGTCCTGTTTCATTCCTCTATGGAAACGTGGATGTTCTACTGTCCAGTGTCTGCTAGAAAAATCAGGGTGTATCAAGTCATATAGTAGCTTGATGCGTTGTGCATAGTCAGGAATGTAAGTTCTGCCAAAGTTAAAGAAACCAAGTAGAGACTGTAGTTTCTTGATTGTATTTGGTGGCTGGAGATGAGCACATTTTTCTAGAAAGTGCGAGGCCAGGCTCTTGCCCTCAAATTTTAGTTTTCCTAAAATTACATTTATAGCCAAGGGCTGCAAATGCTAGAACAATCCAATTGACCCTGGCAAGTTGAATGTTGTGGTCGTCATCTGTGAGATAAATATCATCCACGAAGGACCACGCCTCGGGATCGATATCATGCAATATTGATGTTATATCGGCTGAGAAAAGCCCTGGGCTGTTCTTGTAGCCTTGGGGCGAACGGCAGAAGTGTTTTTGGGAGCCAAATAAGAATGTCCCGGCTTTCATGTGCTAAATTTTGGCAGAAAAAAACGTTGGAGATATCCAAGGTTGTTTTATATTTTTTGCGCACTATGGGCCTGATTTATGAAAAGTTAGTGCCACCTTTACATCCGTTTTTTACGCAAAAGTGGCACAAACTTACAAAATATGATTATATTTTGTAGGTTTGTGCCGCTTTTGTGTATTTATACAGAGCTGGTAGGACCCCTGACGCAGGTATGTTTCCAAACAATAGATAAGAAAGCATGCTTGGGGCAGCAATTATATAAACAATTCCCTAAAAAGGTACATTATGTTACGGCACCCGAAAGTGGGAAAGTGCATAATGTGACAACCTACGTATCCCATTTATCTTTGACGCTGATAGTGACGCCTTTACCGAATGGCACTGATAACGTGAAACTAAAACATCTTCCTAACTATAAACATGGCAGACAATTTGGAAGAATTAATTAAATAAATGTACTAAAACAGAGCTAGCTAAGTAGGTTAAAAGTCACTGGGTGACGGGGCACAGGCCTGCAAGCCAGAAGGCTAAGCTAACTCCTGATTCTCATTAAAACTAAAGATGATCCACTACAGCTGAAGTGTGCACAATTAGATCACCTTTTATAATTGCTGACATAGCCATGGCACTTTCCCCCAAAGTGTTCCCAAGCAACCTGCACCACTGAAAGAGAGAGTGTAGCTAAAGCAAAGCACTCACAAAATGAGCATAAATTGACTTTGCTGTTGCACTTGCCCCAAGTGTGCTTCATTGCAGTCTGTGCCTCTGAAGAAGAAACCTGTAAGCCCATGGTACTTGCCCCAAGTGGGTCTTATTGAACTTGCATTATAGCAAGCTTTGCAGCACTTTCATGAACATGTGCAAGTTTCAACTACACCACTGGAAGAGAACTGCTGCTTCGAGGCACCTAACACTCTGTGACTGAGTGTACAGCTGCTCACCCATCCTCTGCCAACTGAAGATAGCTGCTTAGCCACTGCTGCCTACGGACACTTCTGTATGGCCAGCATCTGCTCATGTGGGCTTAAACAGCTGCCCAACACATGTGCTGCTGGTACATCTTAAATGGACATGGAGTGAGGAGCGGAAATCCAGAGTGAGCCTTACCCCGAATGCAGATTGTGGATGAGATGAGGATTGGGAGACTCGGGCCCATATTTAAAGAAAAATGACGGAGCACAACTCTGCTCCAAAATTGGAAGCGCTGCGCTCTCTCATTTTCACAAAGCAGGGATGCACCGTATTTAATGGAATAAAATACGGTGCACCTCCTTGTTGTCCCCTGCACTAGTGCTAAATTTAGCTGCCAGTGCCAACGCAGGCATCCTTGCACAATCGTGCAAGGATGTCTGCGTTGAAGGGTTTGATTGTTTATGTGTTAGAAGGTGTCCCTTCCTGCACGTAAACAATCACTAATGGCAATTTGGCACTTCTGTGTTTGCTGTGGAATGCAGCACACACAGAAGTGCCAAATCGTCATTTTGAAATGATTGTTTATGTGAAGGAATGGACACCTTCCCACACATAAACAATCATGTCTGGCATGTTGCTCTTTCTATGTGTGCTGCAGAATGCAGCAGAAATAGAAAAAGGAAAAAACAAGGAGGAATAAAAGTATTCCTCCTCGTTGCGCCTTGCAAAAGCCACCCCTGGGGTGGTGTTCGTTTTGGTGCTGTCTCAGGTTTACGAAAACCCGTAAATCTGAGGCAGCATCAAAATGCAATGGATGATGCTGTGGCATGCCCACAGCAACACCCATTGCACTCCCCTTCCATGCAAAGGGCTGCATGTGAAAAGGTCATATTTACAAAGTGGTGTTAAGCCACAAAAAGTGGCTTAACGTCACCTTATAAATATGGCGCATGGCATAGCGCAACCGGAGCGTCACGAAAAGTGACGTTCCAGTGGCGCTAGGGGTTCATAAATATGTCTCTTGGTGCTTACTAGTACCTACCAGACAAAAGAGCAGAGCAATGTAGCTGTGCTAAACCTACACAATGTTACCTTAGACCAATGGAAGGGGAAGGGGACAGGGGAGGCATCCTCATCGGGAAGCAACAGAAGACTTGCCCATGTTTCCCACCTAGAGGGTTTTCAGAAATGGGACAGAGTAGTCATTACCTACCTGGGCGACATAAGGAGGGGAATCTCCATTCTAAGATTTGCAAGCAACAGTTGTCACTTTCCACTACACAGTTGCTCAAGTACTTGCAGCTGTGACATGCCCTCTTCTCTCATTGGTAGGAAACTCCGTGACTCCACTGGAATATAACTCACTCAAGGTCAAACTGCTTCAGGGCCACCAGGCAAAGGTGGAATTTCACAACTATATAAATTGCTGATCATTAATTCCCCCAATAGGTTTAACCTCCTCAAACAGAAATGGGAATCATGGTTAGGCCTCCTAGATAAGGCAGACTGGAGGGATATGCAAACGGCCTCCTGAACGATTGCCATCTCCTCCTGCCTACTGCTCATTCTACCTCAATATCTGCATGCTGCATACCTTACCCCAGTGCGGCTCTGGAAGGCAGGTAGAAGACCAACCTCACAGTGTGATCGATGTGCAGCTCCAGATATTTACCATGTGGTGGGGTCTTGCCCCCGTATAGCACAAAACTAGTCGTCTGTTGGCAGGGTATTGAGGTGCTGGAGAGACAGGTGGAACTTTGTCACAATTTGACTCCTGGAAGACTTTGGCGGACCCTGAAGAGAACGTATTATAGTGTGCATAAGCACATTGCTTGCCAAGCACAACATAGCATGCTGCTGGAGTGCCATTCACCCCTCTAGGATTTCAGATTGACACTTGGCTACGAATTTGTGTTTCGAACTGGAAGAGCCCATTGACCAAGCCAGGGGCGGCCCACGTAACCATGTCAAGGTATGGGTCAATGGTGGACTTACTCTGAACTCAGTGGTGCTGCATTGATTGGGTAAGGGGGTGATCATTGTACTGTTTATCAGGATATGGAGTCCAGTGTGTGAATCAGGATGGGGTACAATTGTTTGTTTACTTGTTAGTATAAAATGATAATACAATTTGGTTCTGAAAAAAATAGTTAAATACCAAAATACCAACCGTACATTTATAATACAAAGGCCCTTATTTGAGAGGGACTAGCGCCACTTTAGCACTGCCTTTGCGTCATTTTTTTTACGCTAAGGAGGCACTAAGGTGGCCTCTCCCCACACCATATTTACAAAGTGGTGCAATGCCTGCATTGCGCCACTTTCTAACCCTTTGCGCTACATTATGCCTGTAGCAGGCATAATGTATGCAAAGGAGGTGTTCCCCCCCCCTTGGGGGGCCGAAACAATGGTGCAAAGAAATCTAAGAGATTCCTTTGCATCATTATTTTCGGCACTTGTAACGCCTGCTCAGAACAGGCATTAAGAGAGGGCACACCATTGTTTACAATGGGCCCCTATGTACTGTTCAGGGTTAGCACCACAATTTTGTCACTAACCCTGAACAGTACATCAATAGCGTCAGAAAATCTGGTGATATTGCCCCCTACCCTGTGTCATGTTGCACACATGGTGTCAGTAGTGGTAGAGCAAGAGGCCACAAGAAAAGTGGCGCTACATGTAATGTAACGTTTCATAAATCTGGCCCAAAATCTTGCCCAACAGTGGGACTACCTATCCAGGTGGAACTCAAATTTGGGCATGTACTTCAATGCATGGGACTTATAAACTACTTCTCCTGTGACCAAATTTTGTATGCTAGCTTGACCTCTGATGTTGTTTTGGCTGTAATTGAGGTTGGGGAGGGCAAACTCATTGATAATACAACCTGCCTCAGCATGTTCCATACATACATAACCTAAACGAACCAAGCAAAGGGGCTCCCTGTAATGGTCTTAGCTTGGTGAGGGAAGCAATAGCCGAAATTCCTAGAAACAGGTACATTGAGACTGTGAGATGTCTTGCAGGTAGTTTCAATAAACATTTTCTAAAAAGTATTTTTTTGCAGGTTGACAATTGTGTGATGTTGAAATAACACCATAGTTCCGCTCCATAGTGAGAGGAATTCTAGTACTGGGCCTTATACGCCTCACAGGTGAGTGATATGATATGCCATCCATTTTATTTTGCAATGCATGCTGTTGCATCAGCCCTTTGTGCCAACAGGTTCTTTCACTCGGATAACTGAAATTTCCATTTAATGTCAGGTGATACACCATTTCCTAGATATATAATACCCTGTTCAGGGGTGTGGAATTGTCTAGGATTAAATTATTTTTAACATCTTCATGTGGTCCAAACATCATCAGCTCAGTTTCTCTGTATTAATAACTAAGCTCATGAGTCTGCAAAACTCTGCAAGCTTACCTATTAAGTTCTGCAGATATTTAAGTATCAAAGACCAGAAGGGTATCATTAGAAAATGAGAGGATGGCAATCATGGTCCCATCTAACAAGTGAGCATCTGTCATACAGTTGCTGACAGCGTCAACAGCTTGATTTACATATAAGGAAAACAGAAGGGGGTTTAAAGAATGCCTTGGTGAAAACCTTAGTTGACAGGGAAGGACTCTGTTGTTTTCCCTGCTGGTTCGTTTCGGACTGTGATGAAATTTTTGTCATGGAACAGGGCCTTGATGTTCAAGAAGTCAGGTGGAATGCCTAAATCATGCTAGGAACTATAATAGAAGTCTCAAGGCACTGTCAAAAGCGCTCCACAAATCTACAAGCACCATCATATAGTTATAGTGCCTCGCTTCTAGAAATAGCCTATATGTCAGAACCACTTCCATGAGGCCACAGGGCAAACAGGAGCTACAAGGCCCAATTGTTGGGGTTTAGGTCTTTAACTCCTGATGTCCTGGGTCCCGACCTACTATGAGTCCGGAAGAACTAGGCCGAATACCGCTTCAGTACTTGACTCTCAATGGTAGCACAGGTCCAACAGTCAAAGGCTTCTCGGTTAGAGGTAGATACAGGGGTTGAACACCAGCTCATAACTCAAAGCATGTTCAATAGCAACAATAATTTATTATCCAGTCAAATACTATCTTTTCTGACAAAAAATTTATTTATAACTGACAAAGTGAAATTGGCATACATAAAAAATAAACACAGCCCCCTGAGGTCAGGGCTCTAGTGATAGGCAGGTCCCGGAGTCCCACTTGCCTCTCAATAGCAGTATTGTTTATTCCCCATTGACTATTGGTGACATTCAAGTTAGGCCCCACTAGCAATCCGAGTCTGAGGAATCCGGCTTTGACTCTGATAAAAGTGTTCCTACACCTGGAGTAGCAGAAACAGTTCCCCAAGGGCCTTTCCGACCGTGTAATGAGTCTTACCTGCTCCTGTGAGGAAGGTGCGACCGCAGTATCTACAGTGCAGCTTCTGAAGCTGCTGTGAGTAGCACCCATGACTTTGCTGATAGAGTGGGTGAGAGTCCATGGGTCTTCCTCTGGTGAGACAACAAGTTCCTCAGATCCTTCCCGCAGGTGATGGGAAGGTTGTGATCCTCAGTTGAGGCTCAGCCCCACAGGAGTCACCTCTGCAGTCCACTACCCACACTCTTGCTTGCTGCTGTCCTGTTGTCTCTCCTGTTTGCCCCTCCAGGCCTTCTCCCAAATCTCCTCCCACCTTCATGGACCTTCAGAGAGAATTTACACAATGCCCCGCTGCTCTTTCCCTAAGAACCAATTCAGTGATGAAAGTACTGATAAGCACTAAGGGGCGTGGTAAAGAGAACAGTGATAAATAGCAGTGTATGTAGGGCTGTTGAGGAGAAACTAGGTGCCTGGGTGTATATAGAGGTGGCATGAGGAAGTGGCGTGGGGTGGCCGGCATGTGTAGTCAGGCAGGAAAGTGGGTGACTAAAAGGTCCAATAAAGTTGTGGGCCTGACCGACGGGGACTGAGAGGCCAGGGTTTGTCTCTGGAGAACAATGTTGAATTTTTCCTATTTGTTACACTTCAACCCTCCTGGCAGTGAGGGCAAAACAAAGATGGTTTTGAGTGTTTGTGTGGCACCGTGAGGGTCTGGATCCTCTGAGGATGAGAGTAACTTATGGACACATCTAAAACCAAAGGTTTTGGACAATAAGTGAACTGGTGCACTTACAAAGCTGAACTCAGGAAGGAAAGTAAGAGTGGAGGGTCTTGTAATAAATATTTTATATTAAGACAAAAGTTCTTTTTTTGGAAACATTTCTGTGAGGAAGGCGGAAGTTATACAAAAATGCATAACTCCACCAGAAAAAGGGAGATGTGTGGAAGTATTTACTGAAAAGGGATACTTAGGAACTACCCCATTAAAGGATGGTACGTGGGTAGAACAGATAGCGCATGCTACAGAATGCCCTCCGGCTTTCAGGGTTTTGATCCCTCCAATCTCCGAGGATATAGCCCAGTTGGTTGCATCCATAAAGGAATTGGAGGGGAAACATTCTGTAAAAAAGTTAAGAGGGGACAATTCCTGCATCCAAAGCATCCAGTGATTATCAGTGTAAGGAAATCAGCAGTTTGAAAGGAAGTCTTTTTGTCTCTGAACAAGGTGCAGACTCACTAAATGTATCAGGACCACAATTATCTTCTTTCCCAGTAATTGGGCAGGTGAATGTGCCTGATCCCCAAATAGAAGATGATTAGATGGTAATTACCTCTGGGGAAAGAAGACAGACATATCAGGGAGAACTGCCTTTCTCAAAGGATGGAAGGGAAGAAGGCAGGAAAGATTTTGACTGCTCTGTACATCTCTCCCTACAGGATAAATCAAATCATTGTCAACACTAAATTTAGACATTTTTTCTGCACATGGGACGGTGTCTTGTTGATGTATTCTTACTGATGTAGAAAACTCTGAAGTGGATTCTGGAAGTAATGGTGTCTAATAATGCTGAATCAAAAAAACAAATTGGCTATCATCTGTACTGTAATTGAATTGAAAGCTATTAATGAATGTATGTCTTTCTTAGCGGGGGCCTGTGAATGTTTCAAACATACCAATAGAGCATTTGGAGAATGACATAAGATCAAGAGGTACCCCAGATATTTTTATGTCTGGAATCCCGATGCTAGTAAAGAAAAGGGGAGGCTATGTTTCCTACAGGAGAATGGTTTTAGAGCGAAGGAGGGAGTTCAGAAACCCTAAAGGAAATCTTAAGGTACATAGAGAGATACAAATGAATAGCAAAAGGGTGATAAAGCCCAAATTTTTTTAATTGCATCCAAAGCGAAAAGATTGTGCTGCTAGTAAAAAGACCAAAGACTTTGGGAAATATTCTGCTCGGGGACAAACTAAAAAAAGGGGAATTAAAAAAGCCATCTCAAGAGGAGAACCAAGTGGGAAGTTTAAGGCACAGAGCTATGAGAGTTCCATGGGGGTGCTGCTCAACTGAGCAATAGTTGATTCCATCAATAAAAGTATTAATGAACAAAATTGTACAATATCATCAGCCCACGTGAGTGGGACTATAGAACCAACCCAGGTAGGTCAGAGGAAGTCATATGGGGCTACCATTACCCAAATCTGTCAAAACTAATAATCTCAGGTGTGTTATCAGAACCAGCATTATTAAAACTAATATATGTACATATGCCGAAGTACAGCAACCATTTGCTGATCCGTTAGTACTCCACTATGAAATTGCCAAGGAGACGTCAAGATGAGAACTCTAAATAGGTGGAAGCTTCCTGAGGTCTTCGATACATGTACAGCCTTCAGGGATATAAACTCTAGTGACATCAAGCAAGTTAAATTTCTCTATGGGGTATCCATAAAGGAAATCACAGTGGCTACATTCTTTTCTAATCTAATAAAGACAATCATAGGAGAGAGAAGGGGCAAAATAGCCTTAAAAAGGTACAAAACTTGCACCACCCCCAAATGAAGATATTCGGTATGTGGAGTCATTCTTAAATTACTATGCAGATCTTGATGGTAAAACAAGTAAACCCAGTTTTAGAAGACTGTGAGATCAATAGCTCAAATAGAATGCTTTATAAATGGGACGATCTCTTCATGACTGTAGCAGTAAATAGTTATAATAGATTTGACCCAATCATTTCAGATGATGTAACCAGGCTGGAATTTTCTAGGTTAAATTATATTGATTAGGATAGAAATTCTCCCGACTGTCTTTCACTATTAGTATGGAATGTGTATGGTCTAACATATCCTGGAATTTTACCAAATGGAAACAATTCTGGTGGAATACAAGATTTTGGGGGTGATTCTTACCTTGGCGGGCGGCGGAGGCCGCCCGCCAAAGTACCCCCGCCAGAACACCGCACCGCGGTCGTCAGACCGCTGCAGTGATTCTGGGTTTTCCACTGGGCTGGCGGGCGACCGCCAAAAGGCCGCCCGCCAGCCCAGTGGAAAACAACCTTCCCACGAGGACGCCGGCTCCGAATGGAGCCGGCGGAGTGGGAAGGTGCGACGGGTGCAGTTGCACCCGTCGCGAATTTCAGTGTCTGCTGAGCAGACACTGAAATTCTTTGTGGGGCCCCTGCAGTGCCCATGCCATTGGCATGGGCACTGCAGGGGCCCCAGGGGCCCCACGACACCCCATACCGCCATCCTGTTCCTGGCGGCAGAGCGGTATGGGGTGTCAGAATCCCCATGGCGAGCTGCGCCGCCATGGAGGATTCTTTTGGGCAGCGGAGAACCGGCGGGAGACCGCCGGTTTTCCACTTCTGACCGCGGCCAAACCGCCGCGGTCAGAATGCCCTACGGGGCACCGCCAGCCTGTTGGCGGTGCTCCCGCCAACCCTGGCCCCGGCGGTCCATGACCGCCGGGGTCAGAATGACCCCCTTTATGTTTCAGGAGATCTGACTGTCTGGGAAAAAGATACCCTTCCCTGGTTTATTCAGATTTACTCTGAAGCTTCACCAAGTGGCTGTGGGTGCAACTTGGGAGGATTGCTCACTCTGATCTCTATGCAGATTGATAGGGGGTATGCCAGGTGCCAACTAAAAGTGGGTGACTGCATACAGCTTAGATAGATCTGTTTGATTCTGGTGAAATAACTGATAGAATGGTTATAATAAAAGTTGATATCAGTCAGATAGAACATAAGTATATGTTAGTTTAGATTATTGGAGGAAGATGTAGGTCAAATCATTGTGTTATACCCATTGAGACTCATACTAGTTTTGCTGGATTTTAATATGAGGCTGCAACCAGATCCGGAAGAGGCTAGTACTAGTGAATTATTGGAAGCCCTCAAGATGCCATATTGTCTTCCTTTCCACAGTGCCAAAAATTGAAGACATTCACCAAATTAAAGGTTTTTCTAAAAAGACATAGTTTTGTCTGCCCAAACGGCTGCTGTGCTTCAGATATACCTGCGCAGCGGACGTTTAAGAGAAACAGATTATATTTTCATTCAAACGTGGCATTTCTTCCTGGTTGAAGACTTTCAGGTTTTGCCATACCCAATGAGTGATCACTTCCCATTGACAGACAAGCTGTATATAAAAAGACAGCTAGAGAAGCGATTATGTTATTAGATATTGAATTCCCTAAGCTCCTTACAATGAGGATAAGTGCTCAACATATCCAGGTGCTAGAGGAACTACAAAATAAAATTGATCCACATTGTCATTTATCTCATGAGGGAGGTTCAATAAATATACATGTAAATACAGTAAAATCATTGGTTACATGCTTAGCTGTAGACTGCCAGAAGGAATTAAAAACATTAAAACCTACAACATCTGTAGGAAGGAAAAGGAATATATGGTTTGATACGGAGTGACAGTTAATGAAGCAGAAGTTAGGGAAGTTACTAAGGCCTTGAAGTCGATTAGAAATAGATTGCCACACTGTGAAATGTAAAAAAAAAAGCACAAAAGCAGGATAATGTATAATAAGGCAGTATTTTACAAGGAAAACTGGGAGGAAATGATGTCAGCCATTGTAGGGAAAGATATCCAAAAATTTGGGAAATTGGTAAAATATGGCACCCAGCGGAATGGCGATGGTGAAATTAACATGGTACCAGAAGATTAATGGGAAATGGTGAACCCTTTCCCCCCCCCAGATCTTTAGCTCAGTAGCCAATAAAACCTTGACTTTAATTTCAGAATCTTCAGTTAAAGATATAAACTGTAGAATTAGGCTCACTCGAACAACAGGCCTTGATGGTTTTATCGCAACAGTAATACAATCTAATCAGGATCGATGGGCAAAATTCTTCTCTCAAACATATAAAACCTTAATGGCCTCAGGAGTGCCCACAGGAGTGTATTGTGTGAATTGTAAAGGAGGCATTATTCAACTCTTTCATAAAAATGTGTTCCTATGGTCCTGAAAAATGATCGGCCTATTAGCCTTATGGATGTGGGGGGGGCAAAATTTATGGGATGATTCTTCTAAACAGTCTTAAAGTATGAATTACAGAAGGAAATAGGATTCCAATAGAAAAGGGGGGCTTCAAAGAAGGTCATTCAAACACTGATCACTCACTGCTTTAGTCTTGGTGATTGCCGATAAGTCAGTAGAAGTGAGGAGAGCCCTTTATGCTTGTTTGGTTGATCTTAGGTCAGCGTTTGACTTAGTGAAACATGACATCCTATGGACCAAATAAAAAACTATGGGAATCCCAAAGATACACTGAGATTCTTAAGTGTACTCCATATTAATAACTGGGCAAAAGTAATATTGGCTCAAGTGGGGAGCCTCCCACATCCCCTGTCTTCTTTATGCAGATGATTTGATAATATTCTATGCTACTCCGATTGGCCTCAAAAATAAATTGGAGGAGTTTAGCTGCTATTGTGAAAAAAAAGATTTAGTAGTGAATTTAGATATAACTAAAATTATGACATTTGGCAAAAAGAAAGTGGGGAGGTTTGGAAGTTGGAACACCCGAGTTGAGGAAGTGTTACAATACAAGTATCTGGAGATGATGTTTCAAAATCTCACTCCTGGAGTTTACAGTTCCAAATCTAAAGGCTGCTCACCATTAGTAGTTAAAAAAAATTACAAGTGACTATGGTGGCCCTTTACTTCATCCAGTCTTCCCTGCAATTAGGGCTATGGTTCTCCTACAGTTTTTATATGGTGTGGAGGTACTGGGTTTGAACAGATTTCTTGTTTGGGCGAACATGGAGTTGTGGCTAAACAATTCTCTCTTCCCACCAAAATGCGCCATAACCCAGGCAATAGGGATGGAGACTGGATTAGAACCATGGTCAATGGCAGCTCTAGTTCACTTGTTGAGATTCTGGGATACGTTAATACAACCTGAGCAACCAAAAGTAGCCTCTTCATGTAGAAATTAGATAATGAAAATTGAATTAGGTTGGGCCACAGAGGTTAAAAATCTTTTGGTTGACACAGTGGAGATGTTGCAAATTATCATAGCATGTCAAAGAATGGATGGGATGGGGTCATTGGGAGAGGACAAGATTTGGAATACTCGAAGAAAAAGGTCTCTGTAGCTGATATCTCTGAAGTCTGGGAATCTAATATCACTCTCCCTTATTTGCAAAAGCTATCCAATCAGGCAATAAGTAATGTAATCCTAAAGTTCGGAATTGGTCTGCACCTACTGCATTCTCACCCAGCTGGGTTAGTATTCTTTTAAAACGCTGAAGGTTTCTACAGTTGTAGATTCCATATGCAACTAATGATCAAATGTATTGTACTGGATTGTTTTTATTTTTTAAATGCACACAAGACAATTTTCAAACCTGTGTTTTTAAAAGACCAATATAAGAATGAGATTGAAAGGGAATATATTTCTGCTTCAAATGCAATACATGGATATAGCCTGTGCATCAGCTAGATTTTTAAAGGTTTTACAAAAAGTAATGCCTGTGAAAAGTGACTAATAGCCGTTTGTAGATTTTATAATGTGTTAATATTTTTGTCTTAGAGAGTGTAGTATTATCATGTTCTATGGATTTGATATTATGGTTTAAGGGACATTGGCCCTCATTACAACCCTGGCGGTAAATGCCGCTTACCGCCGTGCAGAAGACTGCCAACATACCGCTGCGCCCGCTGAATTCCGCTACAACTATTACGACCTACAGCTCGGGATCCGCCATAAGACAGACACCCACACAAGTCCGCTACACCAAAGGTCAGTGATAAACTGGCGATAACAAAACCGACACCGTCACGCCAACAGGAATACGACCACACTATCACGACCCACGAATCCACGCGGCGGTCTTTCAACCACGGTATTCCATTGGCGGTACTCACCGCCGTGCTCAAAATATACACACATTTACAAAACACAACCACATTGGACAATTCGAAATACACACACCTGACACACATACACACACCACACCCACACACCCAATCCAATATAAAACACACACCCACATCACCCACAACCCTTACTACCAGAATTCTGATACCACGCCAGAGAGAGACACCACCATAAACAACACCAGCATCCACAGACACACAACACCATCACTTACACAACGTCCTTGCACCTCAAACAACACACAACACACACCACCTCACACATCACCCACACCACATCATGGCACCTCAACAACACCCCAGGTTCTCTGAGGAGGAGCCCAGGGTCATGGTGGAGGAAATAGTCCGGGTAGAACCACAGCTATTCGGATCACAGGTGCAGCACACCTCCACTGCAAGGAAGATGGAGCTATGGCGCAGAATTGTCGACAGGGTCAATGCAGTGGGACAGCACCCCAGAACACGGGATGGCATCAGGAAGAGGTGGAACGACCTACGGGGAAAGGTGTGTTCTGTGGTCTCCAGACACCAGATTGCTGTACAGAGGACTGGCGGTGGACCCCCACCTCCTCCCCCACAACTAACAACATGGGAGGAGCAGGTCTTGGCAATACTGCATCCTGAGGGCCTCGCAGGAGTAGCAGGAGGACTGGACTCTGGTAAGGCAAAGCTTTACTATTATATCCCTCACCCTACCTGCATGCCATCACATACTCTGACCCTCACCCCCATCACTCCAACACCTCACATATGCCCCACTATCACAACCCACCTATCCCAACACTAAGCCGTGCATGCAACACCAAAGCATGGTCACCCATCACTAAAGCATGTCCACTACAGATACCCACACAGACCCCAAACCAAATATCACACAAGGACCAAGACAAGAATGCAAGCACTTGAGTACAGGGTCACTCACCCATTGCACACAATGGCACACAAAGATGCAATAATCATGCCTTTACACCCCTGCATGAGCCCAACCCAATGTCACCGGACAGGAGGTACCAGACATAGCCAGTCCCCCCACAGAAGAGACCCACAGTGATGACAGCAGCTCTGCACAACTGGATCAAGATGACCAGCCCGGCCCATCAGGGACCTCGGGACAGTCGGTTCCCCTGACACTGGCACAAGCCACCACAGACCCTCCCCCCTCAGGAAACACCAGCACAGCACCCATCCAGCGGGCCCATCCCTCTGTCCCCAGGACACGTCAAGCAGCAGTGTGTCCACCACTAAAGGGAACCCAGGCAAACCCACCAACCCAAGAAATTCAGGGCCCTGGGGCAGTGGCAGTGGGCACATGGTTCAGGGGACAGAGGCTCAGGAAAACAGGGAAACTGGGAGGACTGCTGTGTGACGGGGGAGGACAGGCCCAGAGAACCCACTCTCCACGAGGCCCTCTCCAACATCATGGGAGCTTACCATAATTCCCAGGAGACAATGGCACCGGTACTGGCCAAGTTTCAGGAGACCCAGTGGCTGCAGGAGGAACACGATCTGGGGATTAGGGAGGACCTGAAGTCCATAATCAACACCCTGGTCACCATTGCAGGGTTGCTGCAAGACCTTGTCAACACCAGGAGGGACACTGTGGCACAACAAGGGGCCCCTGACACTAGTCTGGACGATGAACAGCCCTCCACCTCCGCCGGCGCTAGTGGACATGAGGCACCGCCACAGGAACACGACACCAGCACCTCACCCCCTGCAGATGGAGCACCAACCCGCAAATGGTCCCTGAGATTCAGGAACAAGACAGAGAACATTGCCAAGAGCCCCGCCAGGAAATGAGACCCCTCCTGAATGACACACTTCTGTCCCACATTGTCACCCTGTCCATCCTTAAACTGCCATTGCTCCACTTCCTATGCCCCTTTGGACAATGCACCTGTGAAACAAATAGACTGGACTGTGCCATGGACATTCCTCCACCATCACCCCTGCCCATTTTACAACCCCCTCCACTTATTTGCACAGAAATAAACGCACTTCAATCACAAAACAATCTGGAGTCAGTCTGTGCTTTCACAAACGTGTAATTGCAATTGCCATGGAATATAGCAATGTCAATTTATTTGTTCACATACCGATGTGACACAGCTGTAGGGCTGAGGGAAATATAGCAGAGAGCACAAAGTGGGACCCACATCTGTGAAATGGAAAGGCAAAGTGACAAGTCAGGGTCCATACACTGAGTGAAAATGACAGACTTATGCTAGCTCCAAAAATAGTATGGGATGTGGGAGGCAGTGACATCTTCTTACCTGTGTCTCACTGGAGGTATTGCATGATTAAGTTGTTTCTGTTGCCGATATCCTCTTCTTCACTGTCCACAGGCTCCACAGCTGCCACAAGACCACCAGCTGGACCATCCTCCTGCTGAAAAAGCACCTGTCGTCGCAAAGCCAGGTTGTGCAGCATACAGCAGGCCACGATGATCTGGCACACCTTCTTTGGTGAGTAGTAGAGAGAACCACCTGCCATATGGAGGCACCGGAACTTGGCCTTCAGGAGGCCGAAGGTGCGTTCAATCACTCTCCTAGTTCACCCATGTGCCTCATTGTAGTGTTCCTCTGCCCTTGTCCTGGGATTTCTCACTGAGGTCAGTAGCCATGACAGGTTGGGGTAACCAGAGTCACCTGCAAATGTCGAGGGACAACTGTTAGACACACACTAACCCGTAGGGACAACCCCATACCCAGACAACTATTCACACGGTACAGGGTCCTTGTCCTCACCTATTAGCCACACACGGTGCCTCTGGAGTTGCCCCATCACATAAGGGATGCTGCTATTCCTCAGAATGTAAGCGTCGTGCACTGAGCCAGGAAATTTGGCATTCACATGGGAGTTGTACTGGTTGGCCAAACACACCATCTGCACATTCATAGAATGGTAGCGCTTCCGGTTTCTGTACACCTTTTCACTCCTGCAGGGGGTACAAAGGCCACATGTGTCACATCAATGGCACCAACGATGTTGGGGATATGTCCCAGGGCATAGAAGTCACCTTTCACTGTGGGCAAATCCTCCACCTGAGGGAACACGATGTAGCTGCGCATGTGTTTCAGCAGGGCAGACAACACTCTGGACAACACGCTAGAGAACATTGGCTGGGACATCCCTGATGCAATGGCCACTGTAGTTTGAAAGGAACCACTTGCCAGGAAATGGAGTACTGACAGGACCTGAACTAGAGGGGGGATTCCTGTGGGATGGCGGATAGCTGACATCAGGTCTGGCTCCAACTGGGCACACAGTTCATGGATTGTTGCACGATCAAGTCTGTAGGTGACTATTACGTGTCTCTCTTCCATTGTCGACAGGTCCACCAGCGGTCTGTACACCGGAGGATGCCGCCATCTCATCAACTGCCCCAGCAGACGTGCCCAGAGAACAGCGAGCAGAGAGTTAGCCAACACTGAGGTATCACAAAATGTCATTTCCACACATTTATTAATCAGCAATGTGCCTGTTACTGTGTGTATTCAAGGCCTACATTGGTATTACACAGTTAATATTAATGCCATGTGGCCCCCTGAAACGGTGGCTGCCTGACCTGTAAAGTGGGACAAGTGGATATGAGGTAACTGCACTGGCGTTGTACACCGTCGCGGTAGGCGGCGAAGACCACGGCGCAATCCTGCATTGGTTAACATTGGACCCTCTGGGTCCGAGGAACCAATGACGATGTACGCCGGCGGTGACGGTACGCACCGCTGCGGACGTGACCGCCATTTTCTGTCTGTTCACTCACTTGATACCTGATCTTCAACAGGTGAGGACCTACACTGCAAGTGCTGCTGTGACCTCAGTCTGGAAGCGATGATGGCTCATGTGTCTGGGGAAAGGGCCCCTGCCTTCACTTTGGAGGACTTGGAGAAACTAGTGGATGGGGTCTTCCCCCAGTAAACACAACTGTACGGTCCTCCAGACAAACAGGTGAGTACACTGTGAGCATGCTGCATGGACAATGCCTGTTTGGAGTGGTGTGGATGGAAGATAAATGGGGGGGGGGGGGAGGGGACTGAGGACTGCATGTGCGGAGGGTGAGTGTATGTGCTTCAGGGCAAGGGTGGGAACGTGGGCCAATGAGTATGACGGTCCGGACGGGTAAAGATTTTCCTATTCCTCCATACTATTCCTCTAAGTCAGCACCCACCAGAAGAAGGCTATTTGGCGTGCCATCGCCAAGGACGTCCGGACCCTGGGAGTCCACCACAGACGGAGCACCCACTGCCTTAAAAGATTGGAGAACCTTTGCCGCTGGAGCAAGAAGATGGCGGAGGCCCAGCTGGGGATGGCCTCCCAAAGTGGGAGGGGTGCCCGTTGCACCATGACCCCCTGATGTTCCAGATCCTGGCGGTGGCGTATACGGAGTAGGATGGGCGCTTGAGGGCATCACAGCAGCCACAAGGGGGTGAGTACACTCTCATTCAGCTGACTCTGCGCGCATTACGAGGTGTCTGGGTGGGGGAGGTGAGCAGTGGGTTCCCCTAGGCCAGGGCGATCTTGGTAGGCAAGTTCCCTTGTGAGGCAGGCTCAGTGTCACCCCAACCCCACTAGTGGTTAGTGCCATCTACACCTAGTCAGGCTGTGAATTCCATGTGTGCAGCAAACAGGCTTAGGCCTTGTACTCCATGGGCATGTGATTAATCTAGGAACTATAAGTGCATGGCGTAGTGCAGAGGGCTGCTGTGTCTACCAACGGTAGTGCTGTTGCATGCACTGAACATGTCTTTCTTCTGTCTTCCACCCCCCTTTTTTTGGTCTCCCTGTTCTTGTGTGCAATAGCATCATCAGGCGGAGGAGCATTGGCACCGGAGCAGGTGAGAGCTGCATCCCACTTGGCCCTGGAGGGCGAAACAACAGAGTCTGAAGCCCTCAGTGGGACGGAGGGCGAGGGGAGCTCCACGGCAGGGACAGGAGCTGACAGCAGTGACAGTGACTCCTCCTCTGATGGGAGCTCCCGTGCGGTGGCGGGCCCCTCTGTGCCCCCGCATCAACAGGTACAGCCGCCACCCCCCCCCTACCAGCACTGCCCTCCCAGCAGCCCCTCAGCGTGTGTCCCGTGCCCACTTACCCAGGAGGGTGGGCATCTCCTTCACCCCAGGCACCTCAGGCCCTGCCCCAGTCTGCCCTGCTGCCCTCAGTGAGGAGGCTATTGACCTCCTGAGATCCCTCACTTTTGGGCAGTCTACCATTCTGAATTCCAACCAGGGTGTTGAGAGGCATTTGAAACAAACAAATGCATGCCTGGAGGGCATTAATTCTGTCCAGGCAGCCCAACAGAGAGCATTTCAGGCTCTGGCCTCAGCACTGATGGCAGCCATTGTCCCTGTGTCCAGCCTCCCCCCTCCAACTTCCTCCACCCAGACCCATCCCCTGTACCTCAGCCTATCCCAAGCACACCATCAGACCAGCATGCACACACATCAACACACAAGGGTGGCTCAGGCTAACATAAGCACCACACATCCCACAGGCACTCACACAAGCATCATACCCATGCACACATACCAACATCCACTGCCTCCACTGTGTCCCCCTCCTCCACGTCTCCCTCCTCCCTTCCCGTCTAGTCTCCACTCACACCTGCATGCACTATATTCTCAGCCACTACCTCCATCACCAGCACGCCCATCACCACACACCGCTCACGTGCACTCACCACCCCCACTACCATTCACACATCCCCTGAGTCCTCTCCCAGTGTGTCTGTGAGCCCTCCTCCCAAAGTACACAAATGCAGGCACACACACACCCAACAGCCATCCACCTCACAACACCCTCCAGCCCATACACCTTCACCCAAATTCAGCAGACATACACCTCCTACAACCACTACCTCTACCTCCACTCCCAAACCCCCTCCATCTACCTGTCCCAGTGTGTCAAAAAACTTTTCCTGGCTAATATTGACCTCTTCCCTACACCTCCCCCCTCCCGTCCTTCCCCTAGGGCCAGGCTTTCCAGGTCCCAGCCCAGCACCTCAGCCACCACATCCCCAGGCACAGTGGTGCCAGCAACTGCGGGGTCATGGAGTGCGCCAACCATCGGGGCTGCCAGTGTGCCACGGAGCGAGGGCAAGGACATTCTGCCACCTGCCAAAGTGAAAAAGGTGCCCACATCCCACAGGGAGAAGCCGAAAACACCTGCCACCAAGGGGTCAGGGAAAACAAAATGGGATAGTGGCAAGACAGCTGCACTACCATCAAAGGTGGGGAAGGGCCAAAAACTGAAGGGCAGGTCAGGAGAGGGCATGGTGGCACCGACTGAGGGACCAGTGTCACACCTTCTGTCCACATCAACGCCAACCTGTACGGCGGAGAACACCACCACCTGCACCGCCACGGACCCCACCGCCAGCACCGCCGCCACGGACCCCGCCGCCAGCACCGCCGCCACGGACCCCGCCGCCAGCACCGCCGCCACAGACCCCGCCGCCACAGACCCCGCCGCCACAGACCCCGCCGCCAGCACCGCCGCCACAGACCCCGCCGCCAGCACCGCCGCCACAGACCCCGCCGCCAGCACCGCCGCCACAGACCCCGCCGCCAGCACCGCCGCCACAGACCCCTCAGCCAGCACAACGACACAGTCCCCGCAACCAGCAAAGCCGACACAGACCCCACAGCCAGCACCGCCGCGACTGACACCGCCGCAAGCACCGCCAGCGGCCCCGCGACATCCTCAGACAGTGGCACCACCGCAGACATGGCTACCATCCCCACTGGTCAGTCGTCCGAGGCTGGTGGTGAGTTCCAGGACCCTGGGCAGCTTCCATGAAGCATCACTGTCATCACAGTTGTCACCTGCATATGGAATGCAAAGCTGCAGCAGTGTGGGGTATGTCTCTGCCTCCATGGCGTATCATCCTACCTGTACCTCGGCAATCTCGTGGCACACACACCCAGGCGAATGTATTGTTCCGGACACAATGCACGTGCAGCACTCTGGGCACAAAGCCCCCTCCAGAACCATTGGAGAAAGGCATATACTACCTCAGTCCTTGGCAGGATGAAGCACTCTGGGCACAAAGCCCCTCCAGAACCAGTGGAGAAAGGCATTCACTACCTCAGTCTTTGGCAGGATGAAGCACTCTGGGCACAAAGCCCCCTCCAGAACCAGTGGAGAAAGGCATCCACTACCTCAGTCCTTGGCAGGATGAAGCACTCTGGGCACAAAGCCTCCTCCAGAACCAGTGGAGATTGTTATCCACTTGAGAGATCAGGCTTTGCACTCCCCAGGATAAAGCAGTGGGCAAACCACCCACTGAAAAGATTTGAGAGACTGTGGCTTTGCACTCCCCAGGATAAAGCAGTGGGCAAACCACTCACTGGAAAGACATGAGAGACACTGGCTTTGCACTCCCCAGGATAAATCAGTGGGCAAACCACCCACTGAAAGGACTTGAGAGACTGTGGCTTTGCACTTCCCAGGATACATCAATGGGCATGGAGCCCCCTTGTGGAGCAGTGGCGTTGTGCTTTCATCAGGCTGAGGTGCCCCCCCCACCCTCTCCCCCTGAGGTGCCTGTATATTTTCTATGTGATGCCCCAGGAGTGTTCTCTCCTTTTTGAGTCAGGTATCATATTTGGGCCTCGCCCATGCATTTTGGGACCAGTGGTCCACGGACAATGATTGGTGCGCTATCCAGACTTGTGTAGTTGGTGTACATAATTGTATATACTGGATTTTTACTTTTGACTAATGGATTTTTATTGATTACAATTGTGACAATCATTTCCTTTTGTCCTTACGTTATTCAAGGTGGGTGTATATGTAATGTTGCAGCATGTATTTGTGTGTATGGTGTTGTGGGTGGGGGTGTTGCATGTGTGTGTCACTCTCTTTTCCCTCCCCCCTCCACAGTGTTGTAGGTGCAGTAATCACCGTGGTCGTCGCCGCCGTCGTTGGAGCTCCTGATAGAGGAGCAGGGAGACCATTGCCGGCAGTATCTGCAATTCGGTTTCCATGGCGTCCTGGTTCCTCGTGGGCTGTGGAAAGGTGATTGTTTTCCCTTCTGTGTACTGTTTCTGCCGTGTTTTTATTCACGTTGGTTCCGCCCCGGAAAAGGTGGCGTATAGCTGTGTTGTGATAGGATGGGCGGTACATTGTCTCCCGCCTGTCTGTTGGCGGTGTCCGCCGCGCTGTTTGTTTGTACCGCCGTGGCGGTCGGAGTGTTAAAGTGGCTGTCTATGTTGGAGGTTTCCGACACGGTCGTAATCCCATTTTTTTCCGCCGCTCTGTTGGCGGTATTACCTCTGCTTTAACATCGACCGCCAGGGTTGTAATGAGGGCCATTGTCTCAAATGCACTTATTTATGAACTTGAACCACTTCAAATAATAATCACAAACCATGTTAGTGTGAGCCATTAAGTCACTAACTAAACTGGTGGATAGCCCTTTTTTAGCCTGGGACAAAGCAGTTAGGCTTAACATAGCCTTAACTTAGAGGCAATGTGTGAAGTCTTTATATAGTACCCAAACAGAAATAAAGTGAAAACACAACACTAGAAAAATCCCAAACAAATTTAGAAATTTAAATAAATAAAATGACAGCAAAAAGACAAAAAGCCAATAAGTAGAGCCAGTGATAGGAAGTTTTAATTAAAAATAGTATGAAAATTCACACAGTGCCAACCACGGTTATCTAGTCACAATTGACCAGGTCATAGCCAAAAGTCGAGTTCGACTGCCATGGAGCCTGGGTGGGGTACCAGACCCAGGCTTGTCCTGGGGGAAAGGTTACCTTCTGATGTAGAAACCTTTGTGAGAAAAAGGGGGTCATCGATGAGTAGTCAGCATGGCAAGTTGCAAGTTGGTTCCGAAGCAGGGCTCGATAATGGCAGGCAGCTGAAGAAGAGGAGGTTGTCCAAGTGCAGTTGTCGATGAAGATGAGAAGTTCTGAGCAGGTGAAGTCCATATTCAATGCCCAAAAAGACCTCCGTGTCGATCAGCACTGGTCTCGGTGAACCCTCCTATGTTCAGACTCAGAAACCTTTCTGGAAGTCAGATCTCCTTCAGCGGGTCTAACCAGCATGCTGAGGCCAACTGGTGATTTGATGGCAGCAAATTTGATGGCAATCCTGGTCTCCATCAGTTCTCCACGCAGAAAGTTGGCAAAAACTTTCAAATTCCCACTTCTTGTGGTTTTGGGGCACTCTAATAACAGCCAGTGGTCCAGTACCTGGGGCACCACTTAAGGGTTAGGACTCACTCCAACAGAGGCTAGCACAGAGTCCAGGGCAGGTCCAGTTGTAATTGGTCAGCTGGGCAGTTGCAGGGAATGAGGCCTCTGGAAACTTGTTGTGCCCCTGTAGCTGAAACAGTAAGCCAGACAACTGTGCCTTAGAGTTACTTCTGAAGTCCGAGTTCAAGAAGGTCCAGTCTATCCTTATGTTTCAGACAGCATTGTAGTCCTTTTGTTGATTCCTATCGGTCCAAGTGTGTTTTGAGGAGAGGTCCGTGGGGTCCACTTTTATGCCCCGCACTAGCGTGTGGTTGGAGGGCAGGCCTTTGTCTACCTCCTAAACCAATTCTTGTCAGTTCTTCTACCCCACTGGGTTTGGTGCCAGCCTGAATCGAGAGATACGAGTGGAAGTCCTAGGTGTGAGCTTCATCTGCCAGTGATACAGTAGGCATTCTTTGAAGCTCAGGAAGGGGCTTGGCATAGCCCCCCAAGCCATTCTGTCAAAAGTGTAGTCCGCTCCCCACTTCCAGGGATCACTGTCCACTGTCTGGAAGCAATACACAACTCACCACAGAGAGGGGTCCCACACATCAGGGGTCAGGTGACAGCTGGACACTGGCAGGAAAGACTTTTGTTTTTAGACAGCAAAATGAAAATTTTTCAGAAGTGTCATTCCCAGAACAGTAATATAAAATTCAACTTGACCATTAAGTTGGATTTTAAATTACTATTAAAATGAGTCCTTGAGCCATGTCTGGAGCTACTCCCAAACTGTGTTTATCGCCTATTAAAGGTAATAGTGTAAACCAGTGTTAACTTGACAGGTGGGGGCCAAACTTGCTACAGTGAAAATGACTTTGGAGGTTTTTTCATTGCCAATAACATGTAAAGCATTAAATGCAGTTGTCCTACATTTAAATACCATGCACCTGTCCTATGGGCATTTAGGTCCTACATTGGGGTGACATATAAGCAGGGCCGCTGGAATTATGTGATTGTGCAGCTGCCTCATTTAAACATAATTATGGATTTGCCGCATTTGGCAACATTCGCTGCATAATCTAAAGATTTTACCAATAAGACTATTTTGTTTTTAGCCCAACCGGTACAAAAGTTTCTAAACGTGCAGCAGCACGTGTTGCCATACAGTAGAAGGCACTGTGCAAATGTTAACTGGTCACCTTTTTGTTGCTTATTACTATATTTGGGTGTTCAAGTGGCATTAATGAGGTCCAACCTATGCACAGACAATATTAACAAGTGTGGAAATGACAAAATAATGAAGTAATGCTGTCACAAAATGTGCTGCATTATGCCACATAATTTGCCTTTTCTTGCAGTATATCTTCGTCAACCCTGACACATATTTGGCTCTCCCTTGTTGCATAATTCTAGTGGACCTGCACATAAGTTTCAAAAAAGGAAGGTTTAGGTCTTTCAAAAGGTTTGTTTTTCCAGGTTGAAATGGAAGTTTAAAACTACAAATCCAGGCTACAATGGCTGGCCTGGATACATGTTTTAAAGTGCTACTTTAGTGGGTGGCACAATGAGGGCTGCAGCTGGCTAGAAGTATTTAATTCACAGGCCATGGTACATGTTGTACCACATTCTAGGGACTTACAAGTACATTGAAAATGTGCCAGTTAGAGCTATGCCAGTACAAACATGTTTAGAGAGGAGAACACAAGTATGTTACTACTGATTACCAGGAGTAAAGTGCACAGAGTCCTGTTGCCAGCAAAAATGTGTATAGCAAAAGAAATCAAAAATATGGGCGAATAACATGCAAAAGATTGCAATTGTAATTGTATATTTTATTTATACAGCGCTTACTCATCTGATGAGGATTTGAAGTGAGTACCACTCTACCCCGGAACCCTATAGTAGAGATAAATAGGTAGTAGATTAATAATATGTGCTTTATTTTTCCATGTGGATTAGTTGCAGTAAGTTTGTGCTCTTGAGCTTGGGTGTGTTTATTAGGGTTTTGAATAGGGACAGAATTATGGGAATGGATTAGAAAATGGATGAGTTGTATGGGCAGGTAAACTGATGAAAAGTTGCTCCCGCACACAGGGAGCTGTATATTTAGCAGTTCCCTGTCTGTGGGAGCATTGCTGGCTACCACAGGAGGCAGAAAGCCAGCTAGGACCGCAGGGGCCTCCAGACTCCCCTGCAGTACCCATCTTTGCAAACTAGGTGCCCTGGGTGGAACCAAGGCACCCAGTTAGAAGGGCAGGACCTCAGGGGGTGGTGTCCCTGTGCAGCCCCTCCCCCCCAAGTATTATTTTTTTAGTAGGCCCCAGGGAGGTGGAGATCCCCTCGCTTATTTGTAAATTTAGCCCTGGGGTGGTTCCTTGCTATTGGCTGTACTGAACGTGTCCGCCTGTTAGTTTGGTGAAGTGGCTAAAAAGGAGGGTCAAGTTTGAAAAAGTATGTTTGGGATTTTATAGAAGTCAGAAAGGTTTGGGATGGATGTGAGAGAGGAGGGATGAGGCAAAGGCTGAAAGGGGTACATTTCTTAAACAAATTAACGAACATAAAAATATGAACATGACGTGTCTCGGCATACATGCACTGTTGATATATTTATATATATCTCTATATATAGATTTAGATCTATATGTATACCCTTGCAAAGACCAGTTCATAAGGGACTCCCAGCCTGAGGTGAGGGCTGCGGTTGCAGGGGACTGGTTCCCCACTTAAAATGCTGTATGATTCATTCTCACCATCAGAGAGATGAGCAGGTATGCTTCAGTAGTTATTTATTCAGCAGTTGTTTATTCTGCAAGATAACTACTAAAGCATACCCTCTCTTGGAGTGGCTCATATCTCTTTGATGGTGAGAAGGAGTTGTCACACATATACATATGTAGTTATATATATATATATATATATATATATATATATATATATATATATATATATATATATATATACAGAGAGAGAGGGAGATTAAGTATTTTCTACTTATATTGTAATATTTTCTTATAATCAGATTTACATACTGTAACATATATGTGTATGTGTTCTCATAGAAAAGAGGCCTCATGCTAAACACACACACCACCTCTTATATGTTATGTAAATAATATATATTTATTATGTACTATGACATATATATATATATGACATATATATGTAATACGAACTATGTACATTTATTGTTATCTATAGAAATAGTTCTCTTTTTGCTATAACTAAAAAAAGTACATTTATCCTGTGCTTGTTTTCAGTTTAGCCCCTGGGAGGGCCAGGTCCTGGAGACATGAGGGTATTTAAAATAGAAAAGGAGGGGGCACACAGCCCCCCTCCTAGGGCTACATTTTGCCCTAGAGACCACTACCTCCTGGTTCTCGAGGCGGGGTCACTCATCTGAAAAAGGAGAATGTCTGCAGGGGCAATGGTATGCCCCGACCTCCTGGAACACCTCTCAGCACTTCCTGGTGGACACAGAAACCCCGGCAGGTGTCCCAAAAGGAAAGAGGGAGTGGAAGAGAAAGAGACAAAACACTACCACATCTTGCCAGCCCAGCCAGGCACCCTGTATCTTCGGGGGGCAGGTCGTTGCACTCAACTTCCTTGAAACTGAATCTCTCTTTCTGATCCGGGGACGGGAGAGGTAGAAGAACACCGGGATGCTCCAGCACTTTCCTTGGATAATAATAACTGTTGGCACAATTACTAACACTGCATTACCAAAATACCCAATACTTAGTACCATAACAATAAGTACTGCGACACTAGGGCTGGCTTCACAGAGATTCACTGTTGCACACTACAATTAGAACTGTGTTTGCCCTTATCATGCACAAGAAAGACAAACAAGGGCATTAATTATATCACATATAACTTTCCTGCATGCATAGGGTTCAACTAAAAGGAACAAAACAATGCAAGAAATACAAATGTCCACTCTGGGTTCAAACAGTTAGGGTGGTACAGTTTGGTTTGGTTTCACTGTGTGTGTGAAAAACCCTTCAATAAGCAAATTCCTCAAACCTGAAACACAGGCATGAATGACACAATTTAAATCCAAGAGTTATGCTATTAGAGAAAGAAAAGTCACATTAATGCTCTTTTAAAATTGCACTGTCACTTTTTGTAGTACTTGAGCTCAAGCAGATTTCATGAAGCACATTTAGGCAAGTAACTACAATAATACTGTAGAATGTTCAGAAAGGCATTTGTCTCTTCAAGATAAGCACTCTGCCAAAATACGAGGTCTGAAATACACCAGCTGTTCTAGGAAAGCGCAGCGCTCAAGGAACAAACTCCGTGGAGAATAATAGTCACTTAGCTGCAGTCTTTTCCGGAGTGCTGGAGGAATGCCTGGTGTCAGCTGGTACAGGAACGAAGAAAAGATTTGCCTCAAAAGTCCTGAATACGAGGATGACAGCAGGAGCTGGACTGCCAAGTAAGGTGCTGAGATCAGGAAGCAAAACAAAGCCAAGCAGGGAGGCATGCTTCACTCTGCTATTTATAGCCAATCAGGAAAGCAGTTGAGTTTCCACATGTGGATGAGTCACCACACCCAATTAGAAGCACATGTCTACACCTGCTCACATTGGCAAACAAGCATTGGTAAAACAAGCATTGATAAAACCAATTGTGTGACACAGCACATTGGCCCTCATTAGAACCCCGGCGGTAAATCCTGCTTAGCGTAATGCTGACAGCCGTCAAGATACCGTGGCGGAAATCCGCTACAGGTATTACGACCCACAGCTCATAATCCGCCACAATACAGACACCCACACAAGTTCGCCACACCGAAGGTCAGTGATAAACCGGCGATAGCAAAACCCACACCATCACGCCAACAAGAATACGCCCACATTATCACAACCCACGAATCAACGTGGCGGTCATTCAACCGCAGTAAACCATTGACGGTACACACCGCCGCGCTCAGAATACACACACATTTACAAAACACAACCACATTAGAGAAATCAAAATACACACAACTGATACACATACACACACCACTCCCACACACTCACACCACTATAAAACACACACCCACAATGCCCACAACCCCTTACAACTACATTTTTGGAACAAGCACAGAGAGAGAGAATAGCAAACACAACACCAGCATCCACAGACACACAACACCATCACTCATACAACATCCACGCACCTCAAACAACACACACCAACACAACACATCACACAGCACAACAAACATCACCTCACACATCACCCACACCACATTATGGCACCTCAAGGACACCCCAGGTTTTCTGAGGAGGAGCTCAGGGTCAAGGTGGAGGAAATCATCCGGGTAGAGCCACAGCTATTCGGATCACAGGTGCAGGAGACCTCCATTGCAAGGAAAATGGAGCTATGACAGAGAATTGTCAACAGAGTCAACGCAGTGGGCCAGCATCCAAGAACAAGGGATGACATCAGGAAGAGGTGGAACGACCTACTGGAGAAGGTGCGTTCCGTAGTATCCAGACACCAGGTAGCAGTACAGAGGACTGGCGGTGGACCCCCACCTCCTCCCCCACAACTAACAACATGGGAGGAGCAAGTCTTGGCTACCATGCATCCTGAGGGCCTGGCAGGAGTAGCAGGAGGACTGGACTCTGGTAAGGCAAATCTTTACTACTTTATCGCCCCCCTCCCTACCTGCATGCCATCACAAACTCCTACCCCTACCCTCACACCCATCACCCCAACACCCCACAGATACCCCACTATCACAACCCACACATCCCAATACCAAGCCCTGCATGTAACACCAATGCATGGACACCCATCACCAAAGCATGTCCAGTCACCAAGGCCACAAAATCACCAATCACACAAGGGCCAAGCCAATAATGTAAGCACAGGAGTAGAGAGTAAGTCACCCATTGTGCAAGATGGCACACACAGATACAAAAACTATACATTTACCTCCCAACAGGACCCCTACCCAACGTCACCGGACAGGAGGTGCCAGCCATATCCAGTCCCCCCACAGAAGAGGCCCACTGTGACGACAGCAGCTCTGCACGCCTGGATCAAGATGACCAGCCCGGCCCATCATGGACCTCGGGACAGTCGGTTCCCCTGCCACAGTCCCAAGCCACCACTGTACCTCCCCCCTCAGAAAACACCACCACAGCACCCACCCAGCGGGCCCATACCTCTGTCCCCAGGACACCTCAATCAGCAGTATGTCCACCGCTACAGGGACCTCAGGCAAACCCACTAACCCAAGACAATCAGGGACCTGGGGTCAGTGGCAGTGGGCACACGGTTCAGGGGACAGAGTCATAAGACAACAGGGAAGCTGGGAGGACTGCTGTGCGTCAGGGGGAGGACAGGCCCAGGGAACCCACTCTCCAACATCATGGGAGCATACCATCATTCCCAGGAGACCATGGGCAGGGTACTGGCCAAGTGGCAGGAGACCCAGTGTCTGCAGGAGGGACAGTACATGGGGATCAGGGAGGACTTGAAGTCCATGAACACCACCCTGATCACCATTGCAGGGGTGCTGGCAGACATGGCCAATACCAGGAGGGAGACAGTGGCACACCAACGGGCCCCTGACACTAGCCTGAACGATGAGCAGCCCTCCACGTCTGCCGGCGCTAGTGGATAGAGGGTCCCGCCACAGGAACAACAGGCCACCAGCACCCCACCCCCTGCAGAAGGAGAACCTCCCCGCAAACGGTTCCTGAGATCCAGGCACAAGACAGGGAACATTGCCAAGACCCCCGCCAGGAAATAAGACTCTCCTGATTGTCACCCTTCTGTCCCACTATGTCACCCTGACAACCTTGAACTGCCATTACTCCACCTCCTATGCCCCCTTGGACAATACACCTGTGATACCAAGAGACTGGACACCACCATGGACATTCCTCCACCATCACCCCAACCCATTGCACATACCCCTCCACCTAGTAGCACTTAAATACTTAAATAAACACCCTTGGATCACACGATCTGGAGTCAGTCTGTACTTTCTCAAGTGTGTTATTACAACCTCTCTGACAAATAGCAATGTTCATTTTCACATACCAATGTTCGACAGTTGTTGTGCAGCAGGAAACATAGCAGAAGCCAGAAAGTGGTACCCAGATCTGTGAAATGGAAAGCCAAAGTGAACTGTCAGGGTCCAGATACAGAAGTAAAAAGGCAGAATCATGCAATGTCCAACTGTAGTATGATATGAGAGGAGCAGTGCCAGTCTCTTACCTGTGTCTCACTGGAAGTATTGCATGATGATGTTGTTTCGGTTGTCTATATCTTCTTCTTCTGCCTCTTCTTCCTCACTGTCCACAGGCTCCACAGCTGCCACAAGACCACATCAGGCCCATCCTCCTGCAGAAAAGGCACCTGGTGTCGCAAAGCCAGGTTAAGCAACATACAGCATGCCACGATTATCTGGCACACCTTCGATGAGTAGTATAGTGAGCCACCTGTCAGATGAAGGCACCAGAACCTGGCCTTCAGGAGGCCGAAAGTCCGCTCTATTATCCTCCTAGTTCGCCCATGTGCCTCATTGTAGCGTTCCTCTGCCCTTGTCCTGGGACTCCTCACTGGGGCCAGTAGCCATGACAGGTTGGGGTAACCAGAGTCACCTGCAAATATCGAGGGACAACTGTTAGACACACACCAACCCTTAGGGACTCTCCCATACCCAGACACCTATTCAAACTGTGTTGGGACCTTGGGCTCACCTATTAGCCACACACTGTGCCTCTGGAGTTGCCCCATCACATAAGGGATGCTGCTATTCCTCAAAATGTAAGCGTCATGCACTGAGCCAGGATACTTGGCATTCACATGGGAGATGTACTGGTCTGCTAAACACACAATCTGCACATTCATGGAATGGTAGCTTTTGCAGTTTCTGTACACTTGTTCATTCCTGCGGGTAGGACAAATGCCACATGTGTCCCATCAATGGCACCAATGATGTTGGGGATATATACCAGGGCATAAAAGTCACCTTTCACTGTGGGCAAATCCTCCACCTGAGGGAAAACGATGTAGCTATGCATGTGTTTCAGCAGGGCAGACAACACTCTGGACAACACATTAGAGAACATTGGCTGTGACATCCCTGATGCCATGGCCTCTGTTGTTTGAAAGGACCCACTGGCCAGGAAATTGAGTACTGACAGGACCTGCACTAGAGGGGGGATTCTTGTGGGATGGCCGATAGCTGACATCAGGTCTGGCTCCAACTGGGCACACAGTTCATGGATTGTGGCACAATCAAGTCTGTAGGTGATAATGATGTGTCTGTCTTCCATTGTCGACAGGTCCACCAGGGGTCTGTATACCGGAGGATGACGCCATCTCATCATCTGCCCCAGCGGATGTGCCCTATGGAGGACAAGGGTGAGCAGAGGTCATACACCACATAGCTTGCACAAGGGTATTTTGAACAATTGTGATGTAATCGATGTGTGGCGCTGTCTGTCCGTATTCCTGCCCAAAAGTGCTGTGATGCAGTTAGTTGCCCTACCATGTGGCCCCCTGAAATGACAGCTGCCTGACCTGTAAGGAGGGACAAGGGGAAATTAGGTAACTGTGCTGGCATTGTGCAGTGTCGCGGTAGGTGGACGAAGACCGCGGCGCAATTCAGCATTGGTTATCTTTGGGCCCTATGGGTTCCAGGAGCCAATGATGATGTATGCCGGCGGTGACGGTACGCACCACCGCGGACTTAACCGCCATTTTCTATCTGTTCACTCACTTGATACCTGACCTTCAACAGGAGAGGACCTACACTGCAAGTGCTGCTGTGACCTGAGTCTGGAAGCAACAATGGCTACAGTGTCTGGGGAAAGGGCCCCTGCCTTCACCGCGGAGGAGTTGGACAACCTGGTGGCTGGGGTCCTCCCCCAGTACACGCTACTTTACGGTCCTCCAGACAAACAGGTGAGTACACTGTGAGCATGATGGATGGGACATGAATGTATGGAGTGGGGTGGATGGAAGATACAGGGGGGGGGATGGGCTGAGGCCAGCATGTGAGGATGGTCAGTGTTTGTGTTTCTGGCCCAGGGTGGGAAGTTGTGGCCAATGAGTAAGAAGAACCGGACGGGGGAGTAAAATCCATTCTTACTTCACTTTTCCTCTAGGTCAGCGCCCACCAGAAGAAGGGTATTTGGTGTGCCATCACCAAGGAAGTGCGGACCCTGGGGGTCTACCATAGATGGAGCTCCCACTGCCGCAAAAGATGGGAGGACCTGTGCCGCTGGACCATAAAGACAGCAGAGGCCCAGCTGGAGATGGCCTCCCAACGTGGAAGGGGTGCCCATCGCACCATGACCCCCCTGATGTACCGGGTCCTGGTGGTGGAATATCCTGAGTTAGATGGGCACTTGAGGGCATCACAGCAGCCACAAGGGGGTGAGTACAGTCACATTCAGCTGACTCTGCGGGCTGTATGAGGTGTCTGGCTGGGGGAAGTGGTCTGTAGGTTCCCCTAGGCCACGGCAAACTTGCTAGGGTAGGTCCATTGTTAAGCAGGCTATTTGGCACTCCAACCCCAAAAGTGGTAGTGGCCATCTACACCTAGTCAGGCTCCTGTGGGCTTCAGGTGTGCATCAAATGGGCTTAGGCACAGTCCCCCATGCGCAGGTGATTTCCCCAAGAACAGTTAGTGCATGGCCTAGTACATAGGGCTGCACCCTGTGTGTTGTGTCCGCCAACGGTAGTGGTGTTGCTGGCATTGACCATGTGTCTCCTCTGTCTTTCCCCCCCTTTTTGTTTTGTCCTTGTGTGCATTAGCATCATCTGGCGGAGGAGCATTGGCACCGGAGCAGGAGGGAGCTGCAACCCACATGGCCCAGGAGGGTGAATGTACAGAGTCTGAAGGCACCAGTGGGACGGAGGGCGAGTGGAGCTCCACGACAGGGACAGGAGGAGACACCAGGGACTCCTCCTCTGATGGGAGCTCCCTTGCGGTGGCTGGCACATCTATGCCCACCGCAACAACAGGTACAGCCACCAACCCCCCTACCAGCACCGCCCTCCCAGCAGCCCCTCAGCGTGTTTCCTGTGCCCGCTCACCCAGGAAGGTGGGCATCTCCTTGCCCCAGGCACCTCAGGCCCTGCCCCAGTCAGCCCTGCTGCCCTCAGTGAGGAGGATGTTGATCTCCTGAGATCCCTCACTGTTGGGCAGTCAACCATTTTGAATGCCATCCAGGGTGTCGAGAGGCATTTGCAACAAACAAATGCATACTTGGAGGGCATTCATTATGGCGTGGCAGCCCAACAGAGAGCATTTCAGGCTCTGGCCTCAGCACTGATGGCAGCCATTGTCCCTGTGTCCAGCCTCCCCCCTACAACTTCCACTACCCAGACCCAATCCCCTCTACCTCAGTCTATCCCAAGCACACCATCAGACCAGCATGCACACTCATCAACACACAAAAGTGGCTCAGGCAAACATAAGCACCATACATCCCACAGGCACTCACACAAGCACCATACCCATGCAGACACACCAACATCCACTGCCTTCACTGTGTCCCCATCCTCCACGTCCTCCACCTCCCTCCCAGTGTCGTCTCCACTCACACCTGCATGCACTACATCCTGAGCCACTACCTCCATCACCAGCATGCCCATCACAACACACCGCTCACGTGCAATCACCACCCCCACTACCATGCACACACGTCCCCTGTGTCCTGTCCCAGTGTGTCTGTGAGCCCTCCTTCCAAAGTACACAACCGCAGGCACACACCCACTCAACAGCCATCCACCTCACAACAGCCTCCAGCCCATGCACCCTCAACCAAACTCAGCATACATACACCTCCTACAACCACTTCCTCTTCCTCCACTCCCAAACCTCCATCTTCCCGTCCCAGTGCGTCAAAGAAACTTTTCCTGGCTAACATTGACCTCTTCCCTACACCTCACCCCCGTCCTTCCCCTAGGACCAGGATGTCCAGATCCCAGCCCAGCACCTTAGCCACAAAATCCTCGAGCATTGTGGTCCCTGCAAGTCCAGTAACATCAAGGGCGGAGCCCATCAGGGCTGCCAGTGTGCCACCTAGTGAGACCAAGGATCACCCTATTCTGCCACCTGCCAAGGTGAAGAAGGGGCCCACATGCCGTAGGGAAAAGCCCCACCAACCACCCAGCAAGGCCTCCTCCAAGACAAAAGACGACAGTGCCAAGGTCCCAGCAGTGACTTCCTAGGTGGGGAAGGGACACCAGGCCAAAGGGAAGTCAGCTCAGGGCACGGAGCCTCCGGGTGAGAGACTGGTGTCACCCGTTCTGCAAGACAGCACAGCAACGTGTACTGCGGTGGCCACCGCCACCTGTACCGCCACCTGCACGTCTGCTGCCTCTGCTACAGTCCCCAGCATCATCCCCAGTGGGCAGCTGTCCGAGGCTGCAGAAGACGTCCTGCTGTCTTCCTCTACAGGTGCTGACACCAGCACCACCGGCAGCATCTCCGCGCAGACACCGCGACCTGCCCTGTGAGATGCCTAGCCAGTGCCACCACAGCCGCCACCAGCACCACCACCTGCACGTCTGCTGCCTCTGCTACAGTCCCCAGCATCATCCCCAGTGGGCAGCTGTCCGAGGCAGCAGGAGACGTCCTGCTGTCTTCCTCTACAGGTGCTGACAACAGCACCACCGGCAGCATCTCCGCCGCAGACACCGCGACCTGCCCTGCGACATGCCCTGCGACATGCCTAGCCAGTGCCACCACAGCCGACATCAGCATCATCCCCAGTGGGCAGTCGTCTGAGGCTGCAGGAGACGTCCTGGACCCTGCACACACTACATGAGGCACCACAACCAGCACTGGCAGTACCAGCAGTTGGCAGGTTAAGTCGCCGCAGGGAGGGGTGTGTCTCCCCACCATAGAGTATCATGCTACCTGTTCCCAGAAAATCTCATGGCTCAGACACCCAGGTGAGGGAATGGGAAATGCCACAGCCCAGGTGCTGCACTCTGGGCACCATGCCCCCTCCAGAACCAGTGGAGAAAACAGCATCCACAACCCCAGTCATTGTAAGGATGAAGCACTCTGGGCACCATGCCCCCTCCAGAACCACTGGAGAACAGCAACCACAACCCCAGTCCTTGGCAGGATGAAGCACTCTGGGCCCCATGGCCCCATGCCCCCTCCAGAACCAGTGGAGAACAGCATCCACTTGAGAAACTGGCGCTTTGCACAACCCAGGACCAATGTGTGGGCAAACCACCCACTTGAGAGACTTGAGAGACTGTGGCTTTGCACTCCCCAGGATAAAGCAGTGGGCAAACCACCCAACTGAGAGACTTGAGAGACTGCGGCCTTGCACTCCCCAGGACCAGTGCGTGGGCAAACCACCCACTTGAGAGACTTGAGAGGCTGTGGCTTTGCAATCCCCAGATTAAAGCAGTGGGCAAACCAGCCGCTTGAGAGACTTGAGAGACTGTGGTTTTGCACTCCCCAGGATAAAGCAGTGGGCAAACCACCCACTTGAGAGACTTGAGAGACTGTAGCTTTGCCCTCCCCAGGACCAAGCAGTGGGCATGGAGGCCCCTCGTGGAGCAGAGGCGTCGTCCCATCATCCGGCTGAGGTGCCCCCCTACCCTTCCCCCTGAGTTTTTTTTTTTTTCAACCGGGTATTGCGTGTTGCGTGTGTGTGTCACTCTTGTTTTCCTCCCCCTCCCCTGTGTGCTAGGTGCAGTACTCACCGTGGTCGTCACCGCCACCGTCTTTGATGTTCCTGGTAGAAGAGGAGGTAAACCAACATTAGCAACACCTGTAACTCGGGCTCCATGGTGTTCTAGTTCCTCGTTGGGTGTTGCGAGCTGAGTGGTTTCCGTTCCAAGTCCTGTTTCCGCCGTGCTTTTGATGGCGTTGGTACTGCCCCGGAAAAGCTGGCGGATTGGTGCTTTGTAATAGTGTGGATGGTACATTGTCTTCCGCCTGTCTGTTGGCGGTTACCGCCGCAGTGTTTGTTGCTACCGCCAAGGCGGTCGGAATGTTAAAGTGGCTGTCTGTGTTGGCGGTTTCCGCCGTGGTCTTAATTCCATTTTTTTTTACCGCCAGCCTGTTGGCGGTATTACCTCCGCTTTATCACCGACCGCCAGGGTTATAATGAGGGCCATTATGTTTACTTAGAAACATGAAGGTTTAACCAAGAACAGAGATATGATTTAACCCTAATCCCTGGGGATGCTGACAGATAACGCAGGAGGCACCTTGGGGATTGCTGACAGTCCTCCCCACCAAGGACCCTCTCAAAGGGCGGGGCTTGGAAGGGTGCAGGAGATGGAATTTTTTAGTAAGATGTGGAGCATGAACTGTGGATGCAGGTTCCCATGAATTGTCCTCAGGCCCATTGCCTTTCCATGCCAATAAATAGTGTAGGACACCACGGACGCGCCTCGAGTCAAGAATTTTGGCCACTTCAAATTCCCATTTCCTGTGTACTTTTACCTGGGGAGGTGGTGGGGCATTGCTGGTATCAGCAGAATAGGGACGGAGTAACGACACATGAAACATGGGGTGTACCTTGAAATCATCTGGCAATGTCAGTTCTACTGCCACAGGATTGATGATTCTGGCAATAGGAAAAGGGCCTAGAAATCGGGGGTTTAATTTTCTGGATCCTGCAAGATGGAGATTTTTTTTATGAAAGCCACACCTGATCTCCTATCTGATAAGAGGGAGAAGGTCTCCTTCTTTTGTTTGCTTGTTTTTTTTACTTGAGCTTGGTAGAGTTTTAAATGGTGCTGTACTTGTTTTTGAATCTCCTGTAACTCTTTATGGTGTTTCTGTACTGATGGGACTCTTGTGGATGTTTGGGACCCATTTATAGGTAGCATTCTTGGGTGCAGATCAAACAAACAGTAAAATGGGACTACTCCTGTAGCCATGTGGACACTGTTGTTATATACAAATTCAACAAGAGGTAAAGCCTTATCCCACTCAGTAGATCATGTATCAATGTAACATCTCCGGATTTGCTCTAGCAATTGGTTGGCACGTTCCGTCTGCCCATCCGTTTGTAGATGATATGCAGAGGACAAGCAGACGTCCATACCGACAGAGGAACAGAAGCTATGCCAAAACCATGATATAAATTGGGGGTCACGATCGGAAACAATTGTGATGGGCAACCCATGAAGTCGTACAATGTGTTGGACAAACAAATCAGAGAGCTTGGAAGCCGTAGGGAGGCATTTTAATGGAACAAAATTAGCCATTTTAGTTTGGTCATCTACAACCAGCCATATGACAGTATGTCCATTGGAAGCTGGGATATCAGAAATAAAATCCATACTTGTGGTATGCCATAGGGCCCCCGGAATTGGCATGGGAAGTAACAACCCTGTGGCTGGAGTATGTGGGGTTTTAGCCCGAACGCAGGTGGAACAAGTCTGGACGTAGCTTCTGATATCCTGCACAAGTGTGGGCCACCAAAACCATCTTTGACAGAGACCTAACATCTTTTTCTCACATGGGTGACCTGCAAGGACAGAATCATGTCCCCAATGTAACACTGTATCCCGTAATTCTTTGGTAGGGACGTACAACTGATCAGCATGGTATAGTAAACCCTCTTTTTCATACACATCAGTTGAACAGGGAACCTTGTGTTGGACTACCCATATTTTCTCAAGGAACTCTTGGGAAGTGCACACAGCCACAATTTTTTCTGGGGGTATAATGCTTCTGACCTGTTCTAGCATAACATCAGAGGAGAAACCCATTCTAGACAACGTGTCTGCCTTTTGTTGTGTAGTACTGGGACTATAGGTGATTACGAAGTCAAACTCGTTAAAGAATAGAAGCCAGCGTAATTGACGAGGTGTCAGGGCCTTGGTCGCTTGAAAAAACTGTAAATTACGGTGATCTGTGTAAACAGTTATGGTGTGTCTAGCTCCTAGTAGGTGGTGACGCCATTCCTAGAAGGCAAGCTTGACGGCCAGAAGTTCCCGCTCCGCCACCTTGTAATTTTGCTCTGCAGGTAGAAATTTCTTTGAGAAGTAAGCTACTGGATAGAAATGCACTGACTCAGGATCTCGTTGGGACAAGACACCACCCACTGCCATTTGGGAAGCGTCTGCTTCCACGAAAAATGGCTGAGCCGGGTCGGGATGATGGAGAATGGGTGCTTCAGTGAATGTGTTTTTAAGATGTTGGAAGGCTTTCTCAGCTTCTGCATCCCAGAGGAACTTAACCCCCTTTCGTAGGAGACGAGTTATGGGAGATACCACGGTAGAGAAGTGGGGTATAAATCTCAGATAAAAATTTGTGAAGCCCAAAAACTGTTGCACTTCCTTGATGGATCTTGGGGCTACCCAATCCAGGATGGCCAGTACCTTGGACCTATCCATGGAAATTCCATCGGGAGTGATCACATATCCCAGGAATTCTACAGTTGTAGCGTCATAAACACATTTTTCCAGCTTGGCGAAGAGATGATGCTCACGAAGCTGTTGTAAAACCGCTCTTACATGCCCTATATGTTCCTCAGTGGAAGACGAATAGATCAAAATGTCGTCTATGTATACCACTGCACAGATATCCAGAAACTCCTGCAGCACTTCATTGATGAAAAACTGAAACGCTGCAGGAGCGTTACACAACCTGAAGGGCACCACTGTGTACTCGAAGAGTCCGAATTTAGTTTGGAACGCCGTCTTCCACTCATCCCCCTTCATCACTCGGATCAAGTGGTAGGCGCCCCAGAGGTCGTGTTTAGTAGAAATGGTCGACTGACGTACCTGATCTAAAAGTACCGGGATCAACGGAAGTGGATACCGATTTTTTTATGGTCACTTTGTTCACTGCGCGATAATCTATACAGGCGCGCAGCTCGCGATTCTTCTTGGGCACGAAGAACAAAGACGATGACACTGGTGACGTTGAATGACGAATGAAACCCTTAGCCAATAGATCATCTATGTAGTCTTGCAGGTATCGATTCTCAGGATCAGAAAGAGCACACACCCTACTACATGGTAGCGTTGCCCCTGGAATCAAGTCTATACGGCAATCGTATGACTTATGTGGTGGCAGCTGGGTGGCTTTCTGTTCACTAAAGACATCATGGAAGTCTTTATACGGTGCAGGAATGGCCAGTGTGTCGTCCGGCTTGATAGCCGTACTATGTGTGGACCCACAATGCAAGGCTGTCACTAGTAATGGTTTGTCTTGGTAACAGGAGTGCCAGCAATGTTTAGAGTCTAATGTCACTGTCCTTGCTGCCCAATCAATTTTGGGATTGTGTAACTGAAGTCAGGGTATCCCCAAAATGGCTCCAAATACTGGGGTATCTATGAGGTCAAACTGAATTTGTTCTGTATGGTTGTTTGCACAAAGCATGGACAAGGGTGTTGTTTGATAAACGATAAGCCCGGAGGACAATTCTGAGCCATCCACGCCTCTGACTGGTTCAGGGATTTCTTTTCTGACAGTCGTAATATTTAGGGTTTTAGTCAAACCCAAGTCTAAAAAGTTTCCGGTAGCCCCAGAGTCAAGCAATATAAGAACGACCTTACGAACCTGAGGTGACAACACTAAGGTCACAATAAGAGTTAGATGTCGAGGTACTGGACTGGTGGTTTTAGCCAGAAGATGTGAGACCATATGGAAAGAAACGCTCCATAAAATGGCCTCAGCAGTTATCAAGCCAATTAGTTTTCCGCTTGGTCAGGAAGGGAGAATTCAGGCCCTGTTACCGCTCCAGTGGCTTTCTTTGGAGCAGTAGGACTGTTAGGACATTCTGGAGCAAAATACCCTGCCTTACCGCAGTATAAACACAGTTTCAATTTTTTCCTACGTTATTTCTCTTCCTTAGATAGTGGGCCCCGCACACTGCCAATTGGCATGGGCTCAGGTGTATCATGAGTGGAAATGGTGGACTCCTTTTGCTTAATTTTGAGCACCACTAAGCGTGTGCTACCCCGGAATTTTTCTCCCTAACGTTCACTCACGCTGAGATCCAATCGTACCACCAGGTCAATGAACTCGGAACACTCCCTAGGACGTTCCACAATTTGGGCTAGAGCATCCTTGAGATCGTCCCGAAGGCCACAATAGAAGACGGAGGTCCTCTTCTCCTCTGGCCACTCAGTCTCTGCCACCAACCGATTGAAAGATGTAATATAGGACAGTAGATCCTTGTTTCCCTGGAGCAAATTCAGCAACTCATTGTCACTGGCTTGCATGAAGAGGTGGTTGGCGAACAGTTTCCGCAAGGCTTCCTTGAACCGGTTGAAATCATACAGTATAGGGTCATTGAGCTCCACCAGCCAAATAGACTAATTGGCTGCATTGCCTCCTAAATAAGAGATAATAAAAGCTACCTTTGCAGCATCGTTGGGGAATACAGCTGCCTGACACAAAAGCTGTAGCTGGCACTGGTTAAGAAACTTTCTGAACTTGGCACTATCTACAAAAAACCTTTCTGGAGGAGCTAAGGGCACAGGGGTTGGTGTTGTGACCATTACCTGCATGGGCTGTGTGGTTGAAGTCGTTGGGCCTGAATTGGGTCTAGGAACATGATTAGACGGGTCAAACCGAGGGGCCTGTAGTACTGGAGATCTTTGTTTTAGTTTTACTCCTCTCCAGAGGGTGTCTTGTGGTTTATACCGATGTAGATCAGCGTGCAACTCCAGGTTCTCTAGCTTTAAGGAAAGAATACCTTCTATAATCCCGCTAGGGCCCTAGTTAAATCTAATAAACATGGAGCATCCTGATCATCTGGTAAAGCCTGTGCTAAACCTTTGAAAGTACCCATTGAGGAATCCATCGCCCAGGTAGCCCTGTATGTTGTGGCTTGGCTTTATGTCGAGGCGGGCCACTAACCTGAAAAGCAGGATGTCTGCAAGGGCGATGGTATGCCACGACCTCCTGGAACACCACTCAGCACTTCCTGGTAGACAGAAGAAACCCCAGCGTGTATTCCAAAAGGAAAAGGGGGAGTGGATGAGAAAGAGACAAAACACTGCCACGTCTTGCCGGTGCAGCCAGGCACCCTGTATCTTCGGGGGGAAGGTCGTTGTTGACAGAGTGATAGTAGAGTTAGTGCACTCAACTTCCTAGAAACTGAATCTCTATTTCTGATATGGGCACGGGAGCGGTAGAAGAACACCGGGATGCTCCAGCACTTTTCTTGGATGATAATAATTGTTGGCACAATTACTAACACTGCATTACCAAAATACCCAAACTGAGTACCATAACAATAAGTACTGCAACACTAGGGCTGGCTTCACAGAGATTCACTGTTTCACTCTACAATTAGAACTGTGGTTGCACTTATCATGCACATGAAAGACAAACAAGGGCATTGATTATATCACATATAACTTTCCTGCATGCACAGGGTTAAACTAAAAGGAACAAAAACAATGCAAGAAATATTTCCCTGGGTTCAAACCGTTAGGGTGGCACAGTTTGGTCTGGTTTCACTGTGTGTGTGAAAAACCCTTCAAAAAGCAAATTCCTTAAACCTGAAACACAGTCATGAATGACGCAATTTAAATCCAAGAGTTATGCTATTAGAGAAAGAAAAGTCACGTAAATGCACTTAAAAAAAAATTGCACTGTCACTTTTTGTAGTACTTGAGCTCAAGCAGATTTCCTGAAAGCACATTTAGGCAAGTAACTACAATAATAATGTAGAATTTTCAGAAATGCATTTGTCGCTTCAAGATAAGCACTCTGCCAAAATACGAGGTCTGAAATACACCAGCTGTTCTAGGAAAGTGCGGAGCTCAAAGAACAAACTCCCTGGAGAATACTAGTCACTTAGCTGCAGTCTTTTCCGGAGTGCTGGAGGAATGCCTGGTGTCAGCTGGTACAGGAACGAAGAAAAGAATTGCCGCAAAAGTCCTGAATACGAGGATGACAGCAGGGGCTGGACTGCCAAGTCAGGTGCTGAGATCAGGAAGCAAAACAAAACCAAGCAAGGAGGCATGTTTTCACACTGCTATTTATAGCCAATCAGGAAAGAAGTTAAGTTTCCACATGTGGATGAGTCACCACACCCAATTAGAAGCATATGTCTACACCTGCTCACATTAGTAAACAAGCATTGATAAAACCAATTGTGTAACACAGCACATTATGTTTACTTAGTAACATGAAGGTTTAACCAAGAACAGAGGTATGTTTGAACCCTAATCCCTGGGGATGCTGACAGATAACGCAGGAGGCACCTTGGGGATTTCTGACACTCGTGTTTTGTAACAGTATTGGAGGGGACGGCGCAGACCCTCTCCATGTCCTCAATTGAGCCCCGGGGACCACGAGCTCCCTGGGACTGATGTAGTAAATGGAGGGCAGGGGTCCTCTTCCCAGGCCGTTAGAAGCCTGGGGACCACCATATCCCTGGGACTAAAACGAAGCAGGCCATGTGGGCCTCCCGCAACCCAGGGACAACAGCTTTCCTGGGGCCAGATATTGAATTAAAAGTGGGAGGGGGCCACCCGAGCCATGTACGGCCCCAGGACCACCACCTCCCCGGGCAGACCAGTGTCAATTAAAGGTGGAGGGCCTGCGTGGTCCCCCTCCTGGAGCCATTAATATCCTTCGTGACCACTACTCCCCAAAACCGCATACTGCTATCTCCTGAGGTATCCACTGCCGGGAGATAGCTGTTTGCTTTCACTTGGCGGAAGCTGTGACAGCTCCCACCAAGCAAGAGCAAACACTAACTCCACTTCCGGCAATCAGGAACTGTCAAACTGGTCCCACTCACTGGAAGCAAAGTTTGCCATGCGGATAGGGAAACAGATGAAATGTTGCTCCCGCCCACAGTGTGCTGTATATTTAGCAGCTCCCTACCTGCTGGAACAATGCCGGCACCCGCAGGAGGCGCAGAGGTGGCCGGGACCGTCGGGCCTTCAGATACCCCAGCGGTCCCCATCTTTGCAAACTTGGGTTCCTTGGGTGGGACCCGGGCACCCAGTTAGATGTGCCGGGTCTCAGGGATGGGGTCCCTGGGGCTGATATTGGCTCAGGGAGGGGGGCTGCGTAGCCCCATCAGTATTATTTTTTGAATTGGCCCCAGAGAGGTGGTGGTCCACCTGCTTAGTTGTAAATTTAGCCTTGGGGAGTTGGTGGGCCCTGCGGCATAATAAAGCCCCAGGATGGGGGTCTGTGCGGCCCTCTCCCTTGCTAAGAAAAGCCCAGTGGAGGTGATGGTCCCTGGGGCTCCAAACAGCCCCAGGAGGAGGGGCCATCTGGCCTCCTCCATTTTCTATACTGCATACCCCCAGGACTGGGCCCACCTAGAGGCTATGCTGAACTAGCATTGTCTTTTTGATTTTTCACCGGATTCACAAATCCTCTGTGATTTTCAGCAAAACTTTTTTTTTTTTTAAATGCTTCTTTGCGCTGAACGGGCTCCCTTGGGGACCCCAACACCAAGACTAGGGGTTCAGGGTATTATTACCCTGCTTCCTTTTATTTACTTTCCGATGGTCATGCGTGGTGGTTGCTTAATAGGGTTTTGGCCAACTCCTGCCCCACATGGCCAAAGGTGCGGTGCGGAGTTGGGTGCTTAGAAATAGTAGGGAGAAGGGCCTACTGTCAAATATCTAAACAACGTTTCACCATTTTTGTGAGAACTCCTACTCTGATATCCTTCACAATATTTCCATATTCCATGTCAGATGTGTGATGCATATTCCTAAGTAGTTCCTTGTGTGGGAAGTGTAGCCAAATGCTTACGCTATTAATAACATGAAGTTTTGCATTGCAGAAACTTAAACCTTATTGTGCAAATTTATAACATGTAACATTAACTTATATTTATGTTTTCTCTCTTTTTACGCTGATCAATGGAACCATTTATTGCAGTAATGTAGGTGACTAATTACCTCTTCGACAATTTAAAATGCATCCTATAAGACACCCAGGCAAAACACTGATGCATACACAGACACACCCGGGCACACACTCATGCATACACTGACAAACACAGACACACACCTATGCATATACTGACACAACCAGGCATACACTAATGCATACACTGATACACCCAATTACATACACTGATCCATACCCTAAAATAATAAAAAGACAGAGTCAGCTCTTTGACCAAATGATGGTTCTAACAAAAAACCTTTTCTTTGAAGTTTTTACTATTTTTTTGCTGGTTCTTTCTTCCAAATGAAAATCTAAACAGCTTCTTAAAAGTGCAAATAAATCAAGTGGAAACATCACTTGGAACTCTGGGCAGGTGGCAGGTATACTCAATTCTGGAGTAGATGATGTTACTCCAGAAGTTGGAGCAGAGCTCAAGTCCCCCAATGTGCCAGCTCTCTCTCACACCATGCGGTTGTACACACGCTTGTGGATAGTCCTTAAATGTTTGTACACACTGCTTATCCCATGACTATGGCCCTCATTACGACTTTGGGGGCTTTTTTGCCAGAAGACTGCTACTGCTGGCGGTCTTCCGACCACCATATTATGACTACTGCAGGATTTCCATCACACTTTGGTCAGAAATCCTCCAGTAGTCATGCTGGCAGCCAGAGGCGCATGGGCTGTTCTACCACTGGCCCCGCCCCGCTGAAGGACTCCACCAGCCGTATTACGACAAGTAATATGGCCTGGTGGTGTCCTGATGTGGAGAGCTGCTGGCGGTGGAAGCGCGCGTTCCCTGACGGACGACCTCCTCGCCAGACAAGGTAAGTTGGGCTTTTGACAGGGGAAGGGGGTGGGAGGTGTTGTGTGTGCATGTGTGAGTGGGTGTTGTCTGCGTGGGTGCATGTATGTGTGTATGCTTGTGTGCATGGGTGTGTGCATGGGTGTGTGTATGCATGTGTGAATGTATGTGTGGTTGAATGCATGTATGAATGTTAAGTGAATAGGTGTATGAATGTTAAGTGAATGGGTGTATGAATGTTGAAATGAGTGCATGTATGAATGATGAAGTTTATGCGTGTATGGATGCTTGTGAGTGCATGCATGTATAGATGCTTGTGAGTGTATGCGTGTATGGATGCTTGTGAGTGAATGCATGTATGTAATTCTTGGTGTGTGCAAGGTGCGTGAATGACTGTATGCGGAGTGCACGTGGGTGTCTGTGTGGTTGTGCGTGTATGCGGGGGTGGGCGGTGCTGTACTAGAAGGGGGTGAGGGGCAGGGCGAGGGGGTGCTGTACTAGAAAGGGGGTTAGGGGTGCTGTTCTGGTGGGGTGGTGGGGGTTCTGGTATGGAGTGGGGTGGGGGAGTCGTCTGCCAGTGACAGGAAAGACATTTCCTGTCACAGGTAGCCTTTCCGCCAGGGTTTTAGTGGCAGTGCTACTGCCGCGGAAACCCTGGTGGAAAGCCGGCTCATAATACCGCCAGCAGTCTTCATCGGACCGACAGGTCGGAGATTCTAATCTCCCGCCGGGCGGGTCCAACCACCCTGGCTGTACGGACAGGGATGTGGTGGGTTGGCAGAGGCCAACCCGCCACACACTTATAATGTGGCGGTCTTCACTGCCACCCCGTTGGGGGTGAAACCGCCACCGTGGCCTTGGCGGTCAGAAGACCACCTGGGTCATAATGAGGGCCTATTTTTCTTGGCAGTGCCTTGTGACATTTTGCTGATACTTTCTTCTCCCCTAAGGGGCTAGTGAAGTGCTGACACTCTGCCTCTTCTGTGGTGTTTGTCCTTCCTCCTCCTCATCTCCAATAACCTAGGGATCTTCTGTGGTGCAGTACCTTCAGCCATTTCTTTGAAGAAACAGGGAACCACTGGTAAAAGATGTTCCTACAAGACATTTCAGCAGAGAAATAACTGCTCTTGGGTGTGTCTTAAATGTAAATGGGTGTGGTATAAAAGTATACAATCAAAAGGCAAGTTTTGCCTGTGTCATTGAGCAAATTCAGTCTGTAGATTTGCAAACTCACCAAACTCGCAAAATGATTAACTTATTAAAAAATCAAATATATGGTGCCATTTATATACTTACACATATGTTCACCCTAATGCCATTAGTCAAAACAGAATCACCTATATAATTAAAATATTTTTTTACATTTTTGTCGAAACCTTGTTTTCCAAAACCGTGGATACATTCCGTTCACAATATTAAAATAAAAAACATACGTCCCATCTATGTTTGCGGTTTCGCGAACATTTAAAAACAAAAAATAAAATAACATAATTACATTTACAACTATATTATCTATCCTACTTTGACTAAATGTGTAATTTTTATGTTTTAAAAAGAAAATAGAGTATACTTATAAAAGATTTCTCTAATTAAAAAATAAAATAAAAAAATAATGTTCATAATATTTTAAACACTATATTAAAAATCAACTCAATAAATTAACAAAAGCAACTAAACACTACATATTTATATAATACTTTAGAAAAAGAGTTCAAGAAACCTTAGTAATTTAATGAAAAAAACAAAGGTTACAGGAACATTATAATTAGGAAGTAGAAAAAAAAAACCTTAGATACTCACTGAAACAATAATGATTACAGGGATGTTATTGTTAGGACATAGAATTTAAAAAAACTTAGAAATTAACAGAAAAACCAAAGGTTACTGGGACGTTATAGTTAGGCTGACATTTCAAACATACAAAGACATACAAATTCAGCAGTTATAGTTACCTCACCTAACTGTAACTTACACCCCCGCAATGCACTGCTTATGACATGGTCATCTCAAATGACATCATTAATTAATGACATCCCTGATGACATCATCCTCAAAATCACTCATACAGGCACTCAGGCAACCATGTAACTACTCCTGCACTGGTGAAACTCCTATACAACCAATTACAAAAATCAACAGCCTCTTACTCACTTATTGACATATCTATACAACCACTCACACAGCCACTGAGACACACACAGTCACAGCAACTCAGACACCCATACAACTGTCACTCCCACTCACACACCAGCACACACACACACTGACCCAGCCAAACGTACAATTGGTCACCCATTAACTCATTGTTACCACCAATTTCACACCCAGTCACACACTCGCATACAAACATTCACAAACACACTCACACACTTCCACAATCACTCACAAACGCACCCAAAAATTACCATTTACACCTCATAATCTATACTCTTGACACTCCACTGTACGCTGTTATACTCTACACCACTACACTGTCACTCCACTATACACCACTCCACTCTACACTAATAAATTTTATGTCACTCCACTGATCCCCACTCCATTCTATGCCACCCCACTGTATGCCAACACTCATTTCCACTCCATTGTGTAACATTCCAGTCTATGCCATTCCACTGTACGCACCTCCACTCTATGCTACTTCACTCTACTCTAGTCTTCTGTACTCAACTCCCCTCTATGATTCTACACTGTATGATATTCCACTCTATGCCACTCCACTCTGCAACACTCCAGTGCACACTTCTACACTTTACGGTATACTACTGTGAGCCAAACTGCACTCTATGACACTCCACTCTACGCCACTCCACTCTACACTATTAAACTGTATACCAGTCCACTTTACTCCAATCCAATATACGCAACTCCAGTGTACCCTACTCCACTCTGCGCCACTTCACTTTGCGCTATTCCACTGTACGGTACTCCAATGTATGCCACTCCACTGTACGCTACTTGACTCTGAGCCACTCTACTGTATGGTATTCCAGTCTGTGCCACTCTAGTCTATGCCGCTCCACTGTACGTCACTCCACTCTACACTATTTCAGTGCAGCTACACTATTGTACACTATTCCACTGTAGGCCACTCCACTTTAAGCCACTCTCCTGTACGCCACTTCACTCGACAAATGCTATTCCAATGTACCCCACTACACATCTCTCCGCTGTACGCCATTCCACTGTATGCTACTCTACTGTATCACACTCCACTGTATGCTTTCCCAGCCAATACAAATCCACTGTAGAGCACTCCATGGTATGCTATTCCACTGTACTCTACTCTACATCAATCCACTCTATTCCAATGTACGCCACTCCACTCTACCCAACTCCACTGCATGCTACTCCACTGCACTCTGCTCAACAACACTATACTCCACTCAATTACAGCCTATGCCCCTCTGCTCTACCACACTGTTCTCCACTCTGTAGCACTCCAGTGTACAATTATGTACTCCAGTCAATACTAGTCTGCAGTACTGTGCTTTGCTCTATTCCACTGACCCATACTGTACTCTACTCTATACGCTACTCCCTCTACCCTGCTCCACCCCACTTTACTTTACAACAGTCTATGCCTCCCCACTCTACCATACTGTGCCGCACCCTATTCTACTTCACTCCACTACATTTTATGACACTCTACAGCCCACCAGTCCACTCCATTGTACCACACACCACTTTACTCTCCAAAACTTTAGTCCACTGCATGCTATGCCTGTCCACTCTACTCCACTCCACACCACTCTGCTCTACAGCAAGGTACTCCACTCCACTCTACGCTATGCCACTTTACGCTATGCCACTCCACTCGCCTCCAGTCATTCTACTCCACTGCACGATTCTTAACCCCACTCTATGGCACTCTACGGCACTCCAATCTACACTGCTCTGCTCTACCACACTTTATGCAACTCAACTCTGCAAGACTCTACTACACTCTGTGCCACTAAACTACACTGTACAGCACTCTACTCCACTGTACAACACCTTTCATCACTGGACTATAGAAGACGTCACTCCAATATATAACACTTTACTTGACACTAAGCTACACCTGTCCACTCTAGTGCACTCCACGCCACTGTACTATACAAAATGCTACTGCACTCTGTTCAATTAATAAATGTTTATTTGCTTGATTAATAAAAAACGTAGCAAAACATCAACATAAATGAAACGTAAATCACTCCACAATCAACATATCCTAAAACTATTATAAACTACAAATAGCAATTGACATGGCAAGTTTTAAAACACGGCCCAGAAGATGAGTAAAGTGCAATTGTGCATTACTTCCAGATTAACTAATAAAACAGAACATATCAGCCTCAGAGAAACTCAGAAGAAACATGTCCTGAAACAAATCTAAAGCCTAGACGGTTTAAATAGATGACGTTAGTGCATAAAATGACTTAGCATAAAAAGTGACCCTACAGTGCAAGAGTTGGTTCGTAAAATAAAGTGCTTTCATACCTAGCGACCTCGTAATTCAAACGTACAATCAATGCTTGAAAGGAGCCATGCAAGAACTTTAGTCAACTGAATCATGATCAGCATATTATATATTCCATGACACCCGTGGAAAAAACTACGGCGGCACATTCTGAGATAAACCTAAAGCACTGGACATTTAGAAGCAAGATGACCTTTGAGTATAAAGTGACAGCATAAAAGTGACACTACAGTGCAAGAGAGATCACAGTAAAATAAAGTGTATTTTTGCCTAAACATCCTCCCAAACAGTCATGCAAAGAGTTCAAAAGAATGCACCTTACTGGCCCTAAAATGCAATTTCACCACCTACAATATTGTAGTCTATAGTATTGGTGTAGGTGCTTTACCACTGAGCAGCTCAGCCGGGGTCACTCTGGTTTGAAACAAGCTACAAAAGCTTCTCTACAGGACCTAACTCCTCTTTCGTTGAATTTCCTATGTAGAATTGTTTGCCGATCCTCGCCTTACACAGGCACAGCACATGGACCATGTCTTCAGTCCCCTGTCTGCACTGTCTGCAGTTTCCCTGGCCATTACTTCTACACTATGGTGGAGCACTAGTCAGTGCCGGCAGGAGTCCAGCCTCAATATATTCTGAACTTTTTCTTTATTGAGTTATTCTAACTCAATAAAGGAAAAGTTCATAATAGGGAATATGGTTTGCCTAAACAGGTCAGGGGCTTAAGTTTTGTGTCGTTATCGAGGGCTAACCTTCCGTGTCGATGACTGGCCAGGGCAAATGTATCCTCTAACAGTGACAAAGTGTTGATACTTGATGTTGTTATTCTCTTAAACTCATCCTTACCCAATGGTAGGCCCCAGGCAGCAGAAACACACCAATGTATTATGGATGATTTTAAGTAAGCTCTTGCTGGTGAAGGGGACCTCCCTTGTAATTCGCCCAAAAGATGATGACTTAGGGAGTCTTCACTTCCAAGTTTGAAATTGTGCCAACAGTTCACAAAGGCCACCTGCCTGGCCAAGGATTGCGTAACAAGGCCGAATTCTAATCTAATCGGAGCAGGAGACATATATGGTGATAATATAAAGGGGTACCTGTAAATCCTCGCACTTTAGTCTTCTCCACTCTGCACCGATCCACTCTATTCCCACTCCTTTCTACACCACTCCAATGTACTCCACTCTACAATACTACACTGTACAACACTATCCTCCACTCTACGCCACTTAATGACACACCATTGGAAAACAGTAAACTCTATGATTCGTAAGATTATTAATTTATCTGCAGCCTCCTACAATATTAACACAAAATGTTTGGTGTATGGGCATCACCAGTCTCTTAAAAATATGATTAAAAAGCCCTAGCAGGCCATTTGGGGAGATCTCTTTCTAAGCAGCAGTGAATCTGCAGCTCATTAGTTATTCATATTTTGTCATTTATATTTTGGCTGCGATCCAAGGCCAGGAAACACCCCTAGACACCAGGGATCTTCTTTGGGGGGGTCGGCCCCCTTGTAAAAGGGCCGCCCGCCCCATGGTGGCATTATTTTCCAAAAATAACTATTTTGGGTTGTTTTGGGGGGCGAGCGCACCCCCAAGATAGACAATTTTTTACAAAAAATTAAAAACAAAATGGCGGGGTCAGCCCTCTGAACACGGGCTGACCCCTGGGGGATAAAAAAAAAAGAATCTAGTTTTCCCTGGGGGGGGGCTCGATCACCCCCCCAGGGAAAAATAGACTCTATTGAAAAAAATTAAATATTAAGTGTTGGGGGTCAGCCTTTAGGGTGACCCTCTATGGGGCCATTTTTTTTTTATACATGAGTGCTTTGCCAAGGGAAAGTGCATATGTATGGAAAAAAAAAAGTTATGTAGAGAGTTAGGGGGTCATTCTGACCGCCACGAACGACTGAAGCACCGCCAACAGGCTGGCGGTGCTTCATTGCCCATGGAAAACCGGGTCCGGCGGTTTCCCGCCGGATTAGCCCCGGCTGGGCGAATCCTCCATAGCGGCGCTACAAGCAGCGCCGCCATGGGGATTCCGACCCCATTCCCGCCAGCCTGTTTCTGGCGGTTTTCACCGCCAGAAACAGGATGGCGGGAACGGGTGTCCTGGGGGCCCCTGCACTGCCCATGCCACTGGCATGGGCAGTGCAGGGGCCCCCTAACAGGGCCCCAGTATGCTTTTCACTGTCTACTTAGCAGACAGTGAAAAGCGCGACGGGTGCAACTGCACCCGTCGCACACCTGCAACACCGCCGGCTCCATTCGGAGCCGGCTTCAGTGTTGCAGACCCTTTCCCGCTGGGCCGGCGGGCGCTCCCTTGGCGGGCGCCCGCCGGCCCAGCAGGAAAGTCAGAATGGCCCCCTCGGTCTTCTGACCGCGGAGCGGCCAATTGGCAGTTCCCGCTTGGCGGGCGGCAACCGCCGCCCGCCAAACTCGGAATGACCCCCTTAGTGTCTTGCTTTCTCTCTCTCTTTCTCCCTATATATATGTATATATATATATATATATATATATATATATATATATATATATATACATATTTTATTTTTTTGTGTGTTGTTTTCTGGGAGCCACAATTGGCCCCCCAGGGAAACCACACATATACATAAAAGTCATATATATATATATATATATATTTATATATATATATATATATATATATATATATGTATATGTATATGTGTATATATATATATATATATAACACAAATTGGTTGCATGGCGCACTCCACTGCCGGTGCTCGGTGACGGAGGAGACCAATCTCGAAAATATTTTGTGAACAAGAATCTCACCACACTCCACGAGGTTCAAATTGACATGTTTTATTGCAAGTATAAAAAAATGAAAGAAAAAAGGGACTCATTTACCATGATCAAGACTCCTTGAGAGTCATAACGCGTAGGTGGCCGTTGCTTGCAATAAAACATGTAAATTTGAACCTCGCGGAGTGCGGTGAGATTCTTGTTAAAAAAATATATATATTTGCATGCAGGTATGTCTTTCTCTAGTGGCAGTTGCCATAAAGTAGCGCAGATGGTTTATTGTCCTGCTGCAAAGGATATCAATTTAGATGTATTTAGCTGAGTGGATTAGTAAAGGCAAGCGTAACCTGCGCTTTAAAACAAATGTTGTGCGAGGGGGACTATGGAGATATGAGCAGCACTTTTGCTGGGTGGTACTGAGGTAATTAGAAGAGGAGGTAATGGGAGGCAGGGCACCTAAAATGACTGTCGCACTGGGTGCCACCAGCGCTGAAGGCTGTGATGATGGGTATGTGGTAAGGTGAAGTAATACATTCTTTTAAGTTTTTTTCAGTGTTTTCAGAGAATCTGCTGAATTGGACAAGAAGCAAAAGTAAGGTGACGACATTTCCTATTGTACACATCAAACATACCCACGAGCAATTTTGTGACTATCTGCCTTCTACGTAGGCTAGTAATTTAGAGGGACAGTTTAGCCAGTAGCAGAGATGGCGTCTTGTCGGATGACTGCTGATCAAGCCCTAACTCGGGTTATGGAGGACAGTTCTGATGTAGGCTCAGAGACTGAGACAGCAGATACTGAGACAGCATCTGAGGGAGAGGACAGTGGGGCAGAATATGGGAGTGATTTTTCAGTCAGCGGAATCCCATCCGACGACACCTCTTCCAGTGAGTCTGAAGGAGACAATGATGACAGCCGTGCTGTCCCTTCGCCAGCACATTCTGTGCTGCGGGACAACATTGGGTTAGCCGTACCCAGAGAGCAGGTGCTTCCGGCCGCAAACACAGAGAGAGTGCTCTCTAGGCAGCCCCCCTGTTTAGTTCAGCCCCAAATTCCACCTTTTACTGGTGACGCTGGATGTAAAGTCGATACAGCTAACTTTTTGCCAGTCGACTACATCCATCTATTTTTGGATGTTGACTTCCTTCAGAAAATTGTGCAGCAAACAAATTTGCGTGCAGACCAATTTCTGAGGGAGCGTGGAGGCACTCTAGGGCCCCGTTCTAGGGCACGCCAGTGGACTCCCACTTCGCTGGCGGAGTTGAAGATATTTTTGGGCCTTATGCTCAAAATGGGGTTAGTGCAGAAACCCACCTTGCAGTCCTACTGGACTACTCGCACGGTTTTGGTAACTCCCAACTTCGCACCATACATGAGCAGAGATCGTTTTTTGCTACTGCAGCACATGATGCATTTCAATTACAATTCTGCTGCATTGCCCCGGGACCATCCAGACCATGACAGGTTGTTCAAAATTCAGCCTGTTGTGGAACATTTGTCTGCCAGTTTTCCAGAGATCTATACTGGAAAGAATATAGCAGTCGATGAGTCCCTGATCCTGTACAAAGGACAGCTGCTTTTCAGAAAGTACATTGCGAGCAAGAGAGCTCGCTATGGCATAAAGCTGTACATGCTGTGTGAGAGCTCTTCTGGCTATGTGTACAGCTTGAGAGTGTATACAGGGAAGGATTCTACACTAAACCCTGTAGGTTGCCCTCCCACGTTAGGGGTCACAGGTAAGATTGTATGGGAACTTGTCCAGCCACTTCTTTACAAAGGTTATAACCTTTATGTGGACAATTTCTATACAGGAGTAGAGCTGTTCAGTGAGCTCTACAAAGCTGGCCCTGTGGCCTGTGGTACAGTTAGTTGTAACCGCAAAGGATTCCCGCAGGAGCTTGTTTGCAAGAAGCTCCAGAAATCAGAGAGTACTGCATTGCGTTCTAATGAACTGCTCGCAGTCAAGTTCTTGAATAAGCGTGATGTATACGTGCTCACTAAAATTCATGATTTTAACACTTCTCCCATCATGGTTTGGGGTCAGATGGCCGAAGTCCACAAGCCCATCTGTATACTTGATTACAATAAGTACATGGGCTGAGTGGACAAGAACGACCAGGTTCTTCAACCATACTATGCGTGTCGTAAAACTCACACTTGGTACAAGAAACTGTTTACCCACCTGATTCAGATGGCAACATATGTTGTTTACCGTCAGACAACCACAGGAAGACTCATGACTTTCCTTGACTTCCAGTTGGCTGTAATTGAAAGCCTCACTGCTGTTACAGAATCAGCAGCAGCCTCCACCTCATATGTTCTGGAGGATGTGGCAAGGCTGCAGGAGCGACACTTTGCTGATCGCATTCCTAAAACACCCAAAAAGGATCGTTCATGTCGTCGCTGTAAAATCTGCTCAAAGCATGGAAAGCGGCAGGAGAATCGGTATTACTGTCCCTAGTGTCCATCACAACCAGCCCTCTGTATCTCTACTTGCTTTACGTTGTATCATACTAAAGCAGAGTTCTGGGAAATCGACTGAGGTTGAGCTGCCGTTGGGTAATCCATACAGTGGCAGTGCATAGATACCGAACGTCCATGGGCCACTGCTTCGTTAGGCAAGGAGACACAGAATTTTACTTCATCTGCTTCATCATGGACTTTTTTTGGACTGCTTGAGAGCTAAATCCACTGTCAGAACGTGGTCGGTGTTCTGTTCAGTTAACATGCATTATATTCCCCCTACTGCATATACTAATGGACAGAACATATGCCACATTGTCACGGAGTACCCTTTCTTCACCAGCATGTCTACCTTACTTTCAACAATAGATATGCTCCCTCAGTTCGAGGAATCACTTTGCACGGCATACTTGGAAACCCCCAACTTGCATTCACAAACTAGTATAGGTTCACTTGGCAATTATACAGGATTAGCCAGGACTCTGATGAGAACAGAGACATGAATGGGTAAGGAAAGCTTATGGTAGGTGTGCATTCACAGGGTTATTGCACAGGTAGAAGGCAGATAGTAAAGATAGTACAGATTCAAACCCATTGGTACCATCTCAGCACTGAAGGAGAATGACTTGTATAGGTCAGTGTTTGACCTGCTTTTCATGTTCATCCTCCATCAGAACTTAGTAGATGTTCAGTTTGCTGTATAAGTGCATTACAGTCACATCACTGCACATAATGTTGGCTGGGACATATGCTACGTTCTCATGGACTCCCCTGTGTGCCAAACACTACCCTTTTTCATAGTCTATGACCTTCTCTTTAGGGAACATCATTAGAAATCCCCAGCATGTCTCCCTTAGTTTCAAAGTATGCTCACTCAGTTCGAGGAATCGCTTTGTACGGCATACTCGGACACCCCCAACTTGCATCCACAAACTGGAAGGAGTTGAATTTAGCACAGAGAGTGTGTTAAAGGCGCATGAAAACATGTCTTCCTGAGCCTCAGGTGGCTGTCACAGGAGTCATTAGTAAAGGTTAATTACGCATGCATTTGGTAATGTTAAGGAAGAAGGAGGCAGTTAGTCTATGACCTTCTCTTTAGGGAACATCATGAGAAATCCCCAGCATGTCTCCCTTAGTTTCAAAGGTAGATATGCTCACTCAGTTCGAGGAATCGCTTTGTACGGCATACTCAGACACCCCCAACTTGCATCCACTAACTGGAAGGAGTTGAATTTAGCACAGAGAGTGAGTTAAAGGCGCATGAAAAACATGTCTTCCTGAGCCTCAGGTGGCTGTCACAGGAGTCATTAGTAAAGGTTTGTTACGCATGCATTTGGTAATGTTAAGGAAGAAGGAGGCAGTTTCTTGACAGGTGGTAAAACGTAGTCAAACTTATTCCATTCTGTGGCGTGTGAATGTGATGGGCCCTGGTCTGGCAGTGGTAAGTTAATGTGAGTGCAGTGATTGGTTGGATTGGGCCAGTGGCCGGCGATATGAAAGGGTTGCTTGTTGTGCATGAATGGCGTGTGAATGGACCAAAAAGAGGTTGGTGCCTGGACGCGGCTTTATGGTCCACCTTCAGATGGCTTGGTTTCAATATTCAGATACTTTGATATGTATTCATGCTTTGAGACCATAATTTTTGGAGGTGCTAAAACCAGCCAGTGTGAGTGGTGGGTTAACTTTAACAAACTAGTACCAGGGGAGTCCAAGGGTGCAGGACTTTGCATGGCTCTCACCAGTTTTCATTCACCCAGAATCCCCTTGAAATCACAAAATGTGCTTAAACGCACATTTGCCTTGCATTCCAATGAGCAGAAGTCCAGAGCTCTACAGGGAGCCATAAGTTCCACTAAGTCTCCAGCGAAAAACTGCCTCACTTTAGTGAGTGGGCAAGTGACCACAACAGGGAAGTACCCAAAACGGATTGTGGAGACATTAAAATTACCTACCACAAAACAGCCTTGTTTTTTAAGACAGTCACCTAAGTATTTTGTCCTGGGCTCGGCAGCCATATAGGGAAACCTACCAAACGCAGACATTTCTGAAAACTAGACACCCAAGGCAGCCCACGTAAATGTGGCATGTTTGGATTTAACAAAGTTTTCTTACCCAGAATACCCTGCAAAAGTGAAACATTGATTAAAACCACTATTTTTCCTTTTTTTTATCACAGAAACTACAGGAATGTGCAGGGATCCTCAAAATTCCTACCACCCAGTGTTTCCCCACTTGTCCTGATAAAAACACAACCCCGCTTGTGTGCCTGCGCCTAGTGCCTGCTTCAGGAATGGATCACTCCAGGGTTAACAGTAGCCCTCATGCAAGGACTACCATTGACCCTTGTGTGATCCATTCCTGTTGCGGGCACTAGGCCTACGCACACAAGTGAGGTACCATTTTTATCGGGAGACTTGAGGGAACGCTGGGTGGAAGGAAATTTGTGGCTCCTCTCAGATTCCAGAACTTTGTGTCACCGAAATGTGAGGAAAAGGTGTTTTTTTAGCCAAATTTTGAGGTTTGCAAAGGTTTCTGGGTGACAGAACCTGGTGAGAGCCCCACAAGTCACCTCATCTTGGATTCCCCTAGGTCTCTAGTTTAAAAAAATGCACTGGTTTGATAGGTTTCCCTAGGTGCCGGCTGAGCTAGAGGCCAAAATCCACAGGTAGGCACTTTGCAAAAAACACCTCTGTTTTCTTTGAGAAAATGAGATATGTCCACTTTGTGTTTTGGGGCATTTGCTGTCGCGGGCACTAGGCCTATCCGCACAAGTGAGGTACCATTTTTATCGGGACACTTGGGGGAATGCTGAATGGAAGGAAATTTGTGGCTTCTCTCAGATTCCAGAACTCTCTGTCACCAAAATGTGAGGAAAAAGTGTTTTTTAGCAAAATTTTGAGGTTTGCAAAGGATTCTGGGTAACTAAACCTGGTGAGAGCCCCACAAGTTACCCCATCTTGGATTCCCCTAGGTCTCTAGTTTTCAAAAGTGCACAGGTTTGGTAGGTTTCCCTAGGTGCCGGCTGAGCTAGAGGCCAAAATCCACAAGTAGGCACTTTGTAAAAAACACCTCTGTTTTCTTTGGGACTCCCTCCTGAGCCTATAGAATTTGATCACCTCATTGTCCCTGAGGGAGATTTACTGGCGGAACACATGCTCCCTTCTCCTTCACTGCCTACATGGTGTTGGTCTTGCTACTCCCAGTTGTAAAATGATGACCTATATAGCATAGTTGAGTTTGCCAAAGTGTTTTTGGATGTTCAGGTTTATATAGAACAGCCAATGTGTAATTTCCTATGCCTGGGATACCAATGCCCAGGACATTTGGCACATTTGAGGCTTTGTGTGCCACATCCATATGATGTGTCATGCATTGCCAAAGCCATCAAAAATACTGCATTCGTTTTATGTGACTTTTAGCAGTGGATGTGTTGCAGGATTGGCGCTAGTGGTCACACAGGACTCGTCGGATGTACAGGTAAGTGATATTTATTGATTGTATATAGCAGTTTATTGTGATGGATGATTCTCTTGTTGTGTTTCCTCTCTCCGAGTCTCTACTCCATGCAGGGGTTGATGGTCTCTTCCTCTTCTCTCTTTATCCTTTTTAGGTCTCTCGGGAAGCACATGTGAAAAAGAAGAAGAATAGTCTTGGTAAGTGTTTGTGGGGGTTTTCCTTATTTTATCTTCCTGCCTCTGTCCTTCACTTTTCGTCTTCTGGTTTCTTTCTAGTCTTTTGTTGTAATCTGTTTATTCTCTCTCTCTCTCTCTCTCTCTCTCTCTCTCTCTCTCTCTCTCTCTCTCTGTGTCACCTATGGGTTTCCTTCTCCTTTCTCTTCTGGGGTGGTTGTTTCTGGGTTTTCCTCTCTTCCTATTCTCTGGTGTTTTCCTTTCTTTCTTGATTATACTGTCCCTGTAGTAGTACCTCGTTCTCTCTTTCTTCTCTCAAACCTGGTTCTTGTTGTGCTGCTTTTATTGCTTGTCCTTCACTCCCACGCACCCTCTCTGGTGCCTTTTTCTGCCCCAAATCGTGCCCTCCAACCGCTTTGTGCTTAACCTTGCATATCACGTGTCTTTATAGCCCTTCTATTATTATTACAAAGATGTTTCCCCCTCCCGTCCTCCCTAACCCTGCCCAGGCCATGTCCACATACCTGACTCTGCCACGCTTCTCCTGAAGCATGGCGGGTAGTAGCGTTCTGCTTCCCGGAGCAGGATCTCTTCGTCCCCGATTCGGACCTCCGAAATCCTGGTCTTCTCTCCTCTTCCACACTCGAGTGGAGCGGATGGCCCCCTGAGATCCCTGGGTCTTCCGCTCCCATCTGGGGGTTCAATCCTGTCCACGTCCTTCTCTTGTTCGCCTTCCTCCGTTGTTGTGGTCCCGTCCTCTCTCCTAACGATCTCCTCCTCCATTGCAAGACGCAATGCCTGGCCCTTTAACAGTCCAGGTTCCTGCTGCGGTGGATGCTGGCCAACGCGATTGGGCAAACACAGAAACACATCTGGGTCAGCCGAGGAAGCGCCAGCACAAGTAGGGGCATTGTGCGGGCTGGCCCGTCACAGACACTCCCCCTAGAGAGCGGCAGCCGATGAGGCTCAGGAGCCGGATAGCGGGACAAGAAATCCGCATTCATCATGTGGCTGCCAGGAGAGTGCATAATCTGTAAGGAGAAGGGTTCCAATGAGAGAAACCATCTTAGGACACAAGCATTAGAGTCCTTATTGTGAGCAAGCCAGGTGAGGGGCGCATGATCCGTGAGAAGGGTAAATGTCCGCCCAGTGAGATAATACCGCAAGGATTCCACAGCCCACTTAATGGCCAAACATTCTTTCTCGATAGTAGGGTAGTGGGCTTCTCTCGGGAGGAGCTTTCGACTAATATACAGTATTGGGTGTATGGACCCATCCTCCTGTTTTTGGGATAAAACTGCCCCAAGCCCTACATCAGATGCGTCTGTCTGTAAAAGGAAAGGCTTTTGGAAATCCGGACAGCATAATACAGGATTTGTAGTCAGGGCATTTTTCAACTGTTCAAAACTACATCGTGCAGCTTCTGAGAGGGAGGTTAGGGTATTGGGACAGGCCTTCTTGAGCAGATTGGTGAGAGGTTCTGCTACCGCAGAGAATTGAGGAATAAACCGCTGGTAATACCCAACCAAGCCGAGGAAGGCCCTTACATCTTTCTTTGTTCTTGGTACGGATATCTGTTTGATGGCATCTACTTTTTCCACCTGAGGACGAACCAGTCCTTCCCCTAATACATAGCCAAGATATCTGATATTAGTATAACCCAACTTGCATTTTTCTGGGTTTGCGGTTAAATGAGCCTCTTGTAATGCCTGTAAGACCTCCCTCAACTGTTCTAGGTGTTCGGTCCAGGGTGTACCTATATGTGACTATATCGTCCAGATATGCAGCAGCGTATTGCTGATGTGGACGTAAAACCCTATCCATAAGTCTTTGGAACATGGCAGGGGCCCCGTGGAGTCCGAAAGGGAGGACTGTGAACTGATAGAGACCCGATAGAGCTGCAAATGCAGTTTTTTCCCTGTCCTCTATTCTCAATGGTATTTGCCAATACCCTTTTGTAAGATCTAGAGTGGACATATATCTGGCTTGACCCAATCTCTCAAGGAGCTCGTCGATGCGTGGCATGTGATATGCATCAAACTAGGTTAACTCGTTGACTCTCCTATAGTCTACGCAGAAACGAGTACTCCCATCTGGTTTTGGGACCAACACTACTGGGGAACACCAGGGGCTGTTGGAGGGTTCTATGATACCAGCCTCCAACATTGATTGGACCTCTTGTTCTATTACAGTCTTTTTTTACCTCTGGGACACGATATGGGCGTTGTCGGGAGATAGTCTCATTCTTGGTTCGTATCGGGTGTTCTGCTAAATGTGTTCGTCCGGGAAGTTTGGAAAACACATCCCGGTACCCCTCAATGACATGTAGTAGTTGTTCATAATGGGCGTCTGTGAGGGTGGCATTTGTCTGAGGAACAGAATCCTCAGTATGATGTTTCGTGGGGAAGGAGAGATATGGGATATCATCTGTGGTCATATTGGTGATATACCTAACGGGTTGCACGCTCATTGGTTCTTGCCATTTCTTTAAGAGGTTTATATGGTAGATTTGTTCTCTACCTTGGCCGTGAGGAAGAGCCAGTTTATAGGTAGTGGGATTGACCTGCTCAAGAACTTCGTAGGGTCCTTGCCACCGGGCCAGTAGTTTGTTTTCACAACTGGGAAGGAGAATTAAGGCCTTGTCCCCTACGTTTAAACTACGGAGTACACTTTTAGTATCATACCATTTTTTTTTGTTTCTCTTGTGATTCTCGTAAGGTATTGTGGGCTTTTTCCCATACTGTATGGAGAGTATCCCTCAACTCCCGGGTGTAAGTCAAGAGATCTTGTACCTCGTCGTCAGACTCTTCCCATTGCTCGGCCAGCATCTCGAGAAGAGTTCGAGGAGGTCGCCCGAACAACAATTCGAAAGGACTGCCCTAGAGAGGACTGAACGTGTGTGCGAATAGCGTATAGTACGAGGGGCAATTTTTTCTCCCAATCTCTACCATCTTCAGTAATATTTTTCCTGAGTAAGGATTTAATTGTCCTATTATACCTCTCCACAAGACCGTCTGTTTGTGGGTGGTATACTGATGTTCTGATCTGCTTTACTCCTAGTGTTTTGCTTACTTCGGCCATGAGTCTAGACATAAAAGGGGTTCCCTGGTCGGTTAGTATTTCCTTGGGGAAACCGACCCTGGAAAATAAATCAATCATTGCTTGGGCAATTACTTTAGTGTGCATACTAGGGAGGGGAATAGCTTCTGGATAACAGGTGGCATAGTCTACCAACACTAAGACATATTGCCGTCCCTTACTGTACGGGGTGAGGGGACCGATGATGTCCATGCCCACGCGCGAAAAGGGGGTCTCTATGACCGGCAGGGGCTGGAGTGGAGCGGGTGGGTGTGGAGCTGGATTGTACAATTGACATTTTGGACAGTCGGAGCAGTGCCTACGTTTGTCCCCGAAAACTCTGGGCCAATAGAAATGCCTGAGCACCGCCTCCTCCGTTTTGTCCCTTCCAAGATGCCCCTCTCTATTGTCCCCCTGAGCTAGATGTAAAACCTGCTGTCTGTGACTGCTGGGAACTATCAATAGTTTCTGCCTCCCTTCTTCTGTATTGGGGATTCTATATAAGAGTTGATCGTGTATAATGAATTTCGGACCTACCGCATGTTCCTCTGGGTTCAGGGCTTGTTGCCATGCGTTTTTTAATGAGGGGTCGTCTCGTTGACTCTGTCGGAAGTCCCCGGAAACTGTACACACTTTGCTTGCGACTCCCGGGCTAGGACGGGTTACAGTATTGGGTTTCTGCACATACTGTTGTCGTTGTATCCTTTTTTGTCGTCTGCTTAGGGTTACCCTTGGACTTCGACTCATTCCCTCGCCCGCTCTGAGGGGAACTTCCTCCCACCACATTTTAAGGGTGTGCTCCTGACCTGTTTTTGTTAACAACAGGGGAAAATCCATATAGTCTGTTCCTATGATAATGTCCTCTTCCAGGCGAGGCAGCACCCCTACTTTGAGGGTTTCTTTCTCTTCTCTCTCCACTGTAATTGGATTAAAGCTACTGGATAATATCTTTGATCCCCATGTACACATGCGATCAAAACTTGTGCCTGAGGTAGACCCTGTCCGCGTTCTACTAACTCCTGTCGTATAACGCTCTGGCTACAACTGGAATCGATTAATGCCATCCTCTTCATGCCATTGAGAACGATAGGGAGAGTGTAGGTAGGTCTGTCTCCACCAGCCCAGAAGACTTTTCCTTTTGCAACTCCGATCTCCATAGGTTCCTCCATATCCTTTTTATGCAGGCAATATCGTGCTATATGACCCCACTCAGAACAGTTGTAACACTGAGGACCCATATTCGGATAGAGGGGATGAGTGGGATTGTGTGAAAGGGAATGCTCTTGGCCCTGGGCTAACATTGGTCTTGGGGTTGTTCCTCTTCCTACAGTCGGACGCATAGGGGAAGGGGCTGGGTGTCTACTAGGGTTGGCTCTGAAATCCGGGCCCCTGTGAAACGCACAAGCGAGATCGATAGCGTTTCATTGGTTAGCCCTGGGTGCTGTCTTACCGAGTCACGGGTGGTACTTGGTAAGGCAACCAAATATTGTTCCAAGACTACGATGTCGAACATGTCTTCTCAGGTCTTTTCAGTTGGATGCAACCATCTCCCTGCGGCATGTTGAACCCTATAGTAGAGGGTGCGAGGATTCTCCTGTGGTTGCCCCTTGGTTTGGCAAAATCTGGACCGGTAGCTTTCGCTGTCTAGCCCTACCCATTCTAGTATAGTCCTCTTGATGTCTTTATAGGGAAGAGTACCACTGGGGTTGATCGCCTGATATGTAGCTAGTAGGTGCCCAGTCAGTAGGGGTGCGATATACTGCCCCCATTTCTCCTCCGGCCAACTAGCAGTGCTTGAGACTCTCTCAAAGTTGGTGAAAAAGGAATCAGGGTCTTCATGTTCCTGGTACCTTTGCAAGACGCTGCTGGGCACATTAGGATGCACCTTTGTGTGGGCTATGGTGTCGGTAAGCTTTTCCAAGGCTGTCTCATGAACCAGTAGATTGTTCGCTATGATTGTGGCTTGGCTCTTAAGAGCGGTCTGTAGAGCCTCTCTTTCTTCTCTGGCTTCCTTCATTTGCTGCTCCCACATTATCTGTAGGTGTCTCTGTCCCTTCGCCAGCTGTGCACTTACGTCCGCCATGGTGGGTTTCTCCTCCATTACGATGCGTCTCAGATCCCTCTTCTGACACCACTTGTCGCAGGATTGGCGCTAGTGATCACACAGGACTCGTCGGATGTACAGGTAAGTGATATTTATTGATTGTATATAGCAGTTTATTGTGATGGATGATTCTCTTGTGTTTCCTCTCTCCGAGTCTCTACTCCAGGCAGGGGTTGATGGTCTCATCCTCTTCTCTCTTTATCCTTTTTAGGTCTCTCGGGAAGCACATGTGAAAAAGAAGAAGAATAGTCTTGTTAATTGTTCGTGGGGTTTTCCTTATATTCTCTTCCTGCCTCTGTCTTTCCCTTTTCCTCTTCTGGTTTCTCTCTAGTCTTTTGTTCTAATCTGTTTATTCTCTCTCTCTCTCTGTCACATATGGGTTTCCTTCTCCTTTCTGTTCTGGGGTGGTTGTTTCTGGGTTTTCCTCTCTTCCTTTTCTCTGGTGTTTTCTCTTCTTTCTTGATTATACTGTCCCTGTAGTAGTACCTCGTTCTCTCTTTCTTCTCTCAAACCTGGTTCTTGTTGTGCTGCTTTTATTGCTTGTCCTTCACTCCCACGCACCCTCTCTCGTGCCTTTTTCCACCCCAATTCGTGCCCTCCAACCCTTTTGTGCTTAACCTTGCATATCACGTGTCTTTATAGCCCTTCTATTATTATTACAAAGATTTTTCCCCCTCCCGTCCTCCCTAATCCTGCCCAGGCCACGTCCACGTACCTGACTCTGCCACGCTTCTCCTGCAGCGTGGCGGATGGTAGCGTTCTGCTTCCCGGAGTCAGAACTCTTCGTCCCCCATTGGGACCTCTGAAATCCTGGTCTTCTCTCCTCTTCCACACTCGAGTGGAGCGGATGGCCCCGTGAGATCCCTGGGTCTTCCGCTCCCGTCTGGGGGTTCAATCCCATCCTCGTCCTTCTCTTGTTCGCCTTCCTCTGACGTCGTGGTCCCGTCCTCTCTCCTCACGAACTCCTCCTCCATTGCAAGACGCGATGCCTGGCCCTTTAACAGTCCAGGTTCCCGCTTGCGGTGGATGCTGGGCAATGCGATTGGGCAAACCCGGAAACACATCCGGGTCAGCCGAGGAAGCGCCAGCACAAGCAGGGGCATTGTGCGGGCCAGCCCGGTCCGGCCCATCACAGGATGTATCAAAACATTTGACGCAAGCATCTCAAACATGCCTTAAGATTCTGCTCTATATGTGTGGGATACTGAAGCTATGCTTCTTACAACAAACATAACTAAAGATATAGGTTATTTAGAAACTTTGCACACCCCACTATCGCTTGCAGTAACAATCCACTGGTCCAAGAAAGATGAGTGGCATGGTGATATTGTTTAGAAACGGGCGATGATTCAATGCGGACTCCACTCATGTAGATAAATAGGGATAGATCCAAATACTCAAAGGTTAGTTAGAGGAAAGCCATACCTATGTTTATGAGACTATGAACAAAAAGCCCAATGTTATGAAGATTTGTTTGAAGTATTAGCTGAATTATTAAAGGGTAAATTAATACTGGGTGGGGACTTCAGTGTGACATTAGACACCAATCAGGACTGATTGGCCACTAGATATGGAGGTCCATACATGTCCATCACATTGCTTGAAGGTATTCAGGATCTAGATTTAGTCGACCTACTGAAAACACAATGCGTAGAAGAAAGGGACTTTACTTTCTTTTCTAACATCTGCAGAACTATATCTACGGTAGACACTGAGGGAACACTTAACTAGATTTCAAATCAATAAAGTGGGAACGCAGGTCTATCAAACCATAGACCTCTGCTATTACAATATAACCTAACGGCATTCAAATCAATTCCCAACAGACAACGGCGCATGAATAAAGTAGCCTTTTGAGATCCAGTGGTTAAAAAAAAAACATTAGGGAAGCACTTGACCATTATTTTTCAGGAAAATGTTAAGTAACCACACCCCTTCAGGTAGGTTGAGTATAGAGAGAAGTCCATACACTGCATATATACGAAAGAACTCCTGAAACCAAATATGGGGGCGAGGATAACAATCTATTGGTGAAAAGTAACGGCTGCAAATCATGTATCAGCATCCATGTATTCCGATGCTCTGAATGAAAAAAGGTTTTCACCTCAAAACTTGTTGGCTGTTCTGGAGTACATCATCCTTAGCTTGTGAATGACATAAGTAATTTTGGGAGAAGACCTACAGTACCTCCTTTAAGGAAGATTTTATTGTGCAAAGAACCCTTGGGTTTTGATGCTGGAGGTTTGATGTACTAGGCTTGCAGTTTCGTTACCCCAAGTCATTCGAATTTAAGATGCAAAATTATGTTGCATAACATTGCTTAATTGGGACACAGAGCGTAAGGAGACTAGGGGCCATATTTATGACCAGGTTTGCGTCGCTCTTGCACCTCGCAACATGGTGCAAAAGAGACACAAACCTGAAGTCAGATTTTGTGTGTGACTTTGAATTGCTCCAAATATCTTGAGTAATGCAACACAGCGCAAATGGCTGCACTGCATTCCATGGGCGTTGTGAGGGTGTTCCCACAGAACTCCCATGGTTTTTGACATATTTCCAGATTTTCCCGAACTGGTACACCTGGTAATACACCATAAATGATACACCTCCCCAGGTGAGGCGTAACAAGGAGAAATATCTTTTTCTCTTCGTTTTTCCTTTTTTATGTGTGCTGCATTCTGCAGCATACAGAGAAAGAGGAAAATGCCTCTCTGGATTGTTTTTGTGCAGGAAGGTGACCCTTCCAGTACAAAAACAATCCTGCTGCCAACACAGGCACCCTTGCACCATGGTGCAAGGGTGCCAGCCTTCACACTAGGCTGCCGAAACAGCAACAGGGCACGGCAAAAAGACAGGAATCTGATACAGTGCATTCCTCCTCTTTCCATATCACAAAGTGTAGAGCAGCAAGGTGACTTGCTGCACTGCATGACTTGGCTATAAATATGGCTCTCAGACTCTTCAAAGTTTCAAGGTATGATCAGGAGTTGTTCTACAGATGCCACTGATAAAGCTTTGAACAAGTATAATACATGTTGAAGGTGGCATAGAAATGATGATGGTTAAGTTTTACAGTAGTAAACACTTAGCAGGGGCTTTTTCCTATCCTCAACCATATCTACATCTCCTAATATTTCCTGCCAGTTGTCTGCCCACCTTACCACCTCATTTGAAATACATCAAGCAGAGCATAAAAGGTTTAAGTAATGGTAGGAAAATTATGTGACTACAACAATTGGGTGACTAGAGAAAATGAGCATATTTAGGGCCAGGTTTATCGAGCCCTTGCGCCGTTCCAGTGCCACATTAGCGTAATTTGTTTACACTAACGTGGCGTTGGAAGGGGGAATACGCTGCACCATATTTACAAAGTGGCACAATGCATACATTGTGCTACTTTGTAACTCCTTGCGCCACATTATACCTGCACCAGACATAATGTATACAAGGGGGGTGTTCTGGCCATAGAGGGACCGAAAAAAGGGTGAAAAAGAATTTATGAGATTCTTTTGTGCCATTTTTATCTGCATTGATTACAATGGGCCTCTGGGTGCTTTGCAGGATTAGAATCATAATTGTTGACGCTAGTCCTGCAAAGCACCAGACTAGGGTAAAACATTATGACGCTAGTCACCGTAACTATCGCCATTGTGCTCCGTGTTATAAATACGGGGCTACCATGGTAGCGTTAGGGGGCGCTAAAGGGAGCAAGAAAAGTGTCGCTGCACTAGGTGCAGAGCTATTATTTATAAGTATGCCCCTTAGTTTACTCCTTGGAATGACAACTATGTGCTGGACACTTCCTCAAAAAAGGGGCATATTTACAAGAAATGAAGCATTGCGGTTGCCACGCAGGAAATCGTAATTTCTTTTAACACTGCTGTATGAAAGATTCTTGCGCCATTGAAGCGTTGTGTTTACAATATGGTGCATCATGGCATAAGGACCCAGTCAGCATAAAAAAGTGATGCATACCTGTGTGTCGCGTTGTTAGGAAATCTGATGCTACTGCTGCAAAAGTGACGCTAGGCTGATTAGCGTCACATAAAGAAACGCTAGCATCACTTTTGAGCACCAAATACATCAAAAAAGGTTAAAAAATGCTGTGTTGGGCAAAAAAAAGGAACACTCTCCTGAAGCAGCTATGAAGGATAGAGCAGACCGCAGAGTCCAGGACAACAACCCCAGTGACCCCAGTACCAGCCGAGGTATCAAGACACTCCCAGGGGAAGAGGAGGAAGAAGTGCAAGTTTAGTGAGGAGAATAACATCCTGATCACTGAAGTGATAGAGCACCAATACCAGCTCTTTGTCACCTAAAAATTGCCATTATGGAAGAAAGAGGCCATACAGCAGTCCATTGTGGATAAGGTCAATAGTGTGGCAGAAGTCAAGAGGACAATGACTGACTGGAAAAAGCACTGGCATGATTACAAGCGCAGGACACAGAAGAAACTGGCCAGCAACCTCAAGGCAGCATTGCAGATCGGAGGTGGAAGTCCGGTGCCCCAGGAGCAGCTGGATGCATTGGAGGAGGTGGTGGCAGCCATCATCCCAGAAGAGTTAGTGGCAGGAGTTCTGGGACATGACAGTGCTGCCTATTATGAACAACAAGACCCACATGATAAGTTAAGACCCACATGATAAGTTTGCAATGAGGGACAAAGTGGCAACTAGTCAATGTCATAAGGCGCAGGCAGCTATGTCTCAGCACTCCACCGCACTGCCTGCAGGCCAAAGGGTAGTATGCTGGCTCATCTATGGTTAAACATCAAATAAATGTAATTTGCACTGATCAGTTACATTTTTCACAGGTCAGTCCAACTCCATCACCTTCCTCCCTTCAATGTGTGACGTGCAGCAACAATCAACGTTCGCCTTTCTTTATATACTGTCACTTGCTGTGGAATGTACAACATCACTCACCTCAACTACAACTCCCAGAGTACAAAGCAAGAAACATGGACTGGAACAACACATCATGCATTCACACTGCTACCCTGCACCACCTGACTGTGACAATGCAGGGCCACCGTGCAAGCTAAAGCTACTCCGTCCCACTTGGGCCCCTGCACACTAATCTGGTCTGTAAATCCTCAGAATGGAAGGGTCGTGTCAGAGGAGGAACCACTCATCTGAGAGGTGGGTCAGGTGTGGGCCAAGGGATGTATCTACACACAGGGACATGGCAAGAGACACGTCTCTAATACTGTGCATGAAACTATATTGCATTGCACCCAGCTGACCTGGCATGCAGAGTGAGAGCACACAGGTGTCAGCTGCCACTGACAGGACCATCTGAACACCTCATCTACTAAATCGGACTGGTGTGGTGGTGGGAGAAATGCAAGAGACGCACACCAGAGAAACACGTGTGTCCAAATTAATGATGATGTGTGGGTATGGTGGGTCCCAGGTAGTGCTGTGGATTGTAGGTGCTGGCTGTGCACGTAAAACTGAATGGGGGAGAGTGCATACCAGGGAGGTGAGAATGGACATGTTCATTGCCAGGTAGCCTCACCAAAACACATGCACTGCTGTGGTGACTGTGCCACACTTGTGTCACAGCTGAGTAGAGATGGCAGAGAACAGGCCATTGGGGTACTACATCCTACATGCCATGTGGACATGGAGGAAGATGTAGCATGTGCCAGGAGGGAGTCTGATGTCTCACTGTGCCACATGTATAAGTTGGAGGATATCAAACAGGGACCTGACAAAGGATAGTAAGAACTACTTAGCCACCACAAATAAAGGAGTCATGGAAGGTCCCGGGCTGAAGTGGGTAGGCGTAGTGATGTGATAAACACTTGGTACTATTTCCAGCACTACTTCTATGTGGGGTGATACCTGGCCCATAATTCTCAATAACAAACCAGCATATAGCTTTATTGGATATGGTCACTCCTAATCTATGAGTTGTAGGCACATGAGAGTGATTGTATGTTCTGGGTAGCATCACTGTGTGGCACTAACTCCTGTCCCATGACCCAAAAGTGGGTAACCAGAGGACACGTACACATACAGTGGCGTGGGCCTGAGTCAAACGACATGGACATTCTGCAGATGACCAACTCTGATTAGGATGAAATGGGGTAAATGTCATTAATTGTAATCTACCCAGTAGGAAAGAGCCCATCCCCCAGAGTAGGCACACAATATTTGCGAGAACAATGCAGAGATACTGCCATCTGTAAGGGAACTACATCTATGCCATCTATACCCATGCACAACAGGTGCCCTAAGAATCACTGTTGAACTGAAAGTGCTAAATATGAAACTTTGATTGACAACCTGATTACCTTATGTCAACATCTAACAGAGATCACCACTAATATTTCTCTGTCTCATTGCAGAGGATGAACCGATACCTCCTGGCCAGAAGACTTTGTCGGATTTCAGCGATGATGTGTATTGGAAAATAGCCTCTCTGAAGGGTCACCCCAAACTTTTTGCTTTCCTCTCTTCTTTTTCTGACCTAATTTTTGATGGCTTTAGGACTCGGGACACATTACCACTGCTAACCAGTGCTAGAGTGCATGTGCTCTCTCCCTAAAAAAACATGGTAACGTTGGTTCCTACCCAATTGGCATATTTAATTTACTTGTAAGTCCCTATTAAAGTGCACTACATATGCCCAGGGCCTGCAAATTAAATGCTACTAGTGGGTCTGCAGCACTGATTGTTCTCCTTACATAAGTAGCCCCTTACCCATGTCTCAGGCCTGCCATTGCAAGGTCTGTGTGTGCAGTTTCACTGCTACTTCGACTTGGTACTTAAAACTACTTGCCAAGCCTTAAACTCCCCTTTTTCTACATACAAGTCAGCCATAAGGTAGGCCTTAGGGAGCCCATAAGTCAGGGTGCCATGTAGGTAAAAGACAGGACAAGTACTTATGTGTTTTACATGTCCTGGTAGTGAAAAACTCATAAATTAGTTTTCCTCTACTGTGAGGCCTGCTCCTCTCATTGACTAACATTAGAACTGCCCTCATATACTCTTACGTGGTAGATTCTAATTTTGTTAGGAGTGGCCATGTCTTGTTTGGTAGTGCCATAACGGTAATACAGTAGACAATCCTGCTTACTGGTGAATTGGATTTAATATTAGTATTTTAGAAATGCCACTTTTAAAAAGTAGGGATTTATCTGCACTTACTGCCATCTAAACCGTACAGCCTCTTTCCAATCCACGTCTGGTCCATGCTGGTTGACAGCTCCCCTTGTGCATTCCACACAGACAACAATAAACACAGGACACTCAGTCACATCTGCATTCATCTGCATACAGAAAGGGTCTTCCAGGGCCAGAAGGATGGAGAGGCTCACACTTACATTTCAAAGGTCAGTGGTCTGCCCTCACACTAAAAAGACTGATAACCCCCCACAGGGATCCTGGCAGGCAGGACTGGGCTGAAAGGGGAACTTGTGCACTTCAAAACCACTCTTTGAAGTTTCCCTCACTTCAAAGGCATTTTTGGGTTTATAAACTGGGTCTCTGACCCCAATAAATTATATACTTCTGGACCTACACCTGCACTCTGTCAGAGGAACTGCCTGGCTACCCAAAGGACTCATCTGGACTGCTTTGCTGAGAAGGACTGCTGCCCTGCTTCTTGCCCTGCTGGCCTCTGACTCCACTGGAAGGACTCTGCCTTCCTCCTGAAGTGCTCTCCAAGGGCTTGGATTGAGCTTGCCTCCCTGTTTCTGAAGTCTCAGGGCCAGCAAAGACTTTGCCTCTTCACGAAAATCCTTGTGCGTCAAAAATCGAAGCAACACCTGCAGGAATCGACACAAAGCCTGCATCACGGCTGAGAAATCGCTGCACCACTGACTGGAATGACGCAGCACCGACTTCCCAACTGGAAATTTAATGCAACGCCTGTCTTGCAATGGAAATTTGACACATCGCCTACCAGACTGACGCAGCACCTGCTCCTTCTTCCAGCGCGCCGAGGATTTTCAAAATATCGGCCCTGGGCATCAAAATATTCCCATATCGCAATGAAGAACCAAGACTGTGCACTTAAAAAATGACGCAAACCCTTTCAGCATGGAACTAAACAATGTATAGTCCGTGCCGCATTGGAAAATCTAACACAACACCTAATTTTTTCACGCATGTCTTCCTCTGCGGTCTCCATGCATAGTTATTTTTTACGCATCCCAGGTACTGTGTGTAACAGAGAAACAACTGCTGATTTCTAAGGATCGAGATCCTTTTAAAAGTGATATTTCAGCTTGTGATTATTGAGATCTTTATTGTTTTGACCTTATTTTATTCAGATGAATATTATCTATTTTTTCTAAACCTGTGTGGTGTATTTTTGTGGTGTTTTCATTGTGTTACTGTATGATTTATTGCACAAATACTTTACACATTGCCTTCTAAATTAAGCCTGTCTGCTCAGTGCCAAGCTACTAGAGGGTGGGCACTGGATAATATTGTTGCGACTTACCCTGACTAGTTGTGGTCGCTATTTGGACAAGGGTGTATACCTCTACCAACAGAAACCTAATTTCTAGCAATGTGGACGACGAGCTGCACACCTTAAACACAGACACCCTCCAGCAAATCATGGGCTCCATACAGACACCATCTCTGGTCATGGGGACGGTCAACAGAGTTGCATGGTCTCCAGATAATCTGCCTACCATCCAACAGGCACCACCTGCTACCCAACCAAGAGCCCTGGACTCCCAGGGCCCATGAATACTATTCCAACATACTGCAGTAGGAGTCCAGCTGGAGCTGGCAGATCAGGTGTGGGTGGGGATGAAGACCAATGCAGGCATCCTAGAGTGAGTCCAAAGGTGCTCCATGACCTCCAGCAGTCCCTGGCTGACATCGCTGGTGTCATGAGGCAGAGGCATGAGCAAATGCCCTGCCAAAGTGGCACCAGCGATGTTACTAAAAAGCTCGGGGCAATCAGAACTATCTCGGAGTCCATGAAGCAGAAGCAGGACTCATTCATTGCTACCATGGCTGCCTACCACAGTGATGTTGCTGCTGTGTTGCAAAACCAGATCATCCCTGCTGCTGTGCTGCCTTACGTGTTGCCACAGAGAAATGCTGATGTGGATGCGGCAGCCACATCTTCAGCCCCTGGTGTGTGTGCCTCCTTCTACTTCAGCACCTACAACAACCCTCTCAAGGGAGGCACCACACACATCAGAGGAGGAAGATGTGGACTGCACCTCTTGCACCCGCAGAAGTGCCTGGTAGCATTTTTCATTGCCACATACCCAGTTTCTCCTTTGCCCTATGTTTATGACCATGACATTGTAAAATCAACCGGGACTGTCCTTAATTTTATTCTCCCCGTGTTGACTTCACACATTTGTGGACTATCAATGTGGCCAATCTACCCTAAAGGCAATGTGGTCCTCCTCCTCACTGAAGCACTCCTCCCCGCCACATGTCCCATGACATGTTCCCCTCATGGACTCTGTCTCGACATCCGCTGGCTCTGTACATCTTTTGGGGTTGTTGTCCTATGAACTGTTCTTGTAAACCTCCTAGTTATTAGCACATGTAAATAAAAGCACTTAGTACAACATGTGCGTTGTATGCATGTTTGAGTCAGGACTAAGTTGAACATGGTGCATTGTGTGAAGTAAATACACCAACTACTTGACAAAGACATGTGTGGACTGGAACCGGGGACAAAGTCACAGAGACAGAGTGACACATATTTGGTTAACACAGTGTTTATGTTGACTAGCAAGCAGTTAGTCACGTTCGCAAGCATGAAGTTCAACAGGTATTATGCACTCAATGTTACAGGTCATTTAAGTCACAGGTGACTGGTCTACCCATGGATAGTAGCAACCAAAAAACATTGCTGTGACAAGCAAATGATGTAAATGTGAGTGTGTAAGGGACAGGTGTTAGAAGTGGGATCTCTAGTTGGCAGTCATTTTACACCCTGTTCAAGTAGGGGCCCTCACTCTAGTCAGGCCAAGGAAGATACACAGCTCAGATAACCCCTGCTCACCCCCTTGGTAGCTTGGCACAAGCAGTCAGGCTTACCTAAGATGCAATGTGTAAAGTATTTGTACAAACACACAGTAACACAGTGAAAACACCACAGAAGGTCTCCACACCAGTTTAGAAAAATAGCCACTATTTATCTAAATCAAATGACCAAAACAACAAAAATCCAACATAAACAAGTGATGATATCAAGTTTTAAAGTAAAAAGAGTCTTAATCCATAAGAATCAATGGATGCGTTGTTTTACTACAAAGTACCTGGAATGCGTCCAAAATAAAGCCGCACAGGCGAGCGTGCATGAAGTTTCGATTCCTTACTCGCAAGTGAGGCCGTGAGTCAATTCTTGCTCTGCCAGGTAAGTGATGCATCGATTCTTTCTTTGCACGGAGGGGATGCATCGGTTTCCGGACAAGCGCCTTGGGCCAGTGCGGTGATGTTGAAGATTTTGACGCCCAGGGGCGACGCGTGGAAAATCCGGACACACAGCAGCAATGAACCCGTGTTGATCTGGCAATGCATCAATTTCACCAGCGCTGCATAAATTTTTCAGCCGCTCGGCTCCAGTGCGTGGATTTTCATTCTGGTTCTGACAGCTTCTCCTTCCAGGGGCCCAGAGACGGAATGTGGCACCATTTGGCAAGTCAAGAGGTCTCAGCAAGAGAGCCCTGGTGCTGGCAGATGAAGTCTTTGATGTCCCTGAGACTTCTTAATAGGAAGCAGACTCAGTCCAAGCCCTTGGAGAATCTTCACGAGCAGGATACACAGCAAAGTCCAGTCTTTGTCCTCTCTAAGGCAGAAGCAGCAACTGCAGACCAAACCAGCAAAGCACACACAGCCTTGGCAGAGGTTTCTCTTCATCCGGAGGTGTTAAAAAAGTCTGGGGTTTTGGGTCAACTGCTTATACTAATTTCTGCCTTTGAAGTAGGAAACCTTCAAAGGAAAGTCCTTATAGTGCACAATACCCTGCCTCTTACTTGCCCTACCCCAGCCACTCTCTAGGGGTTGGAGACTGTATTGTGAGGTGAGAGATAACACCCTTTCAAGTGCAGGTGACAGTTCCTCCCTCCCACTCTAGCCCAGGAAGACTCATCAGGATATGCAGTACACACCTCAGCTCCCTCTATGTTATTGTCTAGAGTGAATTCACAAACAACCCAACTGTCAGTCTGACCCAGACGTGTATTCAGTAGCTGAGTAGAGCCACAGAATGGCTAGGCAAAAGAAAATTCCCACTTTCTAAAAGTGACATTTTCAAACAGGCAATCTAAAAACAACTTTACCAAAAAATGTATTTTAAAATTCTGAGTTGAGAGACCCCAACCCCAATATTGCTATCTGCTCCCAATAGGGAACTACACTTAAAAGATATTTAAAGGAAATCCCCATGTTAATCTATGGCAGATATAGGCCTTGCAATAGTGAAACATTAATTTGGCAGTATTTCACTATTAGGACATGTAAAACACATCAGTACATGTACTACCTAACTATTCTAACCTACTCTGCACCACCATGTCCTAAATACTATATAAAACTACCTTACTCTACACATTCAACACAACATGATAAACAACAACCCCCCACCCCCATTAAAACACATCTTCATACAAAGACAACAGAAACTACATCAATGAATCAACCTACACATATAGTCCTAAACAAATACATATTTTTCTTAATTGTATTTTTGTTAAAAACACATATACTACACATCAACCCCCACCCACAAAAGAAACTAGGGGGCAGATTTAAGAAAAGTGGTGCTGAATTCAATGCAGCACCACTTTTCTTGTGTCCCTAAGTGCCCCCCTAATGCCACTATGTGTGCGCCGTATTTAGGATACGGCGCACCATTGCGATAGGTAATAAGTTATTATTGACACTAATCCTGCAAACAACATTAATGCCCATTATAAATAATGGTGTGCCTCCTTTTAATGCCTGCTCTGTGCAGGTGTTTAAAAATTGCACAAAGAAATCTTTTAGATTTCTATGTGCCATGTTTTTCCTCCCCCCGAACAGGGAAACACCCTCTTCCATACATTATGCCTGGTGCAGGCATAATGGGGCACAAAGGGTTACAAAGAGGAGCAATGCATGCATTGCGCCGATTTTGGCCTCATTGGGCCACATTAACGTAAACAAAAGATGCTAATGTGGGGCAAGGAAGCGCTAGGCCTTTTTTAAATCTGGGTCTAAATACTCCAAACCCCTAAACTTGTACTTACCCCTACTAAAACTTAGAAACTACTACACCTACCAATTTCTACAACAACTAACCTAAACTAAGCTATAAAACATCTTATACTAAAAACAACCATATACAAGGAGAAGGGCAGAAAACGTACCATGTGTCTCATTGGGGGCACGACTGTCTTTCCCCAGCCTGTCTAATTTTATTGAGGAGCCAAATTACACTGTCCATCTTATACTCCAGCCCTGACACTCTGAATTTAAGGTCTGAGATGTCTCTCTGCCTATCCTGCTCAAAGGTGCCCATCTGTCCTGTGTGCAGAGCATGGTGTACTTGTGATCATGTGTGCTTGCTGGTGGATGTGCTAGGAACTGGCTCTGCAGAACCAACTTGGTCTGCTCCAAATGCCTTGCCTTTGGCAGGCAAGTCCACAGAAGGTAGTCTCTGTGGGAAGATGCCCCATTTACCGGACGCCTTCCCCTCTTCAAATGTCTTGCCAATTGCCCTGTATGCTTTGCTGACACGCCGGATATGGCGGTATCTTTCATCACAGATAAGGTGCTGCCTCATCTGCTCGCGGTCATGTTGTCTGTTTAATCATAAAGAAAAACTGTCTTGCAAAGGGTAACTAAAACCTGGGACAGTAATCATGATACAATAATTCTATCTTCGAACATCACATTGCACTTCCTACAACCTAAAATTATCTCAAAGGTCAAAGTGAGTATACATCTGCCTAATGTCTATCATCTTCTTATGTACTACGGCCAAAGTACCAAGGCTAAGCAAATGTTGCTAAATGCAAATACACCATCTTCTACCCATGGTATTGTGCATGTATCATGTTTTACTGATCATTAGTGTCCCTTCAGCATCCTGCAAAGGCCTTGATTCAATTGGCATTAGCCAAAGTAAGATGAGTAAGATCTGCAAAGTGCATGTATTGTGTCACAACACTGGGTGCCTGATTTGGCAAGGACACCTATCTAGACCCATTGCTACTTAGACTTAACATGTGCCAGGTATTTGATGTAAGAATGGAAAGTGGATAGCTCACTCACATCACACTGAGGTGTATGAAACATCTCCTATATGAACTCCTGTGAGTCCATGGTGGAGCATGCCACAGCTCTTTACATACTCCCAATGTAATAGCAAGTGCCCCACTACACAGCCTAGTGTATGTCCCTACGAGTCCGATATCAATGTCACCTTGCTGCACACCAGCTCTTAGCACATCCATTTGATGGGTGTGTGCATGCATGTCCTATATCTCATCTACAAAGGTATCTTGTGATTTAAATAGCTATTGCTGTCTAAAGTGTGATTCTGATTGTGATAGATTTTTGAGGCTATCATGGCCAACACAATCTGAAGATGGATTGGGCATTGGCATGTTGGATGACTATGCTGTGCAGGCATCCCTCCAGTCTAGAACACCCTACCATAATTGTGAAGATGTCAGGGGATAAGAATGTGGATGATTCCACCATAGAGTACGGGGCATTACACAACATGAGGGAGCCCTTCAAATACATTCCCATATGTATAATGGTCACATCTGTCCTTGTTGAACTTAGAGGCTTATTCACAAGTCCCTCAGTCCTGGCAGAACCTTACCTTTTGTCCGAGTTATGTGGCGCTCACAGCAGGGCCATATTTAAAAGACCACAAAAAGCCACCCTGCATGGCTAGTCAGGATGTATGGAGTAGACATACACATCGGACAGAGATTGCAATGTGAGCAGCAACAGTAGATCTGTGTATCTGAAATGCATTTGTTAGTTTTCCTGTCCCCGGCCATATTCACCTGTGAATCCACCCCATCATATGTTCACAGACTATGGCATTGTGGTCATTGCTATTCGGTCAGACCATCGATCAAGTGGTCCATCAGTGATAGCAGCAAATATATCCATCTTGACATCAATAGAAGGCGACTGCACATCCAACAATTAACAACGACATTTCTTTCCAAATCTTTCTGGTACATATGTTTTTTGTGTAAGTGATGCACACTGGACAAGGCATAGCACAAAGCGTCCAACATCACACACAATCCTTGACTAACAATAAGCATTCAGGATGAGACTCACTGGTAACATCTGGATCCTTGAAGCTCTCCACCTCTCAGACTGTATAAGGCTCAGGTCCACCTACAAGACATAACATTGCACTGTGATTGTAGAACACAAACACTGTGGTCAAGTGTAGCACAGTACATACGAGTAGCAATTGACTATGTAACCCTTCTGGCTGTAACAAATCAAATGGCTCATATGACATGCCTTAATAATACAGATTGGTAAGGCAGGCTGACGTGTACACACACACACACACATATGATGAGCCAAATTATGTATCAGGTGGGCACAATGCAGAGCCAGCTTAAATAACTCACTACTGCAAAATTTCACAACAGTAGGAGACTTTCATGGCTCCTTGCACCTAAATAACTCTCAGACCACACTCAGCAAGGTATAGCAATACCCATGCCTTACTCTTTACATTTACATGACTATGCTATATACATCACACACTAGTCATCCTTGTTCCATCATTTAACGGAGATCAGTATCTGTGAGTGTTGCATAGTTCCAAACATTGACCATACATGTACTGTGCACGTTCATTTTTGGACATTGAACACCAACATGTATGACATATGTTCAGATGTGTAAACCTGCCTCAGACCTTTGGATAAAGTAACGTGAGTGGGGTCTCCTGTACCATACATCGGGTCTCATTTACATGAGAGATGCACAACTGTTGTGTAGTAAATAAGAACAGCTCCAATCATTTATATGAGGTCATGCAAAGCCACCCATCGTGACTTTGCATGCATTAAGAGATGTGGAGTCAGGCAAGCCAGTGCAAAGCACAGTGTAGCTATACTCTACATCAAGGAGGCATTCCTTTTCCATGGCAATCGATGTCCCAAACACGATAAATGTGTGTTTGACACCTTCCCTGAATAGCTAAACCATGTAAGGCCTCATTATTGCTTGGCTACACAGGGGAGGTAAATCATACCAATGAGGATCATCTGCACTTATCTTTGTGTTTTACAGTATTGTTTGTGTGCTGAATTCCACTCCACACACAGAAATGAAGAACACCTATATTGATTCTCTTTGTACAGGAAGCAGTCCTTTCAAATTACAAGAACAATTGTGTCAAAAATGCAGACACGACTGCACCATGGGGCAATGGTGCATGTGTAATCTAAAGACACCCATTAGGGCACTTGTGCAGGCTTAACAATGGAATGGCCCGTTGTACATAACTTCAGTCCAAACCTGCAATTTGATTCTGATGCTGCTTAGCACAGCCAGAATCCTTGTTGAACTGCCCTGCACCCGAACTTGCGATTGCATTCCCACACAGCTTTTGCTGAAACCTTTTTATGCAGTGTGAGAAGCACCTCTGGAGATGTGCTGCACTACCTGGTTCACTATCAGGTATGTCGGCTGGGGGTGTTACAGGCATAGGTGGATGCTTCATGCTTCCCTGGGACACTTTAGTATTACCAAAACTAAAAAAGGAAATCCCTTTACATCTGTGTTAGGGCTGTATGTTAGACGCAGGCACTGATGCTAAAACACTGTCAAGATGAGCAGTGACAGTGCATATCCTGATAGGGGTCGCACTGTCAGTGTGCCTCCCCCTTCCGATGGCAGCTCTCTGGAGGGGGTAAGTGGGGTAGTTGGGACAACTCTGACATCCCAATGCAAGTGGGTGAAGTAGCTCACTTCACCCATCCTACAAGGGGATCTCTAAACACCCTTCAGACTGCTTGGCGCATGCACAATGAAACAAAGAGTGCTGATTTGAAAATGCTCTATCTTCTCCAGAAGGAGCACGTACCTCACGGCAACACATGTTAGCAGATCCCTGGGGGCAGGACATGAAACATGCACACTTGCTCAGTCAGCACACAGAATGCCTGTTAACATGTGCACGGTGGTACAAACAGAAAGTGTTCACTAGGTATGACTGTGCTACTTGTCAGTGTTGGTTACTGACAGCACTGTTTTTGAATGCCTCTTTGGCATGCTTCGTCTTTAACTGGTTCTGTGCCACGGACGTAATGATTACGTCCCAAGCCACAGTGCTCCTGTGCTGAGAACGTAACCATTATGTCCCGGCACCGGAGCTCGGCGGGAGCCATAACCCCACCCCAAATAAACGGGGCCAAAGTTGTTCTGCCCATGGTGCAATTACCCCCAATCCACACCCGGGGGGGGGGGCGGGGACAGAAAGTCTACTAGATGCCAGGGAATTAAAAATAAATAGTGTGGTGGTGGCTACCAACTAGTATGGGCATGGTTATGCCCCCACCCCAACTAGTAACAGTCTTTCACCTCTCCCCCACACACTAAAACATCTTATCCCATGGCAAGCAAGAGGTCTTTTGATTATTTAGAATTTTGGTTTAACATTTGGGCCGTGAGAGCTTGGCTAACTCTCAAAATCGTCCCACTTGGAATGATGAGGGCGGCACTTTTTGGACTTTGGGATGCTGCCATGTAGAAAAATCCCCAAGACCTAAACACATCTAAACATCTGTGTGAGTCCAGGGTGGTGTGCTTCACATGCACCCTGCACCATTTTCTTACCCAAAATGCCCTGCAAACCTCTAACTTTGCTGGAAATCACACATTTTTCCCACATTTTTGTGATGGAACCTTCCAGAATCTGCAGGAATGCACAAAAGTCCTACCACCCAGCATTGATTCATCTAAACCAATAACAATTCTGCCCCACTTGTCAGCCTAAAAATGTTTTTTTTTTTCAAACTGCCCTTTTGGACTCGCTTTGGTTCCCCATCAATTTTGACATGTTTTTGGCTCTTCCCCGTCACAGGCACTTAACCCACCTACACAAGGTATCATTTTTACCAGTAGACTGAGGGGAACGTTGGGTGGCAGGAAATTTGTCCCGATGTGGTGATCCCACAAAGAAATGTGGGAAAATTTGTTTTTTTAGCTAAATTTGAGGTTTGCTGAGGATTCTGGGTAGGTAAACACTGGGGGATCCACGCAAGTCACACCTTTCTGAATTCCCTTGGGTGTCTAGTTTTCAGAAATGTCTGGGTTTGGTAGGTTTCCTGTATGGCTGCTGAGCCCAGGACCAAAAACGCAGGTACCCCCCGCAAAAACAGATAATTTTGCATTTGATCATTTTAATGTGTCTAGATAGTGTTTTGGGGCATTCCCTTTCGCGAGCACTAGGCCTACCCACAGAAGTGAGGTACAATTTTTATCGGGACACTTGGGGGAACGTTGGGTGGAACGAAATGTGTGGCTCTTCTCAGATTCCAGAACTTTCTGTCACCAAAATGTGAGGAAAAAGTGTTTTTTTGGCCGGATGTTGGGGCTTTCAAAGGATTCTGGGTAACAGAATCTGGTGAGAGCCCCACAAGTCACCCCATCCTGGATTCCCCTAGGTGTCTGATTTTAAAAAATGCACAGGTTTGGTAGTTTCCCTAGGTGCCGGCTGAGCTAGGCACTTTGCAAAAAACACGTCAGATTTCAATGTAAAAATGTGATGTGTCCATATTGCGTTTTCTGTTGCGAGCATTAGGCCTACCCACGCAAGTGAGGTACCATTTTTATCGGGAGACTTGGGGGAGCACAGAATAGCAAAACAAGTGTTATTGCCCCTTTCTCTCCATTTTTTCCTTCCAAATGTATAACAGTGTGTAAAAAAGACGTCTATTTGAGAAATGCCCTGTAATTCACATGCTAGTATGGGCATCCTAGAATTCAGAGATGTGCAAATAACCACTGCTTCTCAACACCTTATCTTGTGCCCATTTTGTAAATACAAAGGTTTTTTTGATACCTATTTTTCACTCTTTATATTTCTGCAAATGAATTGCTGTATACCCGCCTGGTATAGAATGAAAACCCATTGCAAGGTGCAGCTCATTTATTGGCTCTGGGTACCTAGGGTTCTTGATGAACCTACAAGCCCTATGTATCCTCACAACCAGAAGAGTCCAGCAGACGCAACAGTATATTGCTTTCAAACATCTGACATCGCAGGAAACAGTTACAGAGTAAAACATGGAGAAAAATGTTTTTTTCACCTCAATTTCAATATTTTTTCATTTCAGCTGTTATTTTATGTAGGAAAACCTTGTAGGATCTACACAAATTACCCCTTGCTGAATTCAGAATTTTGTCTACTTTTCGGAAATGTATAGCTTTCTGGGAGCCAGCATTGGTTTCACACCCATTTCTGGCACTAACTAGAAGGAGGCTGAAAGCACAACAAATAGTAAAAATTGGGTATGTCCCAGTAAAATGCCAAAATTGTGTTGAAAAATTGGGGTTTCTGATTCAAGTCTGCCTGTTCCTGAAAGCTGTGAAGATGGTGATTTTAGCACCGCAAACCCTTTGTTGATGCCATTTTCAGGGAAAAGCCCACAAGCCTTCTTCTGCATCCCTTTTTTCCCATTTTATTTCAAAAAACGAAATGTTTGCTGTATTTTGGCAAATTTTTGGTCTCCTCCAGGTGAACCCACAAACTCTGGGTACTTCTAGAATCCTTAGGATGTTGGAAAAAAAGGACGCAAATTTGGCATGGATAGCTTACGTGGACAAAAAGTTATGAGGGCCTAAGCGCCAACTGCCCCAAATAGCCAAAAAAAAAGGCTCAGCATAGGAGGGGAAAAGGCCTGGCAGCAAAGGGGTTAAAACAATATTTGTCCAGGGGGACCCGTTCATGGCTGATCACATACGCCCAGCGACGTTTCATTTGGTGAGTTGTCCGGTCTATGTCAAAGAGCCTCAGCATGTGCTGGTGGACCTTCTCTCAACTGAGCTTCCGTGCCTCGGCTTTGTAGCCCTGGATGACTCGTCCACAACTGGCTACCATGTTGGGCAGGTAGTGTGAAATAAGCCACAGGAACCCATCAAACTCCTGGGCATTCATATGATGTGCCTTTCCCTGACATGTCCCTCCCTAAACACAATCCGGGACAAAACCAACCAAAAAATCCCTCTAACAACACTGATACCCCTAAAGACAAACACAGAACAAAACACAGTACAAAACAATACAATAGACCATTACAAAGGACAATTTAAATGTTAGGGACACTACAGGGACAGCAGACAGTACAACAATCTCCAAAAAACAGTATTTCTCTCTCCAGCACAACCAAAACACATCCTGTCCCAAGCACAGACAAATAGACTATGAGTAAAAGTGAAAATGAAAGTAACTTTGCAGTTCCTAGTTTGCAGAATGCCTCATCCATTGAATCTCCTCCTGTGTGGAAATCCTGACGCATCTGTTGGTGCTAAAGAGACGCATTGCTGGAGTTGGTTGTAAGACTGATGCTACTCCAGCAATGTGTTAGAACACAGAGGCAAGTCCCCTGTTGAAAGCTGAGTCAATATTTACGCTTGGTTTAAGAAGTGGTAGGAATTTTGATGCGTTTCAGTCATAGAGTGGTGCAGTGTAAAATTGAAAATTTCAATGCATCAGTTTTATGTGGCTTTCAACATGAGAACACCTACCCTGCCTACATTATACCTGACGCAGGTATGATGTGATGCAGGCCTCTACAAACTGACACATTGGACCCAATGTGTCAGTTTGTAAATATGGAGCACTGATTACTGCGTAAAAGGAAAGTGTTGCGAGAACTGTAATGCAAGTTGACAGCAAACTGGGTGGAAGTATGGGCCTTTTCTACAGCTCTATTTTGTCATCCATAAGTTTATATTACACAGAGTAACACTAGGGAGCCTCTTGAGGTGCCTTCATTTACTCCATAGCTCTGAGTCTAGATTGAGCCCCACACCTAGACTTTGCATGGCCTCATGGATGTTGTTGAGAGGCTTGTCCCACCAGAAGGACGAAGAGTGGGGTGGCACTTGTGTCACCAGCCTGTGGTACCTAGGCCCATATCTGTATAACCTGCTCTCCTAGGAGGCCTTGTGGCGTGGCAGACGTGTTTCAGCCACTCTACAGTGTGGCATGCAGGGGACCAACTGGCTCTTTACATTTGCTGTGTATGTGCAATGGCATTAATGATCCATGTTGATATGTGCATACCAACGGTCAGAAGAGAGCATTCAGAAACTCACACCAAACACAAACATCTGCTGTATGGCCTTGTGTTAGAGGCATAAGTATATTGATATACCACAATGTCGTTCCTTTCAGGATTCACTGGAAAAATGCAGTGAGAGAAGTGGGCAGTCAGAGCAGCAAACAGAGTAACTGAAACCAAGAAAGGACTCACAATCCTCATCAGATGTTTCTGTTAAAAAAAGAAGAGAAACTTCCCCAACAAAAATCCCAATTCGAAAAGAAAGAAATGACAGCGATTTCTATACGAAATGCCACTCAGGATGAGAGCTTTACTGAATAACAGGAAGTGGGTACTGGCATTGCTAGACAGCCCAGAAGAAGTCACAATAGTTCGCCAGAATCTTCAAGAGCATCTGGAGGTGAAAACAACTGATGACTTCTTACAAGCAGAGACTGCGGACATGCGCGTCTCCACAAAAAATACAACCTACCTGACCGGGACATTGAGCGCACAATAGTGGCTATCTATTGGGATTGCGTTACCATTGATGATATTTTATTGGCCAAAAAGGATTGGCCACCAGAATTTGTCTGTAATTTCCCATATGGGGAAGAGGTAATTGAACTCTCTTTCTTGCCCCTCTTTCTTGCCCCTCTTTACCAGAGAGCTCTGGGAGGCTTACATCATAGACTGTGCAAAAGTGCAGGCACCGGCGTTATATCGCAACTATATAGGGCAGGATAAAGATTTCCCGCTACCATACAATACCAATTAGATCGTAACCCCAAAACACAATAAAGCATGAAGCTAGAGCACCAGTAAGGGAAATCCTCACAAAGCTAGAGTACCAGAGTGTAATTGAACCCTGTGTCTCGCCAATGAACAACCTGTTATTCCCCATAGCCAAACCGGACCATTCATATAGAATAGTCTTAGACTACATATATTTAATTAGTCATACACATACATTTGCATTTCAAAGTGCACACAGTACAGCACTTATTAACAATACAATGCGCAAAAAATCCTTGGATATTTCCAATGTTTTTTCCTGCCAAAACATAGAGGCTGAAATTAGGGACTTAACAAGATTTAGGGGCATATTTATACTCTGTTTGCACCGAATTAGTGTCATTTTTTTTTACTCTAATTCGGTGCAAAACTAACTCCATATTTATACTTTGGTGCTAGACCCCTCTAGCACCAAATTTATGGAGTTAAAGTCATTTTTTGAAAGTGGAGACCTACTTTGCCTTAATGAGATGCAAGGTAGGCGTTCCCGTGCAAAAAATGACTCTATGGCCTTAACGCCATATTTAAGGGCATATTTATACTCTGCGGCATATTTATACTCTGTTTGCACCGAATTAGTGTCATTTTTTTTTTACTCTAATTCGGTGCAAAACTAACTCCATATTTATACTTTGGTGCTAGACCCATCTAGCACCAAGGCCCTGATTTAAACTTTTTTTGCACCACATTAACGTCATTTTGTGACACAAAAGTGGCGCAAACTTACAAAATATTGGCCCTTATTTATACTTTTTGTTGCAAAACTGCACTAACTCAGTTTTGCACCAAAAAGTTTAGCACCGGCTTGCACCATTTCTGTGCACCAGCCGGGCACCATATTTATGGAATGGTGCAAGCCGGTGCAAAGGGTAGGCTAGAGTTTGAAAAAATGACTTTAGTCGGTGGGGCTGGCAGTATAGAAGAAGAGGGTTTAGCACCAAAAAATGGCTTTAGGCAGGTTAGAGTAAAAAAAAATGACTCTAACCAGATTAGCGTCATTTTATGGTGCTAAACCTACCATGCCACATGACTCCTGTCTTAGAAAAGGCAGAAGTCATGCCCACCACCCCAGTGGCCAGCTCAGAGGACAGGGGTCCCCTGGGCATGGCCATTGCACCCGGTGCCATGTATGGGGGCCCATTTCAGGGCCCCCTATGGCACTTTCAAAAATAAAATGCACTTACCTGTACTTACCTGGGATGGGGTCCCCCATCCTCGCAGTCCCTCTAGTGTGGGTGGGGGTGCCCCTAGGGCCTAGGGAGGGCACCTCTGGGCTTATTCCATGGTGTTCCACCATGGAAATAGGGCCACAGGTCCCCTAACACCTGCCATGACCCAGGTCTTAAAAAATGGGGCAAAGTAAGCTTTGCCCCATTTTTTGACTGCTCCTCCCTCCCTTGCACCATTTTTACATGGGAGTATAAATATGGTGTTAAGGCCATAGAGTCATTTTTTTGCACGGGAACGCCTACCTTGCATCTCATTAAGGCAAGGTAGGTTTCCACTTCCAAAAAATGACTTTAACTCCATAAATTTGGTGCTAGACGGGTCTAGCACCAAAGTATAAATATGGAGTTAGTTTTGCACTGAATTTGAGTTAAAAAAAAATGACGCTAATTCAGTGCAAACAGAGTATAAATATGCCCCTTAGCATCAAAAAATGATGCTAATCTGGTCAGAATCATTTATTTTGACTCAAAACTGCCTAATGTTATTTTTTTTCAAGCTAGCCTACCCTTTGCACCGGCTTGCACCATTCCATAAATATGGTGCCCAGCTGGTGCTAAAAAATGGTGCAAGCCGGTGCAAAACTTTTTGGGGCAAAACTGCCTCAGTGCAGTTTTGCACCAAAAAGTATAAATAAGGCCCTTAGTGCCTTAGGCTCACAGAAAAAAAATGCTGACTCCTACAAAGGTATAAAACCAGTCCAGGATTGTTTTCAGCTCGTCTTACTTCAATTTTACACGACACAGACCCTGAGGCATTGTCCTACATAGATGACATCTACCTTACAGATGATGATCTCGTTCAACATGTAGATGGGTGGGCTGCATTGTTGTGGGATTTGCCAAATTAGGCTACAAATTCAATTTCAATAAAACAAAAATACCCTTTCTTAGTGTTCTATTCTTGGGATACAAATTATCAGCTGAAGGCAAGAGCATAGCACCCCAAGTTTAAAAAAAAATGTGCACAACTACAATCAGCAAACACTATCAAAATGCTCCAGTCGTTGTTGGGCTTTTAAAACTTTGGCAGAATTTACATTCCAGATTATGCACAATGCATTAAACTACTATATAACTTCATACATCCTGACCTTTCAAGCAAATATTGGACAGTCAAACACACACATTCTCAGAGAATTGCAACAAGAAATGCTTGCAGCTGAACTCTTACACACAATAGACAACATTACACATTTGGACATCAGAGTAATTGCTGGTGTCAATGGTTTCACCTATGTAACATTCAATGAGGGTGACACCGTCCCTATTGCATACAAATCACATTTGTGTTCTACAGCTGAACAATGCTTTGCTCCCACAGAAAAAAATCTGATTGTTGCTTAGATGACTGTCACTGAAGAGAGACCTCTAGCCCAGGGGAAACGCATCAGTGTCGTATCACTGATCCGAGCCCTTGAGGCTGTCACCAAAGCCAGCGTTCCTAGTGCTAAGGCACTACATCCACGTTGGATTCAATGGGTAACATCTCTAACGGCCACTGATGTTGACTATGTGTTTGACCCAAAATTACAAACTGAAGAATTTCTCCAATATGAACTTGAATACCCAGTTCCAGCAAACACATTGCCTATTGAACAATATCAAATTCTAATTTACACTGATGGCTCAGCACATCCTGCAGTAGGCACTAAACATCAATACTCAGACTCCTGCGCAGTCGTAAGTGGCTACATGAGAGATGGTGAATTCCATCCACAACAAGCTTAAAACGCAGACCTTGGGGGATTGCACTGCACAATAAGCAGAGCTTGAGGCTTTGTTAATGGCACTGGAACACACCGATTCCAGGTCAGTTAACACTAATCGTTTGTGATTCGCATTACTGTAGCTAGTCCTTCAATGAATACCTGCATTGCTGGCGGAGGAATGGGTTCAGAGATTTAAAAGGTAGCACCATCAAACACAGACTCCTGTTGGGGAAAGTAGCGGATCTGAAAGAAACACTACTCAATGTCCATGTAGTTCATATATGGCTTCTGTTGCTGCAATAACTCACTCACGGACAAGGTTGATGAAACCCTGGCTGCTGTGAAAGCTTTGGCCAAAGACAAGCCCATGCCAAAGGCATATCCTGCCAAATATTCCTACCGCATGTCTAAATCAAAACTGCCCTCGTAACAATAACAGGGATAGGTGAACGCGAGATCCCCAACCAACCTCAAGACCAGAGTTGATTAAAGCAGTGCACGAGGGAGTTGCATCTGCCCATGCTGGTGTGGCAGCTACTATTTCACTGTTAATAGCACACTACTGGTGGCCAGGTCTATACAAACAGACGAAGCAGTATGTCCTTTGCTGTGACATCTTTCAGCAAATAAAAGGGTCCACCGTCTAACAGCCATCACAGACACCCCTCCTAATTTCCAACAAACCTGCACAATGTGTGTATATGGACCACTGTGGTCCCCTAACACCTGATGGTGCATACAAATACATCCTAGTCACTGTTGAATCATGGTCCAAATATCTTGTAGTGAATCCTAGTTTGTTTTAATGGGATACCAGGCGTTAGCTTAGCCTTTGGCTTGCAGACTTGTGCCCCCGTCACATAGTGACTTTTAACCTACTTAGCTTGCTCTGTCTTAGCCCATTTAATTATTTAATTCCTTTAAGATGGCTGCCTTGTTTATAGTTAGGCCACTTGTTATGCTTTGCATTATCAGTGCCACCGCATTAAGGCGTCAAGATCAAGTGGCAAAGACAAACAAACAGTAGGTGTTCACTCTTAGCGACTTTCCCTCTCTATGCTTTCGAGGGAATTGTTTATATTAATTGCCACCCCAAGCATGCCTGTTATCTATTGTTTGTGAACACACCTACGTCAGGGGTCCAGGTAGATCTGTATAAATACATCACACTTTAGACAGATAATCAGAGGGATTCCAACCAGAGGGCATTGCCACCTTCGCTGATATCGATGCTGTATATCGTCTTGACGCTGACCCAGTCTTCGTGTCCCTACGGAGTCTCAGATAGAGACCTCATTCCAAGGTAACGAGGGTTGGGGGCTCCTCTCATGGACATGGCATTGGCAGATTAGGTTTAACATACCCAGCTCTCCTTTAGGTAGAAGGTTAGGCCTATTATGATAGGGTATTAGGACATATTACACACCTTACGTCTTTTCATGTTATTGCAAGATGGTGGGGGTCTTTGTAATAATGACTCGTCTTTATAATTCTGTTTCTTGCACTGTTCATTATCCTAATCATTGCAGCCCATGCAACATATCGCAGATTGCAGTTGTGTTAAATAAAAACCATTGAAACGTTACTGCATCTTTGTTATTGCCTGTGTTGGAATGAGACATGATGTATCTGTGAGAAAGGGGTAATCTCTGTTTAACCACAACACTCCTTGAGATGTCATACTCTCGTGTCCATGTGTAAAGGCTGCCACAAATCACCTTTTACTATTTTTTTTTTTGGTGAGGTGCTGCTAGTGAGCCGGAAGGGTTGGAACGACAGCTGCGACTTGTTGTAGGATAGGCATAGTCGTCTACAAACATAAGTACTGTCATCCTTAAACCAGCAGTCTTGCCTAGAGCAAGAGTCCAAACTACGACATGGCGCCACCAATGATGGTGTTTAGGCACTAATTTACGGATACCTTGACTATCACTGTCTCACAGACAATAGGTACCCTAAGTACCATTATACGGAGACGCCCGTGGTCTTTGGGAAAATCCTCTTCAGCTGAAAGGGTGACACCTGATTAGGCTGTAGGTTGTTCGAGCTCGAACTAAAGTACTTCACTCCCCATTTGGTGTTCCATTTCTCTAAACAAATTTGCGTAACGCCATAGAAATTCCTGCAAATGCTAGACATGCATTAACGCAACACTTAACAGCGCATGGCCTTGCAGAAGAGGGCGGGGATGTTACTCTTATAATAGAAGCTAGTGAAGCATACCAAACAGAAACGTTTTACTGTTGGGCCACCTTTCCTGAGGTAGACCAAAGAACACATACATTCAACACATACGAAATTGCAAACGTACCTCAGCGGGACCAAGCATACCAGTATCATGAAATATCGCTCACATACCAAGAGCATCAGAACTGGTTTGAAGGCACCCTACCACACGTAATACAAAAAGTGAGACTAGGTCCTTTAAGTAATAATTTTTGCCACATACACACCTCACCCAAGCATACCTAATATGCCAATATCAGATCTGCAAAATTTATATAATGAATTAGTGACATTATATAGATGACTAGTCCTGTTCGTAATGCGAACTTTGAACACAACACCAGCGCGTCCAGCTCCACCAGCACCTGGGGGATACCAATTGGCTACTGGGATTATTCCACAAACAGTGCATACTATCATGGGTAAAATACCCACAGAACAAGAAAAAATACCGTTCTGGATTGCCCAGAAAACTAATCAGCTGGAAGCTGTGTTTCCCCATAAGGGACCACAGGAAAAACATAGACTTCTCACAATGTGCTTGCCCTTTGGGATGGTTCCCTCAGTGGATGACTGCGCCACATGGGGTACAGTCTTCGCTGCTATATATACCACCACACATGATACCCCGACACTTGCCAATTTCCCGGAAGTGTCAAAACAAATACAAAATGAGCATGGGGCTGCACAGGCCTTAGATTTGGGGATGAAATTAATGCGTAACGTTGATGCAGTTTCCTCAATAATACTCAGCAATATTAAAGGGGAAGCGGTAGCACTGGCAATATGCCAGCATCTCCGAGAAACTCCACAATTGGAACAGGAGAGACAGCTACCGAAAATAATTTCCGATACCTATACTATTATAGGGCGGAATAGTTTGGGAGCCAAACCAAAGAAATTGGAATTACAAAGTACCACCCTTAAGGAAGGTAGGAAGCAGGCACAAGAGGGCTCTAAAAAGCGCTGGGAAAAACAAAAAGAATTTAAAGATAGACAAAATAAGAGAGCTGATTCTCCACACCTGGAGAACTCTGAAAGGAGATACAATCTCAGAAATAGGGAGAATATCAAAACTTCTGACAGATATACTGATCCAGGATGCACCAGACAGACGTAGCGAAAGAGGGGGCCATCCTGATCGACGTCCTGAATACGTGAAACAAAAGAAAGACTTGCCGCAGTCTACCATTAAAAAGGAAGAAAAGACTCCTCAGCCACAGTTTAAAAAGAAAAAGGTGGCAGCACTGTCAGCTAAAAATGTCAGTACACTTGAGAACACTGTTGAGGAACAAGACGTGGGCAGTGATACTGTTAGACAGCGCAGCAGAGGTCACAATATGTTGCCAGAGTCTGAAAGATCATCTGGATGCGCAGCAACTAGCGATTTTATTGCAGTTGAGACTGCAGCCGGCCGCGTTCTTCCACCCGACAGGATTTATGATTTAAAATTCAAATAGAGGGAGACGTGGAGCGTACCATTGGTGTAATATTCTGGGATGAGCTTACTAGTGATATCCTATTGGCCGAAAGAGACTGGCCACCTGAGCACGTCCCTAAGCTCCCACATGGGGAAGATGTCATTTTGCCTTCTTTCTCTAATCTTGTTCCAGAAGCAGAAAAACAAGCCTATGCTGTTGAATGGGCTTTAGCGCAGGCACCTGCATTATACCGCAATCATGTAGGTTGGGACAAGGACTCTCCTTCTCATGTCGTTCCTGTTAGGTCTACACCCCAACCTCAGCCACAATATCCTGTTAAACATGAAGCAAAAGGTCCGGTGAGGGAGATCCTCCCTCAACTCGAGTATCCGGGAGTAATTGAACCCGGTACATCTGCAATGAATAACCCGTTATTCCCCGTTGCAAAGCCAGACCATTCCTACAGAATAGTCATTGATTACAGATATTTAAATAATCATACACGTACATATGCTATACAAAACTCACATAGCATGGCACTAATATATAATATAGTGCGTAAAAAATATAAAACAACATTAGATATTTCTAATGGATTTTTCTGCCAGAATTTAGCACATGAAAGTCGGAACCTCAGTGCATTCTCATTTGGCTCACAGAAATGCTTTTGTTGTTTACCCCAAGGCCATAAGAACAGCCAGGGGCTGTTTTCAGCCTGTGTAACATCAATATTACATGATATTGATCCTGAGGCTTTATCCTACGTGGATGACATACATCTCACAGACGAAGACCTCAATGTTCATCTTGTAAGGGTCGATCAGATCATATTGGGATTTGCAGACCTCGGTCACAAATTCAACTTTAAGAAAACATTGCCTTTCTCAGTGTATTGTTCCTGGGATACAAGCTATCTAACGAGGGGAAGGGCCTGGCCCGCACTTTCTAGAGAAATGTGCACAATTGCACCCTCCAAACACTCTCAAGAAACTACAGTCACTACGAGGTTTCTTCAACTTTGGCAGAACATATATTCCAGACTATGCACAGAGTATCAAGCCACTTTATGACTTGGTACAGCCAAACTTTGCTAGCAGACACTGGACAGTTGAACATACATGCATCCTTAGGGAATTGCAACAGGACATGCTAGAAGCTAAACACTTGCACACACGTGACAATAAAACGAATTTGGTCATCAAAATAATTGCTGGTGCCATTGGATTTACTTATGTCACCTTCAATGAAGGCAACACAGAACCCATTGCATATGAATTACATTTATACTGAAATGCAGAACAACGTTTTGCACCTACAGAAAAGATTCTGACTGCAGTTCAAATGGCTGTCATAAGGGAGAGGCCACTTGCCCAAGGGAAACGCATTTTTGTTGTTACCCCGGTGCCTGCCTTAGAGGCTGTCACCAAAGCAAGCGTTCCCAACGCTAAAGCATTACATCCACGTTGTATACAGTGGGCAACGTCTCTAACCACCACTGATGTTGATTATATCTTTGATCCAAAACTTCAGAAACAAGAGTTTCTCCAGTACGAACAGGAGTACCCTGCTCCTCTAAATATCTTGCCACGTGACAGATATCATACTGTCATCTACACTGATGGTTCAGCACAACCCGCTGTAGGTACTAAACATCAGTACTCAGCCACTTGAGCAGCTGTGAGCGGAGTGATGGAAGATGGAGTCTTCCACCCTCACAATACCTACATGCAGACCCTAGGGGACTGCACAGCTCAGTTGCCTGAACTTAAAGCTCTTATACTAGCGCTAGAACACACAGAACCAGGATACATGACTTTAATAGTCTGGGACTCATATTACCGCGTCCAGTCATACAATGATTATCTTAATCATTGGAAGCTGAATGGGTTTAGAGATTCAATGGGGAACACCATTAAACACAAGACATTGTGGGGGAGGGTGGCTGATCTTAAGGATAAGCTACCGTGTGTCCATGTAGTACATACATTGGGCCACCAAAGTGTAGGAGTACACGTTACCGGTAACACTTTGGCTAATGAAGCAGCCAAATCTGCAATAGCTACGGCTTCTGTGGCTGCAGTGATTCGTTCACAGACAAGATTGGATAATGTAATACTGATAGCCGTGAAAGCTTCGGCTGCAGGCAAGTTTCTTCCAAAAGGATATCCTACAAATTATTCTTATCATATTAGTGCACAGAATGTTGCCTATGCAACAATTCCTGGGGTTGGAGATCGAGTGATCCCCAACAAAGACCAGAGATTAGATCTAATAAAAGCAATGCATGAGGGTGTCGCTTCTGCATATGCTGGTATTTCGGCCACAATAACACTCTTACAGAAACGCTTCTGGTGGCCTGGTCTATGCAGACGGACAAAGAAATACGTCCTCTGTTGCAACATTTGCCAGAAAATAAAGGGTTCCAATATCAAACGTCCACCATAGACATCCCTCTTAGTGTCCAGCAGGCCACTACAATGTGTGTACCTGGATCATTGTGGTCCACTCCAACCTGATGCTGCATACACATACATCTTAGTCGCTGTAGATTCTTGTTCTAGATTCCTGTGGGTATGGCCGCAGCAGTCGGCTGATGCTCGAACTGTTGACTTGCTGATCTTCATCTGTACATATGCGGTTGCAGCATTCCATTCAGACCAGGGCCCTGCATTTGCCTCTAAGGCATTCAGGGACACCATGGGGACGATGGGTGTTGAACTCCATCACTCCTCACCATACCATCCAGAGGGAAATTCAGTTGTGGAGAGGCGGAACCGTGATCTAAAGCAGTCCTCGGGTATTAGGTTCAGGCCACAGTTGGCTTCATCACCTTTATGGGGTCCAGAGAGCACTGAATAATCTGCCAAGACGGTCCTTGGGGGGACGCACTCCTTTTGAGGTTCTCTTTGGGATACCTATGTATGTCCCAGATCTTGATGGCTCTGTTTTAGTGGCAGCAGAAATACCATTTGACATAAATGAATGTCTCACTGTCTTACAGGAGCTTCAGCAATTTTGTGATGATAGATCATCTACCAGTGCTGCCACCTTAGGAATAAGGGATTTAGTGAAAACTTCGACTGGCTGGATTCCTAAAGTTGGGGATTTGGTTTGTGAGACGATCGCTGTGAAGAAGGAATTCAGTCCATCACACAGAACACCTGTCCCGGTGGTGGGAATTCAAGGTACCAGAACTGTCATCTTACCACCACTGCATGGTTCCATAACGAACAGATTCATTTCTATTGATAAAATCAAACTACACCAGGTGGTCGATCCTTCAGAGTAGACCAAGAGGTCCCTTGGGTAGTTCCTGATCGCCTCTCACTACCAAGCAGGACATACCTCTACATAGTAGGATGAACAACACCACTACGGACTATGCAACAATGTCCAACGCTGTCACAGATACTTCCTCGACCATGGGGAGGGCGGAAAACAAACTCTTGCTAGTTCCAGTTACCACTTCAATGACAACACCTGTCCAAGATTTGGCTGGTTTTTACACGAACACTTCACAGACTGATGACGCCGTAAAAGTAATACACCGTCTCCAGTATTTGCAGAGACTGCCTCTGGCTATTTTGTAGACATTGATGACTATTCCTCAGACTCATCCACTATTGTGATTGACAATATTTCAAAAACACATAAGCTGTATCAATGGCTTAAAAAGAACTATTTAATCTTCCCATGGAACTATTTATGGTTCTGTTTAACAGTTACTCCATTATTTTTGTGGGTTGATTTTGTGACTGTTTTCTTTTTGCTCATAAATGGTCACTATATTCCTGAACGCTCCTCTGTAGAGCCTGTGGATGAGGTCTTAACTCCATATCATTCCTCCCATAAGGTCCGAAGAGACTTGCCCCTTGTGAACATTACAGCAATACCGATTTCAGATGGGATTGTATGGAACAATGTTCCCTTTGATATATATGGGCTACCGAGGTTATTCAAATTCCACATGTGTTCAAAATATCTATGACAGATGTGATTACACCTGATGTTGTATCTGATGATTGGGATGCCCAAACAGTTGATTCCATGCTGACTGAAATTAAGGACTATAACGTATTTGAAAGTGATGATGTATATGAACATACAATGAATTATGGGGAAATGTTCTGTTACAACAATTGGGGACATTACTACCTACACCGTGCCAGCTGCAGTCATTTTGTGGTGTGTTTTATATCCTCTGCAGATGATGCAACACCTTTGCCCACCGGAGCCTCCGTGCCTCTGTGTGATACCCTTGGATCACATGACCACCTGCCACAATCATCAGGTGTAGGAAATGGCACACCAGCCAAATGAACCCACCCAGCTCCTCCTCTCCCATCCTGCCATGACGAGGCCTACCCAACAAAATGGTACTAAAAAGAAAGAGGGGATAAAGGGGAACAAAGGAAAATAGGGGGTAAGTAGGACAGGAAAAATGCAAAAAAAACTACAAACACAGCCCAACTATACCCAAACTACCACTACCCACAACAGACTCCCAACACAACAAAGACAAATGTTGACAACACAAATGACCACAAAAACACTCAGACAGGATACCACAGACAGTTATTATACACAAAAAGACAATTTAAAGACCACTCTGGAGACAAAATCACTAAATCCACAGAGAGACAATTCTAGACACAGCCACACAGTCAGGAAATATCACAGACTGCAAAGTGAAAGTGAAAGTACACCCACTGTACCAATTCTGTAAACAGGATATCCTATTACATCACTTCCTGCCTAAAATGCGGTGTGTTTTTATTGTCATGCGTCAAAATATTATGACGCTTAGTCTGCTCGTCATTTTTTTTTGACTACCAGGAGTAGAATTAACTCTGCATCCATATGGTTAAAAATTGTTTCCAACGTAACCAATTTCTGGGGGTACAGTGTGGGAAATACCGCTCAGGGCCAATGAATGTTTCAGGGCATTGTGCGTCATATTTCGAGCATAAGTATCATTTTTAGACTCATGTGTGTCATTTTTTACGCGTATGCGGCAACATTTCTGGCATTAACTGGGTTTGGGTCATTTTACCATTTTAATGGTACATGACAGTTGTGACAATACTGAGATAGGCTGATTGCACCCACTTTGGGCATGACGGTGTATGGGCACATGTGGCACATCATACTACTGCGGACCATGATCCGCTACTTGATGTACAGGATTTTCACTCTTGACTGATGCTATAGATGGCCAAACGTGTGGGCTACATATATGTATTACCCAAATTGGGCATGTTTGGCGTCAGGAGAGGATAGCAAGGTGACGCACATAAGTACAATTACTCAGTGCCTATGGGTCAATATGTGTGATTTGGCTACTACTTTTGTTGTTGACCCACTGTGTGACCATCACAAGATGCATTATAGCAAATATGCTTGTGTGCATGTGGAGTCAATGTGTCCAACCCTCAGATGCAAGTCAGTATGGAAATGAGAAAGGACATGTGTTAGTCATACATGTAGCAACAACTGCTGTGTGCACTTTCTAGTTTTTGGGTAACATAAACACCACAAATGACAAAGCATGCACTGGATAGATAGCAGATGGTTGTTCATGTCAATGGTCAGAAACGTGGCCATCACATGTCCTGGAATGTTGGATACTACTTCCTAGGCACTTGTTGGTGAACACACCATGAGTCAGGCACGGGTACATACTAAGTGGGTACTTTGTTTGTGACACGGAGACCCAAAGATAAACCACATTTGTAATGTTACGCCACAGTTGAGGTCATATAATTGAGCCACGACTCTCCTGTGGCAGTGAGGGACCAGCAGACCAAGCAGCACGTGGCCACATATTTCCAGTGGTCATATGCATAGAGGTGTCTGGTTCATGTGTGTGGGCCAATGTTTAGCCTGTATATTTTTAGGGGTCTATGTTATCACAGTTACGTCCAGGTCTAGTCATGAGTTTGTGGCGGCTATTCCTGTATCTACTAAGTATCCTTTGGAGATCAATAGAAGTAAAGCCAATGAGGATTTGAGAACCCACATGGGGATGGTCCAACCCTGTCACTGCAGACGTGTTATGAGACTGTCAACAGTGCAACCTTGGTGTGCTGAGTAAATTAATATCTCAGGATTCTTGTACCAGCAGGTGTCATCACAAAATTTGTACACAGGTTGGCCTCTAAAATTCCCACTGCATCTGGGAACATCATAGTCTCTGTGCTGATTATTCTTGCAGCTATTCACCATGCACGCCCCATCAATATGTTGTGAGCAATGTGAATCAGCGTGTGGACTGTCAGGGTCCTAACATGTGTAGGCATTTCATGCACATTATCTGACGTTGCTGGTTCTGCTGGAGGCACCATACCCAATCTCTGCATACGGCCATGGTACACTGTCACAATTTGTCACTCATGCATACATGAGACCCAGACAGAGGATAGGCCATGATTTGGGTATTTGGAGACAAATTCCCAACAATGGTACGATAAATAAACAGATTATGCTATACAATGTATTTGAGTATGCATTGTAGACCCACCTGACAAAATACCCCAGGAGGAAGGTGAGGGTTGGGAAAGCAACTATGATACAAATGTAGCCACAAGGAACCTTTAGGGTAACGCACAGACAGGAGCCAGTCAGTCTAACAGGATGCAGGGTCAATCAGGATCCAGACATTTCACAAGGTAAATACACAGTGGTCAGACTGAGACTGGTCAGAGGAGGAACAAGACAGTTGAAATGGAAGACTGTGTTTGTCCTGTGTTTTGGAAGGTGACACATTAACCCAAGGGCTGTGTTACACAGCTGAGTTACACGGCAATGCATAACAGTGTTATTGATAAAATGGCAGCTTCTATGCTGTTCCAAGCATCTTCAAGGGCAGTGCATGTTCAAATGGCTGGTCTCCATGAGGTGCTCACAGGTGTGTGCAGCATCAGTCTCTCCCAAGTCCTATATGTGAGATTCAAGTTCAAAAGGCCAACAGTACCGTTCACATGGGAATCACTGTACAGGTGATAACAGGCTTAAAAACTACAAGCCAGTGCATTATTTAACGTGACGTCCATGCAGACAGAAGTACAATGACTATGGCATACCATACTAAAGGGGGAAGCACACTGGATTAACATTGTGAGTCTGGGAGTGTGTAGAGGAGGGATTATCTGGGTACACATATTACCATTCCACGGACCTCTGAAGACGGGTGGGGTGAGACCGGGAACATGAGTGTGTCAGGACTTAGGACATGCGCTGACATGTACATGGGATGTCATGTGCGCAAATCTTGCCATTCCTGTGGCACTTGTGCTATCTATTTGCTGCTTATATGGAATTCTAGTCACACATAGTCCTTGCAAAGATAGGTGATGTAACAGTTACTGCTGTCAAGGGTCTGGTCATACATTCCTGTTACTAATGCAATAGCACATCCGCTGCCTCATGTATGATGCTTTTTGTGCCATTATTGACTGATGGTGTCTTAGTTGTGTGCCATATGCTGCAATGAACCATGTTGCCAATATGTATGTGTGAAATAGGTGTTGGCCTCTGCTATTGCCCTTCAAATGTGAAATGGACCTGATATATGTCATTTACAGTGTGTGTGAATGTTACTGTAGATTCATATGCATCACAATAGCTTTGGAATTGTCTGTGTCCTGATCGGTATATCAGCAATGCTCCATGAGGCTACACTCTTATTCTGATATGTAGAGATAAAGTAATGCAAAAATGATTATCCAGACCATGATATGGCGATTATTATAGGTGTTTATTTACATATGCTAAAACAGTGGTGATGGTGAATTGAGTCAAAAGAAATTGTGGACAATATGTTGGCGCCTACGCAATCCTGCAGCTGTGTTTGGTTTGCCCCCTCATGTTGATGGCCAGCATCCTCCTCTTCCTCCTCTTCAAGCATTTGTGGCTCAGGTTCAAATAGGGGAATGTTCCTTCGTACACATATGTTGTGCAGGATGGCACAGGTCAAAATGATCTTGCAGACCATTTCTGGTGAGTATAGGTGACTCGCTCCAGTGATGTCGAGGCACCTGAATCTTGACTTCAGGATGCCAAAGGTCCTCTCGACTATGGTGTGTGTCCTCCTATGTGCCTCATTTTAGGCATGCTCTGCTGCAGTGCTTGGGTTGGCAAATGGGTTCATAATCCATGGCTGGATCCCATTCTCCTGATCAGCTGAAAGAGAAAATGATTGAGAACATGTTGATGTAGCTTGCCCCATAAATATCACCTTGCATGGCAGTAGTTCTCTTTTGTCGTCTGTGACTCATTAGTGTTTGTGTTATTGTGTCGATTACTAGGCTTCTAGGATGTACCATCAGTATTGGGTTGTTTCCTTAGCTGAACGAGTGTTTGGCTGCTGGCCGGATGTCAGCAGTATTTTTGGAGAGTTGCTGTACAGTGTGTACTCCCTTGCATTGTGACTTGTGATACAGGTTTCCCTGTGTCTTAACTGGGGGTGAGATGATTGTTCCATACACAGAATCAAATCGACAGTGGTGGTAACATGTTTGCATCTATGTACCCTGGACATCCCATACATTTTGACATATGCAATATATTAATTTAACCATCAGTGAGACCCTTGGATTTTGCAGGGTGACAATTTGCCAAACTTCTCCGTACGTTGTGATCACTGACGTGTTAACATTTGACTGTGCACTAATTTCACATGTGTGACAAGTTCACTGCAGACCTGTTTCTCTGCCCTTGCCAAGTTGACTCAGGTTGTAACGTGTACCTAGACTACTGCACATGTTCTAGTTCAGCTGGCTAACTTGGTTGTGAGGTTGTCATTTTGAGTTTCAGAAGGTCCGTATGGCAGTACATCTGTTGTGTGTGTTAATTTGTCACAATGCGTATGTGTAGGAATGTGCACTTTCCATTTCGTCCCATCAAGATGTGTTCTTCGCACAGTCCACTTGCCTCTTGGTAGTGGGCAATGTGAGACCAGGAGTGATGTGAGATATTGGAACGGCCTCATTGATTGCACGTGACCTTTATTGTAGTCATCATCGTGCTATGTGTGTCATGGTGTTTGAATTGCAGCAAAAAACATTCCACACCCCTTACACAGTACGTATTGATTTGAAGGGTGTTTGATTGAGTGTTATTGATGTGATATTTAAGTTTAATCTTCGCAGATGTACTGCCAGTTGGGGCCATGTGTTTGTCGTTGTGTTGTTTTACATTTTCCCCTTGTGTCTGTGGAGTGGCCTCAGTTGTTATTTGGAACGGTCATTTGTCCCTAGGTGTGTCTCACATTGGGTGAAGATATCAAACATGGCTAGCGGTGTCACAACCTCAGTGTGTTCCTGTCCACATGTCAATGTCGTGGTTTGTGTGTTCTGTGTCCTAGAGGGTTGCTGTGCAGTGTGTACATAAGTAGGTTTCTGTACTTACCAACAAGTAGTCCATTTCCATATGTGGGAAGCCATTAATTAGGTAAAACCCCTGTTTTGTCTTCTGCTGCTTCTGCTGTGTGTTGGGGAAGCAGATGTGGCAGTGTGTGAGTGAGATGATGGCATCCAGTACCTTGGGGAGGAAGGCGGAGAATGTTGGCTGTGAGATCCCAGCAACCAGGGCGCCAGTGGTTTGAAAGGAGCCACTTGCCAACATGTGTAGTACAGCTAGCAGCTTGGTTTCTGGTGGAATGGTGCAGCATGTCTGCAAGCTGGGTGCCAAATGTGGCTCAATGTTGCGCAGCAGCTGCTGAATGGCTTGCCAGTCCAGCCTGTACCTCTGGATGATGTCATGTTCCCTGAGGCCATGAAGGGTTGTCCTGGTGCGGAATATCCTCTCCTGCCTTCTGCGTTGCCTTTGGGGTCCCTGCTGGTGTTGTGGATGCCACTGTTGCTGGTCCTGTGCTCTGTGTCTGCTTGCACGCTGGATGAGAAGCACCTCCATGTCTTCCTTTTGGAGCTCTGCTATTGCTTCTGTGTGTTTTCATTAAATACAGGTGTGTTTGCCCCATTTTAATGCCTGCCCTGACCCAGGCGTTAATTTTTTATGCAAATCGGGCTGTGCATCATTTTCCGCCTCCGCCTCCGGGCCTTGCGTCATTTTTGCAATGTAGCATAAATAATGAGCACGGGTGTTTGAGTCATTTTTGGATGGGAACGCCTACCTTGCATGTCATTAATGCAAGGCGGTTTCCCGCATCCAGAAAATTACGCACATGGTGGGATTTTGTCATTCGCTGGCTCGTGCGTCAAAGTTTAAATATGGTGCACGGTTTGCACTGAATGTGCGTCAAATATATTGACGCACAATCAGCCCAAACGGAGTATAAACATGCCCCACAGGCATGGGTAAACTGTGCCAACAATGGGTACAGACTAACACGTTAGCCGCAGTTAAAAAACATCTTAATACTCTTTCTGAAGATGTAGACTTGCAGGATTTTCTGCTAGGGCCTAGGAAACAGCGCTCTAAAAGGTTCCTATATGCTATGTATAATGAGGTCTGGAAACTTTCGCAGATAGAAGCTGCTGTACATTTGAGGCAATTAGATAAGGAAAACTTAGAGAAGGCTTCAGCAGTTGTCGACAACGGCATGAACACTCTGTCCATCAGGATTTATTCACTATCCAACATTGTGTCGTCTGCTATTGATATTATTCAGACAGACTTGTCCCGGTTATATCATGGACAAACACAGCTATGTCACATCATGCAGCCAGGCTGGACACTACAGACGCTGTAAAATGGCCGCATTCCATGGAAGTATATTAACGGTAGTGAATTGTTCACTGCTTTTAACCTTTCCGTGGAACAACAGACTAAGGGCCATATTTATACTTTTTGACGCAAAACTGCGCTGCCGCAGTTTTGCATCAAAAATGTTACCGCTGGCTAACGCCATTTCGTAGTGCCGTGCGGGCGTCAAATTTATACTTTGATGCACGGCGGCGCAATCAACAGGTGGGAGTCATTTTTTTTTACGCACATCGCACCGTCAAGTCGTAAAGGAAAACGACGTTAACGCGGCTTAAATGACTGTGGGTCGATTTACGACACCGCAAACCGTATATGCGCCGTTTTTGTTTTTACGCATTAGCGGCAAAAATACCTGCGAACACTGCCATTTCAGCAAAGGAGAGCCAAAATGGATCCCAGATGCCAATACAGACCCCAGGAAGATGACAACAGACCAGGAACCAGCCAGGACGATCCATACAAGAACCAGGACATATATAGAAAAAAAAGAAAGTGTCTCTTCAGTGCAGAGGAGTAGGAAATCCTGGTTAAAGAGGTGACGAAACACCAGCACCAACTGTTTATCACCTCTAAGTTGCCAATCAGTAGGAGAGAGGCCATATGGCAACAAATTGTTGACAAGATCAACAGTGTGGCAGAAGTACGCAGGACAGTCACCGAGTGTAAGAAACGCTGGCATGACTGCAAACGTAGGACAAAGGAAAAAATGGCCAGGAACAGGAAGGCAGCACTGCAGACTGGAGGTGGGAGTCCAGCACACCAGGAGGCCCTGGACCACATGGAGGAGATGGTCGCAGCCGTCATCCCTGAGGAGATCGTCACAGGGATTCAAGGACAGGACAGCGCAGACTACCACGAGACAACGCACATGCAGGGTAAGTTGCATGGGGATTTAAAATGCAATAATGTCAACTGTGAGCAGGGGTGGGAAATACCTACTACACATTGCCTGTAACTCATCATATACATGGAGTGGCATGGGTAAAGGGGTACTGCAGGGGGGCATGGCCTGCACAAACAGAAGCTGGGGCACAACATTACACTACACCAACAACAGTCCCATGGGGGCATCCTGTCATGCCAACAATGAAGCAAAGGGAAAGCCTCGACAGGAGGGAAGGCCACTATGTCAAACTTACATCCTGGCACTCGTCAGCCAACATATCTCCTACATTAACTAGGGCCCTATCAGCAATCCTCTAGCCAAAACAACAACTGCAATGTAACTGCAACAACAGTTGACACTACCACCTCTGATCTCTGTGCAGCTATAGTAGCCAATGGCAGTAACCTCCCCATGGAACATACCTACCTAAATTAGGGGGTGAGGATGACATCTGCAACAATCTCCTGAAACAAGACAAAGCCCCCAGTACACTCATATGTCAATGCCCATAGTTGCCGCAAACATCAGCCAATGTAAACAGCAATAGGAGCAACACAGCACTAAGGACACACCCATGCTGCATATGTCAGGGTCCATCCTGTGCCTGGCAAACAAGGCAACATCACAAAAGTCATACTGCTCAGACAACAGCATTGAGGAGGGGACACATGGAACTTGTCACTGAAATACACCTGCACAGTCAGAGGGGGAAATAGGACACTGATACGATTATCAGGGCAATCCAATGTAGCACACATTACCCAACATCAGCAGGACACATTAACAATATCAACATCCATATCACATCATAACATTACCATGCATAGGATATGCTACATGTCAATTATATTTAAGTCAATGTGAACAATCAGGGATTGGAGCAGGTCCTGAGAGGCAATTGTGCTGCCAGGACCATCAGAACACCCACAGCCAGTGAAAGGTCTCACCATGAGAATGGATATACACGGAGGGTCGAGTAGGACAAAAAGGTGGCTAATCTCTATTTGGTATAAAGCAACACCTAGAGGCAAGTAGGCAGACAAGTCTGATAACTCAATATCATACATGTGACACACAGGTGGGCCATAGACCTATAACAATGACCATCTGAAGGACAGCAGATACCAATACCAAACAAGATCACAAAGTGAATTCATCAAAAGGCAGGCATGTTACGTCAAAATTGTCACAACACAGACACACTAATTGTACCCTGTTTCATTGCAGAGGAAGATGGATCTCCTGCCGATATGCCTGTCCCAGATTTCCCTGATGACATGGATGACGAGCCCATAAACATTCCCCAGGAGACCATCCAAAAGGTCCTAGAAACCCTCCAGACCCCACCTTCAGTCACAAGGAGGAGCACAGAACAAGCAGCCATCACAGAAGAACCACCCACCACCCCAATTGCAAGACCTGCCAGCTCCTATACAGCTGAGGACTCTGACGACACTGGCACCAGCTTTGAAAGAACTGTAGTTGGAGTACAGCGGGAGCTGGCCAAGGAGGTGCGGGTGGGGATGCAAACTATGGCAGCCAGCCTTGAGGGGGTGCGCTCGTGCATGATGTCATCTGCAGATCAGGCAGCAGCTATGCAAGCCCTAACATCCATACTGCAAGGACTACAAGAAACTGTCAAAGAATTCACCACTGCAGTAAGTGAGTTGCCACAACACCTCGCACCCCAAACTTTCCACTGCATGCACAAATGCAATCATGACTCCCTCAGGGCCGACCTGGCTGCCTACCATCATGATGTGGCTGCTATTCTCAAAAACCAGCAGGCCCTCCTTGCTGCAGTACTGCCCTTAAGAACTTCACACGGAGCAGCCACCGGGATGTCTGACTCCACGTCTTCTAACACTGAGGTGTGTGTTGCCCCTTCACAACAAACAACAACAAGGACGAAGCAGGCAACACACACATCAGAAGATGAAGACATGGAACAGATCACATTCACAAGGAAGAGTACCCGGAAGCACTAGTCCCTGCACCATGGCCTACTTCGACCAAGGTCCTACGTATTGTCAAATGCCAGTCTCACTACAACTATACTCAATGACTGTTCTGCTAACTACTGTATAACTTGTCAGCATTGCCAGTGAATGTCTCTCTCCTACTAATTGGCAAATCCTGTCCCTCTGCACTGTCGGTAACATCACCACAGCATGTCAGGAGCATTATCCACACCCCTTCTGTAGGATCACCATGTAAGATTTCACTAGAACGGACTCAGCAAACATGGACAATGGACATATTGCACTACAGCACCTATCAATAAATAGCACTTGCACACTTAATATGTCTCTGTGTAATTTGACACATCAACTGTGCAGTAGATAACACAAAAGTGCCTATGTGACAACCATGTAGCTTGTCAATACAACTGTCCTGACATCATGTAGTCAGATACATCTGTGCAGTGGCCAGGATTGCATCATAGCCTGCCCATCCTGAGGAGAATAACTGATGAAGGGAGAAACCACACACAATCATGCTGTGTTGGACAGAATAATGCTTCATCAAGATGAATCAAAGTCAACTAATGGTGGCTGATAAATGTTGTCACCATGCAATACTAATACTTTGAATCATGCAGTCTAATCTAAGCACACACAACCGAACACAGCATCAATCAACCTTTCTGAATAAACTTCCAAATAGGTAATCATGCTGATTTTTTGCACACATGATCTATGTCAGTAATGTAGACAAGAAGACAAGAGTGTTAACAACACCTCATCTTCAAAGATGTCCCTGAACATCACACTGCAGTCCGACCTAAAAAATTCCCAACAATACCAAGTCTGGAAGCACACTTTGTGATGTAGAAAACATACTCATCGACACAAATCCTTTGTGATCCCTGTAAACTCCAAATGGTGGTTCTATCATATGGTGGATACTTACCAAGTTAGCACAGGGGTAGCTGCCATTTTAAACCTCTTTTTTCTTTGGTTTGTAGCATAGGACACAAATGTCATAGAACAACAATCACCTACACTGATGGCAAGGCCATGATCAAGCTAGCAGTTAACATATTATGCAAAGGGTTAACTATATATTTATTCATAAGTAATCACACCAGAGGCAACTAAGGGAAAAGTCATACCTACACTAATCTAACCTGACTACTCATTACCCACAACTGTCCCTAACTAACCTAAGCTAAACTTACTCTACACATATAACGAATCGATCTAAACATCAACCCCCCACCCACCATTATGAGACAGGACACATGCAGGACAACACATACTAACCTACACACATACTATACTATCCTAAACAATCATATTTTTTTTTGTATATTTCTTTAAAAAAAAAAAAAAAATTCTAAACACACAGAAACCCCAACATTGACCCCCACCCACACACTTAATAATGAAAAGTAGAAAGAATAAGGACCGCCCACCCTCATCCCTAACACTAACTAAGCTAACAACCTATACTAACCTAACATTAATCCCCCAAGCCCACTAATCATGATAAAAAGGAAAGAGGAGGGAGGGGAGGGATGAATGTAAATTGACCATATCAGTCCTAGAGGTTGGCCCTCCGGAGGGTCCGCCTGATGGACCTGACCCGCTTCTTGATGTAGGCCACATCCTGGCTCAGCTTGTCCACCTTCCTTATAAATTTGTCCATTTTGCGTTCCAAAGCCTGGAATGCCGCAGGGTCAATTGGAGGTGCTGCTGCTGTCTGGGTCCCGGCAGAGGTGCTCTGTGTGGGTGTTGAGCCTAGCCCACTGGACTGTCCTGCAGCTCTCATAATGCTGGGTCCTGGTTGTGCTGCAGAGGCAGGGACAACAGTCGCCGCCGTGGCTGGGGCCACTTGGGGAGAACCAGTGGTTGTGGTGGTGGTGGCTGTAGTGGGCAACGTTGGGCCACCCTGTGGTGAAGCCCACCATGCTCCGGAGGCCCGATCCGCCTGGTATTTTCGGGCCATCCGTCGGAACCCCGACTGCACCTGCAGGATGTGTCGGTACCTCATGGCCCGCCTCTCAAATTCATGCCTCTGTGCGGCACTCATGTTTGCAGCTGTGAAGAGAAAGGGCAACTATTTACCATAGGAACTGCATTGTGTGGAATAGCACAAGTGTTCAATCGGAAATTACATTTACTGTAGTTGTAACAGCTCATATCACCATATAGATCATTGAAAGTCTCAGAGGAAGTACATGGGAAGCCTGCATACAAAGGTCATCTCACACATAGCATATACAATAATCTACATGATGGGTAACATCAGCCAAAACTTGTTATCATAAAAATTACAAATGCAGCCAACAATCATGCTGCACCTCCTCCGCCTATTGCCTGGACTACATATGTCAGTGTATGTGATAACAATCACAAACCTCAAGATCTGCAATTTGTAATGGGATTCGCTAGTATAGAACTCATGTGCCATAACCGAGTGTGTACACTAGGTTCAAAACAAAGTTTCAAATGGTCACAAGTATGTGTAACATACTGGTTGCTTCAGTCCTAGGTACCCTATTTCCAAACACATGCCTGTCTTTGAGGGGGGGGGTGGGAAGAACAACCAACAATCCCAAAATAGATGCACACCCAGGAGTGTGTAGAAAGCTCAACATGTTTTTGCCTCAACACACACACCACCAATGAAGGGCTATCAACAAATTGGAGTCAGCTAAACCTTGTCCTATCCAAGGTCCACACATGTCAAAATGTACTGACCTAGGCCAACATCACATACTTCCAGTGAGGCATATTTTTCTACAGACACAGAGGAGCAAGAACACCCATGATCATGAATAGCATGCACACCTAGGCCGTTGCACTCTAGTCCCACACACTTCTAGTACAACTTGTGGAAGTACATGCCCCCGGAAGATCCAATCTACAGTGTACTCAGTACATCGGTTACTATGGAAGCAGCATATTTCAGACAAGCCATTTGCAGAAGCTATCTGGGAGAATGTCAGTCTGACATGCACACTCAGTCCGAGACGAGTCCCAGTGCAACTCTTACATTAACTAGTGTATTCCACATGACTCACCCCATTTCCCATAGCGGGCCCTACAGGAATGGCCTACAGACCCAAATTCAGACAAATGGATAAGCATAGGTCAACTCAAAATGAAGTGATAACTGAAATCCCACTAATGGAACAAGACAAATTATTGGGCAGCGCATCAAACCCTGCAATGTGTTCAACACACAGTAGTCCATCATGCATCACCAGCAAAGACAAAACATAACACACATGCAACACTCACTGTAGGTGTTGGGGTCCTCAAAATGAGCCACCTCTCCCACTGTGTACGGTGCAGGTCCACCTGTAAAGCATGGAAGGAAGAATATACTCAGAATCCGTGCACTGACAAACAATTGCAAATACAAACACAATGTGATAATATGACATGAGTAATGAAACACTTTCACACATGCTCATACTGCATGGAATTATTCATGCGCAACATTTACATCGGATGAGTCTCCTGCTACAGTTACACACAGTTCTACACACATGCAGTGGCCCGGACTGTCATGTGGTGGCAAAGATGCACCTCCATTAGTATGCAGCAACAATATAGGTGTGCATTCATCTCATCATGTGCATCCAAGAGAGACATCCAAAAGCTGGTTACTTGAGGACTGCATGACCTGTCAAACAGCCTATGTGGTCATGACACATATGTGACAGATAGGTACATGGTACAGAGGGCCAGGTACTTTGGCAATACCTCATGTTGTTACAGTTTCATACATTGATGTGTCCAAACAATGGTGTTTGCCACCAAACATAGATGTTTGTACCCTAGTCCATACCTTTGGACTGCCATCCCTATTCTGATTTGGGCACAAGTGACAATAAATACCTGTCTAATATGTTAGCTGAGGGCACCCGAGTCCTTTACAAATATGGTTCATGCTCAAATCTGGCATGTAACAATTAAATGTGAAGGAGCACACTTATCACGACAAGGCATGGCACTTCCGTGAACATTTTCCCTACACACCAACTAGACACACATGTGACATATGTGTGGGCCACATTGCTAACTTCAATTGACGTGAAGGCAGCACTAATTTTCAGCATCATGTAGGGTTTACAAATGTCAGTCTAGCTATAGCGTCAACATATGTAGGTATGATGTTTCTTCATCCATACTTCACTGGCTATTGTGACCTGTAGAGTCCTGATTGCGTCATTAATGTGTCGCTTGTCTGACACAAAGGCGGCACTACATTACATACTGCTACAAGCAACCTGTATGTGTTGAAAACATGAGCTACCTGACTGCTAGCATTTGTCATCCTTCACATAGCGCATCAATTACCCTGTATGTTTCCCTAGCATTACACACAGTCAGCTACTTATCTGGCAGATTGGGTAACAATCATCACATGTCACAACACAGCTTTAAATTGTGCACAATTACATGATCTGTACTCACCAACATGGCCACCAATCCTGATTCCCAGGTGGTCCAGCAGATCTTGCTCCCTGGAGATCAGATCAGCCCAGCGGTGCTTCAATTGATGGTCATTCCGTTGGCTACCATGTAGCCGCACCAAGTGATGGCGCACCTTCCCCCACCGGACTTTTCGGGCATCCGTGTCATACCCCTGTATCACCCTACCCCCAGCCTCCAGCATGAGTGGGAGGAAATGGCAAACAAGCCATATAAACCCCCCCAATTCCTCCTCACCCATCCTGAAAAGCCGTGGCCTACCAGGCATTTCAGCACTGAAAAAGGGGAAAAAGTAGTAGAAAAAAGGAAAAGGGGGAAATGGGGAAAGTTAGAGTGGGGAAATACAAAGAAAACTTAACAAAAAGAAGAGCCCAACTATCCCCTATTTCACAGTACCCACAACAGACTCCCACAGACAATATAAACAACACTGGACTTGACAAATCTATACAATACAGACTCAGACAGTATTCTACAACAAGATAATGATGACAAAAGAACAAGTGAGATGGCACACTTGACACAAAAGCACTAATACACAGGACAACACTTTGCACACAGCCACACAGTCTAGAATAATCAGAGACTGCAAAGTGAAAGTGAAAGTCCACCCACTGTACAGATTCTGTAAACAGGATATCCTATTACATCACATCCTGCATAAAATGGGCGCCGTTTTTTTCAATTATGCGTCATATTTTCACGCATACATCTTGCACGTCATATTTTTTGACGCACAGGAGTGCAAATAATGCAGAGTCAAAATATTTTTCATAATTGGGATATAATATTTGTTTGAGGCATATTTTACAGTTCTAGAGGTGAAAATTAAGCTGCAGCAAATTATGATATCTATTTTTGAAAGATATTTTTGACTCAGCATTATCTGCACTCCTGTGTGTCAAAAAATATGACGCACAAGCTGTATGAGTGGAAATATGACGCAATATGGAAAAAAAACGCGGCCATGTTATGCAGGATATTGTGATATCTATTTATGAAATATATTTTTGACTCTGCATTATCTGCACTCCAGTGCGTCAAAAATTATGACGCACAAGCTGTATGCGTGAAAATATGACGCATTATGACAAATATGTATTTCTTTGGTCCACATGAGAAATGGATTTTGGCATGACCAAACGGTGCTAAGTGATAAACTTTGGGGTTAGCTATAGCAAATGTCCCTTATAGGATGTATAGAAGGTATTCACAGTGCAATAGTAATGATTGGCCAGAATGGATATTACTCATAATTGTGCACATACTGTATGTAGGTAATTTTTTATTGCTAATTTCAAAATATGAAAGAGATACCAGGATGTATTCCTTAGCAAAATTGTGTCCACATGTATCAAGCTATTCCAAATTGCAGAAAGGCCAATTAGGTAGTGCAATTGTCGCCTAAACCTTTTTTGGGGGTAACCATGTCCTAATTACGAGTTAATTTATCTAAAATGTGTTCCACTATTGACATGTAGGGCACACATGCGTCTTATGCATGTGTGTGCTTCACATGTGCATAAAAAATGTATATTTGGGGTGCAGCAGAGGGGGACTTAGGCCCCCAGCACCCTGGAGTTTGCTGTCCCTGACTTGCAACTTTATCCAAGGTTTGCCCAAATTCAGTAATGCAAAACCATTGGCAGCAGGCCCATGGAAGAAAATTGGGTATGATTCCCTGTTTGCTAATCTGTAATCCCATTTGCCCATTTGAGGTTTGCCCTATTGATTCTTTGGAGAATTCTGACATACCAATTAGCATTGATTTAATAGCAAATTCTCTACGTTCCTTATGTCATGTTAGCAAATAGGTTGTTGATGTATGTGGCTCTTTATGCATTACCTGGTTTAGTGGCATGTTTCATTCTTCCTGCTAGGTTACAACTGGGACACTACTGTGGTAGGCTGCTTGCAACCATTTTGTTGATTGGATGGTACATGTACATGTGTGTGGTCCATATTTGATCCAGTATCAACTGTTAAGGTGTATGTTGTCACTGTAACGTCCACGTCTCCTCATGAGTTAGTGGCAGCTAATCGTGTATCTAATGAGTATCGTTTGTAGCTAAATGTGAGAAAAGTCATTGAGGACATGGTAACCTACACGTGGATGGTCCCACCCTGTCACTGTAGACGTGTAATGAGACTTTCAACTGGGCAACCTTGGTGTGCTGAGTGAGAGAATGTCTCAGGTGTCTGGATCCGGCATGTGTCATTGCAACATTTGTACTCAAGTTGGCCTCTGTGGATGGTAATGTATAAGGAAACATCATAGCCTCTGTGCAGAAGTAAATGGCTGGTATTCAGCACACACGACTCATCCCTATTATTTGAACAATGTGACTCAGCGTGTGAACTGTCAGGGTCCTCATATGTGTTGTCTTTTCATGGACATTATCTGAGGTTGCTAGTTCGGCTGGAGGCCACGTACACCATCAAACGCTAAGGTCCAGGTACACTGTCACACTTTGTAGTTTAGGCATTAATGAGGCCCAGACAACGGAAGGGCCATGATTTAGCTATTCAAGGGCACTGTTACAAATATGATACAAATAACAGTCAGATGATGCTATACTATGTATTTGAGTATACATTGATGAGGCAAATGACAAATTAGTCTCTGAGGTACAAGAGGTTTTGGACAGCACGTGTGCTCCATAGGTGGACCCCAGGTATCTTTAGGGTGACCCATGGACAGGAGCCAGTCAGGCTGACAGGATGCTGGGTCAATCAAGAGCCAGCTCTTTCACAAATTACATGATCAGTGGTCTGACTAGGACTGGTCAGAGGGAGGAGTAGACAGTTGACATGTCACACTGTGTATGTCCTGTGTTGTCTTGAAGGTGACACATGAACCCTGATAAAGTGTTACACGGCAACATTAGTAGCAATGCTTAATGATGTAATTGCCCAAATGCCAACATCTATGCTGTAGGAGGCATCAGCAGGGACGGGGCATGTACATTTGGGGGGTGTGCATGGAGGGGATCACTGGAGTGGCCTCCATCAGTGTCTCACTAGTCCTGTCGGACGAGATTTGCTGAAAATTAGCCTACAGTACCTTTCACACAAGAATCAATCTACAGGTGATACCAGCCCTTATAAACTCCAAGCCAGTGTATTATATGAGCTGAGTTCCATGCAGTGAGATGGTACTATGACAATGGTAGGCATAGGAAAGGGTGTGGCACACTGGATGACTCTTGTGAGTGTGTGTGTGTGTGTAGATGAGGGAATCTCAGGGTACACATATCAGCATTCCAGGGACCTCTTCAGACAGGTGGGGTGTGACCAGCCGCATGTGTGTGTAATGTTTTTAGAAAAGGGCTGACATTTAGATGGGTAGTGATGTGCTGGATGCTTGTCATATGTGTGGCACTTGTGCTGTGTATGTTCTGCTTATGTGTAACTCTAGTGACAGATAGTCATTGCAAAGATTGTAAGTAGTTGGAATTACTGCTGCCAAGAGTCTGGTAATACATTCCTGTTCCTGAAGCATAAGCATGTCAACTGCCTGATGTATGAGGCCTGTTTTCCCCTAGTTGAGTGATGGTGTTTTAGTTGTGTGCCATCTGCTGCGATGAACCATGTTTCCTACATGTTTGTGCGTCATATGTGTGGTCCTCAGCTATTGCCCTTCAAAGGTGAACTGTACAGGATGTCAGTCATTTACATTGTGTGTGTATGTGACCATTGTATGATGGGCATTACATTTGTTGTGTGTTTTTCTGTGTCCTGATTGTTATATCATTATTGCTCCATGAGACAACATTCTTCTTCTGATATTTAAAGCTAAAGGTGGGCAGAAATGAATAGGCCAAACCATGATGTGGTGTTTGTTATCAGTGTTTATTTACAATAGTGCATTAAGTGGTGATGGTGATAATTATGAAAATAAATTATTTACAATCTGTTGGCGCCTACGCACTCCAGCAGCCGTGTTTGGTTGTTCCCCCTCCTGTTGCAGGGCAGCATCCTCCTCTTCCTCATCTTCAGGCATGTATGGGTCTGGTTCGAGGAGGGGAATGGTCCTTTTGACACAAATGTTGTGCAATATTGCACATGTTAGTATGATCCTACAGACCATCTCGGGGGAATATAGTAGGCTACCACCAGTGATGTTGAGGCAGCGGAACCTTGACTTGAGGATGCCGAAGGTCCGCTCGACAATGCTGCGTGTGCTCTTATGGGCGTCGTTGTATGCCCGCTCTGCAGCAGTACTCGGGTTCCCAAATGGTGTCATTAGCCATGGCTGGATGCCATACCCCTGATCAGCTGAAAGAAAAAAAACAATGGGATAATGTTGATGTAGCTTGCATTATTGAGTAGAACGTTCATGGTAGTAGTTGTCTTATGTTGTCTGTGACTCTTTTGTGTACTGATGTGACATCCTATACTTGTAGGCTATACCATCTGCATTGTGTTTTTACCTTGGCTGAGCACGTGTTTGTCTGCTAACAGTTTGTCATCAGTATGTTTTGTGATTTTCAGTGCAGTGTGCCCTCCCTAACATTGTGACTTGTGATACAGGTGTCCTTGTGTCTTCACTTGGTGGTGAGTAGATAGTTCAATGTAGAGTTTAATTTATAAGTGTTGTTAGCACGTTCATATGAAAGTACCCTGGACATCCCATACCTTTAGAGTTAGGCAATGTATTAATGTAAAGGTCATTGGGACACTTACAATTTGCAAGGTGACATTTCGGCTACCACACTCATTAATGTCTTCACATTAGGCTGTACAGTAAATTCCAATGTGTGACAGGTTCAATGGTGACTTAAGTAACATGGCTAGTGATGTCAGGACCTCAGTGTGTTCCTGTCTAGATGTTGCTGTTGTGGTGTATGTGTTGTGTGTTCTAGAGGGTTGCTGTGCAGTGTGTGAATAAGTAGGTTTTAGTACTTACCAACAAGTAGTCCATTGCCATACCGTCCATCCTGGAAGTGTTGGTTGATGGTGCAGTGACGGAAGATGAATGAGTCATGGACACTCCCAGGATATTTAGCCATGATGTTTGTGAACATTCCTTGGTGATCAACTATGGCCTGCACGTTGATAGAATGTGTGTGCTTCCTGTTGCGGTAGAGGTGTTCAGTCGCAGCAGGTGGCACAAGGCGTACATGTGTGCAGTCGATTGCACCAAGGACGTGTGGGAAGCCACTGATTGCGTAGAACCCCTGTTTAGTTTCCTGCTGCTTCTGCAGTGTGTTAGGGAAGCAGATATAGTGGGGTGTCAGTCGAATGATGGCATCCAGTACTTTTGGCAGAAATGCAGAGAATGATGGTTGTGATATTCCGCCAACCAGGGCACCAGTTGTTTGAAAGGAGCCACTTGCCAGCATGTGAAGTACGGCAAGCAGCTTTGTTTCTGTTGGTATGGTGCGGGGTGTCACCAAAGTGGGGGCCAACTGCTGTTCAATGTTTTGCAGCAGCTGCTGGATGGCCTGCCAGTTCAACCGGTACCTCTGTATGATGTCGTGTTCCCTGAGGCCCTGAAGGGTTGTTCTTGGGCGGAATATCCTCTCCTGCCTTCTGCGCTGCCTTTGGGGTCCCTGCTGGTGTTGTGGTAGCTGCTGTTGTTGCTGCTGGGCTCTGCGTCTGCGTGCACGCTGGATAAGAATCACCTCCATGGCTCCCTGTTGCTGCTCTGCTGCTCTGCTGCTCTGCTGCTTGTTCTGTGTGTTCTGATTAAATACAGGTGTGTTTGCCCCATTTTAATGCCTGCCCTGACCCAGGCGTTAAATTTTGACGCAAATCGGGCGGTGCGTCATTTTCTGGCTCCACCTCCCGGCCGTGCGTAATTTTTGCCCGGAAGCATAAATACGACACATGGCCGTTTGCGTAGTTTTTTGGATGGGAACGCCTACCCTGCATATCATTAACGCAGGGCGGGTTGCCGCATCCAAGAAATGACGCACACGGCGGAATTTTGTCGTCCGCGGGCTCGGGCGTCAGAGTTTAAATATGGGGCAACGTTTGCGCTGATTGTGCGTCAAATTTTTTGACGCACAGTCGGCGCAAACGGAGTATAAATATGCCCCTAAAGGTGCTATTGTTTCAAAAACAGGTCGCGTTGACATCCGCCAGAGACGTATGCTCTCCAGATAGCAAGATCATCAGCCGAGATACAATCCCTATTAAATACCAACTTCCCCAAGCACTTTGGAGAACTGGTATCCAGAATATTCAATGCTTCTAGCACTACTGGGATTGTCCATTTCTTTAAGGCTGTCGGGTCTGGTTTCGTGTCCATCTTCCAGACTGTTTTTGGAGTCATCCCATCAGCCATCCATTCGTTCTTTTCAAGCATGTTTGGTAGTTTTCTGATTATTTTGGCATTGATTGGCGGACTGCTACTGCTATTTCTTCTGATTCGCAGTGGTTGTTTCTTTCCAGCTACCCAGAGCAATGGAGCCTCTCCCCTCAACTAAACTGTGCCGTGAGCGCATGGTTCGGATCTTCAGTGCACCTTGCTGGTGGAATTGGAGCGTGATTGGTTATTGTCATTTCGGCCACTTCTCTGGTACGTACAGACAGTTTTCCGCAGCGTGTGGTGCCTCTTCGAACACCTGCCTATGGGGTGTCTTGCTGTTGTACCAGCATCTCCTGTGGACCACGAACTGCTGATGTCCCCAATGAGGGTTCATTCACGGTCATGCCCCTTGAGACTAAGGTTGCTCTGCGAGGCCACTTATGAGCCTTCCGTTCTAATGTCTACCATGGATGCTGGCACTGCTGCAGATGGCTCTGCACAAGAGACTGACACGCACTGCTGCTCTGTGGATCAGTTTGCCCGCCCGGTGATCGATCTAACTTCTGACGGTGTTAACTAATTTTTGAGGTCCTTGGTTAGTGACTTCAATGACACTCTTCGAGATCATGACTATAGCAAATTATTGGATGAACAGGCTTGCCACTCCCGATTAAAGTATGCATTCAAATTGCCTTTACTTTGGCCTGCTGTGCTTGTCATGGTTGACATTCTCTGTATGTATTTTTTTGCTTATATTTTTACTATCTTTTAATGTTTTTTTAGCTCGTTTTTATGCTTTTAGTCCAGAGCAATGTTAGCGTATGGATTCATTTACCTTCGTCATACCGGTTACGTCAATGGGGAGGGTGTAGTGAATCCTAGTTTGTTTTAATGGGATAGCAGGAGTTAGCTTAGCCTTCGGCTTGCAGACTCGTGCCCCCGTCACATAGTGACTTTTAACCTACTTAGCTTGCTCTGTCTTAGCCCATTTAATTATTTAATTCCTTTAAGATGGCTGCCTTGTTTTTAGTTAGGCCACTTGTTATGCTTTGCATTATCAGTGCCACCGCGTTAAGGCGTCAAGATCAAGTGGCAAAGACAAACAAACAGTAGGTGGTCACTCTTAGGGACTTTCCCTCTCTATGCTTTCGAGGGAATTGTTTATATTAATTGCTGCCCCAAGCATGCCTGTTATCTATTGTTTGGGAACACACCTACGTCAGGGGTCCAAGTAGATCTGTATAAATACATAACACTTTAGACAGATAATCAGAGGGATTCCGACCAGAGGGCATTGCCACCATCGCTGATATCCATGCTGCACATCGTCTTGACGCTGACCCAGTCTTCGTGTCCCTACGGAGTCTGAGATAGAGACCTCATTCCAAGGTAACGAGGGTTGGGGGCTCCTCTCATGGACATGGCATTGGCAGATTACGTTTAACATATCCAGCTCTCCTTTAGGTAGGAGGTTAGGCCCATTATGATAGGGTACTAGGACATATTACACACCTTATGTCTTTTCATGTTATTGCAAGATGGTGGGGGTCTTTGTAATAATGACTCGTCTTTACAATTCTGTTTCTTGCACTGTTCATTATCCTAATCATTGCAGCCTATGCAACATAGCACAGATTGCAGTTGTGTTAAATAAAAAACATTGAGGGGGTTATTACAACTTTGGAGGAGGTGTTAATCCGTCCCAAATGTGACGGATATACCACCAGCCGTATTACGAGTTCCATAGGATATAATGGACTCGGAATACGGCTGGTGGTATATCCGTCACTTTACCGTCACTTTTGGGACGGATTAACACCTCCTCCAAAGTTGTAATAACCCCCTGAAACTTTACTGCATCTTCGTTATTGCCTGTGTTTGAATGAGACATGATGTATCTGTAGGAAAGGGGTAATCTCCGTTTAACTACGACACACCCTGAGATGTCATGCTGTCGAGTCCATGCGTAAAGGCTGCCACAAATCACCTTTTACTATTTGGATTTTTGGTGAGGTGCTGCTAGTGAGCCGGAAGTGTTGGAACGACAGCTGCGACTTGTTGTAAGATAGGCATATGCGCCTACAAACATAAGTACTGTCATCCTTAAACCATCAGTCACTTGTCTAGAGCAAGAGTCCAAACTACGAAAATCTATGGGTATGGTCACAATGCTCGGCTGACACTCAAACTATTAAAGATGTGCAAGTCTTTATCGGCACATATGCAGTTGGGGATTTCCATTCGGACCAGGGCCCTGCTTTCGCTTTAAGAGAATTCAGGAACACCCTGGCTTCGTTAGGAGTCTGACTGTATTATTTGTCTCCATATCATTCCAAGGGAAACAATGTAGTGTGGAGCGAATAATCTAGGATTTAAAGCAATCCTAAACAGCTAGGGGCATATTTATACTCTGTTTGTGCCGAATGTGCGTCAAACTTTTTGACGCACAATCGGCGCAAACCCTGCCCCATATTTATACTTTGACGTCCGACCCCGCGGGCGTCAAAATTCCACCCTGTGCGTCATTTTTTGGAAGGGGGAACCAGCCTTGCGTTAATTATATGCAAGGTAGGCGTTCCCTTCCAAAAAATGACTTTAAGGCCTGTGCCCCTTATTTATACTCTGGCGTCATTTTGACGCACAGGAGGGGATGGGCCTTAAAAAACGGCGCACAGCCTGATGGGCGCCGTTTTTTAACGCCTGGGTCAGGGCAGGCGTTAAGGGACCTGTGGGCTTGGAAGGAGCCCAGAGGTGCCCTCCCCTGCCCCCAGGGACACCCCCTGCCACCTTTACCCACCCCAGGAGGACACCCAAGGATGGAAGGACCCATCCCAGGGAAGTAAAGGTAAGTTCGGGTAAGTATTTTTATCCGATTTCTTTTGTGGCATGGGGGGCCTGATTTGGGCCCCCCCTACATGCCACTATGCCCAATGACCATCCCCAGGGGACATAAGTCCCCTGGGCATGGCCATTGGGCAAGGGGGCATGACTCCTGTCTTTGCTAAGACAGGAGTTATGTCAATGGAGGTTGGGCGTCAAAACAAATGGTGCAAATCCGGTTTGAGGCCTGAATTTTGCCTCAGACCTGACTTGCAGCATTTTTTTACGCACACCCCCATTTTCCCATACGCCGGCGCTGCCTGGTGCGAGTCATTTTTTTTTACGCGCACCAGTCCGCAGCGCCGGCTAACGTCATTCCATTAATAAGGTGCCCGCATGGTGCGTTGGAATGGCGTTAGCCGGTGGTAAAATTTTTGACGCACAACTGTGTTGGCGCAGTTGTGCGTCAAAAAGTATAAATATGGGCCCTAGAGTATTAGGCAGGGGTCGTAGTTGGCTTAATTACCTGTATAGAGTTCAGAGCACTTCATAATCTGCTCAGAAGGTCAGTGGGAGGGCATAACCCCCATATGAATGCCTGTTTGGAAAACAAATGTATGTTCCAGATCTTGATGGTCCTGGCATGGAAGCAACAGATACACCTTTCGACATAAACAAATGTGTCACTGTTTTGCAGGACTTACAACAGTCCCGTGACTACTACGCATCTGCCAGTGCTGCCTCCTTCAGGAATACAGGATATACCAATAACACCAACCGGCTGGATTGCAAAAGTTGGGGGCCTAAGGCATGAAGAGATTGCTGTGAAAAAAGAGTTAAGCCCTTCTTATCATGCACGAGTTTCAGTCCTGGGAATACACAGTACCAGAACTGTCATTCTACCACCGCTGTCTGGTTCTAAATAAAATAACCTTTTCTGCATTGACACTGTCAAGCTACACCAATGCAGTTCCTGCACAGCAGACCTAGAGGACTCATGGGTAGTACCCGAAACCCGCTCACTACAGACCAGGATGTTCCTCTACGGGTTTTAAGCAGCAATGCTGACACCTCTTCGAGCTTAGGGAGGGTGGAAAATGACCTTTCATTTCTACCGTTAACTTCTTCTGCGGCAAGCAATGTCAACAATTTTGAGCAATTCTACTCAAAATCTATACAATGGATGGTATAGTCTACTATGGACCACCAAGGGAGACTTCTGCCAGTTCTCCTCTCCTAAACACAGCTCCAGTTTTTGCCTGAATGGCTTCTGGATACTTTGCCGACATCAATGATACTTTTACCAACTAATCTGCAACAAGACTGTCAAGAGCACATAAGCAGATAAATTGGCTCAAAAGTAACTATTTCATTTTTCCATTAAACTATCTGTGGCTATTATTGACTGTACTTGCCTTTCTACTTTGGATTGGGTTTGTCATCGTCTTTTTCTTACTAATACATGGTCATTACCTTCCTGAACACTCTGCAGTTGAACTGGTAGATGATGTCCTAAAGACACGTTTTTCCTCTAATAAGGTCTGCAGAGACTTATCCCTAGTGAACATTTCAGCTATACCAATTCCTGATGGGATTGTTTGAGATAAAGTACCCTTTGATACATATTGTCTGACTGAGGTTATTCAAATTCCATATCTATTTAAACTTTCCTTGAATTATGTAATAACACCTGGAATTGTTTCTGATGATTGGGATGTAAAAACAGTTGATTCTATGCTATCTGAATTAGAATATTTTACTGTATTTGAAAGTGAAGATGTTTATCAATCAAAAATGTTATTATGGAAATCATTACAGCCACAGAACAAGTACCCCAAAGACTATTTTTAATTATACAGAATGGGAACATTGTCCAACTACGCCTGTGGGGAGTTTGTTTATCTGGGCACAATGTTAAAAATGTTCGGTCGTATTATTTTAAATTGCCAATGATGGAAATGCAACATATTTTATTGATTGATATAAAATTGGTTTATTCCGATTCCTGTGTTTCCCGGTTGGCCATGGAAGACTATGAATAGGCCGATTGACCCAAAAAGTGTTTTGGGAACTAAAAATTGGCAAATAAGGGGAACAGAATCTTTACTTAGAGCATGTCTGATATGTGTTCAAATGATACTTTTCAATGAAGATGTACAACAGACAAGTTGTTTGCGTGCAAAAATTAGGGACTTGATGCACCCAGTATCCCTGCCCCTGCACAATTTACAAATGGCAAAAATACATTAATGCAACTGAAAATCGCTTGATAAATGGGTCAAAAATGCAACAGTTGACACATCACTTTCACGTCCTAGCGGTGGTTATTGTGGCCAATGGACACAAATGGTTGTCGTGCACATTTTGTAAACACCACAGGGGGTTTTAGAACAAATAGGCCATAATCTTGCTATGTATCATCAGAACATTCGGGTATAGTAACAACAACATAAGGTGTAAAGAAATTATGCCAGCAATGGTTAAAAAGTTCCTCACTAGATGCTGTTAAAGAACACTTCATTCTCCTGTCTAATAACACAGATTTGCAGGATTTCCCAGGCCCCAGAAGACAATGTAAAAAGTACTTATTTAATGCAGTCAACAATTAAATTTGAAAACGTCCCCAAAAAGAAGCCGCTGCCCGATTAAGGCAAATAGACCATGAAAACTTACAGAAAGCATTAGCCGTTTTAGATAATGGGATTAATACCTTGTCTAACTGCATATAAACTTTAATCAACATTGTTTCTTCTGCAATAGACATTGTACAAGTGACATGACATTCTTACAACATGGACATAGTCAGCTAAGGTTCATTATGCAGTTGGGTTGGACGCTACAAACACTGAAATCAGGTTGCATTCCAAGGCAACATGTCAGCACGAGGGATATATTTTCTGCAGTTAATTTGACGCGACTAATACGTCTTAATGATGAACACACGGTAAGAAGCTTCTTTTGCTCAGAAATTAGTTTATTCAACGGAAACGACCCTGGCCCGGCTGTCATCCACGCCAACCGCTTCTCTCCTCCTCCACATTCCAGAACCCCTTTTGTTGCCGGGAGACAGCCGGGTTCCTTCCACCACATAAGAACCTTTATACATAATATGCATAACAATACAACACATCCCCAATCCTATAATAATTATGCACCCCACTATTAATAAGCCTGTTGAGAATTTTAACTACCCATTCTCAACATGTGATTACCCTAACTATATACACACTAACCGCATACAAAGTCTCTCAATAACCTTGATCATTCCTTCACCCTTGCACTGGATCTTTTGTCCACATTTTCATCACTTTCCACCCGTGCCTCATTCATCCCCTTCCTCTTCATCCAATCATTTATTTCCACCTCCGAACACCTCACTGTCCTCCTCACATTCCACCAGTTACCATTCGATAACTAAACGCAATTTCCTTTCACCTTCATCACACATCTCTGTTCCGATAACTTAGATTCACCCTTCCTTGCCGAGTTTCCTACTGTCACTCTCACCCACACACCCCTTTCATATACCTTCTGTTCTCGCTTAACTTTATTGTTGTGTCTTGACTCATGTTGCTGCTGGTACGTCCTCACTTTTTGCCTGATCTGCCCAGGATTGACCACCTTTTCTCTATTTCCTCCCATCACCGCTGGCACGGCCATAGTACACGCTACTCTCCCCTTCAACAACAAAAATGGTGTTTCACCAGTCACACTATGTGGTGTTGTTCTGTAATTTCTCCGGGGCATCCTTCCCTTCTATTTCCTCGCAAAACGCAACTACATTACATGTCTTCACTTCCTTCATAAATGCCACCTCTGGCCATTTTGAATAATAGTCCATCATAACTACAGCAAATCTATCTGAGCATCCCAAACACTCAAAGAGACCACATATATCTATGGCCACTCTGTCCCACGCTCTCTCTGGTAATTCTTGCGATTTAATAGTTGTTTTCAACAACACATGCAACTTGTCACTACACGTGCACGCAACACAATTTCTTACATACCTTTCAATCTATTTGTCCATTCCTGGCCACCAAAAATCCGCCCAAACCTTCTTTTTCATTGCGGACATGCCCCCATGCCCTTCATGCATCAACCTCAACACTCTTTCAAGCTCTCTGGTACCACCAATTTGTCCCCTCTTCTCAGCACACCATCCATAACTGACAATTCCTTCCATATATGCTTAAATTCACCCATATCAGCATCCAAACGTTTTCTTCCCACCACCGGTAACTCTTTCATTATCTTATGCAGCAACGTATCGTCCCGTACAGCAGTTTCCCACTCCTCTCGATCTATGGATTCCCAGGTCTCCGATATGTCTGCCACCACCCATTCATCCTCCTCAAATTTCTCATTGTCGTCCACCGGTAATCTAGACATACAATCTGCATTTACGATCTTTGTCCACAGTACATATCTCATTTTGAATGTGTACCCTTGTAGTCTATACATCTATTTTGCTATTCTTGGAGTAGCTTTACTGGCCCCCTTGGTGGTGAAAATATCTATGAATGGTTTGTGATCTGTCCGTAGCTCAAATTCTGTGCCCCATACATATGTACGGAAATGTTGCACACTCCACCAGCATGCCAATGCCTCCTTTTCAATAATCAAGTACGTTGGCTCAGCTCCCTTCAACATACGTGACACAAACGCTACCACTCTCTCTTCGTGTCTCTGCAACAATGCTGCCCCCAGCCGTAATTACTGGCATCTGCCACGATTATTGTTTCATCGTCCGGATCATATGGCTTCAACGGGATGGCTTTCCCAATAGCTTCCTTGATCAAATTGAATGCCTCTTGACATTCATTGGACCATTTAAAATGGCAGCCTTTTTCATTAAGTTTCTCAGCACATGTACTTTATCCGCAAAGTGATCCACAAATTTCGTGTAATACTCAGCCAAGCCCAGGAATGATCTCAGCTGATCCTTGTTTTGTGGAGCAGGAGCTTTTGCTATGGCATCTTTCAACTTCAGTTTTGGTTTCACGCCATGTCGATTAAACGTGTGCCCTAAATACTCCACCTCTTCCACACCAAATCTGCACTTATTCCTGCTGATGGTAAGTCCAGCTTTCTCCAATTTCTTTAACACCACTGCCAGTACCACATCATGTGCTTGCTCACTCTCCCCCCAGTCAAGCACATCATCCTGGAATACTAATGTGTTATTCACTTTGTTCAATATTCTCTGCATAACCCTCTGAAATACTGCAGAGGCGGATGCTAAGCCGAAAGGCATCCTAACAAATTGAAACACCCCCTCTGTTGTGATGAAAGACGTCAAATGTCGGGATTTTCTGACAAGCACACCTGATGGTAAGCATTCGATAAATCCAGTGCCGTAAAGTACTTTCCTCCCCGAACACTGGCTAACATCTCATGTATTCTTGGTAACGGGTACCGGTCTATCAATATATTGTCATTCGGATCCCTCAAGTCAACACACATGCGGATTCTACCATCAGGTTTCTTTGCTATCACTATTGGACTCAGCCATTTGGACACCTCTATCGGTTCAATTACACCCTCACCACACAACCTTTGAAGTTCTTCCTATAACTTTTCCCTTAGTGCCATTGGTACCACCCGTACCTTGTGTGCCTTTGGCACAGCGTCCTTTTTCAAAACAATCTGGTGTTCAAAGCCCTTGAGGCAACCCAGTTTATCTTTAAACAACTCGGGAAATGTTGTCACCCATTATCCTTCCATACTTTCCTTTGTCAATAACACTTGTTCAGGATTATTAGGATCTAATACTATGTTCAGTGCACGTTGCTCCTTCGATCCGAGTAATGATCATCCTTGACATACTGTGTATACCTTTCCTTGAGTTCCTCTGTCCTTAAATCCAAGATCTGCATCAAAATAACCTAATACCAGAAGTTTACCTCCACCATACTCTTCCGGCGACACATCCGTGGGTTTAAGTTTGTTATTCTTCAAATCCCCCACACTTGTTTGTCAATCAATGTGAATGGTGAACACGAGTCTGCCCACGTGTCTGCTTTCCATTTATTTCAACAACACACTTAGGCGGATTGTATTCCTTAGTCTTCCTTCCAAGTTGAGTACATACTACCGTGGCCCCTACCTCCACAGCTAAAACTTCCAACTCATCCTTACTTGTGCTACTATCTTTTGTTTCATTTCTCTTTACTGCATTCACCGATTTCTTGAATTTGTTTTCACCAACCATCCTGCACACCCTCACAAAATGCCAGATTTTCCTGCATTTAAAACACTTAGGGGCATATTTATACTCTGTTTGCGCCGCTCGTGCGTTAAAAATGTTGACGCACAATCAGCGCAAAGGTTGCCCCGTATTTAAACTTTGACTCCTGAGCCCGCGGACGTCAAAATTCCGCTGTGTGCATCATTTTTTGGATTCGGCAACCTGCCCTGCGTTAATGATATGCAAGGTAGGCCTTCCCGTCTAAAAAATGGCTTAAACGGCCGTGTGTCGTGTTTATGCTTTCGGGCAAAAATGACGCATGGCCGGGAGGCGGAGCCAGAAAATGACGCGCAGCCCGATTTGCGTAAAAAATTAACGCCTGGGTCAGGGCAGGCGTTAAAATGGGGCAAACACACCTGTATTTAATCAGAACACACAGAACAAACAGCAGAGCAGCAACAGGGAGCCATGGGGGTCATTCTAATCCAGCGTGCACGCAGAGCCCAGCAGCAGCAACAGCAGCTGCAACAACACCAGCAGGGACCCCAAAGGCAGCGCAGAAGACAGGAGAGGATATTCCGCCCAAGAACAACCCTTCAGGGCCTCAGGGAACACAACATCATACAGAGGTACCGGTTGAACTGGCAGGCCATTCAGCAGCTGCTGCGAAACATTGAACAGCAGTTGGCCCCCACTTTGGTGACACCCCACACCATACCAACAGAAACAAAGCTGCTTGCCGTACTCCACATGCTGGCAAGTGGCTCTTTTCAAACAACTGGTGCCCTGGTAGGCGGAATATCACAACCATCATTCTCCGCATTTCTGCCCAAAGTACTGGATGCCATCATTCGCCTGACACCCCGCCACATCTGCTTCCCTAACACACTGCAGAAGCAGCAGGAAACTAAACAGGGGTTCTACGCAATCAGTGGCTTCCCACACGTCCCTGGTGCAATCGACTGCACACATGTACGCCTTGTGCCACCTGCTGCAACTGAACACCTTTACCGCAACAGGAAGCACACACATTCAATCAACGTGCAGGCCATAGTCGATCACCAGGGATTGATCACCAACATCGTGGCTAAATATCCTGGGAGTGTACATGACTCATTCATCTTCCGTCACTGCACCATCAACCAACACTTCCAGGATGGACAGTATGGCAATGGACTACTTGTTGGTAAGTACAAAAACCTACTTATATACACACTGCACAGCAACCCTCTAGGACAAACAACACATACACCACAACAGCAACATCTACACAGGAACACACTGAGGTCCTTACATCACTAGCCATGTTTCTTAAGTCACCATTGAACCTGTCACACATTGGATTTTACTGTACAGCCTAATGTGAAGACATTAATGAGTGTGGTTGCCGAAATGTCACCTTGCAAATTGTAAGTGTACCAATGACCTTTACATTAATACATTGCATAAGCCTAAAGGTATAGGATGTCCAGGGTACTTTGATATGGACTTGTTAACAACACCTACAATTAAAACTCTACATTGAACTATCAACTCACCCCAAGTGAAGACACAAGGACACCTGTATGACAAGTCACAATGCTAGGGAGGGCACACTGCACTGAAAATCCCAAAACATACTGATGACAAATGGTTAGCAGACAAACACTTGCTCAGCCAAGGAAACAACACAATGCAGATGATATAGCCTACAAGTATAGGATGTCACATCAGTACACAAAAGAGTCAAAGACAACACAAGACAACTACTGCCATGAAAGGTCTTTTCAATAGGGCCAGCTACATCAACATGATCCCATTCTTTTTCTCTTTCAGCTGATCAGGGGTATGGCATCCAGCCATGGATTATGACACCATTTGGCAACCCGAGTACTGCTGCAGAGCGTGCATACAACGAGGGCCATAAGAGGACACGCAGCATTGTCGAGCGGACCTTCGGCATCCTCAAGTCAAGGTTCCGCTGCCTCGACAACACTGGTGGTAGCCTCCTATATTCCCCCGAGATGGTCTGTAGGATCATCCTCACATGTGCAATATTGCACAACATTTGTGTCAAAAGGAACATTCCCCTCCTGGAACCGGACCCATACATGCCTGAAGACGAGGAAGAGGAGGATTCTGCCCTGCAACAGGAGGGGGAACAACCAAACACGGCTGCTGGAGTGCGTAGGCGCCAACACATTGTGAACAATTTTTTTTTAATATTATCACCATCACCACTTAATGAACTATTGTAAATAAACACTGATAACAAACACCACACCATGGTCTGGCTATTCATTTCGGCACACCTTTAGCTCTAAATATCAGAAGAAGAGTGTCGCCTCATGGAGCATTAATGATATAACAATCAGGACACAGAAAAATACACTACAAATGTGATGCCTATCATACAACGGTCACATACACACACAATGTAAATGACTGACATCCTGTACAGTTCACCTTTGAAGGGCAATAGCTGAGGACAACACCTATTACACACATACATGTTGGAAACATGGTTCATCGCAGCATATGGCACACAACTAACACATCATCACTCAACTAGGGGAAAACAGGCCTCATACATCAGGCAGTTGACATGCTTTTGCTTCAGGAACAGGAATGTATGACCAGACTCTTGGCAGCAGTAATTCCATCTACATACAATCTTTGCAATGACTATCTGTCACACATAAGCAGAACATACACAGCACAAGTGCCACACATATGACAAGCATCCAGCACATCACATCCCATCTACATGTCAGCCCTTTTCTAAAAACCTTACACACCCATGTGCCTGGTCACACCCCACCTGTCTGAAGAGGTCCCTGGAATGCTGATATGTGTACCCTTAGATTCCCTCATCTACACACACACACTCACAAGAGTCATCCAGTGTGCCACACCCTTTCCTATGCCTACCATTGTCATAGTACCATCTCACTGCATGGAATTCAGCTCAAATAATACACTGGCTTGGAGTTTTTAAGGCCTGGCATCACCTGTAGATTTCTTCCCGTGTGAAAGGTACTGTAGGCCATTTTAAAGCAAATCTCATCCGACAGGACTTGTGAGACACTGATGGAGGCCACACCAGTGATCCCCTCCATGCACACCACCCAAATGTACATGCCCCGTCCCTGCTGATGCCTCCTACAGCATAGATGTTGTCATTTGGGCAATTACACCATTAAGCATTGCTATTAATGTTGCTGTGTAACACTTTATCAGGGTTCATGTGTCACCTTCAAAACAACACAGGACATACACAGTGTGACATGTCAACTGTCTACTGCTCCCTCTGACCAGTCCTAGTCAGACCACTGATCATGTCATTTGTCAAACAGCTGGCTCCTGATTGACCCAGCATCCTGTCAGCCTGACTGGCATCTGTCCGTGCGTCACCCTAAAGATACCCGGTGGCCACATATGGACCACACTTGCTGTCCAATACCTCTCTTTCCTCAGAGGCTAATTTTTCATTTGCCTCATCAATGTATGCTCAACTACATTGTATTGCATCATCTGACTTTTATTTGTATCATATTTGTTACAGTGCCCTTGAATAGCGAATTCATGCCCCATCCGTTGTCTGGGCCTCATTAATGCCTAAACTACAAAGTGTGACAGTGTACCTGGGCCATAGCCTTTGATGGTGTACGTGGCCTCCAGCAGAACCAGCAATCTCAGATAATGTCCATGAAAAGTTGACACATATGAGGACCCTGACAGTTCACACGCTGAGTAACATTGTTCAAATAATAGAGATGGCTTTTGTGTGGTGAATACCAGCCATTTAATTCTGCACAGAGGCTATGATGTTTCCTGATGCATTTCCATCCACAGAGGCCAACTTGAGTACAATTGTTGCAATGACACATGCCGGATCCAGACACCTGAGACATTCTCTCACTCAGCACACCACGGTTGCCCAGTTGAAAGTCTCATTACACGTCTTCAGTGACAGGGTGGGACCATCCACGTGTAGGTTACCATGTCCTCAATGACTTTAGTCACATTTAGCTACAAACGATACTCATTAGATACACGATTAGCTGCCAATAACTCATGATGAGACCTTGACGTTACAGTGACAACATACACCTTAATAGTTGATACTGGATCAACATTGGACCACACACATGTACATGTACCATCCAATCAACAAAATGGTTGCAAGCAGCATATCACAGTAGTGTCCCAGTTGTAACATAGCAGGAAGATTGAAACATGCCACTAAACCTGGTAATGCATAAAGGGCCACATACATCAAAAAACTATTTGCTATCATGACATAAGGAACGTTGAGAATTTGCTATTAAATCAATGCTAAATGGTATGTCAGAATTCTCTAAAGAAGTAATAGGGCAAACTTCAAATGGGCAAATGGTATTACAGATTTGTTAAAAGAGAATCATACTCAATTTGCATCTATGGGCCTGCTGCCAATGGTTTAGCATTACTGAATTTGGGAAAACCTTTGGTAAATTTGCAAGTCAGGAACAGCAAACCCCAGGGTGCTGGGGGCCTAAGTCCCCCTCTGCTGCACCCCAATTAGACATTTTTTTACGGACATGTGAAGCACACACACATGCATAAGGGGCATGTGTGCCCTACATGTCAATAGTGAAACATATTTTAGCTACATAAACTCGTAATTAGCACATGGTTACCCCCAAAAAAGGTTTAGGCGACAATTGCATTACCTAAATGGCCATTTTGCAATTTGGAATAGCTTGATACATGTGCTCACAAATTAGCTAATGAAGACATCCTGTTAGCTCTTTCATATTTTGAAAGTTGCAATCAGCAATTACCTACATGTGTGCGCAATTATGAGTAATATCCATTATGGCCAATCAATGCTATTGCACTGTGAATACCTTCTATACATCCTATAAGGGACATTTGCTTTAGCTAACCCAAGTGTTTATCACTTAGCACCGTTTGGTCATGAAAAATTCCATTACTCATTTGGACAAATGAAAAACATATTTGTCATTATGCGTCATATTTTCACGCATACAGCTTGTGCGTCATAATTTTTGACGCAAAGGAGTGCAAATAATGGAGAGTCAAAAATAAATTAATAAATAGAAATAATATTTGGCTGCGGCTTAATTTTCACCTCTCGAACTGTAAATTATGTGGCAAACAAATATTATTTACCAATTATTAAAAATATTTTGACTCTGCATTATTTGCACTCCTGTGCGTCAAAAAATATGATGCACAACCTGTATGCGTGAAAATATGACGCATAATGGGAAAAACCGGCGGCCATGTTATGCAGGATGTGATGTAATAGGATATCCTGTTTACAGAATCTGTACAGTGGGTGTACTTTCACTTTCACTTTGCAGTCTCTGATTATTCTAGACTATGTGGCTGTGTGCAAAGTGTTGTCCTGTGAATTTGTGCTTTTGTGTCCAGAGTGCCACCTTACTTGTTGTTTTGTCATCAATATATTGTTGTAGAATACTGTCTGGGTGTGTGTTGTATAACTTTGTCCAGTCCAGTGTTGTATTTATTGTCTCTGGGAGTCTGTTGTGGGTACTGTTATACAGGGGGGCTCTTCTATTTGTTAAGTTTTCTTTGTATTTCCTCACTCAAACTTTCCCCATTTCCCCCTTTTTTTTTTTTTTACTACTACTTTTTCCCCTTTTTCTGTGCCTAAATGTCTGGTAGGCCACGTCTTTCCAGGATGGGTGAGGAGGAATTGGGGGGGATTCATATGGCTGGTTTGCCATTTCCTCCCACTGATGCTGGAGGCTGGGGGTAGGGTGATACAGGGGTATCACACGGAGGCCCGAAAAGTCCGGTGGGGGAAGGTGCGCCATCACTTGGTGCGTCTGTATGGGAGCCAACGGAATGAGGATCAACTGAAGCACCGCTGGGCTGACCTGATCTCCAGGGAGCAAGATCTGCTGGACCACCTGGGAATCATGATTGGTGGCCATGTTGGTGAGTACAGATCATGTAAATGTGCACAATTAAAAGCTGTGTAGTGACATGAGATGATTGGTACCCAATCAGCCATATAAGTAGCTGACTGTGTGTAATGCTAGGGAAACATACAGGGTAATTGATGCACTATGTGAAGGATGACAAATGCTAGCAGTTAGGCAGCTCATGTTTTCCACACTTACAGGTTGCTTGTTGCTGAATGTAATGTAGTGCCGCCTTTGTGTCAGACAAGCGAAACATTAATGACGCAATCAGGACTCTACAGGTCACAAGTGCCAGTGAAGTATGGATGTAGTAACATCATACCTACATATGTTGACGCTATAGCTAGACGGACATTGGAAACCCTACATGATGCTGAAAATGAGTGCTGCCTTCACGTCTATTGATGATAGCAATGTGGCCCAGACATATGTCTCATGTGTGTCTGGTGAGTGTGTAGGGAAAGTGTTCACGGAAGTGCTACGCCTTTTCGGGATAAATGTGCTCCTTCATATTTTATTGATCCATGCCAGATCTGAACATGAACCATATTTGAAAAGGAGTCAGGTGCCCTCAGCTAACATCTTAGACAGGTATTTTTTGTTACTTGTGCCAAAATCCGATTAGGGATGGCAGTCCAAAGGTATGGACTAGGGTGCAAACATCTATGTTTGGTGCCAATCACCATTGTTTGGACACATCAATTTATGAAACTGTAACAACATGAGGTATTGCCAAAGTACCTGGCCCTCTGTACCATGTACCTAACTGTCACAAATGTGTCATGACCACATAGGCTGTTTGACAGGTCATGCAGTCCTTAAGTAACCAGCTTTTGGATGTCTCTCTTGGATGCACATGATGAGATGAATACACACCTATATTGTTGCTGCACACTAATGGAGGTGCATGTTTGCCACCACATGACAGTCAGGGCCACTGCATGTGTGTAGAAGTGTGTGTAACTGTAGCAGGAGACCCATCCTATGTAAATGTTGCCCAGGAATTATTCCATGCAGTATGAGCATGTCTGAAAGTGTTTCATTACTCATGTCAGCTTATCACATTGTATTTGTATTTGAAATTGTTTGTCAGTGCACGGATTCTGAGCATATTCTTCCTTCCATGCTTTACAGGTGGACCTGCACTGTACACAGTGGGAGAGGTGGCTCGTTTTGAGGACCCCGACACCTACAGTGAGTGTTGACATGTGTGTTATGTTTTGTGTTTGCTGGTGATGTGTGATGGACTCCTGTGTGTTGAACACATTGCAAAGTGTGATGTGCTGCCCAATCATTAGTCTTGTTCCATTAGTGGGATTTCAGTTATCACATAATTTTGAGTTGACCAATGCTTATCCATTTGTCTGATCTTGGGTTTGTAGGCCATTCCTGTAGGGCCCGCTATGGGAACTGGGGTGAGTCATGTGGAATACACTAGTTACAATAAGAGTTGCACTGTGACTCGTCTCGGACTGAGTCTGCCTGTCAGACTGACATTCTCCCAGATAGCTCTGCAAATGGCTTGTCTGAAGACTGCTGCTTCCCTATTAACCGATGTACTGAGTACACTGTAGGTTGGATCTTCTGGGAGCATGTACTTCCACAAGTTGTACTAGAAGTGTGTGGGACTAGAGTGCAGCGGCCTAGCTGTGCATGCTATTCATAATCATGGGTGTTCTTGCTCCTGTGTCTGTTGAAAATTATGCCTCACTGGAAGTATGTGATGTTGCCCTAGGTCAGTACATATTGACATGTGTGGACCTTGGATAGGACAAGGTTTAGCTGACTCCAATGTGTTGATAGCCCTTACTGGTGGTGTGTGTGTGGAGCCAAAAACATGTTGAGCTTTCTATACACTCCTGGGTGTGCTTCTATTTTGGGATTGTTTGTTGTTCGACCCCCCTCCCCCCCCCCCTCAAACACAGGCATGGGTTTGTGAATAGGGTACCTAGGACTGAAGCAACCAGTATGTTACACATACTTGTGATTATATGAAATATGGTTTTGAACCTAGTGTACACACTCAGTTATGGCACATGAGTACTATACTAGCAAATCCCATTACAAATTGCAGACCTTGAAGTTTGTGATTGTTATCACATACACTGACATATGTAGTCCAGGCAATAGGCGGAGGAGGTGCAGCACGATTGTTAGCTGAAACTGTCAGTACTTTGATGACAAGTTATTGCCAGTTGTTACCCATCATGTAGATTTTGTATGTGCTATGTGTGAGATGACCTTTGTAAGCAGGCTTTCCACGTACTTCCTCTGAGACTTTCAATGATCTGTATGGTGATATGAGCTGTTACAAGTACAGTAGATGTATTGTAAGATTGACCACTTGTGCTATTCCACACAATGCAGTTCCTATGGTAAATAGTTGCCCTTTGTCTTCACAGCTGCAAACATGACTGCCGCACAGAAGCATGACTTTGAGAGGCGGGCCATGAGGTACCGACACATCCTGCAGGTGCCGTCGGGGTTCCGAAGGATGGCCCGTAAATACCAGTTGGATCGGGCCTCCGGAGCATGGTGGGCTTCACCACAGGTTGGCCCAAGGTTGCTCACGACAGCCACCACCACCACAACCAGTGGTTCTCCCCAGGTGGCCCCAGCCACAGCGGGACAGTTGTCCCTGCCTCTGCAGCACATCCAGGCCCCAGCAGTGTGACAGCTGAAGGACAGTCCAGTGGGCTAGGCTCAACACGCCCACAGAGCACCTCTGCCGGGACACAAACTGCAGCAGCACCACCAATCGACCCTGCGGCATTCCTGGCTTTGGAACGCAAAATGGACAAACTTATAAGGAAGGTGAACAATCTTAGCCAGGATGTCGGCTACATCAAGAAGCGGGTCAGGTCTATCAGGCGGACCCTCCGGAGGGCCAACCTCTAGGAATGATGTATTCAATGGACATAATTCCCTCCCCTCCCTCCTCTTTCCTTGTTATCATGATTAGTGGGCTTGGGGGATTAGTGTTAGGTTAGTATAGGTTGTTAGTTTAGTTAGTGTTAGGGAGGAGGGTGGGGGGTCCTGATTCTTTCTACTTTTCCTTATTAAGTGTGTGGGTGGGTGGGGGTCAATGTTGGGGTTCCTGTGTGTTTAAAAAAAAAAAAAAAAAACATTCCAAAAAATATGATTGTTTAGGATAGTATAGTATGTGTTGTCCTGCATGTGTCCTGTCTCATAATGGTGGGTGGGGGGTTGATGTTTAGATCGATTCATTATATGTGAAGAGTAAGTTTAGCTTAGGTTAGTTAGGGACAGTTGTGGGTAATGAGTAGTCAGGTTAGATTAGGGTAGGTATTAATTTTCCCTTAGTTGCCTCTGGTGTGATTAGTTTTGAATAAATATATAGATAACCCTTTGCATTATGTGTTGACTGCTACTTGATCATGGCCTTGGCATCAGTGTAGATGATTGTTGTTCTATGACATTTGTGTCCTATGCTACAAACATATACAAACTGAGGTGTAAAATGGCAGCTACCCCAGTGCTACCTTGGTAAGTATCCACCATTTGTTAGAACCACCAATCGGTGTTGACATGGATCACAAAGGATTTTTGTCAATGAGTATGTTTTCTACGTCACAATGTGTGCTTCCAGACTTGGTATTGTGGGGACATTTTTAGGTCGGACTGCAGTGTGATGTTCAGGGACATCTTTGAAGATGAGTTCTTGTTAACACTCTTGTCTTCATAACTGACATAGATCATTTGTGCAAAAGTTCAGCATGATTACCTATTTGGATGTTTACTCAGAAAGGTTGATTGATGCTGTGTTTTGTAGTGTTTGCTTAGATTAGACTCCACAGTTCAATGTTTTAGTATTGCATGGTGACAACATTTATCAGTCCCTATTAGTTGACTTTGATATCTCTTGATGAAGCATTATTCTGTCCAACACAGCATGATGGTGTGTGGTTTCTCACTTCATCAGTTATTCTCCTCAGGATGGGCAGGCAGTGATGCAATCCTGGCCACTGCACAGATGTATCTGACTACATGATGTCAGGACAGTTGTATTGACAAGCTACATGATTGTCACACAGGCACATTTGTGTTATCTACTGCACAGTTGATGTGTCAAATTACACAGAGACATTTTTGGTGTGCAAGTGCTATTTATTGATAGGTGCTGTAGTGCAATATGTACATTGTCCATGTTTGCTGAGTCCGTTCTAGTAAAATCTTACATGGTGATCCTACAGAAGGGGTGTAGGTAATACTACTGACATGCTGGGGTGATGTTACAGACAGTGCAGAGGGACATGATTTGCCTAATAGTAGGAGAGGGACATTAACTGGGCATGCTGACAAGTTATACAGTGGTTAGCAGAACAGTCATTGAGTATAGTTGTTGTAAGACTGGCATTTGACAAAACGTAGGACCTTGGTAAAAGTAGGCCATGGTGCAGGAACTAGTGCTTCCGGGTACTCTTCTGTGTGAATGTGATCTGTTCCATGTCTTCTTCTTCTGATGTGTGTGTTGCCTGCTTTGTCCTTGTTGTTGTTGGTTGTGAAGGGGCAACACACACCTCAGTGTTAGAAGACGTGGAGTCAGACATCCCGGTCGCTGCTCCCTGTGAAGGTCTTAAGGGCAGTACTGCAGCAAGGAGGGTCTGCTGGTTTTTGAGAATAGCAGCCACATCACGATGGTAGGCAGCCAGGTCGGCCCTGAGGGAGTCATGATTGCATTCGTGCATGCAGTGGAATGTTTGGGGTGCGAGGTGTTGTGGCAACTCGCTTACTGCGGTGGTGAATTCCTTGACAGTTTCTTGTAGTCCTTGCAGTATGGATGTTAGGGCTTGCATAGCTGCTGCCTGATCTGCAGATGACATCATGCACGAACGCACCCCCTCAAGGCTGGCTGCCATAGATTGCATCCCCACCCGCACCTCCTTGGCCAGCTCCCGCTGTACTCCAACTACAGTTCTTTCAAAGCTGGTGCCAGTGTCGTCAGAGTCCTCAGCTGTATTGGAGCTGGCAGGTCTTGCAATTGGGGTGGTGGGTGGTTCCTCTGCGATGGCTGCTTGTTCTGTGCTCCTCCTTGTGACTGAAGGTGGGGTCTGGAGGGTTTCAAGGACCTTTTGGATGGTCTCCTGGGGAATGTTTATGGGCTCGTCATCCATGTCATCAGGGAAATCTGGGACAGGCATATCGGCAGGTGATCCATCTTTCTCTGCAATGAAACAGGGTACAATTAGTGTGTCTGTTTTGTGACAATTTTTACGTGACGTGCCTGCCTTTTGATGAATTCACTATGTGATCTTGTTTTGTATTGATATCTGCAGTCCTTCAGATGGGCATTGTTTCAGGCCTATGGCCCACCTGTGTGTCACATGTATGTTATTGAGTTATCAGACTTGTCAGCCTCATCGCCTCTAGGTGTTGCTTTATGCCAAATAGAGAATAGCCATCTTTTTGTCCTAATCGACCCTCCGTTTATATATCCATTCTCATGGTGAGACCTTTCACTGGCTGTGGGTGTTCTGATGGTCCTGGCAGCACACTTGACTCTCAGGACCTGCCCCAATCCCTGAGCGTTCACATTGACTTAATTGTAATTGACATTTAGCATATCCTATGCATGGCAATGTTATGATATGGATGTTGATATTGTTAAAGTGTCCTGCTGATGTTGGGTAATGTGTGTTACATTGGATTGCCCTGATAATCGTATCAGTGTCCTATTTCGTAATCTGACTGTGCAGGTGTATTTAATTGACCAGTTCCATGTGTCCCAATCCTCAATGCTGTTGTCTGAGCAGTATGACATTTGTGATGTTGCCTTGTTTGCCAGGCACGGGATGGACCCTGACATATGCAGCATGGGTGTGTCCTTAGTGCTGTGTCACTCCTATTGTTGTTTACATTGGCTTATGTTTGTGACACCTATGGGCATTGACATTTGAGTGTACTGGGGCCTTTGTCTTGTTTCAGGAGATTGTTGCAGATGTCATCCTCACCCCCTAAATTAGGTATGTATTTTCCATGGGGAGGTTACTGCCATTGGCTACTTGAGCTGCACACAGATCCATTGGCTACTTGAGCTGCACACAGATCAGAGGTGGTAGTGGCAACTGTTGTTGCAGTTACATTGCAGTTGTCGTTTTGCCTAGAGGATTGCTAATAGGGCCCTAGTTACTGTAGGAGATATGTTGGCTGACAAGTGCCAGGATGTAAGTGCTCGCGTTTTTTTTTTTACGCTATTGCTTCAAAACACTGCGCATATCCGGTGTGCGGTGTCGTAAATCGACCCACAGTCATTTCCGCCGCGTTAACGTCGTTTTCCTTTATGACTTGACGCCACGGTGTGCATCAAAAATAATGCCTCCCACCTGTTGATTGCGCCGCCGTGCGTCAAAGTATAAATTTGACGCCCGCACAGTGCTACAAAATGGTGTTAGCCGGCGGTAAAAAAAAATCTGCAAAACTGCGGTGCAGTTTTGCGTTAAAAAGTATAAATATGGCCCTTAGTGTTTACGGCTGGACAATTTTTTGCTTCTGCCAAATGTTTACTACTTCCGCACCTAAAGCATTCTTTCTTTTTTCCAAAGCTATCGTCAAATTTATTCACATTTTTCTTGGAGTACCGCACTTCTCCCACTGTATTTTGTTCCTTACTGTCAGAATTAGTGTTGTTGAGTTCTTTGACATATTGAGATGTACTTTCCATATGCCTTGCGACTTCAACCGTCTTGTACAACATAGGTTGTTTTAAACTCAATAACTTTTCTTGTATTTTAATATCTTTTAGTCCGTTTATGAACTGGTCCCGAATGATTTCATGATTCAGATCCCTAAATTTGCAAGAAATGGTTAATCTTCGTAGACTATTTACATATTGATCTATCGTCTCATTTTGTCTCTGAGTGCACGAGAAAAACCTGTGTCGTTCTACTACAATGTTTACTTTCTTTCTGTAGATTTCTTCTAGTGCCTTCATGGCATTTTCATATACATCTTCCTCTTGATCCGAATCTCCTCCTTGTACGTCTTGTAACAGCAGAGCTTTTAATACTTTTCTTTCTTCCACCCCCAGACAATGCTTTAAAAGTGCTAACTTCCTTTTTTCTACATACATTTCCCCTCCAATAGCTTCCAAATATGTGGTAAAAGCGTCTTTCCAATCTTCCCAGGCCATGCAGGGTTCTCCTGGAAGCTGCAAAAATGCTGGTGGTAGAGTTATTGTGTTGCCATTGTTCCCTTTTCAGTTCAACAGTTTAAATATATATTTTATTTCCTCTATTGCACTAATAATTACTTTGTACATATAGATAACTGAAGTCTCAGCTTTAAAGTCCCCATTTTCCGCCTTAAAATCGTCTTTTTAAATGAATTGTGAGCAAATGCATTTCTTTTAGCTATGCAACACACTGGTTGGTGTCGCATCACGTTGCTAAGCAACACTGCCTTTGTTTGTGCTTGTCACATCGCTCTCCTCGTTGTTTATTTATATTTTTTCCTTGTGCATGCTGGCGTCGCGCGCACAACAGCAGTTTGTCCAAATACGGCCCAACATATGTAATTGTAGCAGTGTCTCTCACTGCCTCACTGTGCAGATGCAATCGGACCTCACCGCCCCACGCCGATGTATTCGGACCTCTCTCTGCACCGCCGCGCCGCCGATAATGCTCCTACCTGGGTCCAGGGTCACAGTTGACGATCTTGAAAGGGTTCTCGGGAGGCTCTTCACTCCCGCTCGTCGCCAGAAATACGTCTTAATGCTGAACACACGGTGAGAAGCTTCTTTTGCTCAGAAATTAGTTTATTCAATGGAAACGACCCTGGCCCGGCTGTCATCCACGCCAACCGCTTCTCTCCTCCTCCACATTCCAGAACCCTTTTAGTTGCCGGGAGACAGCCGGGTTCCTTCCACCACAAGAACCTTTATACATAATATGCATAACAATACAACAGCAACGGCAACAAATAAAGGCTAATAAGGAAGCAACTTCTGTTATGCTAAACATCAAGAAATTAGAAACGTTGCCTTTTACTGTGGCTGAAATACCATCCGCTGAACGGTTATTAAACCAGGTTATTTATCTGCCTATTTCAACACTGCAATTCACATCCTATTTGAAACATTCCAGTGGGCAGATTATGAAAGGCTAGGAGACAGTTACATCCACGCGGTGTGGGAGCTTCCCTTTTCACACAAATATTTCAGTGACATTAAAAACGGTCTTTCTTGGCGGCAGTGAGTGAGAGTCTTCTGTGGGCCATTCAATGGTTTGTAAGCAGCTGTCTTTGCACAGGGCGCTGACGCTTTGGCAGGGAATTTAGGGGCATATTTATACTCTGTGCTGAATTAGCCTCAATTGTTTTGCAGCTAATTCAGGGCAACCTTAACTCCATATTTATATTTTGGCGCTAGCACCATAATTTTGGGTTTAAAGTCATTTTTTGCCTGGGGAAAACTACCTTGCGTCAATGAGATGCACAGCAGGCGTTCCTTGGCAAAAAAAGGACTCTAAAGCCCAGGCGCCTTTTTTATCCTTCAGTGCAAAAATGGTGCATGGGAGGGAGGCGGGCCTAAATAATGGTGCTAAGCTTGCTTAGCGTCATTATTTAACGCCTGTGTCAGGGCAGGCGTTAAGGGACGTGTGAGCCTATTTCCATTGTGTAAAACCATGTAATAAGCCCACAGATGCCCTACCCAGGGACACCCCCAACCCACACCAGAGGGACAGCAGAGGATGGGGGGGAACCACATCCCAGGTAAGTATTTCTGTATTTTCTTTAAAGTGCCACTGGGGATCCTGAAATGGGCCCCCATACAGGGCACTGGATGCTATGGCCATGGGACCCTTGTCCCCTTTGCTGGCCATCGGGGTGTGCTATGGTAGGTTTAGCATCAATAAATGACGCTAGGCTGGTTAGTCATCTTTTTTTTTTTTTTTTTTACTCTAACCAGCCTAACTTAATTTTTTAATGCTGAACCCACTACGCCCATACCGCTGCCGCCACCCACCTAACATCATTCTCCATGACGTTAGCTCACCCTTTGGGCCAGATTGCGCCATTCCATAAACAAGACGCCCAGCCGGCTTTATACTTTTGCAGTTTAGCGTCAAAAAATATAAATCTGGCCCTTAGTTTGCTATCTTTAGGGAGTTCCAGACCCCTTGATTAGACCTGCGTCCCACGTGCTAATAGAAGCCATGTGCTTCGTCACCGTGAGAGCTGGAATGGCTTACGTTGTTTCAGTCTCCCAAATTGTCACCTGTTGTGGGCCTCACATTGCTATTTCAAATGTGAATTTTTCCAAGTTGAGCAGACTAAGGGGCAGATTTATAGAAAGTGGTGCTGTTTAAGTGCAGCGCCACGTTCCCTGCACCCCTTGACACCCCCTACCATGTGTGCACCATATTTAAAATACTGCACCCCATGGTGCAGGGTAGGGGGGGCAACAGTGGCATTTCTCATGCCGCTATTGATGTACTCTGCAGGAGTAGCGCCAAAGTGTTGGCTCTACTCCTGCAGAGTACATAGGGCCCCATTCTAAAGAATGGAAGTCCCCTTTTAAGGCATGCTCTTGAGTTGGTATTTAAAGTGCAGTAAAAAATGGCACACGGAAATCTCAGATTTCCTTGCACCATTCTCCAGATCCCCCAACGGGGGAACACCCCCTTTGCATACATTATGCCTGCCACAGCATAATGTGGCGCACAGGGGTACAGAGTGGCGCAATGCATGCATTGCGACACCCTGTAAAAAAGACGCAGATTTGAGCCTTGTTGGGCCACATTAACATTTTTTTTTAAATGACATTAATGTGGTGCTAGGGCATTATAAACATGCCCCTTTAGGCTTGTTTCAAAAACACGTGGTGTTAACATCTGCACACGAGATCTATGGGCTCCAAGTGGCAACATCATCTGCAGAAATACACTTTTAAATACAAACTTTCCGAGACACTTTGGTGAATTTGTGGGATGAATATTTAATGCATCCAGTACTACTGGGATGGCACATTTCTTTAAGCATGCTGGTTCTGTTCACACCTTCTTCGTTATATTTTGCTTAATACTTTCAGCCATACACCTAATATTTTCAAGTATTTTTGGGGGATGTCCAATTACTTGGGTTACAGTAGATGGCATCTTGCTGTTGATATTTTTTTATTTGCAACGGATATCCCTTCACAACAAGGACTGAAAGCGCTTCCACTAGCGCAACTGTGCCATGAGCACATGATGCAGTACTTTGGAGCACCACTCCTGGAAGAAGTGGAGTGGAACTGGTCTTAGTCATTGAGCCCGGTTTTGGATTGTGTCCAGCTCGTGTTTCGATGCCTCTGGTGCCTTTTTGAATGTGCACTGAAAGTTTGTCTTTCTACATGGAGCCCACTTTCATTGGACACTGATCCGTTGATGTTCTCGCTGAGGGCTCATTACAAGATATGTGCGTTTGCTACAAGAAGCAGTCTATGAGCTGCCCTTCATGGATCATGTAGTTCTTGACTCAACAGTGGGCACAACACAGAATGCTGCTGCCTCAGCTGGAGCTCAGGCTTTGGAACATGTGTCCTCTGGTATTCCTTGGCACCAATTGTCACATTACCACCTTCTTTAGTGGAAAATGTCCTTGCTTCAATTGTCCAGGCTGTAATTGGAGATTTTAAAAATTAAATTTACTTTTAAATTTGGTTTTATTGACTCCACTACAAAAACATTTTAAATTGACCCCTTTCAATATTTCATATGCTCAAGTGTGTTTTAATTTGTCATTATTGACATTTATGTATATATGTTTTACGAACTTCTGCACAGGCAAGCAGAGGGTATTGTATAGCTATTTTGGTGGTGTCTCTGGGCATGTTATTTTAGCAACTAGGCCTGCTGCTTGTGCCATTTAGCCTACTAACATTTTATTCTGCTTGATTTTATTATTTTAGAATTGGCCATATTTCTGGTGTTATTTTCTTTTATCTAGTTGTTCTTTCACCTAGGAAAGCATTGCATTTTTTAGCAAAACACTCTTTTTACTTTGTGCTTTCCTCAAGCCTGCAGCGATATAGGGTTGCTGGCACAAGTAGTATACTGAGTCTCCAATGTTCACAGAAACACACACACATCCTTACACAGGGACATTTTCTCAGAACATCAGTTGTTCTATTATATAAAAAAAAAACTTCTCTGTCCCTCGCATTTAGAGAGATTCCAGCCAAATGACCACAACTGCATGCTAATTTATCATGCTCGGCTCCAACATATCTTAGGTAGGAACTGCATATATTATGCATAGTGACAGTATGGTGGAACTTTTCCTGTATTTCACCTTTGTCAGCATTTTGCTTTGATTAGGTTTCATAATTTTAATTATTGAATTTCATGCCATTTTATGTAAGACGCGGCTGATTCAATAAATCTTAATGAACCATTTTCTGCCTGTTTTTGCAGGTGTGAGACTAATGTAACCGAGAAAGAGATGACACCTGATTTACCACGATTTACCTGACAAGTCATCATGTCATGCACCCAGTGGCCACAAATCACCCCTGCTCTTGGGCAGAGATGAGGCACTGCTAGTTGGCTGGAAATGGATTAGGCTGACAGTTGTCACATGGTGTGGGATTAGACTCAGATCCCCACAATTCAGGTGATGATGCTGCCCAAATCCTGCAGCCTCATTAGTATGCAAGCCCATGCAACAATACTGTGGTATGGCATAGCTTATAGTTCTATAGTATGGTGTAGCCTGTTATGGTGGTACAGTACGTCATTGAACAGTATGATTATGGCCTGTCATTGTATGGATTGCCTATCATAATACAGTACTGCCTGGAATTGTAAAATATGATATGGACTGTCTTTATATGGTTTGCCCCTGAACAGTAAGGGTTTCCATTATACAGTACTGCACGCTCAGCATTTCTGGTGTTGTACATACATTGTTCAGCATGGCCTGTCATTTTACAGCATTGTATATCTTTAGTGTTGTTATATGTCATTGTACAATCTTGTATGGCTGGCTATGGTGTAGTCAGACTTTTGGAAGGATTTACTTTGGGTTTTAAAAATGTTATTGTGATGCTGCTTTAAACTGGCTGGCAGGATAAAGGGAAAATACTTCCAAAATATGAAGTACCTAAAATTGGGGACCTGTAATAAATCTTTGGTAAGAAGAAAAATCCAAGTTAAACGTGTAAGCAGTGTGGCCCAGAAGTAGTGAATAATAACAGAAACAATGTTTTTTTTTCTTCTTTCTTTAGTAACTAAACATGACATACGGGTGTAAGGAAATGCCCCCTTTTGCATGTTTGCCCCCATATTTTTTTGGACTGTTGAGCAACAGTACACCTGAATCCTTACAGTGGGCTTGTCGTGTAGTGTTTGGTCTGCAGAAGGTAAGGCATGAAGCACCCAAGCATTTTACTAAATACACACACACACACAGCCGTTTTAGTGTTGTCAAAATGCACCATGTCGACTTTATAAGATAATTTTAAAAATACACGTTGATAACAAGGGGGATTGTCTCTGACAATGTGGTTTAGCAATACTGCACTTTATCTCCAAGCCATTTTTAATGTTTTTGTTTTGTTTCTTTAAAGAGAACAAAAGATCTCACGAGTGACTGTGCATGTGTTGCACATTGCTGGATTAGGTCTCACCTGACAAGGATAAAGGCAAGAAAACCCACTCATGCAGCAATCTACAGTGCAATACCATGCTACTATACCATGATTGCACACCCCAGCAATTGGACCTTAAGCCAAACTAAATCTTTGGTTTGATACCCATATAGCCATTGAAATGCTTACCAAGTTTTATTGCCCTGTAAGACTATAGTACCATCCCAATAGTGATATTGTGTCTGCCTGTCTAACTACAGTTTGGGCAGAAACGTGTTGCCTTTTACAATCAGTGCCCCTTTTCTGGGGAAGAAAAGAAGAAAAAAATAACAGTGCAACCTGGACAAAACCTTGCACACCTAATCTCCCTACCTCTCTATGCAGTACCTCATTTTGTGATCGCTAGTGTGCACCAAAAAAAAGTCTGATGATGTTTAAGCATGCATATGGGAATCCCAAAAGTGGTTTTGTATTATTGCTTTTAAAAGAATAACTGAAAACTTCAGAGACTGTATTAAAGAGTGGAATAACGACCTTCTCAGCTTTTCTATGCAGTATATTTTGTATGTTATTCTGTCAACCAGCTTGGATGGGATTGATGCCAGTGATTTAGAATTATATCATTGTTACATTTATTTAAAAGCTCACCAGAAGCAGGTTTAAAAAGGGTCCCTTTGAGGACGTTTCAACAAGGTTTATCTATTGCCTTTTACTTGTAACCGCCTCTTGCTTCATGTACTGAATTTAGGCCTTTTTACTATACTGTGGAGCCCAAGCAGAAAATTCTGGAATAGTCTGAAGTATTACTTCTCAGCCTCATGGCGGGGACATTTCCCTTCTGCTGCCCTGGGCCTTGGTTTCTTAGGGAAAACCTTGAAGGATGCACACCAGGTATCACCAACAAGCAGCTTGTGAGTAACCAGGTGCTCTCCAGCTACCTGTGAGTAGTTCCCCCGTGTGCAGCCCAGCCTACAACTAAGCTTTTGATTCGTTGAATTATTATACGTATACCACAATTAAAAAGCATATATTCAAAACAAAAAAAATATATTTTCAGAACTCAAGATGCCTGTACAAAAAGATAATTATTCAAAATGTGTTAAAGCTATTATTTGAGTTGGAGAGATTACTAATATGTATACCTTGGTGTCAGGGGGATTGTATCTACAGTTTGTATGTACTATTCATGCAAAATTTCAGTTCAAATTGCCAAATGCCTTTTTTTTTTTTCCATTACTGCCGGAGACCCTGCCAAATGCACCAATATGATCACTACTTACGCACTTCAATGGGGTGTTAACTTTTACATTACTAGTATTAGTAGCTCTGGATGATTTTAATTCAACATAAGTAGCTGATACAGAAAAGGTTGGAGGACCACCCATTTGCAATAGGGGGGGGGGGAAATAAAAATCACTTTCTTCAGCGGACCTTTCTTTGCGCCCCCCCACCTCTAAAAATAAAAAAGCATTATTTTGGTTAATTTCTCAGTCTGCTCCAGCGGAATCCAAAAATCCTGGGTATCTTTAGAATCGCTAGGATGTTTGAAAAAAGGATGGAAATTTGGCCAGGACAGCTATGTGGGAAAAAAGTTATGAAGGCCTAAGCATGAACTACCCCAAGTAGCCAAAAAACAGAAGGGATTAGCATAGGGTGGGGTGCGGCATTGAAGTAGGTAACTGTAAACCAGCTGCATTAAAAGGAAACGAGAGAAGGAAAAAAAAAATCCCACTGTCTACAAGAAAAATGTGTTAAACAGGGCTTCAGTGAATGTATTACTACATTTTGTCATGGGGCGCATATTTTGCCCGCTTCACAGATGATAACATTTTACTTTTTGTCAATTTTATAAATCATGTTTTCTGCCAACTTAAGAGGAAAAAGAAAACATTCTGCAACAGGTCCTCTAAGACAGATGTATTAAAAATGCAAATAATAAAATACTGATGGGCCAGATTACGTTATGCACAACTGGCTGTGTACAGCTTATTTAAATTTGTGGTGCTTTTGTTTTTTAACATTGAGACAGGGTGTAAAAATTGCATATGCTAAGAAGCATGTCTTTATTGTATAAATTGCAGTTTTTTGCTGTTATATAAGCTGAAGTTACAGTTTACTTCATCGAAAAAGTGCCTGCACTTTTTTCTCAAAGGCAAAAGTTGAGCCTCATTAAAAAGCACTGCAAAAAAGGGTTTGCCAACTCTAATACGTACGACAAGCAAATAAGACCAAACGTGCAAATGAACAGTACAGATACTACATGTAGATCCATTCTGAAAGCATACCTCTCCGAGCAAGTGAGCCATATAAGATTGTTTAAAGAAAGGGGTGTCCATAATGCATTTTGCTTAAATTATCTGAATCGTCGAAAAAAGAATGGAACAGTTTCTTCTTTGGCCAAGTAATCTTTTTACAATTAGTTTGACAAAACAAATTGTGATTCAGTTTAAGAGAGAAAACCATGGTGTATGAAAATAGCTCAGTTTGGCTGACAAAAAAATGTTTTACATAAGTGAACAAACATTAAGCCACAAATTATAAATATGAATAAATAACTGCACAGCAAATAAAGACAACACTACACAGCATTTTCCACCATTTACTCTTATTATCAAAAATAGTTTGATTCTTCTTGCAAAAACGGAAAGAGGGCATGGGTAAAGTACAGACTCAACATATACATCACATTGTTATTCTTCCTATGGCTTTAACCCTCCCTCCCACCAGAAACAAAATAAAACTACCGGACCACATTCACAGAAATGACACCAGGGTATACTACAAAACAGAAGGTGGTGCCATCCCATCTGTATCCAAACATTCCACCTGCAGTTTATAGAGGACACTAGTAACCATCCATGTACATGCTGTGTGCGAAATCAAAAACACTGTAAAGTTTATTTTCAGCGTTCCTGAGCACAGGGAAATGAGTCATTTTCACAGAGCAATGATCGTGGTGCACAGACACAAATTCTGAATTCTTAGGTCAGGTGCACCGAAGATCCCAAAAGCGGTCATTGGCTTCCCCTCTAATGAGTGCGCAATAGGAACTTATATCTGGGCATTTGAGAAACCGCAAGCTTGTAAATGCATGTATCAAGCACTTAAACTAATTTATAAAGTCAGGTTTTACATTTTTTTTTTTTTAAACTAGACGTGGGCTAGCTCACAAAAACCAATCATTGTAAATTACATTTAGGCTTTTTGTGTAGAGTTGACAATGGACAAATGTAATTTCCATTAGTTATAAAAGACAAGCAAAGGGGCAGAAATTGTACAAGAGCGATCCATACATGGAACAAGTATACAACCCTTTAGTTATCAGCTGTCAAAAATGTAATCTTTCACCAAGTCCAGATTCACCTTGTTACTGGCAGCTAAATGATTTCAAATCTAAAGTGTCACAAGATTCGTAATTCTCTATTTGTATTTTATTGCACTGCATAAAAAAAATAAAAAATAAATGGAATGGGTACTGTTTAAAACTTGAACAAAATTCAACAGTCTCACATAAGAAAAAGTATACTATTTAGCATCTTGCAACCAACTAAACCAGAGAATTATCAAAGCTGCGATTTGCAAAGTCATTATGGCTCTGTAAAAGGTAGGGGTTAAAAATCTCCATTAATTTGCTACTGTGCAATTGTTTTTAGGTCATCCTTCCATATCATGTTTTTCCAAAGCCTCGATAACACTGAAATTAACCGATCAGCCTAAAAGGTACTTTTCAAAATGTCTCACCTAACCCAATCAAGCAGATTGCTTAAAATAAAAAAGTAGGTGGGTAACAATGTATCTAAAGACGCAAGTTACACTTGCTAAGACATAACCTCCCACTGACAAGCATACATGTCAACATATTTATAAATATGAATGCCAAGAAGAGGGGGGCATCTGGCATTTTTTTCTGTAGCAGGTACAAAACGTTACTCATCTGAACTGAAAGCAGATAAACAATGCAGTTAATCCATTTTCACACGTAAAGAAACTGGTCTAACAAGAACTTGCCGGTTTTAAGTAACCATGTCAGAATGTTTGAGTGAGCCTTTGTATTAACCACAATTACACCTTGGTAGGCAACATCAACAAATAACACTTCAATGTTCCTGTGTCAATCACCTGTGTGTCCTTCAGCTTTAAAAGGGATGAATAAAGATAACAAATTACTTGGAATGGATGCCAGGTAGCATTATAAAGATATTGCAAGTGACCTTAAGTGTTACAATTCTTAAAATTGATTCAAAGAAAATCAGCCGCAAAACGTCATTGGCGAGATCAAAAGGTTCTCATGTTGGTGTGGTAAAAAGAGAGCAGAGTTCATTTTGTTCTAGTGTACAATAATAAAAACTATTTGCAAAATGCTTGTGAAATAAAGTCTGGTGGCAATAAAAAAAAAAAAAAAAGAGGGGGAGGGACAACAAATAATCATCGTAGACGTTATCACCAGTGTTCAAAAATGCCCAAGTCTAAGCTCCAATTGCCGCAAAAGCATTTACAAATGACATGCTCGTGGATGTTGGCTCCTACCATGCAAACTTAGATTCTTCAATTAGCGGCTGGGTTTCTGTAGAACACATTCTACATCACTCTATTAATACATGTTCATTGATTATGCACATAGCACGACTGAGGGTTTGGGGTGTGGAGCAACAATATTTTCCTTGCCAAAGATAGTTGTGTATAAATCATTTGCATCAGTATTTAAATATTACCCAGGGGGTTAAGAAAAAAACAACAACTCTGCAGTAGTGTAATACCGTAATGGTCACAATACAACAAGTTTGCTGGTCATGCTTATTCATAGTATGCTGTGTGTGAATTCAGCATGTGTTCACTCTAGTTTACCAGAATATCGTAGATTTACGCAGGACAAGAAACAATAACGTAGCTCATACCCACCTGCATCAACTCCTTTCCCTCGCAGACCCGCTTTCATACAATCCAGCCCCAACCCGTCTGTTCAAAATGGATATGTTCAAAGAATATGGGACATACAGTTTATGGATTATCTCTGTTACCAGCAAACTATTCCCCACTCAAACACTAACACATAACTTAGCAATAAACACACTTGATACAAGTGATCTATAAAGCAAGAGCTCCGGCAAGTTAAACAATGAACCATAGCTGCCATAGAATGTGTAGCTACTTCCCCTAAACCCCCTTTATCCATCCCCGGGGAAGGAAAATATGACAACCAGTTCAACAGTCATATCTCATGTCTATAGCTTCATCCAGACTCTTCTCATCGTGTGTAGTTGCAGCCAAAAATGTTGCTACTGGGGATCCCGCTGTTACGTTAATGACGCCAGAGCTAGTGCCAGCGGCACGCACTGCAATGCTGGTCACATTAATACCCAAAGTAAGCCTGGTTTGCTCAAGAGCCTTTTCAGGCACAGCAAAAGCCTCCAACTTCTTCTCTCCATTCGCCATGTACGAGTTTTGGCAGCCGCGGCATATACAATCCAAGCAAGCTTTTCGGTTAGAATAACAAGGACAACGCTGGCCACGGCATGTAAGTACACTTGGATTTTGGGTGGCCCGACCACATTTGCAACCTTTTTTCTCTTGGGGCTTTTTGTACACAGTTTTGGTTGGGCTTCCTGGTATCATGTTATTGCAGGTGGGAATTTTCACTTTCACTTTATCTTTAGTCTTCAATGTTCCCGGTTTAGACTTAGGGTGTGATTTCTTAGACAAATGATCTGGATTTTTCTTCAGACTTTTAGACAGAAATAGTGTTTTGCCTATTTTGGGTGTCGAACCCCCATTAGGCACAGTCATGGGTTGTAGGGATATTTTTTCCCGCTTCACCATCACAGGAGCAGGGGTGCCAGGTGTTGGACCACACAAAATAGTAGAAATGGGCAAGGGCTGGACCTTTTCACTATCGCTTTCAGAGCGCGAGCGCTTTCGGTTCAACTTGGCGATCTTGGGTGTGGCAGAGGTGTATGAGATTCCATGAGGGGACGTATGGGAGACAGACATGAAAAGGCTGTGATGACCAATCGTGTGTGAAGATAAATCAGAAAATGGTCTGCTGGTAACCTCGGCTTCTAAACTGTGGTGCAAATCGGAGTCGCATACCTCTGAATTAGAAACTGTTTCCAAACTACGAAGCACTTCCTCCACACTAAGCAACAAAGAGTCGCCAGGTTTGATATCATCATCAAATGCACAAATATCCATATCCTCTGTGCAAAGGTCACTGGCCGAGACTGCATCACAGACACCCTGCATGCTGGAAAGCTCTTCGGTTTTTAGGTCATCTCCAGCACTACTACAAACATCAATTGTGTTTGAATGGTCAGGGGATGGGATATTTACAGACAGCTCATCCACTGAAAGCCCATTGCAGTTAGGTAAACCGTTGACAGAACAATCAATATCTAAACTGTGGGTAATGTCTGGTAACTGTGAAGAGCTTGCTTCCGATTCACTCGTAAGTTCCGAAGTAGATGGAAGCGGGGAATGTGACAAGCACATGGCCAAAGTAGTCTCTTCAGGTTTTTCAGCCTCTTGAAAAACTGAGCCATCCCTCAACAAGGCCAAAATGTCAGCAGAGCTGTCCACTGCATCCAATATGTCCTGCGCCAAAGGAGTTTGAGTGATATACTCGCACAGCTTCTTATAGCAGCTCACCAATATACTCAACTGCTGGTTTTCTTCAAACTGATCGTAGTCTTTGCACCAACTGCATGAAGGCTTCATCATCATCTTCTTCCCCTTACAAGCTTTGCAAACATAATGTTGACACGTTGAGTTGATGGGAGCAATTGGATCTTGTAGCAGATTTCCTAGAACAAAATGAAAAAAATGACAAGTTAGATTGGAGTAGGGTGACTTTCTCACACTATTGAGGTGCTCATTTCATGAACACACACACACTACTGAAGTGCGGCCCTATGTGAGCTAACTCAGTAGGTCAGAAAAGTTACTATACCACAGATAAGACGCCAATGACTCCACATAAACTGATCTACACCCCCAATCTGAGGTCCCACAATTAACATGGGGAAAAAAAACGAAAATGAAACACGTTCGTACTCCAGTACCTCCCAATCCTCCATAAGCAAACTAGAATGATGAACAGCCTCAGAAACTAAACAAGTGTGGCCAAGTGATAAACATATTAATATGAACGTAAACAGACAATTATGTAGTACTTGGATAATTTCAGCACAACTACGGGTGCGTCTCCCTCGCTTAAGAATACCTTCTGCTTAACCGTTTAGCTGCTGCGTGCCCCTTCTTTGAACAGTCGGTGTGCCAGCGTAGTCAATTTACAAAACATATGAATGTAATCCAACAACTGAGAGTAGTGGGGTGATATTAATTTGGGGTTCCCACGCCAGAAATGACAGATACTGTGGGTTTTGCTAATCCAATGAAATGCAGGAATATCAGGGTATTACTATACTGATTTCGAGGAATCACGAGTTACCACCCACGAGTCACTTCAATAAATTCATATAGTAACTGCTCAATTGTGGCTTGTTCTCTGTACGGCGGTCAACCAGTTAAACTGAGTGCCACCTTCAGATGGGTGGCTCGCCCTGGAATTTTGATTCCGTTACTAGACAAATTAAAAATCCCTACACGCAGAGAAAGGAGGACTGCTCTTTTTATAGTTACGTCCAAAAAAATATAAACTGCTTATTCCAGAATGACTACTGAACAGCCCCAGTTGGCCTGCACAAAAAAGGTACGGAAATTTGTACGCGATTAACCATGGATCACATCATCATACATGCTTGATTGATGATGTTGAAGAAGAAGAAAAAGAAAGCTTTCGTTGCTATATCTTGTGGTATTAAGTACAATGATAAAAGAAATGTCACTGCCTATGTACAGATTTAAATGGACAGAAAAGTGGTTTATCCCTAGGGATAATGAATATCAAACATACAATGAATGTATACAGATGTGCTGCTAACCCTTTTCATACAAATTTAGGCCACAGAGTGAGCAACGACATGACTGCAATCAAGGTTTAAATAAAAAGGTTAAAATGATTCTACAACATTCATTAGCAGCCGTAACATGCTTATTATAAACTATTTTTAAGTTAGCTCTAGACTGAAAAGCAAACCGTGAGGTGCCCAACTTTTCGGTCACCATGTTCCCACACGAATAAAACAGAAGCATCGTTTGCAGCAGAGAAGCAGTTTAACACTGCAATATAGAATAAACCATTACAGCGGCATAAATGCATAACTATTTTAAGGCTACCAGTCTTAAAAGTCACATAAAAACTCCTGGCCCCTTGGTCCACGTTTGCTGTTAAGAAAAATTGAATTTGCCAACACACTTCAGTGATGCAAACAGGATATCATCGACCAACTGTGTTGCAGTGAGTATACACCTGGAGAAAACTTCACACCCCAATAATATGCTTAAGCCATACTTTCGACTCCAAAAGTGATAAACAGATTCGCTCCCGCGCCTACAGTTCACAGGCTAAACCTGTATTTGCAATTTGTGACAATATAGAAAACAGAACAGACAAGATGCAGGGACCTTCTGGTGGTGAGGTAGTTGCAAGGACCAGTAAAGTCTTATACAGGGTTATGTCAATATAGTATTCAGGAGAAAAGTTTGAAACTGACAAAGATTGTATCTAACAAGTGAAAGCATCTTTGAGAGAAAAAAACAGAACTGTCAAAGGAAAGACGTTTCGCAAATCTTCAGCATAAGTGACACGGGGACACATTTCAGTCCTTCACCCTTGGTCGGGCATTTTTTAATAGACATTATTCTAGGTTTAAAATATTGAGACAGGTTACTGACAAAAAAAAAACACACAAAAAAAAAAACAGACACATTTTTGTGAACGATTACTGACCAAAATGTGAATCGTTTTATTTGGTTATTCCGTGTACACTAAATAAACAGGTAATAGGCGTGGAGTCCTGTAAATTTAACACGCCAAGGCCAAGAAAAAATAACAGGAAAATATGGAGCGCCCTGGAGGCACTATAGATCATCAAAATAAACGCATAGCAAGAGGTGTCCGGATAGCCTCACCAGTAACTCACATTACACAGTGAATCTATTTACAATGTAAGACCAGAACATGATGCCTAGAAAGCTAACAAGAGATCGTTACCATGGTAAAACTATTGCACTTTCATTAGGACTACCTGCAATGCACAACAAGCACTAACTGTTTTAAGTATTTTGCAACTTAGACTGGGAATTTACGAGCAAAAGAGCAAGGTACTCAATTCCAATAGAAGAACTAGTAAAAGTAAAATATCTAGTTAATTTGATAAAATGATTCTGTGTTTTTTGTCGCCGATTTTAAGTATTATGAACAGTAAAAGATGCGTTTTTGTAGTAAGTGCAGCATCTCTTGGAGGTACCGCACTGTGCGTGGCCTGAGCCTTAACAGCAGTGATACGAGGACTGCCACTGACCCATTTCTTCCGACTTGCGTTATACTGACATCAAGAGAGATGCGTAAACAAAGTGCCTGGCTAGGCCACGTGATGTGAATGGGTGCCAGGCTCGACTCCCTTTAAGGAAACTACTTCGCCGATGGAATTGGAGAGATTAGTGTCCCAGAAGAAACCACAACTGCAGGGGAGACTATTGCAATAATAGGGGAGCGAATTAAACTGGTACAATATTTAAAGGGATTAGGATGGTATAAACACAGGACACCAGCAGTTAGTATAAAGTGGTCAATAACCAATTTCTCCCATATACGTACATTTTAAAGATATACATACACGTCTATATGAGCGGAACTGCCTTTCCAATCAAACGTGTAATAGAAAGTCGAATTTCTGCGCTAACAAAGTAAATCGACGCACTTAGAACAACACCTATACTGCACCAGCACGGTGAAGAATCGGTTAAACGGCCGTGTTTTAAGTGGGCACCGTTCAAGTCAAAGGGGCGTCTAACAAACAAAATGTTCGCCGTGACCCCGACAGACAACCTTTTCTCGTGATACCAATGCTAAATAAACGAAAAGCACGAGCAGGCCACTGAGACCAGAATCATAACACCGACTTCACGACAAATTCTAAGAGATTATCTTTAAGAGGAGAAGGGGGCAATCCTGCATGCCATGGCAAAAGCCGATTATAAAGGCTTAAAGTTTCCAGATAAAAAAAAAGCATTATAGTGCAGAACTGCATGAAATGCAGTGGGGCAGGAAACTTCTGGTAGAAGTGCTTCGTGGGTTAACTATCCGTGGAGGAGCCGCTCGACTGTTACCGAGGCAACCAAGCGTGCCGCTGTGCCTGGGCGAAGAGACTTGTACTGTCCCATGCTAGACAGCCTGAAAGAGGGGATAATCGAGCATTTCAGCCACGTAGTACAAGCCGTCCCTGTGAGTGGGTTAACCCATCGCCCACTGCTACCAGGAAGGATGACATCCGGGTTCAGCAAACAGTCACTCCTCTAAAAAGATTCTGAACTAGTTTCACGAATGCTGCCTGGTCACAATGCGCTGCTGTCAGATACTGTGACTAGACCCCAAGAGCACAAACATTACAGTTTGTTGTTGTGTGTCAGCAGAGCCTGGTGTGACGCAGCAGCCCGTGCACAACGGACACACCCACTTCCTGCACATCACTCCGCCACAAGACATCCCACACTAGCTAACGCGTACACACAGCCCTAGAATCCACGGCATGCAGTGTTCTCCGCGCCCAAACCAGTGAACAGCTCTCGCTATTCCAACACCAGCTCAAGACGACCCCCCCCCCCGTCTCTTTCTGCTTCATATTTCCCCAACCCGTAACCTCCTGCACCATCCGCCTTCTAGCCCTACAAAGACATCTTCAAAATGCAGTCATACTTCGGACATAGCATCCATGCAGCAGCCACCTCATGCACAGACGCACGTATATTCACTGCCTAATACAGTGAGCACATTCAATGCAATGTTCATACACCCCCGGTACAAGCCACACGCCGACCCCTGGAAAATAGCTACAGAGCGTCTGCCTCTAGACCGAGCCAACCTAAGTACCGCCATGGTCGACCAAAACATACATTAACGTGACGAAACTCAGTGCACAAAAACCACTGCAAAAATTCCTTGCACAAAGGCGTACGTGAGTGTGTAATGTCACGATACCTTTGGATGTCAAAAAATCGATGCCAAGCATCCCGTCTTCCCCAAAACAGACCGTAAACAGTTGAGAATGTGATCTTACCGCACACACAGCAGGCTAGAGATTGGCGGAAGAAGGGCAGCACTTTGTTGATGTCAGAGAAGTGCTGCGGGTCCCCGGGCTGATAGTGGAGCACCAGGCGGCTCGCGGAAATGTAGAGAGCAGTGGCATTCACCGGGTTCATTGCAGACGCCGCGGCACCGAGGGATCCAGGAAAAGAAGAAATTTAGAGTTAGGCGGAGAGCGCCGGGCCCCGAGGGCAGCCCGGGCGGCGGCGCCCCATGCAGCAGAGGGCGGGGGCTCAGCACCCTCGGGGCGGCGGGTCTGCTAGGCCCCCGGTCATAGCAGACCCCAGGCATCCATGGTCCGCAACCCCCGAGGTGGAGGCCCTTCGGCCCGGGGAGTTCGGGGGCGGCCTCTAGCCGCGCATCCTCTGTGGCAATAGCCGCTCTTCCGTTGAGAGACGCGCCGGCCGGCAAGGCCAGCCGAGCCCTCCCCCGCGGGCCTCGGCGTCAGGCGCCCGTCACATGAGCCCTACGGGAGGAACCGCCCGCTTCCTTTTCCCGCCTCCTCAGTGGCAGCCGTTGGCCTTGGCGGAGCAATCGGCTTCCCGTTCTTTTTCCCGCTCCTCTCGGTCGCTGAGTGATGCGGCTGCCACAAATCGCCGTGAGCGGAATCCCTCCGCGTCCGTTTTTCCTTCTTTCCTTCCGTGCGAAAAGGGACGCAGTCACGTGAACAACCGTCGGCCTGCGGGAATAAATATTTCCAGGGCCAAATAATGACGCCAAAAACTGAAAAAGAGCCTGTGTGGTGGTTATAAAAACGATAACAAGCAGTACCCGGCTGCCCCCTCCCCCGCAGGCGCACCAGTGACCCCCCCCCCGTACACTCCCCTCGACGCAAGGCCTGCGCACTAAAAAATTAGCTCTCGAGAGGAAGAACGCATGCGCTAAACTACGCTAGTCACGAAGTCTTTCTGAGAGCGTTTCAAGCCTCGCTTTAGACTTGGCTACACCTCATCCTCTGTTAGGTCCCTGAATTGGATTGGTGATTGGGAGCGGAACTTCCATAGCTCTCGCATAAATGTGATTAGCGCGTACAAATTGTCCAACTGAACGTGGGTGATCTCGCGATATTGATGTTTATCACTGTCCAAGACCTGTAGTTATTTAAATATGTACCAAAACTATCGAGAAAGGTGTGTGTCACTACTTTTCTGTTAACAGTATTATACATTTTTCAAGTGACACCGAAATACATTTGATTCGTTTCTTTTTGAGGTATCCGACTACACATTTGCTTATCACTGCAGGTTTACTTGTATAAGCACCGTGTAGCTTGTGCTCGTATTCTGTTTTCTCTTGTGGAATTTGTTTGTGTGATTGAGAAGTATCACTGGGACCCTACGGCAGCTACCTGCGTGTTACCTGGGGGCTGTTTAAGACATACCAAAAGACGTGCTGTCTATTTTGTTGCTTTGAATTTCCGACTTGCGTTTATTTGAGGTGGGTTATAGGACGGTCATGCCAGGTTACTTACTGCTAATTTTCACTATCTTTAGTCCCTGGAGTCCTGGTTACAGTCATTACTTTTGAGAGTGTTCCAACCCCTCTCAGTATAAAGAAACAGGATGTACGGCACACTCATGGGTGTCTAAGGCTTGCGTACACCAAGCTACTTCATGTTATACCAAGTCCAAATTGAAAGCCAACAAACAAGGTAGGTCAGTTCGTAATGACTTTCTCGTGGACTCCCAGGAGTAGTATAGTCAATACTCCTTCACCAAAGAAATGATCCTCCTGTTTAACATTCTGAATTCTGTAATGTTTGACTAAGGTAGTATTTGAAGCTCATGTAGCAGCCCTACATTCATCTGTCAATCTGCGCAAGAGGTAGTCACTCCACAAGTAGAATGTCCTTGGATGCCTTCAGGTATAAGACTTCCGACAATGGAATTAACACTAGAAATAGTGGAACAAATCTATTTGCTTATAGTAGTATTGGAAGCCTTGTCCCCCTGATTAGACCCTCCAAAAGTCACTAAGAGATGTTCAGACTTAGTTAGATCCAAGTACTTAGTCACAGCCTGTTTGACATCCATGAAGTGAAGTTTATGTTCTTCTTCAGAAGAAGAGGAAAAGAGGAATGAAAGGAAAATTGAGATACACAGACCGCAGCGATTCAAAGAGGACCCTCTGTAAGGCTCTCAGGGACAGATCACAAATATGAACAGATTTTTTTTTAACATGCCTAGATTTGGAAAAAAACTCTTCAACAGTCTTTGACCCAACAGAGTATCTTTACTGAAGCCCTACGGTTCATGGAAGCCTTGGATAGAGGCCCGTTAGAGTGCTAGATCCTAATTAAAACCATCTAAGAAGAATGGAAGCACAGAAGAGATGCCACACGAAAGTGGAGCAAGAGAAAGGGGTTGATACTACCACTGAAAGACACCCCAGTGCTTAAAATAGGCTGTAAGAATAAAAGCGGTGTCCTCGCTGTATAGGAAAGCGCAAAGGTCCTACTATTCTTCATTTCCCCTGAACTTCTGATTATGTAGGAGTTCTCTCTTATGTAAGCTTTGTGCGACCTTATTATTTTTCTTCAGAAAGTTTAATTTGTGAGACCTAGCTTCTAGCTTGTTGAGATTGCTACATTTGTCCCGCGGAAGAACCTGATAAGTTCTTGTCTTTGAGGGTCGAAACCTTGACCAATATGTCTCAACCATATGTTCTTTGGATGAAATGTCTCTTCCCAAAAAAACTATGATTAATCCAATCATTAAAACTGAAATAATTCAGATTTTTTTCATATTTTTGCAAGCAGGGACCCTTGTGTTTACCTGCCAATTTGTTGCATTTTCTTGAATAGTTGCCTTTGGAACACTTGTTACAATACAATCTTTTCCTGTGCAGACGTTTCAAAGAGGATCTTAATTTCTGGGCTCTTTATTCCGGAAAGCAAAGTCCGGTTCCGTAGAAGGCTCCAATAAACATCTTGTCTTGCTGAGTGAGTAGGTTGCATTTCCTGAAGTTTATTAAAAAGATCGTGGAGTACTAGAGATTACTTCATTACCTGCTATCACCTTAAGGATTCTTTCTCTGAGTATGCCTGCAGTAGCTAGTCATCCAGGTAGGGGAATACATCCCACCTCTGTAAATGTAGGTTGGCTTCTAGAGGAGCCATAATTTTGGTGAAGACTGTCGGTGCAGATTTTTTTTTAATATAACTCTTTTTGTTAAAGACAGGTAAACAGCTTTTCGGTAGGTAAACGATATACGTAGGTAAACAATATAGTCAGTTGGAATGGTTCCACGAATTGCAAGACATAAACTACACAATGCTTTCCTTATGCAATCATTTAGCTACCGCTTTTAGAAGAACTGGGTGGAGCCATCAGCCTTGAAATGAAATAGAGTCATTGCCAATATTACCCCTGTAGTTATTCAAGGACCCCCAGATTTTTAATAAATAATTTCAGGGAACAGCCTATTACTTCATAAACCACCCTCTCAGCCAACATGCACCAATCCATGTCCCTTCGCCAAACACCCACCCACAGTGTCTGTTCTGCCCCCCCAAACTGCAATGGTATGTTTGGCAATCATTAGGCCTAGTGTCCACAAAATGTGCTTCATTCGGGTCATGTTCGTTTCACTCTATATATTAAGAAGACATCATTTTGCAGTTGCAGTCATGGACCCCCCCCCCTCCCTGTTACTTCACACATGCATACTACTACCCCCTCCCAAAAGTCCCACAACACGGGACAGTCCCACATTGTATGGTAAAATGTGCCTGTACCATCACATCACCTATGGCAAGTGTCAGTAGTGGTCCTACCCATCTTTATCAGTGTAGTTTGTGTGTAATAGGAGCGATGCAGTATTGTTATGTGGGCGAGTCAGAAGCCCTCCCTGATATCCCCTTCTCTAGTGGATGCGAGTGCCTCCACCCACTCATCCTTACCTAACTCGTCCAAACCTTGTGCCCACTGGTCCCTTAGGTGTTGCAGTGTATCAGGCGTGTGTGGTTGAGTAGTTTCTTGTATGTCAAGGAGGTCGCTTTATGTGTCAGTACTCGTCAAGCAGTCGATCCTCCAAGGGGAGGCCAGAAAGACCTCTGATCCCTTTCCCAATACTGTTTTGAGTGCGTGGTGAACAAGTATGTATCTGTATACCTCTGTGGGGACCAGGGTGTTGTCAGATTGCAATTTCGCCCAAGGGATAATGTCCCCCTATGCCCAAAGATCTCCCACCCGGGAGAGACCTATCAGGTCCCATTTGTCAAAGCCCCGTTTTGATCTCAGGGTGACGAAGACTGCTGAGTCTAACAAGGGGGTAGCCTGCATGATTTTGCACCTACATCCCAGTGCCTTCAAGGTCTTTAACCAGACAATCACCACCATACCAGTAGGACCAATGAGGGATGGGTTCTGACACCGGGTGCCTGACCAGGTTCTGTGAATATTGAGGTGGAGTGACCTACAAATGAGAATCTTAACCCTCTGGAACCTTTAGTGTGTGGCATGTGTGGCATTTTGTAACCCCATCTGTTAGGGAGCAATAGGTGCTACCTATCACATGGGTCTTCTGGAGAAGAACAGTGTTAGGTGAACAGCTTTTTATGTATTGCAGTACTACCCCAAACTGCCTTCCCCCCCAAACATAACAGAGTGCCTGTCGCCCCAAATTAGGTCTAGAACTAAGTTAACTGCGTAAACGGCCTGGTCTGCCCCAACCCCAAACAAAGCTTTAACCTGTTACCAGTTGGACCCCCCATCAGCATTTCATATTTATGTAGTCACGATGATGCCAGCAGCCAGTTCCTCATCATGTGATTTCTTGGTGCAGATTTTTATGCCAAATGGAAGAATCTGAAACTGACAATGGTTGTTCTGAATAGTGAACCTCAAAAACTTCGTGTCCCTTCCATATGAATATATAAAGATAAGCATCCATGATACCCACCATTATGAGGTATGAGTTGTTTTGAATCAAGGGAAAGATCCTTTGAAGAGTGTCCATTTAGAAGGTGATCTCTTTGACCTATATGTTCAAGTGTCAAAGGTCTGTGATCATCCAGTACTCCCCTGAGGTCTTGGGAACAATGGTAACCATGGAGAAAAATCCTTTTCCTCCCTGCAACAAAGGTACTGGACTATTGGATTTTTCTGTAGCAGTTTTAAATATCTGCCTCTATAGCAGCCTTTTTGGCCAGATTCCCTGGAAAGGGCATTATTATATCCCATTGGAAGGAGGGGAAGAGATGAAATCTATCTGGTATCCTTCTGATACTATTTGTCTCACCAACGTAGCAGAGGTGAATGCTTCCCAGACCTCGTTGAGATGAAGACTCTGACCTCCAACTTGCCACGCCAGGCCATTTTCCTGATAGGATCGTTTTAGGGTGAATAGGCTTTGTCCCCCTGGTCTTCCTTCCCTTAAAAGCCTTTGCACTGGATCTCCTGGAAAAGGAAGAAGGATGCTGACTACATCAGCCCCAACCTTCCTTGCAATGAGAAGACTTAGCAGAAGGAGATGCATTCTACAGGAAGGAGGAAGGTTTTCTCTTGTCTTTGAAAAACTTGTGGCTCTTTTCTTCCAACTCTATGCCATACAGCTTCACACATCCAAAGAGCATCATTAAGACTGTGGATTTCTGGGCAGCATCTGTATGCCACTCCCTAAGAAATACATCTTTCAGGGCTGCTACCATGGCATCCTGAGCCAGAGGAGAAGCCCTCACAACATGAATAGATATATCCAAGACAAATTCTATTGATTGTTTTATAGCTTCAAGAAGAGAGGTGCATCCCTCCGATTCTGCTGAAATAAGTCTTAAATGTAAGTAATGAGAGATTGGGAACAAAAAGCTGCATACATGTCAGCCTGCATGGCTAGATGGGATCCAGAATAGGCTTTCTTTAACAATGAGTCTATTTTCTTATTATTTTGACATTTAAAAAATACTTTCTTAAGCCACCGTGGTCCGTCCAACTAGATTTGCTACCAATTAACCTACAGGGACATACACCAGCATCATTTTGTTCATTTGATCAAGGGGGTAAAGTTTGGGCATGAAGCAAGAAATATACATTTTATATGGATTTTTCCATTTGCTACAAATTACCCCCTTGACAATGTCATGGTTAAGAAGATCCAGGGACCGAGCCTTGATAAAATGTCTTAAGGAGTCGGAGGAAACGCTTGGTAATTCTTCAGTAGGGAAACCCTTGTTAACGTTGATCCTGTCAAGAAATCCTAGATTTTTCCATTTGCTACAAATTACCTCCTTGACAATGTAATGAATAGAAAGATCAAGGGACCAAGCTCTGATAAAATGACTTAAGGGGTCGGAGGAAATGCTTGGTAATTCTGCAGTAAGAAAACCCATGTTAACGTTGATCCTGTCAAGAAAACCTCAGACAAAAATTCCTTCCCTATGTATTTACCCCCTTGGTTAGAAGGGATTGGAGGTACTGCATTCACAGTGTCTGAAATTGAACTTTCAGAGTTGGCCTGTAAAGGTGGTTTCTCAGGAGGAGGTTTTTTCAGAGATTGAATAGTTTCAATCATAATTTTCCTACTTGATTTCTTCAAGGAAGAATCCAACCTGCTCTTGTGACACTAAGAGGGAAGAGGAGAGGTCTCAGATGAGGAGGAAGAGGATTCAAAATGACGTTTCCTATGGCTACCAGGAGAGGAGTGTCTACTCTGATACACAACGAAGCAGCAGAGTGAAATGAGAACTTTCCTAGCTAACAAGAAGGAACATTTAAATTCTATTAAGGACACAGCTGGGAGGATTATGCATTTCTTTCTTCACTCATTATTTCACAGCAGTTTCAAAGATTAAAGAAAAAACTGTAAATACTACAGTTCCCATGAACCAAAGGAGGAAGGTGTCCATGATAACTGATAATCAATCCCAACACAGTCTGAATATCTACAGCTATTCATGTTGCCCGTAGTTTTCCCTCATCTTCACTGTAGGAAGTTAAGTTCAAGCAGCTGCAGTCGGTCTTGGAGTCAGAACCTAGAGACAAAATGTACTCTGTTAAATCTTTCAAAAAAACTTACTTATAGTATGAACAAAAACAGTTCCAGTTCATAACAAACTACAGGTTAGCATTCCTGCAATCATGTCAATATTCATCATTTTCATGTCCTAATAAAATTTAATGCTAGCTCCAATGCAAAGTACATCAACTGGAAAAAGCAATCAATACACAGAAAGGTTACTGATAAATGCAATTGTATGTGACATCAAAACCAAATGTAAACCATATCATACTTCCTGTTATCCAAGATCAATGGGTGGGAAGCCATGTGGCAAGTATGCTTTGGGTGGGACAATCCTTGTTTCCCTCTCCTTAATATAATTGAAACTTTCCTTCTTGTTAAGTAGGAAATGTCTCATTCTATGTCAGGACTGGAGGCGAGGATTATGTAGGTTCAAAGCTTACTTACCACCAAGGTTAGGGGCTCATAAATAGGTTTGAAATAAAACATTTTAAAAGTAGATTCAGAGGACCAATCTGCTGCATTCATTATGTCCACCTACCTGAATGGCTTTGGAGGCCATGGCCCCCTTTGTCGAGTGGGCCCTGAAGAAGTGAGTATTAATCCCAGCCTCTGCCAAAATCCATCTTACTCACCTATTAATGGAAGGGGATGAAACAGCTTTGAATGGGTTCTTGGTGGCAATTAACATTTGTCTCTCACCCGGCGGTCTGATGTCCGCCGTCATCTCTTCATACGCTTTAAGGCATTTGACTACACAAAGTGTAGCTGAAGCCTCATAAGCTGGATAGGTTACTGACCTGATATTGGCTTTAGTCCTTCTAGAGATTGTGAACGTGATGGTTTGGATTGATGATGATAACAAACCAACTAATGTGACTAGCTGTCTGAGGGAAATTCTGCCTCTTCTCAGAATCTTTGACCATTCTTTCTAAATTTTGATGATCTTTGTCTCCACGAGGCTGATCATGGCTGACCTGGAATCTATGAGAAACCCCAAGAAAGTCATGGTTTGCGTCGGGGTCAGTTCTAACTCTTGACTGTTGATGACGAAGCCCTGAGGAGAGCAATAGTTGTGGTCAAGTATGACAAAAGTTGTGTACGTGACTGATCCATCAGGAGGGTGTTGTCTAAGTTGATAATCAACTGATTCCCTTCATCCTGAGAACCCCTCCACTGCTGGCTTGAGAAGCTTCATGAAGCATCACGGTGCTGACAATAGGCTGATTAGGAGAGATTGGAATTTGAAAATCTAACCCCTTCTTTCAAATCGTGGAAAACTGTGATGTTGAGGAAAGATTGGGGCTATGAGGTATGCGTCCTTGAGGTCCAGGTGCACCACCTAATCCCCCTGCTGTAAAAGGTCTCTGAGAGGTGAATCCCCCTCATTTTGAAGTGGCGGTATACCAGCCACTCGTTGAAGCCTCAAGCATTTATTACGAGGCGGAACCCTTTGTCCTTTTCTACTAAAAAGAGATTGCTTAAAAATCTTGGAGGGTGTAATACTGACCTTCAAATCGCCCCTTTGAGAAGCTGCTGTACTTCTGAATCGATCAGGTCCATGTCTTGCCTGGAAAAGAACAAGGGAATTAGCTTTACCACCTGAATCGGAGATCCGTAGAACCTGAATCGGAGATCCGTAGAACTCTGTGTGGCAGCCTTCTACCATCTCTAAGTCCCAAGGGTCTGGCGTGAACTCTGCTCACTTGTCAGCGAATAACCTAATTCTCCCCAAATTTTGCCCCTCACCAGAGAGTCCATCATCATCCGATTCACCCTTCCCTTTACTGGGGAGCCCTTCATCTGTGTCAAAGTCTGGGGCGACAGTATCACTGGTTTCTCCATGGAAGGCTTCCTCCTGGTAGTGTGCTTTTTTCAACATGCACACACTCTTATGGAAGGCCTCTCTCAAACAATCAAAGCCTTCCATGTGCCCTGTGTTACATTTCTAGGCACTATGGGTACGTGCACTAGACAGGCCGCTAGGCCCTGCCTCAGTGTCACCAAGGATCCCTGAGCCTCCAGAGACCTGGGTTATCAAGTTGTCTACCCTCTCCTGCAGGGGTGAAAGCGCTCTGGAAATGGCCTGTGAGAGAAGCTTGTCAACCTCTGCAGGAAAGTGACATGAGGTGGCATTGCTCCTTAGAGGCCATACTAGGGACGTACCAGTGGTCCCTACAGTACTCAATAATTGAGAAGAAAACAGAAAAACACCATGCAGCACGCTCGTAGGTAACACGCAAATCCCTATGAGTGCCTGGTTGTCCACAATACTATGTACAAGGATGATTATTTCTGGTGTCGAAAGGTGTGCAACTCCCCCAGGGCCCCTGATGCATCGAGAGCCTTAGAGGCAAGAATAGCCCCAATAAGATAAACTCAAACAGGCGGTGCACCACTAGACAAGCAAACCATTGGATACAGTAAAAAGAGAGTCCAGTACTCCAGTGGTAGTGATGAAGCAAATCTTCCTTTTAATTCTTTTCAAGTCCAATATTTGGTATTCACACAATTCTGTAAATGCGGCATATGGTACCAAAAATAGACAGCCAAGGCATTTCGCCCATCAACAAGAGGCCTTCTTCAGGGCAAAATGGTATCCAGTCGGTCACAATAATCGAAAATGCAGCAAGAATAGAGATGCCGAGAAAATACAAAATGTGTGATTCGGGCTAAGTCCGTAGTTGGTATCACGGTCATAGCGACCGTTGTAGTTGTTACGGGACCGGCGTTTACCAGGGAACTTACTGCCATAGCAGTTTCAGCAAGGGTTGGAGTGCGAGTGCCCCAGGGGTCTGAGTGCTGTTCCCTGTTTTTGCCCGGCGCACATCTGACATCTGAAAGGGTGCACCCCACTGCCTTGACAGGATCAACACTCTCAGAGTTCTCCGTCGGCGGGAAAGTACACCACCCAGCAGACCCACTTAGTATCAGAACAGTACCGTGCTGGAGCCGAAGCCTCATGGGTGCACGAAGAACACAGTTCAGAAGCAAATCTCAGCAATATATCAAAGGCACTCAAAACATAGTAATAAATTACCCCACACGCAATAACTCCACAGTTAACATGATTGAGAAATAAAGCAAGAATCTTATCTGACAGCCCTAAAGAAAAAGAATGGGCTATGGGCGGCATGAATATATATAGGCATTCGTACTGTGTTGAGATTTGTTATCAGTTGTCATTGACACCTTCTCCCTTTGGTTCATGGAATATGTATTGTTTAGTTTTTTCTTTAATCTTTGAAACTGCTGTCCAATAAAGAGTGAAGAAAGGAATGAATAATCCTTGCCTCCAGTCCTGACACGGAATTACACAGCGTCATAGAGCAAAGCAGAGGATAGAAGTTTCCTTAAGCCATAACAAGACACCGCCACTCTCGTCTCTAATAATGTTTAGCTGCAACCCCACATGCATGTCTCCCTCACCAGACTTTTAGCATTGCAGTATTTCCAGATACACTCGCCTTGCAAGACTGGTGAGAACATTAAACGGTGTGCTTCCTCCACATCCAAGGCCCAACAGAGGATGCCCTGAGGGCAGGGCAGGGGCAAGATTCCAGGCCCCATGCCTACCTCCTCCTTGTTTCATTCTCTGGGCAAGGGAAAAACAGTAGGTGACATAGGGAAAGTAAGCCTTATACATCCAGTGGTGGGTGCACTCTGTTTTACTTCCTGTTTTTTCTCCTGCGAGGGGTGGGACCACCATCATATATAATGACTGGGAAAAGGACAGAGAGACGAAGGGATCATTTTGACTGCACCTGTAAGGCAAATCTTTTTAGTTTTGGGTTTATAAAGTCAACAACTTGCCTTTCAGTACTAGTTTCTCTTAACTACTTGTGAAGGGACAACAAGCTCTATGCCTTTGTTTTCTGCTGTTGCATTGGCATCTATGTGTAAGCCTCCAGGTACCTCCAGCCTGGATGTTACACAAACAAAAGGAGGGCTGATTGCCCTTTAAATGTAGCCTTGTTTTGGGCCCATATGGAAGTGGAAAAAAGAATAAAAAGCTCTCTCACTGCCTGCAGGTTACACCTTTAAACAGACAACACACAGGTACTGTTGAATGTGTCTCAGTGTCAGCAAATTACACCAGGACAAATTTAGGATATTTTGCTGGGATAAGTCCAGATTGTGGGTCCAGCTCAGGAATAGCTGCCAGATGTGGACGAATCCACCTCACTTCCTCCATTACTTGTCCGGATTAACGTTTAAAGTGCCTTCAGAATGGAGATGAGAATGAAGTGGTCGAGTAGCATGCCATCTATCTCACCCACATTTAGTGGGTGCTACTTGCCACCCACCTTCCTTTCAATCATGGATAGAGTTATCACCTTTGCCACAAGGACATCTCACATCCTTGTTCCAATCATTACTTCTGAGGTACACTAAAGCTTAGCTGACCTTCATTAAATAATAATAAGAAAATAAAGATTAAAGATTTAATGTTTCATGATAACCAAATTTATAATGTTAAGACATTATTAATCCGGCACCTCACTATGAACATAATGCCCCAAAAAACTTTCTCCAAGTCCAATATTATTAGTTGTGTAGTGTCTAACAAATGTGTGAGAGGAGACCCATGTAGCAGCTGCACATATTTCATTCAAAGTTGTCCATTGAATTTCTGCCTTTGAACCACCTTCTCCACATTCACTCTGAAAGTGCAATATTAGATAAGGAATAAGCAGTTGATATGGTAGAACAAATCCATCTTCTAAATGAGCAGTTAGATGCCTTTTGTTTAGTTTATTTGGTCCAAACATACCAAACAAATTATCTCATTTTCTAAAGCTATTAGAGCTTCCAAAGGAAATTGGGGCAGTTCTCTTTAGATCAAGTAAAGGCCACAATTTATCCTGCTTAGAGGACAAGTTAGGAAAGAAACTAGAGACAATGGTCCAGGTTCTGATACGTGTCATGGAATGCAGCAGCCAAAAATGCTGCGCTGCTCTGTGTTGACAGACAAGGAGAAAGCATGAGAGCACCATATTCCATAGCACGGACACTGATTTCAGCTGCTGAGCGCGACCCACACACCTTAACGCCATAGTGCTAGAGTGTGTGCGTGAGTCTAGCATAGGCTTTGTACGGGCCTTACTGTACAAAATACTACCCCTAGATAAGTGAAAAACCTTTTCTTATTCTGTATGTTGCTGTACAGCGCAGAACACATGCAAAGTAAAAAAAGGCACAGAGAAATGAAAACTTCAGCAGCGGCCACCGCAGATCTCAAGGGGAGGGGCAGGGGGAACAGAGGTGGAGTGGGGGATGCAAATAATAAAAAAAATATAAACTTACTTCTCACACCGATGCCACCGTCTCCTGCCGCCTTGCTCCTCTTCCCTCAATGTGGTGTCCCAGCATTCACTGGGACACCAGCACAGGCTCCTCAGCAATCCTGGCACTACTTTCATGCTAAACTTAGCATGAAAGAAGCACCAGGATAGGTCTAAGTTGCATGGAGTGCTGCTCAGACCCAACCATGGGGTCTGTGCATTTTCTCCAGCCCACCTGTGTACACAGCCAAGTTAGAGAAACCTGCGATGGCCGGCCAAACACACATGCACACTTAGGTGCATTCTCTCTTCCTCCTGTCACCTCCCGTGGCCCAACCCCGCCCCTCTATGCACGTCTGGCCTAGCCAGCAGATGAAAAATAAAGCGATACTAAGCTATTGTTTTATTTTTCATCTGCTGGCTGTTAGGCAGGGGGCAAAGCCGCTCCGCCATTGCGGAGGAACCTTCCATGGAAAACGTTTCTCTGTTTAACGCCTGCTTTTCAGCAGTGTTTATTTATGGCGTTAAACCCTGTCTGCTAATGGTAGTGAATAGGGTTTAGCATGAAAAAGCATGGGTGGTATCCCAGGTACGCCCATACTCCACCTATGTAACGCCCCATTGGTGCAAAGTATTGCAAAGCAGCATTTCGTGCTTTGCGTTACTTTTCCATACAAACCAACGCAAATATCAATTTGCACTGGTTTGTGAGTCCCCAAAAAGCTTTAGCGTCAGTTTAGCATATAAAATGTAACGTTAACCCGACTCTAAACCTTTGTAAATCTGGGCCAACATTTCTTGTTCTCTGTGAAGCTTAGTAGATGCTATGGAGAAGAAAAGCAGGATTATGTGTCTGCACAGTACTTTTCTCCATCATTCTCAAAAGGGATACTTGCGCAATAAAGCACCCAGTTCCTTAATCATTCTAGTAGATGTTATTGCTGTCAAGAACTGCGTTTTCATTGTTAAATATGTCAAATCTTTAGAACTACAAGGTTTGAAAGGTACACCCTGTAAAATTAGCTATACCAATGGTATATAACAAGGTACATTGCTGACTTTACTATAGGCCAAGGAATAGAGAAATCCTTCATCTGTGTGTCTACCAAACTCTCATTCTGGGTAATGCCGCCGAAAGGATTTCTGAAAGCTTTAATTGCTGACGTGTGTGCTTTCAATGCAGATACTTCTAATTTTTTCTCAAAATAATCATGCGGAAACTGAAGGATGAAAGAAATGCCACAGTTCACTTGAGACAGAGATTTTAATTCACAACAGTAGTCTAAATTCTTCCATTGTTTTGAGTAGGAGTTCAAAGTAGACAGACAATGCGATTGTTGAATGATCGCAACCAGATGGGCTAGAACCACTTTACTCTGAAGGCGTATCCTCTCAACTTACAATACAACAGTTTCAACTTCGAGAGAAAACACCCCAGAACTCAAACAAGAAAAGGTGTTAAATGATTTTTCCAGTGAGGGTACAGAGACATTCATTTTTACAAAGAGAACTATGATTGTCAAGGCCCAAAGAGTAACACATCTATCACCTCAGCTGCTTCATACTGAAGTTTTAAAAGCAGTCAATGAATCAATGTAATTGAATGAAATGCATAAAGAAGATTTTGAGGCCAAGGTATTGGCATCCACTCCAGAGTCTCTGAAGTAGGAACCAAAGACTAGGACTTGTGCATTTGTTTGCTGTCTTGAGAGGCAGAAAATCTAGGTAGGAATCCCAAAATTTGTGTCATATTGTTGCAAAGATCATTTGTGATAAAGAAAGATCCTGAGGGGACAGAAACATTCAGCTCTGAGGATGCACTTTCAGATTGCCTTTCTCTTTGATTTGCATTACTTTCTATACTTTCTGTTTATTAGTATTACATAGGTAATACCTAACAGTAATAATGATATACTTGGATCATCAGCATACATACAGCTATTTTCTTACAAAAGTATAGTATGGAATTTGATTACTCCCCTAATTAAGTGTTCATTTCTAATCACTCAGTGCTTGTACATCTGGTCTCCAGATCTTTTGATGCTTGCAATAACATACCCCCTTTTTTATACATTTCTTTCGCTGCTCCCACACAACCTCCCCTGACATTATACCAAATACTTAAGGGGGCTCTGTTTTTCCTCTAGTTTTGTGCTATGTCCCTCTTGGCAGTGAGAAATCCAATACCCGCCAGTGTGAAAGAAAGTCAAGAACTTTGAACCACAGTTTGAGGTAATACACTAAAGATAGCCCAGTGCCTTCACCTCCAGCATTTAAACCCCAACAATGCGTTTTAAATTCATAGGCCCTCATTACGACCTTGACGGTCGTTGTAGAAGTGGCGGTAATACCGCAAACAGGCCGGCAGTAAAAAAATGAAATTACAAGCATGACAGTTACCACCATGCCAAACCGCCACTTCTACAGTCCGACCGCCAGGGTGGTAACGACCGCTGGGCTGGAGACTTCGGTCTCCAGCCTGGCGGCCGTCACTAGACCTGCAGTGGTATCACGACCCCGCATACCGCCATGGATTTCGTGGGGTTCTACACCGCCACGAAATCCATGGTGTTTGGCACTATCAGTGCCAGGGAATTCGTTCCCTGGCACTGATAGGGGTCTCTCCCACCCTCCTCCCCCTCCCAGAGTCCTCACCCCAACCCCACGACCCCCCTATCACCCCTCAAAGGTGGCCGGACTCCCTCCCACCCCCCCAAAACATTGACACACACAACTCCCACCCCCTACACGCACGCTCACACAACTACTACACATACACGCAGACATACACACAGACATACACGCACACATGCACACAGACATATACGCACACATTTCCCATACACACACCACACCCCCGCATGCATACACGCACTCACACACCCCTCTACACACTCACATGCACACCCCCATGCATGCACACAAAACACAACAACCCCCACTCCCCCACCCCCCTCCCCTAACGGACGATCACCTTACCTTGTCCAGTGATCCTCCGGGAGGGAACGGGATCCATGGGGGCTGTCTGCCGCCAACTCCCCGTCACCATAACACCACCACGCCGAATCCTGGGTTGTGATTCGGTGGGCGGTGTTCTTGTGACGTGGCGTTTGGAGGTGGAGCAGCCTCCACTTCACCGCCGACCGCCAGTATGGCTGCTGGCGGTTCTCCGTCCGGGAAATGGCAGGGGGCTGCCAGCAGTCATAATACGCTGGGCAGAAAACCACCTGCAGTGACGGTCTTCAGCCCGGCGGTACCTCAAGACCGCCGAGGTCCAAATGAGGGCCATTGTGTCCCATAGGAAGTCTTATTTGGAAATATTCAATCAAAGTTTATAACACAATTATGCCTCATTTGTAGTACATCAAAGTATATCATTTTGTATTTGTAATTCATTCTTATAAGTACATGTACATCAATATCCATGCATCCAGCAAAATCCAAACAGCCAACACATTTCAAAGAAAATCCTCTTAAGGCTGTAGATAGAAAGAAGGATAAAAACATATCTTGGAAAACTGTTTTAGACCCTATAGAAATTTACATTTTCACTATAATTTTACAGCTTCATTTACTAATACACTGTAGAGAATACATTGTGAATATTGGTTACATCTTGATAATTTTGGTGTAAGAGGGATTCCACTATTACTGTAAATTGTATATACACTTCTAGCCATCAAATCAAAATAAGGAGATAGATAACCTTTTGTGAAAACATTCACAAAAACATTTTATCAATTTAAAAATATGTCTAATGTAAGTGTAAAATAGATAGTCAATCTTAGTTATCTTTAAGTACTATTTCCATGAAGGATAAAGGTAGAAAATAATTCCCTACATACAATTAAAAAATCATTTGAATAATTCCAGACTCCTTATTTTAACCATGCTGATATTTATGTTTTTAGGTCATCTATTTAATAACATATAAATTCCGTTGTTTGTTATTTCATGTTAAACGGCACAAAAGATATTCTTCAGATGGTCATATTTTACTTGCCCCAACTTCTTATATTTATCCTTTTAAATCCAAACTGTAACCATAAAGAACTTTCTATTTCACATTTGTCTAATTAAGCTCCTTTTGACACAGTTTATGTCAATTTTCATATGTGAAAAAAATCGAATGTAAAAGAACACTCACTCCTCACCTTGTGGTTTGTATTATTTTAGAATCAGTTTCTCCAGTTATAGAAAGTATAAGTGTCTGTACTAAATTCAGTTAAAAAAAATCTATTACAGACATAAGTATTCATTCCAAAAAAAAATATATATATTTTTTGTATTATTAGTTTATATTTCTGATCTATTTGTATTATACAAGTTTCCTAAACAGAACTCAGGCCCTCATTATGACCGCTACCCATATTATGACACACACATAGCAATCCGTCACTATACAGCCACACACACAAGTCCGCCAGCCCAAAGGTCAGTGATAAACTGGCGGTAGCAAAACCCACACCGCTACGCCAACAGAACTACGCCCACAGCATTATGACACACGAATCACTGCGGCGGACATTCAGCTGCGGTAAACCATTGGCGGTATATACCACCACTCTCAAAATACACACAACCTAACAAAACAACACTACATTGGACAATTCATACTACACACACCTGACACATACACACACCACACCCACACACCCACACCTATATAAAACACACACACACACACACACACACACTACCCTCAACCCTTTACGACTAGAAAGAATTGCCACCAGAGAGAGAGAGAGACCAAGAGCACCCACAGAACCAGAGCCACAGAACACCATCACCCATACACCATCCATGCACCTTACAGCACAAACCCCAACACATCACCTCACACACTTACACCCATGGCACCACAAAGACACCCCAGATTCTAAGAGGAGGAGCTAAGGGTCATGGTGGAGGAAATCATCAGGGTAGAGCCACAGCTATTCGGATCACATGTGCAGCAGACATCCATTCCTTAGGAAGATGGAGCTATAGCAGAGAATCGTGGACAGGGTCAACGCTGTGGGACAGCACCCCAGAACAAGGGATGACATCAGGAAGAGGTGGAACGACCTATGGAGGAAGGTGTGCTCCGTGGTAGCAAAACACCAGATATCAGTACAGAGGACTGGCAGGGGACCCCCACAACTAACAACATGGGAGGAGCAAGTCTTGGCAATCATGCATCCTGAGGGCCTGGCATGAGTAGCAGGAGGACTGGACTCTGGTATGTCAACTCTTTACTACTTTCACCCCCCTACCTGCATGCTATCACATACCCCCACCCCTACCCACACCCCATCACTCCACCACCTCACATACACCCCACCATCACAACCCACCCATACCAATACCAAGCCCTGCACATAACACCAATGCACGGACCCCCATCACAGACCTGCATGGACCCACATCACTAAAGCATGCACATTAGAGAGAATCACTTAGCCCACAAAATCACTACTCACTCAAGGCAAAGCTGACAGGGCAATCACAACCATTGAGGGAAACACACCCATGCACAAGATGTCACACACAGAAACAATAACACTGCATTTACATCCCCACAAGTCCACCACACAACGTCACCGGAGAGGAGGTGCCTGCAACATCCAGTCCCCCCACAGAAGAGGCCCACAGTGATGACAGCAGCTCTGCACACCTGGATCTGGATGACCAACCTGGCCCATCAGGGATGTCCAGACAGTCGGTTACCCAGGCACAGTCCCATACCACCACAGAGCCTCCCCCTCAGAAAACAACAGCATAGCACCCACCCAGCGGGCCCATACTTCTGTCCCCAGGACACGTCAATCAGCAGTGTGTCCACCACTACAGGGACCACAGGCCACCCCACAAACACAGGACAATCAGGGATCTGGGGTCAGTGGCAGTGGGCGCACGGTTCAGGGGACAGAGGCACAGGACAACAGGGAAGCTAGGAGGACTGCTGTGCCACAGGGGGAGGACAGGCCCAGGGAACCGACTCTCTCTCTGGGAGCATACCACCATTCCCAGGAGACGATGGGCCAGATACAGGACAAGTTGCAGGAGACCCAGAGGCTGCAGGAGGTACAGTACCCGGGGACCAGGGAGGACCTGAAGGACATCCACACCACCCTGGTCACCATTGCAGGGGTGCTGGCAGACATGGCCAACACCATGAGGGAGGCAGTGGCACACCACCGGGCCCCTGACACTAGCCACACTGATGAACAGCCCTCCACCTCTGCTGCCGCTAGTGGACAGGAGGCCCGCCACAGGAACAAGAGGCCACCGCCAACCCTCCCCCTGCAGAAGGAGAACCACCCCACAAATGGTCCCTGCGATCCTGGAAGAAGCCAGAAAACATTGCCAAGACCTCCACCAGGAAATAAGACTCTCCTGATTGTCACACCTGTGTCCCACTCTGTCACCCTGTCCACCTTGAGCTGCCATTGCTCCCCTTCCTATGCCCCTTTGGACAATGCACCTGTGATACAAATAGACTGGCCTCTATCCTGGACTTTCCTCCACCATCAACCCAGCCCATTCCACTAACCCCTCTACTTCTTAGCACTTAAATAAACACCATTTAAAAAATACAAGTATGGAGTCTGTCAAATGATTGAACAAAGTATTCGTTTAACAAGCTTTAAACACTGCAATACAATTGTACAGGAAAAAATATATAGGAATGACCTGTAGTAGGCTGCAGTCAACACACCAGGTGCCAGAGTGGGGCACATATATCGGAAAATAGAGATGCCAAAGGGTACAGTAAGTGGCCATAGAATTGGGAGAATCTGCCTGCCATGTACAATGTCAAACACAAAACTGTCAATGTAAAGTTAAGTTACAGTGTCTTACCTGTGTGTCACTGGAAGTACTGTTGTATAATTGCTGTTCTGTTGCCCTCATCCTTTGCCTCCTAACCTTCACTGTCCACAGGGTCTACTGCTGCCACACGCCCATCTCCAGCCTCATCCTCCTGCAGAAAAGGCAGCTGGCGTCTCAAGGCAAGGTTATGCAACATGCAGCATGCCACGATTATCTGGCAGACGTTCCTGGGTGAGTAGTACAGGGATCCACCAGTTAGGCGGAGGCAACAAAACCTGGCCTTCAGGAGGCAGAATGTCCTTTTTATTATTCTTCTTGTTCGCCCATGTGCCTCATTGTAACGTTCCTCTGCCCTTGTCCTGGGATTCCTCACAGGGTTCTGTAGCCATGAGATGTTGGGGTAACCAGAGTCACCTGCAAATATCGAGGGATACCTGTTAGACACACACAAACCCTTATGGCCAACACCATACCCATATACCAAAATACACTGGGTGGGAACCAGGTTTCACCTATTAGCCACACCCGGTGCCTGTGGGGTTAACCCATCACATATGGGATGCTGCTATTTCTCATGATAAAGGCATCATGCACTGACCCCAGATACCTTGCATTGATGTGGGAGATGTACTGGTCCGCCAGGCACACTATCTCGACATTCATGGAGTGAAATCTCTTTCGATTTCTGAACACCTGTTCATTTCTCCAGGGGGGACAAATGCAATATGTGTACCATAGATTGCCCCAATGATGTTGGGGATGTGTCCCATTGCATAGAAGTCAGCTTTCACTGTGGCCAAATCCTCCACCTTGGGGAAAATAATGTAGGTGCGCATGTGTTTAATCAGGGCAGACAACACTCTGGTCAGCACTATTGAAAACATTGGCTGTGACATTCCTGCTGCCAAGCCCACTGTCACCTGGAAGGAGCCAGTTGCCAAGAAATGGAGCACAGATATTTGCACAAGAGGGGGGATCCCAGTGGGGGGACGGATAGCAGAAATCAGGTCAGGCTCCAATTGGGCACACAGCTCTGTGATTGTGGCCCTGTCCAGTCTATAGGTGAGGATAATGTGCCTGTCCTCAATTGTTGCCAAGTCCGCCAGGGTTCTGTCATCCACAGCGGTTGTAATCTAAGGGGCAAAACAGGAAGCAGCTGGTCAGTATTCCTCATTTCCAAACACTACACTGCATTGCATGTTGTGACTGTAACTGTATTTTGTTGGATAGGCCCAAATGGTGCCTATGTGTACTGTGACGCAGTTAGGTGCCATGGTCTGCCCCCCCCTGAAATGGCGCCAGCCTGTCCTGTGTGGATGGACATGTGGAAATGAGGTAATGCCGCTGACGTGCGCCGTTGTGGGAGGTGGTTGAGTACCGCCATGCTACTCCTCATTGGTTGTCATTGCGCCCTACGGGTTACAGTGGTCAATGGTAATGTACGCTAGCTGTGACGGTACTCACCGCCGCGGACGTGACCACCATTTTCTATCTGTTCACTCACTTGCTACCTGACCTTCAATAGGAAGGGACCTACACTGCAAGTGCTGCTGTGACCTGTGTCTGGAACCGACCATGGCTGGTGTCACTGGAGAATGGGCCCCTTTTTTCACCGCTGCGGAGTTGGAGACACTTGTGAATGGGGTCCTACCCCAGTACCGAATACTGTATGGGCCTCCAGACCAATAGGTGAGTACACTGTGAGCACAATGCAAAGGGCTTGAATGCATGGAGTGCTGTGTGGGGGGGTTGGTGGAAGGGTTCTGGGCAGCGTGCTGCATGTATGGTGGGCAATGTCTGTGCGTGAGGGGATTTGAGGGCAATGGTGGGCCATGAGTGTAACAGGCCGGACGGTCTGACTGATACCCTTTTCTATGTTTATTTTTCTGCAGGTCAGCACCCATCATAAAAAGGGTATATGTCGTGCCATCGCGAAGGACGTGCGGACCCTGGGGGTCTACGGCAGACGGAGCACCCGCTGTCGCAAATGGTGGGAGGACTTGAGACACTGGGCAAGGAAGACGGCGGAGGCCCAGATGGGGATGGACTCCCAATGAGGAAGGGGTGCCCATTGAACCCTGACCCCGCTGATGGCCTGCATGCTGGCGGTGGACTATCCGGAGCTGGATAGACGCTTGAGGGCATCACAGCAGCCACAAGGGAAGGAGTACAGTTTCCAAATATACTACTTGCACGTGGTGGGGTGGTCTCCGGGTGGGGGATGTGGGCCTGTGGGTGCCCCTAGGCTAGGCCAGACATTGCAGGGTAGGTCCCATGTTGGGCAGGGGCTGATGAACACCACATCCTACCAAGCTAGTAGGCATCCACTACTGGGCAGGGGTCTGTGGATGCCAGGTATGCTGCTATTGGTATTAAGTATTCCCGTCCATGGCCTGGTGCCTAGCATTGTGACTGGTAGTGCATTGCCTTGTGCGTAGGGCTGTTCCCTGTGTGTGTGTCGTGTACGCCAACGGTGGTGTTGGATCAGCCATTGACCAAGTGCATCCTTTGTCTCTTCTCCCCCTTTTTGTTTTGTCACCCTGTCCTTATGTGCATTAGCATCATCTGGTGTCAGGAATCCCCAAGGTGCCTCCTTTGTTATCTGTTAGCATCCCCAGAGATTAGGGTAAAATCAAATCTCTGTTCTTGGTTAAACCTTGATGTTTCTAAGTAAACATAACGTGCTTTCTTACACAATTGGTTTTATCAATGCCTGTTTTACCAATGCTTGTTTGCTAATGTGAGCAGATGTAGACATGTGCTTCTAATTGGGTGTGGTGTAGACATGTGCCTCTAATTGGGTGTGGTGACTCATCCACATGTGGAAACTCAACTGCTTTCCTGATTGGCTATAAATAGCAGAGTGAAGCATGCCTCCCTGCTTGGCTTTGTTTTGCTTCCTGAACTCAGCATCTGATTTGGCATTCCATCCCCTGCTGTCATCCTTGTATTCAGGCCCTTTGAGGCAATTATTTTCTTCGTTCCTGGACCAGCTGACACCAGGCATTCTTCCAGCACTCCGGAAAAGACTGCAGCTAGGTGACTAGTATTCTCCAGGGAGTTTCTTCTTTGAGCGCTGTGCTTTCCTAGAACAGCTGGTGTATTTTAGACCTCGTATTTTGACAGAGTGCTTATCTTGAAGAGACAAATGCATTTCTGAACATTCTACATTATTATTGTAGTTACTTGCCTAAATGTGTTTCAGGAAATCTGCTTGAGCTCAAGTACTACAAAAAGTGACAGTGCAATTTTAAAAGAGCATTTACATGACTTTTCTTTCTCTAATAGCATAACTCTTGGATTTCAACTGTGTCATTCATGCCTGTGTCTCAGGTTTGAGCAATTTGCTTTTTAAGGGTTTTTCACACACACACAGAGTGAAACCAAACCAAATTGTGGCACCCTAACTGTTTAAACTCAGAGTGGACATTTGTATTTCTTGGATTGTTTTTGTTCCTTTTAGTTTAACCCTATGCATGCAGGAAAGTTATACGTGATATAATTAATGCCCTAGTTTGTCTTTCTTGTGCGTGATAAGTGCAACTACAGTTCTAATTGTAGTGTGCAACAGTGAATCTCTGTGAAGCCAGCCCTAGTGTCGCAGTACTTATTGTTATGGTACTCAGTTTGGGTTTTTGGTAATGCAGTGTTAGTAATTGTGCCAACAGTTATTATTATCTAAGAAAAGTGCTGGAGCATCCCGGTGATCTTCTACCGCTCCTGTGCCCATATCAGAAAGAGAGATTCGGTTTCAAGGAAGTTGAGTGCACTAACTCTACTATCACTCTGTCAACAACGACCTGCCCCCCGAAGATACAGGGTGCCTGACTGGACCGGCAAGACGTGGCAGTGTTTTGTCTCTTTCTCTTCTACTCCCCCTTTCCTTTTGGGACACCTGCCGGGGTTTCTGTGTCCACCAGGAAGTGCCAAGAGGTGTTCCAGGAGTTCGGGGGGCATACTATCGCCCCTGCAGACATCCTGCTTTTCAGGTGAGTGGCCCCGTCTCGACATAAAGCCAAGTCACAACATACAGGGTTGCCTGGGCGATGGATTCCTCCATGGTAACTTTCAAAGGTTTAGCACAGGCTTTACCAGCTGATTAGGATGCTCCATCTTTATTAGATTTAACTACGGCCATAGCAAGATTACAGAAGGAAGTTCTTTCTTTAAAGCAAGAGAACCTAGAGTTGCACACTGAACTACAGCAGTATAAACCTCAAGAAACCCCCTGGGGAGGAGTAAAACTAAAACAAAGATCTCCAGTACTACAGGCCCCTCGGTTTGACCCATCTAATCATGTTCCTAGACCTGATTCAGGCCCAACAACTTCCACCACACAACCTATGCAGGTAATGGTCACAACACCAACCCCTGTGCCCTTAGCTCCTCCAGAAAGTTTTTTTTGTAGATAGTGCCAAGTTAAAAAAATTTCTTAACCAGTGCCAGCTATAGTTTTTGTGTCGGGCAGCTGCATTCCCCAACGATGCGGCAAAGGTAGCTTTTAGTATCTCTTATTTGGGAGGCAATGCGGATAATTGGTCTATTCCGCTGCTGGAGCGCAATGCCCCTATACTGTATGATTTCAACGGGTTCAAGGAAGCCTTGCGGAAACTGTTCGCCAAACACCTCTTCGTGCAAGCCAGTGACAATGAGTTGCTGAATTTGCGCTAGGGAAACAAGTATCTACTGTCCTATATCACCTCTTTCAATCGGTTGGTGGCAGAGACTGAGTGGCCCGAGGAGAATAGGACCTCCCTCTTCTATTGTGGCCCATGGGACGATCTCAAGGATGTTCTAGCCCAAATTGTGAAAACCTCTACGGTGTGTTCCGAGTTCATTGACCTGGTGGTATGATTGGACACCGCTTGAGTGAACGTAAGGGAGAAAAATTCCGGGATGACACATGCTTTGTGGTGCTCAAAACTGAGAAAAAGTAGTCCAGCATTTTGTCTCTTTCTCTTCCACTCCCCCTTTCCTGTTGGGACACCTGCCGAGGTTTCTGTGTCCACCAGGAAGTGCCGAGAGGTGTTCCAGGAGGTCGGGGGCATACCATTGCCCCTGCAAACATCCTGCTTTTCAGGTGATGGGCCCTGTCTCGACATCTGGCGGAGGAGCAGAGGCACCAGCAACGGAGGGAGCTGTATCCCACAGGGCCCATGAGGCCGAATCCACCGACGGTGAGGGCACCAGTGGGACGGAGGGTGAGGGGAGCACCACAGCGGAGACAGGCGGGGACAGTTCTGACAGTGATACCTCCTCCGATGGAAGCTCCCTGGTGGTGGCGGACGCCTCTGTGCCCACCCCAACTACAGGTACAGCTGCTACCCCCGTACCAGCACCGCCCTCCCAGCAGCCGCTCAGCAAGTTTCCTGTGCCCGCTCACCCAGGTGGGTGGGCATCTCCTTCACCCCAGGCACCTCAGACCCTGCCCCAGTTAGTCCTGCTGTCCTGAGTGAGGAGGCTATTGACCTCCTGCGATCCATCTCTGTTGGGCAGTCAACCATTGCGAATGCCATCCAGTGGCTGGCAGCCCATTTGCAACAAACAAATACATTCCTGGAGGGCATTCACTCTGTACTGGCGGCCCAACATAGATCAATCCAGGCTCTGGCCTCCTCCCTGATGGGAGCCATTGTCCCTGTTTCTAGCCTCCCCCTCCAACTTCCTCTACCCAGTCCCATTCCCTTCAACCCCAACCTATCCCAAGCACACAGGCAGACTAGCATGCACACAAGACAACACACAGGAGTGGCTCAGGCAAACACAAGCACCACACATCATCCCACAGGCACTCACACAAACACCATCCAGATGCAGGCATACCAACATTCACTGCCTCCACTGTGTTCCCCTCCTTCTAGTCCACCTCCCTCCCAGTAGCGTCTCCACTCACACCTCACACTACATCCACTGCCTCCATCACCATCACGCCTATCACTACACACCCCTCACTGGTAGTCACCACCCCCGCATCCATGCACACGTCCCCTGTGTCCTCTCCCACTGTGTCTGTGCCCCCTCATCCCAAAGTACACAAACGCAAGCACTCAGACACCAAAAAGCCATCCGCCTCATAACAGCATCCAACCCATTCACCTGCACCCAAAATCAGCAGACAGACACCTCCTACAACCACTCCCTCTTCCTCCACTCCCAAACCTTCACCCTCATCCCACCGCAATGTCCCTAAGAAGCTTTTCCTCTCCACCGTTGACCTCTTCCCTACCCCTCTCCCCCGTCCTTCACATCGGGCCAGGGTGGTCAGAACCCATGCGATCACCTCAGCCACCCTCTCCACGGCCACACTAGCGTCGACAGCTACTGCAGGTGGGAGAGGCTCCAGGGAACCAGCAATCAGCACTCAAAGGGGCATATTTATACTCTGTTTGCACCGGAATTGCGTCGTTTTTTTTTACGCAAATCCGACGCAAAACTAACTCCATATTTATACTTTGGCGTTAGACCCGTCTAGCGCCACAGATCTTGGAGTTTGGGCCATTTTTTAGCGTGGACACCTACCTTGCGTTAATGATATGCAAGGTAGGCGTTCCCGTCTAAAAAATGACTCAGAGGCATGTGCGCCGTATTTACACTCCCGGGCAAAAATGACGCCCGGGAGTGGGCGGGTAAAAAAAAATGACGTCCAGCCGTTTTAGCGTCATTTTTTAACGCCTGGTCAGGGCAGGCGTTAAGGGACCTGTGGGCTCGGAAGGAGCCCAGAGGTGCCCTCCCATGCCCCCAGGGACACCCCCTGCCACCCATGCCCACCCCAGGAGGACACCCAAGGATGGAGGGACCCATCCCAGGGAACTTAAGGTAAGTTCAGGTAAGTATTTTTTTTTCTTTTTTGTGGCATAGGGGGGCCTGATTTGTGCCCCCCTACATGCCACTATGGCCAATGACCATGCCCAGGGGACAGAAGTCCCCTGGGCATGGCCATTGGGCAAGGGGGCATGACTCCTGTCTTTGCTAAGACAGGAGTCATTTCAATGGGGGTTAAAATGGCGCTAATCAGGTTGAGGCGAAAATTTTGCCTCAGCCTGACTTGCCCCATTTTTTGGCGCCCAAGCTCCATTTTCCCCTACGCCGGCGCTGCCTGGTGTAAGTCATTTTTTTTGACGCACACCAGGCAGCTCCGCCGGCTAACGTCATTCCATAAATACGGCGCCCGCATGGCGCTTTGGAATGGCGTTAGCCGGCGTTAAATTTTTTGACGCACAACTGCGTTGGCGCAGTTGTGCGCCAAAAGTATAAATTCGGCCCAAAGTGTGCCTGCACCAGCTGCCAAAGGGAAGGGTAAGGAGGCACCACCAGCTGCCAGAGGAAAGGGCAGGGAGGCACCACCAGCTGCCAAAGGGAAGGGCAAAGCGGCACCACCAGCTGCCAAAGGGAAGGGCAAGGGGCTTGCACTAGCAGGCAGGAAGGACAGGAGGCCTGGTGCTGGGACTGATTCTGAGCCCCCACCACCAACCATGGCGGTTCAGCGTCCGAGGCTGCAGGGGAAAGGCTGGAGCCTCCCCCCACCACTCCCAGCACCTCCACCAGCACCGCCACCAGCAGCAGCAGCCCCAGCGGGCAGCTGTCTGAGGCTGCAGCGGAAGGACTAGAGCCTCCCCCCACCACTGCCAGCACCGCTACCAGCACTGGCAGTAGCAGCCCCAGAGGGCAGCCGTCCGAGGTTGCAGATGAAGGGCTGGAGCCTCCCTCCACTACTGCCAGCCCTGCCACCAGCCCCGCCACTGCCATCACTGAGCAGCCGTCACCGCCGGCAGGCAGTGTGTAGTCCTGCCTCCATGGGCTGTAGTGTGTCCTGGACTCTGCAAATCCTGTAGGTGTGGCACCCAGGTGAGAGACTGTGACCTTTCACTCCCCAAGTGCTGCATCACAGGGCACAAGGCCCCCTCCAGAACCAGTGGAAGAAGCCATCCACTCATCCTATCCTTGTCAGGCTGAAGAACACTGGGCACAAGGCCCCCTCCAGAACCAGTGGAAGAAGACTAGAATCCACTAGAGATACTGTGGCCTAGCACTCACCAGGACCAAGCAGTGGGCAAACCACCCACTTGAGAGACTGTGGCCTTGCACTCCCCAGGACCAAGCAGTGGGCAAACCACCCACTTGAGAGAATGTGGCCTTGCACTCCCCAGGACCCAGCAGTGGGCAAACCACCCACTTGACAGACTGTGGCCTTGCACTCCCCAGGACCAAGCAGTGGGCAAACCATCCACTAGAGACTGTGGCCTTGCACTCCCCAGGACCAAGCAGTGGGCAAACCACCCACTTGAGAGACTGGCCTTGCACTCCCCAGGACCAAGCAGTGGGCAAACCATCCACTAGAAAGACTGTGGCCTTGCACTCCCCAGGACATCACACAGGGCATGTAGCCCCCTCCAGGACCAGCCAGGACCATTGGTGTTGTACCATCTTCCGGCTGAGGTGCCCCCCCCATTCCCCATCCCCCTGAGGTGCCTGTGTATTTTTGACCTGATGCCCCTGCAGTGTTCTCTCTGTGTTGTTGCAGGGGTGATGTGGGGCCTTGGCCAATGAGTAATGGCCCTGTGGCCCAGGGGCATTGAGGACCAGACAGTGTCCCTCCATTTGTATATCTGTATATACTGTTTTGATTTAGAAGCACGTATTTATACTAGTTTATCTTATTACACTCTCTTTAATCAATTCCTTTTGTCCTTGCATTATTCCTGAGGGGTACGGGGTGGATATGTAATGTTATTACATCTGTTTGTGTGCATGGTGTTGGGGGTGGGGGTATTGAGTGTTGTGTGTGTGTCACTCTCTTTTTCCTCCCTCCTCCCTTCTGTGCTAGGTGGCAGTACTCACTGTGGTCGTCCTCGCCGGCATTGATGTTCGTAATGCATGAAGAGGTATACAAGCATGGCGAAGATGTGCAACTCGGGCTCCATGGCGTCGTGGTTGTTTCCTGAGTGTCCAGAGGTGAGTACTTTGACTTCTGTGGTCTGTTTCCACCATGCTTTTGATGTTATTGGTACTGCCCCAGAAAAGGTGGCGGATAGGCCTGTCTTAATACAGTGGGCGGAACATTGTCTTCCGCCTAGCTGTTGGCGGTTACCGCCGTGGTGCTTGTTGCTACCGCCGTGGCGGTCGTTGTGTTAAAGTGGCTGTCTGTCTGGGCGGTTTCCACCGTGGTCATAATTCCATGTTTTTTTACTGCCGGCCTGTTGACGGCATTACCACCACTTTATCACCGACTGCCAGGGCTGCAATGAGGGCCTCAGTCTTAAATGACCAAAACAATTATTAGGTGTTTAACATTTCCCAAATAAAATTTACCATATGACCCCAGATGTAATGGCCTCAATCCATAAATCAAATCACCGAAAAGGTAACCCTCGTATGTCACTTAACCTTAGAAGGTAGATCTAGAGGTATGTTTAATAGAGGGTACTGTGCCTCAGGATGCAATTCCATATTTCCTAAAGGTAATTTAAACAGATAACCTACAGAACACCACATCTGCCACTTCATTGATACTCAGGTGGTTGATGCTTATCACATTTCAGTAGGATCATCTAATTAGAAACAGATATTGCGTCCTAACTAAAGGATCTACAAAAAGTAAAATCCCAAAGATATTTTATTTGAGATAAAAATTTAATTAAATTGGGAGGGTAATATCACACTGCAAGAAATACATTTCTAAGTTTCTCTATTCACCAAGTACATTAATTAACCCATGTTCGGCTCAGTTTTAACTAGGAAACCAAGACGAGGATTAGTACATTTGGTTGTTCTCTTGAGAGGCAAAAGGTTCGAGGTAAGGATTCCCAAATTTGTGTCACATGGTTGAAAAAATCTCAGTGATAAAAAAAGATTTTAAGACTACAGAAACATTCAGCTCTGATGTTCCATTTTCAGATTACCTTTCCCTTTGAGGTAGATTGCTTTTCTAGACATAAACATATATTTATCAGTTTCACATAGAAAATAGATTACATGAAAACTGGCATGTATAGAGAAAAGCTTTGATCATCAGCATACATACAGGTAATATTCTTACAGCAAGACTAGTATGGAATGTGAACCCTCCTCTATTTAAGTGGTAATTTCCAATCACTCTGGGCTTATAAATATGGATAGGCATGATCTCCAGACCTTTTAATGCTTGCGCGCTTATCCTTCCTTTTTTTTCTCTTTCTCTGCTCCCGCACATCAGTCCATAGTAGTATACAAACTGCTTATGTGGGCTTTGTGTTTCCGAGCAGAGGGCGTTGACTTGCACAGGGAGGACACACGTGGCCTCTGCAAATACCTGCTAGGAACCAGCTGGGATAACATCCTGACAGCTTTCTAGATGGCCTTCCTATGCACCGACGCACCTTCCGAGGCACCCACATCTCTAGGGATTGCAGAGGCCCCAGCAATCCCTGGACCTGTAGCCTAATATATCTGACATTTCCCCTGTAAGCTTTCCTTCGCCCCCTCTCCCCACCACCAACCACAGCGGTACCTGCTGGTATACCCATTAAACCAGCTAATTCTCTGTAATGTTATACACTGGTCCTTCCCTTCTGTCAAATAAAGGTGTGGACTCTCCCCATTGATGTCTCCCCATCGGGGCAGAAATACCCCTTAGTTCTTATCTTGGTATTATCATACTTTTTTTACTATTTTATCTTGTTTATACAAAACTCCTTGAATCTTCAACTTAACACCTTTTTGTTAATTGTTGACATAACTATGTACTATGAGTATTACACTTGGCATATACTTTGTACTTTGTAATAAATGTATACAACAAAATACAATAAAAAGATTTATTTTAAAATGGGGGCTTCGTGTTTACTCCAGAATCTTGCTATAGCTCCCTTGGCAATGAGAAATACAATGCCCGCCAGAGTACTTTGACACCTAGAGTCATCTTGTCCCTCCATTATTCCCAACAGAGCGACTTTCAGATCATGGCCTAATGGTGTGTGAATAATTATAGCCAGGGCCCCATATACCTGATGCCAATTGCTTTTAATAACGTGGTAGTCTCATATAACCGGCTAAAAAGTCCTGCCTGGGTCTTTACAGCTCATGGACTTGGAGGTAGGGTCACTGCCCTTTTTCCATAGTCTATCTTGGCTATAATCCTACAAGTACCAGAATAGAAACGGTATATGGTATAAGGGGATGACAAACACTAAGGGCCAACAACTTTGCCTCTTACCAATCATCCCCAGTTTCCCCTACGTACATTTCCAATGCAGATCTCAGGCCCTGCAGGGGCTCAGGGCCATTAAGTAGGAGAAATCTGTACAGTCTTGATATCCCTTTCTTGTCCAATAGCGACATTATCAGCCTAGGCTTTAGTGGGTTGACAGGATCAGTTGGACTTTGCTTCTTGCAGATTTCCTTAAAATCTGTATAGGACTGGGCATAATTAATAGGGTCACAGCATCTTATGTCTGGTCGACTGACACTATTCGGGTTAATGGACAACAAACAAATACAATCCACTTAGGTAGAGGTACCCGGCAGGGATGTCCATTTTCACCACTGATGTTTGCCCTGGCAGTTAAGCTCTTCGCCATCACTATCCAGCAGATGGCATATATCGTGGACATCCCTTTTGGTGGGTGTTAGACCTGACAGCCTTAGTGTGGTCATCCCACAACTTTTTGCCTGCCTCCCTCCATTTTTCTGACCCTGTTTTTGCTGGTTTTAGGACTATGCACACTTTACCACTGATGACCAGTGCTAAAGTACATGTGCTTTCTCCCCTAAACATGGTAACATTGGTTCCTACCCAATGGCATATTTAATGTATCTGTAAGTCCCTAGTAAAGTGCACTACCTGAGACCAGGGCCTGTATATTAAATACTACTAGTGGGCCTGCAACCCCTAACCATGTGTCAGGCCTGCCATTGCAAGTTCTGTGTGTGCAGTTTCACTGCTACTTCACGTTGGCATTTAAAACTACTGGCAAAGCGTTATACTCCCCTTTTTCTACGTATAAGCCACCCCTATTGTAGGCCATAGGTAACCCATAGGACAGGGTGCTATGTAAGTAAAAGGCAGGACATGTACTTATGTGTTTTACATATCCTGTTAGTGAAACACTCACCAATTTGTTTTCCACGACCGAGGCCTGCTTCTCTCATAAACTAGCATTAGAACTGCACTCAAATACTTTTAATCGGTAGATTCTGATCTGGAAGGACTAGTCCTGTCATGGTTAGTATTGCCAGAATGGTAATAGAAAATCTTGATTCCTGATGAAGTTGGATTTAATATTACTATTTTAGAAATGCCGCTTTTAACAAGGGGGCATTTTTCTGCACTTACTGCCATCTGTGCCTTACATCCCTGTCTCCAATCCACACCTTGTCAGTGCTGGTTGACTGCTCCCCTTGTGCTTTCCACCCAGACAGCCATAATTACAGGACACTCACTCATATCTGCATTCATCTGCATACTGAATGGGTCTCCCTGGGCTGGGAGGTTGGAGGGGCTCTCTCTTACACTTCAAAAGCCAGTGGCCTGCCCTCTCACAAAGGATTGATAACCCCCCACTGGGATTCTGGCAGACAGGACTGGGCTGAAAGGGAAACATGTGCACTTCAAAACCACTCTTTGAAGTTTACCCCACTTCAAAGGCATTTTTGGGTATATAAACTGGGTCTCTGACCCCACCATAGTAGGCACTTCTGGACCTACACCTCAACTCTGTCATAGAGACTGCCTGGCTGCCCAAAGGACTCATGTGGACTGCTTTGCTGAAGGACTGCTTTCCTGCTTTTTACCCTGCTGCCTGGTGCTCCTGACTCTGCTGGAATTACTCCGCCTTCCCCCTAAAGCACTCTCCAAGGGCTTAGGTTGAGCTTGCCTCCTGTTTCTGAAGTCTCAGGGCCAATAAAGACTTTGCCCCTTCAGGAAACCCTTGTGCGTGGGAAAATCGATGCAACACCTGCATAAATCAGTACAGCGCCTGCCTTGCGGCTGAAATATTGCTGTATTGCCTACTGATCGATGCAGCTCCTACTCCTTCAGCACGTCAAGGGTTTTCAACGCATTATCCCTGGGCATCAAAATATCCCCGCATCGCAGTGAGGAACCAAGGCTGCACTCCTGGAAATTGACGCATCACCGTGCAGTGTGGAAAGAAACGATGCATCATCTGTGTCGCACTGGAAAATCTGAAGCAGCGCCTTCTTTTTCAACACATCTCCTCCTCTGCGGCCCCGTGCATCGTTATTTGTGCTGCATCCCAGGTACAGTGTATTATAAGGATATAACACTGATTGTTAAGGATTGAGACTCATTTAAACCTTTAAAAAGTGATATCTCAACTTGTGCATACTGGATTTATGTTGTTTCGATCTTATTTTATTCAGGTAAATTTTATGTATTTTTCTAAATCTATGTGCTGCATTTTTGTGGTGTTTTCACTGTGTTACTTTATGAGTTATTGCACAAATGTTATACACTTTGCCTTAAGTTAAGCCTGCTTGCTCGGTGCCAAGCTACCAGAGGGTGAGCACAGGATAATTTGTGTTGTGTTATGACTTATCCACAATAGATTTGTGGTTCCTACTTGGACAGGGTGCATACCTCTTCCAACTAGAGACCCAATTTCTAACAGTGGGTGTCCCCACAAAATAAGTCTTTTTGCAGGTGACTTACTGATTACACTCACTTAGCCCTCTACCTCTCTCCCCGCAGTAGTACAAAGCCTCACAGCTTTCAAGCAGGTTTTCAGTTTTAAAGTAAACATGACCAAATCGTATGACCTGAACCTCACCGTACCCAAGCAGGACTGTCCTGTTCTGAAGGCACTTTAATGTGCCCCTTGAACCATTAGATATTTAGGTCTTAACTTGACCCCCACTTTGACATCTTGGACACAAGCTAACTGGCCAGAGTACCATAAGTCCCTCCTGGAGGACTTCCAGCAGTGGAGACTCATGCACATATCCTGAATGGGCCGACTTAACGTCGTCAAATTGACAATTCTTTACCTTTTCCAATTGTTACCTACCCCATGCCATCTGACATCCTATGCGTACAGCGCAACATACACACCTTTTTCTGGGGGGTAAATGCCCTATGTTGTCAAACTCTGTTCTCATGCTACCCAGAGACAAGGGGGTACTAGCTCGCCTTAATCTACTCGACTACTATTGTGTGGCCCATCTCTGCTATATTTCTGGGTGGGTGGTCCGCGAGACTGAAAAGCACTGGTTCCACATGGACCTAGCCATGGCTTGTCACCCCCTGCGGGATCTACCCTGGCCCCCCCAAAGATGCTAAACCAAAAGTGCATATACTGCCATCCCCATGAAGGTGGTTCTCGAGATCTGGGATAGGATAGCGCTTAAAAGGAGCCTCGCCACCTTCCCCTCTCTTAACACACCACTTGCTTGCAATCTGGACTTTACACAGGCCTTTGACCCTTACACATTTGGTAGCTGGGAGATGTGCAAATGTCGAATCCTGTGTGATCTTTTCGAGGGGGAGACCATCATAACGTTTATGCAGTGCAAGACAGACTTCAGAGACCCTGAAATTACATCTGCATTTCTACCAGCTGCACCACTGGGCGCATCACCCTTCTAACATTCAGGGAGCCACACGGGCCTATACCCCATTTGTGAAATTGTTTACAGCGTACAATGGCACTAGGGGCTTGATTTCACATACCTACCAAGTACTCCAACGCACTACGCAGCCGCGGCCTCACAAGAACCAATCACAATGGCAGAATAGCTCTGTAGAGGATATTTCACAAAAGCAATGAGAAATACCCTGGCGCGACATCCCTAAAACCTACAGAAGTACACTTCAGTATGCGACAGCGTACAATATCATGATACAATGGTACTACACACCGTCCCGCCTTCGCACCATTTACCCTACTGTTTCTGACCTTTGCTGGTGTTGTAACACTGCAGAGGAGGATTTTTGCCATTGTTAGTGGTCATGCTCTCACATTACTACTTATTGGAAAGAGGTCCTCAGCCACATCAAAGGCGCTGTGGGTCTCCCACTTCCTGACTCATACACGCAGTTATTCTGGGAATCCGGCCCCTTGAATTAGAAGCGGTGACAAACACACGGACCAGAGACTTATTAGTCACATGCTAGGTGCTGCAAAACAGCTCATAGCACTTCACTGGAAGAGACCCACTGCTCCACCCATCACCCAATGGTTTCCGAGCCTTTGGCATGTCATGGGTATGGAACTTCTGTCTCATTAGGTGGCACACACTGACACTAAACTCACCCGCATCTGGCAACCACTGGTTAACTACTTTACCAGTCTAGAATGTGCCTGTTTCATGCCACCCCAGCTAAAAGCCCTCCAAGTCTTTGATTAAGTAACCCCACATGATGATGAAACTGGTGCTGTGGCGCTGGCCTCCTGTTACCTTTGCCCCAATCCTTCTCCCCTCCTCCCCGCTACCTCAGAATCCTCCGCCTATACAGTCTCACAGCATTTCCCTGGTCTGGTACTTACATGAAGCATACCTTTGACCCATACTGATTCCAATATTTGGTTACACTGTTCTCTCCTTGTTGGACACATGACATGTCTCCTCATTTGCAAAGCCCCCCAGTCTGGCGCTATGAGCTCACATCGCTCCTAGTGCACCTAGGTCATTTCCACAATATTATTCTTTACTGTCATAGTATAGCAATGTATGTAAATGCGGTATACACTTTTAATTGATGCACATTTCAAGCTGACTACAATGTACTCTTTAAAAAAAATCTTTATTAAATAGATTTCAAGCAAAGGAAATACTGATTAAGGTCCAGGAGTAAACACCAGATAGGTCCACCACACTAATAAGCCTGGTATCAAGCTATAGGGAGGGCCTGGGCAGTGAGCTTGCACAAGTATTTGATGTGGGATATGTCCATTCACCTTAGCGAGTGCAGTGGTCAGCCTCCATATAATAGGGCAAGTGTACCAAATCTAACAAGCACATTGAGCTCCAATCTCCATGCACAGTCTCCCCATAACCAAGCAATCAATCACTTATGGATATCATCTGTGACACCCAGTAATATATTAGGGTGAGGATCCCCCAGACCACCCTCATATGCAGTAAGGGTACCCTGGGGCTTTTCACGGCTCAGAGAAAGTTTGTGACCAGAGATTGTAGGTCCTGAAAGAAATGAGGCGGGAGGACTTATGGGAAGTTTGCAAAGTGTAAAGAAAACAGGAAGTATCAATATTTTATATATAGCCCAGGGACATCTTAATGATTTTGGGGGTCCTGGGCCAAATGTATTGTGGGGGCCTCTGTTTGGAACAGCTTTGAATTTATGATCCAATTTCAGCTCTATTATGCTCTCTTTTTGCAGGTCACTGACAGTGCACAGGCACACTTGACCAAACTCTAAATGGGTTTACACCTAAAATTCAAAGATATTGATGTGTGTTTTCAATATTGTAACACAACAGCAGCTCACTAAAAGTACTCCAAATAATCTCTGTGGCACTCTCCCATTTATCATATATGAGGTCTTTTTTTAATCTAAAAACATTTTCATGGATGTTGCGTGAAACATAACATTTCTCTGTAAATGTTTGTAATAGACTCTCACATATCATCCACATTTAAAATACATGAAAGAAAAACAGTATTTAAAACAATCTGTTTAAGAATTATTCAAGGTCATTAGGACGAGAAACTATCATGGGGCTTCCTGTAATGCTGGAGCCCTGGGCCAGAGCCCACTTTGCCATGCCTTAAAATGTCTCTGATATAGCCACCCTCCACATTATATTAAATAGCAGGAAAGCCCAGTTGCTTCGTGCCTGCTTTAGAATAGGAGTTGTATCAAGGTTCAAGGCCTTCTGGTGGTTATTAGGAATATGGAGACCTTAATACTGGAAGGGCCCTGTGGTCACCTTTGTTCAGCATCTGATCAAAATTGTGTCTGTCAGCAAAACATACGTGGACTTTTCCGGCCAATGAACATTCTAGACGCCGCCACGCAGATTTGGAGGATCCGCTGTTGTCACATGGAAGAAGTGTGAGGGTACTGTAGAAAAAATATGATGCCATCCCCTTACAGTGACACTTTTTCCTCGTGCACTTTAGACCAGCAGAATTGTGTCAGCTGGTTATCTGTACAGATCCATTCCACCAAAGGTTCCATTGCTAATGCAAATAGGAGCAGGGTTAGGGAAAACCCCTGACAAGTGCTGTCATCAATAAGGAAAAGCCACAAAAAGACTCCATTAACCTGCATTGTAAAAAGGTCTTAGAAGAGGCAGCAAACGGGGTCCCAAACACATTCTTTGAAGTATCCTCATAAGGAAGGGCCAATGCCTTTTCATAGTTGATCAATAACAGCACCACCAGTCTCTAAAGTTTGTCCAGCCTAGCCAAGGAGACCTGCAGCTGACACAGGCAATATGTATTGCTTTTAAAGAGAGATGATGCTCTGCCCAAAATCCAATTCTTAGAGCTTTTAGATTTAGAGAAATTATATTGGTACCTCCTTGTCTGCTCACATATGACATGACCACCATGTTGTCTCTCTATACAATTACATGCTGCTGATGAATCCAAAGTTGAAAATGTATCATTGCATAATGAGCTGCAGATAACTCCCTGCAATTTGATAACTGTCTCTTCTCTCGAATCAGCCACCTTTCCTGAATTCAGAGGTCTATCATTGTCGCACCCCCTAAATGAAATCTGGCAGAACCATGTTCAGGGGGCAAAAGGGCAAATGGGGGCTATTGGGCCCATATGAGGTGGTTGAAGCCTTTTATTCCCAATGTCCGGGCCCCATCCTACTATGGACACTGCTCAATTTGTCAAGCACCCCTTTCTGCACCTGACTCTCAGTTGGGTAGCGTAGTTTGAACAGACAAGGCTCCTTCAGTGAAAGCTCAAATGCAGATCTGTGAATACAACTCATAACTCAGCGTGTGAGCAACATAACAATAAATCCATGTCCAGTCAAATACTTGTTTTTGTATAAAAAGAAGTTCTAGCTCTTCACGTGCAAAGATAAACAACATTCAAAAAACCATAACACAGTCCTCTTGTGGTCAGGGCTTAGTAGTTGTCAGGCCACTGCCTGTCCTCCTACCTCTAGTGTAATGAGTTTGGTGTTAATCCCCATTCAATGATGGCTTCATCCAGAGAATTTAAACTAATAGGCCATACTCAAGAGGGTTTTCCTTGAACTCTGCTAATAAGTTCAGTTATTAGAATCTAAGGGTTAGCACCACCAATGGTGGTATGTCCCCAAGGCCTCCAAAGGCCCATTTCTTGGCTTACCCACTCTGGCAGTCGCAAACCCTGTGACAATGCAGCACAGTCCTGTTCTGGATCGGCTGAGTTAGGCAGCGGGTGGTCACACGCAGCAGCGCCAGCAGGCATCAGCTCTCTTCCTCAAAGCATGCTACCTGCGGATTCAGATGGGCAACATTCTCCTGCTCCAGCAGTCATGCAATAAATCACTTCTCACTCGGCAGGGAATGGGGGGCGGTGGTTATTTTGCTCGGACAGGGCTCCCAGGGTGCAGTCCACATGATGCAGTTGGGTCACATCTTGGTGACAGCAGTTTCTTCAGCATTTATGGCGGCACCTCTTGGCATACAGGATCATCACTCCAGTTTTCACACTTTGGTCATACTGGGCTGTTGTTGGTGGCCATGTCAGCCCCTCCTGGCTTTACAGGATTGCCAAGGCAATGCAGCATATGGGCTATGGCCCCTTGCAGTGCAGGGACAGGTTTCTCCCACCACACTTCTAGATCCACTCAACGGCAACCCCTCCTGGCATACAGGGTCATCAAGTCACTTCGACACAAAGGGCAGCGACCTGATTGGTGTGGGGATGGGTTCCTCCCACCACAATTTCTCAATCACTCAATGGCAGCTCCTCCTGGCATGTGGGGTCCCTTCTGAACCTCGCTCCCTCCAATGCTCTCCTCAACCTCATGGGCACACCTGTCTTGGCGAGCCAGCAGGTATTGGTTCTCCAGGCTCCACAGCAGGTGATCTTGGCTTTCAAGGGTGATGTCTGCTCACCCAGGAGGGAGACTAGCATGCTGGGCTCCTAGTCCTGGTCACAGGCAGAGCTCTTGCAGAGCTTCCCCGCCTCACACAGCTTGGCTGTGTGCTCGGCAGATTGCAACATTGTGGGACAGCAAGATTCATGGGAGTGACCAGAGTTCACACCTGGATGTCAGCAACAGTAATATGTGCATCAAAAGGTTAATCCTGGGCTCTCAGCCCAACTACTTATGGTTACCCTATCAAACCCATCTCCCTCTATCTTGTGATCTGTCACTGAATCAAAGAGACATTTGAAATACACAGGGAGAGCCGGGCTCTCACCTCATTCACTGCATGTCCCACACAGCTTACAGGAATGCTGCAATACACAAATCAATCTGGAGGGATTCCTCTTCGCCTTATTTTTTCACTAGGCAGGATTGGGCTCCCCAAGATGGAATCAAAGGTCCTCCATGTTACATACTATTGCTGCCACTTCTGCACTCAGTGTACATTCACATGACACTCCACTGTCTGGTACTGTTATCCTCATGTATTATACTACCACCAGCATGCCTACATGCGGCACAAGCACTCAGTCTGTGCACACTGTTCAGTACTGCAGCCTCTCTGTACTCTGCCAGAGTGTGTTATTTGAAAAGCACACCCTACCAGCACACCCATATTTACCATGTGCGCACTGTACCACACTTCACCCTTTGTGTAGTGCAACTTTTGTGAGCGCACATGCACTCAGCACATGTTTTCATCACACACGCACTTCCAGATCAATCTGATGAAGGCCGGGGTGAGTTAAATACACAGCAGCAGAACTGTTAATTAGGTGAGTGAGCCTGTAGGCCTCACTGCAGTGACACAGGGTAAAAAGATCTGTTCACTACTACTGATGACTACACAGTATGCTGCCACCACCACGCTTGTGTTGTTTAACTCCTGGTGACAGCAGTAGCCTGCCACCACTATGATGGTAGCGCTTTGGGCACCCCTCACGGTCCAACAAAATTGCAATACATGGACAGACCTATGTCATGGAGCACACACATGACCAGTGTTCGCCTATGAAAAAATATTCTGCATTATGGACCCAGACAACAATACAATTGGGCACTCAGGACAGGGGTACACATCTCTCACCATGCAGAGAACTTTTCGATCCCAACAACATCTATTTTTATTATCTTCACTGGCCCAGCTGCAAGGGAAATCCCTTTGAGAGAGATTGGATTTAGCCATCACTGAAGTGCAGTTGGTATCCAGAAGGTTACTGGAATCAACTTCTCCAGAATAACTGAGGCGGGATTCCAGTGCTTGAGTTGATGCATTACCAAGATTCTCAAATGATATCCATGGAACCAGGATCACACAAAGAGCCATATGCCCCAATGACTTCAACTAGAGACTTGCTGAAGCCTGTTGACGTCCCAGTAATTAAACTGGAATCTCTCATATTCTCTCTACCCTCTCTGTTCTGAAATGTGCCCTGATAAATGTTCTGTCTTTAGTGGTTTCTACTGTGCATTTCTGAAGATTAATCAGAAGTCCATGATTCTGAAGACATTCCAGGACAGCGTTTCATCCCTTCACTCTAATGCTCTCCTTTTCATCATGAGCACACCAGTCTTGGCGACCCAGCTTCTCTTGGTGGAGGTTAAAGAAGCCTATTGTCTAATTACGGATATATATTGCTATCTTTGAGGTTTTGAAGGGCTGACAGTAGAGCCATAATTTTTGTGAAAACTCTTGGTGCAGACTTCATGCTGCAGGATAACATGTGAAACTGGTAATCATTTTTCAAAGACAGAATCTCAAAATCTTCAGATGATCCCTGACTACTGAAACATGAAAGTAAACATTTTTCAGATCTACTGTTATAATGAAGGCACCTTTTGAAATCAAGGAATTATGTTTTGGAGAGCTTCCATTTTGAAAGGTGTTTTCTTTATCCATTTGTCCACCTTTTAGTATGTAGATAATTAATCTGAGATCCCCTGATGGCTTGGGAACCAGAAATATTTTTGAAAAGCTTTGTAAGCCAAATCCAATAGCTTTGAAAACACAAACGACACCTGTTGTGTTTGAAACATGAAGCAGAGAGTGCAATAGAAATGCAAAATATGTTGGAAATTGAGCGACGATTTAGAGTTTGGCAGAGGGGGTTGCTCAGTCACAAACGTAACGGATATCCCATCCGCTGTATTATGATCCCATAATAGCCTATCGCTGCAAAAGTTGCTGAATCTCAGATGCAGAATGGATTGTTTGGAAGGCAAATATTTCACCCATAGAGGTTAAAGATACCTCTTTCTGAGTTAAAACTGAAATGAGCCTGCTTAATTTACCAAAGCACATATTTATGATATCTACATTTGGCTATGAAACTGATTTAGAAACCTCTTTCTGCTTCTCTTCTTAAGAAAACAAAATAATTGCCTTCTGTATCATTGCACAGATTGCAGCCATAATTGCTTCTATTTTTACATGATATTTGTTGCAAGGAGTAACACAGTCTCTGGAGGAAAAGCCAATGTGATAAACTTCTCAACTTGATTTATCATAATGTATTGTGATGCTTATAAGTAATCCATAATAAAAACCACCTATATACCTACCTACCATTTCCTCTGAATAGTCAGGAACGTTGAGCTTTGGAAGGATAAAGAGGTTTTTACTTCTACTGAAATTGTATCAGGTAATTCTTGTTTCTTTGCTTCTTAAGTGTCCAGATTGTTGTTCCTGTAAACTTCTAGATGGCTTTCAAAAGCAAGTCTTCATGGATGAACGTAAATATGAATTTAAAGACCCTGGATACTGTCTAAATCATGAGGAGTGATTTTTATATGTTTTTGTGATTTCTTACAAAATACGTCCCAGAATTTAGGGACCAGATGTACAACGCATTTTACCAGTTGCAAATTGCCCATATGGCCATTTGTGACTGGCAAAATGAGTTTTGGTATATGCCAAAGGCAAAATGCTAGTCAGTAACTTGTTGCCAACTCGCATTTTTCCAATTCGCGCGTTGACAACAAGGAATGCCGAAGAAGGAGACGCAGAAGGAGGTGGAAGAAAGGAGACGTTCCACGAACAAACACCGAAGGAGGAGCAGACGAACACCGGTCAAGAAGATACTGTTACGGGACAGTACAGTCCCGGAGAGCTGGAACGCCGCCACGTCCCCGGAGGAACATGGCTAAATCAGGTTCGGTCCTGTTTAAAGGACAGCCTTCGCTATATGGTGGGGAGGGAGGGGGTTGGTGGAGACGAGAGGAGGAGAAGGAGGTGGAGGAAGGAGGTAAGAAGGGGAGAGGGAAGGGGTTGAGAAGGGCACCTGAACACCATTAATGGGCACAGAGACAAAGAGAAATTATTAAACAAATTACAACCCACAGAGGTGACTTCACTGGACACCTGAACTTACTATCATCATGATATTCTGTCTGTGGGAGAGGACCCTTATATACCACACTCTCTCTCTCTCTCTCTCTCTCTCTCGTTCTCTCTCTCTCTCTCTCTCTCTCCCTCTCTATTTACGAAAACACACCACAGAATCCACAAACCCTAGACTTACCGAGCTTTCCGTTCCTCTTGTTTTTCCGGTCTTCCTGGAAACACCATCGGGGGAAAACCATCTCCAGTCATCAGGAACCTTGAGGGAGAAGAGGACAGCGGAGATTACTAACCAACAGACCCTAAAACATTGGACATTGCAAAAGTTAAAACTTTATACAATAAAACCATGTTTATTCACCCTTCCGACTGAGTACCCTCGTCCTTCTTATCGCTGCACCCACTGCCACAGGGACTTAAAAGTAGAAAGCTGTCTAAAGAAGGCTGTACAGACAAACAACAGCAACTTCTGTCTTTCTCTTGTTTTACTTAGTTTGTATCATTATGAAAACAGATGGAAACTTTCCTTGCAAGCCCCACTTGCAACAGAAGAAATTGGAAAGGTGACAGCTAAGTGCAGTGATACTGGCTAATCATTAATATTGATGACAGGATTCAATTGAATATTGAAGATGTTGACATCACAGAGGAATATGGCATCAGAGGTGGAGTCGCAGTAGCTGTTGAAGCACTTTTCAAAGCGACAATGAAGGAGTCTGAGAATTGTGTGATTGTCTTTCCCATGCATGTCTGCACACGTCTAGACAGGTGAGACACATGTACAGCAGCTCTGATGAAGAGTAACTGCATCACATTGCAGTACTTGTGATGCTGTCTTATTGGTTGAGCTACTTTCCTGCAATCAACAGCAAGCACAGCTTCTTGCACCAAAGGAATTTTCAGGCAACAGTTTGGAAACAGTTCAAGCATTGAAACATGGGTCTCACATGAGGAGGTTGAAGTTTGTGAAAACAAAAAGTCCAATGTGCTAATTAGCTCAGCGAGCAGATCTTCCACTACATAGGATTCAATAGCTTTGCAGCATTGATATTCAGTCAGATAAGGTATGTTACTATTCATGTTGATTTTACTTCCTCAGCAACAAAAAACTAAAAATGGTGTACTCTACAATGAGGAATGTAGTGGAAATCCTACCAAGCATATTGGAATACAACCAAACAATAAAAGGATATATCCAATGAGTATGTTTAATTTATGAAAATGCAAATTGTTCATATCTACATTCAGCCATGGAACAATATCAGAAACCTTCAAAGGGGGAGGATAAAATTCAATACCACACTATTTTACTATTGTGAGAACATTTAGCACAGACAAAACCCTGAACTAACTCATAAACAGGGTTTGAATTTCTTAAAAGTATGTGATAAGAAGGAATGAAAGAAGAAGCTGTTACAAGGAGTTTATAAGATAGATTAGCATTCAAAGGATTACAAGCAAAGTGAATAATGATAGAATCAGAAAAACGTGAGTGTTCTAGTTGATTAGTGCATGTAAATGTGCTAATAAAAGCAAGATTGTCTTTTATTAGACAGTGTTACTCAAAAGGGAATTTCCAGGCATGCTACAGAAACTTATTATCCATGCTTTTCTATCATCCAAGTGATATATATTTCTGACAGTCATAGAAATGAAATGCAGTAAATAGAGAAAATATTCCACGTAAGAACCAAATAATACGTGGATCTTCAGCAACAGTTGATAGAAGATTGACAGATGACTCTTTCTTAGAGATTGTTGTTGCCTTGAAGCAAGATTGTAAGGGAGAAAGATAGCAGACTCACTTATGATCTGTTACATCACTTTGTGGGCTTTGAGAGTTTGTAGTGTCCTGCTTGGTTGTGTCAGCGCTCCCATCTAGCCTTGCCCTTGTGGTAAAACATTTATTTCTTCCTGCATAAGGTACAAAGCAGGAGAGGTGAGGTGGAAATGGCATATATGTGTTTAAAAGAGTTTGAAAGCCATTGTCAATAACTTCAAAAGTAGTTTACATTATTCCACTATCAGTTTTCCAAGTTCTTTCTACAACTTCTCTCACATAAGTTTCTTTCAAAGTACCTACAAGTCATTTTTTTTAATGAATGATGTCCTATAAGAACATTACGTCAATGCATATTTTCACTGAGCTTTGACATGTGTTTCTTTACTGCACTCAAATCAGACTGTGAAAGCCATCTTTGGCCCAGCTTTCCTACACTATAAGTGAACTCTATCAAAATTAATATTCACAATTGATTGTGTTCTTAAATCCTTAATCCTTTATATCCTCAACAGATGCAATCCACGTCTGGGCATACCCGGCGCACTTATGGCGGCAAAAGCAAAGCAAAACACAAATGATGGACGGAATGCGTTCCCGTGCTTCCCATGCCACTGGATTCAAGCTAGCCTGGCTGATGAGGGGTGAAACCCCGAAACCGGCCCCAGGATGCTTGTTTCCAGTCCAGGGAAGACCTGGACTAGCAGTTTGGGCTGGACTGTTCCCATGGGGAACAGGGTCAAGACTGATTTGCATATGGCTGGGTCCATACTGGAATGGCATGGGCAGAAAAAAAACGATGGATTTAGGCCCAGATCACTGTACTGGGGTGAATGTTTGACAATGTTCAGCATTCCGTCCATCACTTGTTGTTTTTGCATTTTTTGCCCTAAGTGGGAAGGGTATGTGTAAGGAAATGCCTCCTTGGCATGGTTGCCCCCTGACTTTTTGCCTTTGCTGATGCTATGTTTACAATTGAAAGTGTGCTGAGGCCTGCTAACCAGGCCCCAGCACCAGTGTTCTTTCCCTAACCTGTACTTTTGTATCCACAATTGGCAGACCCTGGCATCCAGATAAGTCCCTTGTAACTGGTACTTCTAGTACCAAGGGCCCTGATGCCAAGGAAGGTCTCTAAGGGCTGCAGCATGTCTTATGCCACCCTGGAGACCCCTCACTCAGCACAGACACACTGCTTGCCAGCTTGTGTGTGCTAGTGAGGACAAAACGAGTAAGTCGACATGGCACTCCCCTCAGGGTGCCATGCCAGCCTCTCACTGCCTATGCAGTATAGGTAAGACACCCCTCTAGCAGGCCTTACAGCCCTAAGGCAGGGTGCACTATACCATAGGTGAGGGTACCAGTGCATGAGCATGGTACCCCTACAGTGTCTAAACAAAACCTTAGACATTGTAAGTGCAGGGTAGCCATAAGAGTATATGGTCTGGGAGTCTGTCAAACACGAACTCCACAGCACCATAATGGCTACACTGAAAACTGGGAAGTTTGGTATCAAACTTCTCAGCACAATAAATGCACACTGATGCCAGTGTACATCTTATTGTAAAATACACCACAGAGGGCACCTTAGAGGTGCCCCCTGAAACTTAACCGACTATCTGTGTAGGCTGACTAGTTTTAGCAGCCTGCCACAAACCGAGACATGTTGCTGGCCCCATGGGGAGAGTGCCTTTGTCACTCTGAGGCCAGTAACAAAGCCTGCACTGGGTGGAGATGCTAACACCTCTCCCAGGCAGGAATTGTCACACCTGGCGGTGAGCCTCAAAGGCTCACCTCCTTTGTGCCAACCCAGCAGGACACTCCAGCTAGTGGAGTTGCCCGCCCCCTCCGGCCAGGCCCCACTTTTGGCGGCAAGGCCGGAGAAAATAATGAGAATAACAAGGAGGAGTCACTGGCCAGTCAGGACAGCCCCTAAGGTGTCCTGAGCTGAGGTGACTCTAACTTTTAGAAATCCTCCATCTTGCAGATGGAGGATTCCCCCAATAGGATTAGGGATGTGACCCCCTCCCCTTGGGAGGAGGCACAAAGAGGGTGTACCCACCCTCAGGGCTAGTGGCCATTGGCTACTAACCCCCCAGACCTAAACACGCCCTTAAATTTAGTATTTAAGGGCTACCCTGAACCCTAGAAAATTAGATTCCTGCAACTACAAGAAGAAGGACTGCCTAGCTGAAAACCCCTGCAGCGGAAGACCAGAAGACGACAACTGCCTTGGCTCCAGAAACTCACCGGCCTGTCTCCTGCCTTCCAAAGATCCTGCTCCAGCGACGCCTTCCAAAGGGACCAGCGACCTCGACATCCTCTGAGGACTGCCCCTGCTTCGAAAAGACAAGAAACTCCCGAGGACAGCGGACCTGCTCCAAAGAAAAGCTGCAACTTTGTTTCCAGCAGCTTTAAAGAACCTTGCAAGCTCCCCGCAAAAGGCGTGAGACTTGCAACACTGCACCCGGCGACCCCGACTCGGCTGGTGGCGATCCAACACCTCAGGAGGGACCCCAGGACTACTCTAAGACTGTGAGTACCAAAACCTGTCCCCCCTGAGCCCCCACAGCGCCGCCTGCAGAGGGAATCCCGAGGCTTCCCCTGACCGCGACTCTTTGAATCCAAAGTCCCGACGCCTGGGAGAGACCCTGCACCCGCAGCCCCCAGGACCTGAAGGACCGGACTTTCACTGGAGAAGTGACCCCCAGGAGTCCCTCTCCCTTGCCCAAGTGGAGGTTTCCCCGAGGAATCCTCCCCTTGCCTGCCTGCAGCGCTGAAGAGATCCCTAGATCTCCCATTGACTTCCAATACAAACCCGACGCTTGTTTCTACACTGCACCCGGCCGCCCCCGCGCCGCTGAGGGTGAAATTTCTGTGTGGACTTGTGTCCCCCCCGGTGCCCTACAAAACCCCCCTGGTCTGCCCTCCGAAGACGCGGGTACTTACCTGCAAGCAGACCGGAACCGGGGCACCCCCTTCTCTCCATTCTAGCCTACGTGTTTTGGGCACCACTTTGAACTCTGCACCTGACCGGCCCTGAGCTGCTGGTGTGGTGACTTTGGGGTTGCTCTGAACCCCCAACGGTGGGCTACCTTGGACCAAGAACTGAACCCTGTAAGTGTCCTACTTACCTGGTAAAACTAACAAAAACTTACCTCCCCCAGGAACTGTGAAAATTGCACTAAGTGTCCACTTTTAAAACAGCTATTTGTCAATAACTTGAAAAGTATACATGCAATTTTGATGATTTGAAGTTCCTAAAGTACTTACCTGCAATACCTTTCGAATGAGATATTACATGTAGAATTTGAACCTGTGGTTCGTAAAATAAACTAAGAAAAGATATTTTTCTATATAAAAACCTATTGGCTGGATTTGTCTCTGAGTGTGTGTACCTCATTTATTGTCTTGTGTATGTACAACAAATGCTTAACACTACTCCTTGGATAAGCCTACTGCTCGACCACACTACCACAAAATAGAGCATTAGTATTATCTATTTTTACCACTATTTTACCTCTAAGGGGAACCCTTGGACTCTGTGCATGCCATTCCTTACTTTGAAATAGCACATACAGAGCCAACTTCCTACATTGGTGGATCAGCGGTGGGGTACAAGACTTTGCATTTGCTGGACTACTCAGCCAATACCTGATCACACGACAAATTCCAAAATTGTCATTAGAAATTGATTTTTGCAATTTGAAAAGTTTTCTAAATTCTTAAAAGACCTGCTAGGGCCTTGTGTTAGATCCTGTTTAGCATTTCTTTTAGAGTTTAAAAGTTTGTTAAAAGTTTGAATTAGATTCTAGAATCAGTTTTAGTCTCTTAAAAAGTATTCCAACTTTTAGAAGCATAATGTCTAGCACAGATGTGAATGTGGTGGAACTCGACACCACACCTTACCTCCATCTACAGATGAGAGAGCTAAGGTCACTCTGTAAACTAAAGAAAATAACAATGGGCCCCAAACCTACCAAAATACAGCTCCAGGAGCTTTTGGCAGAGTTTGAAAAGGCCAACCCCTCTGAGGGTGGCAACTCAGAGGAAGAGGATAGTGACTTGGAGGACAATTCCCCCCTACCAGTCCTATCTAGGGAGAACAGGGTCCCTCAAACCCTGACTCCTAAAATAATAGTCAGAGATGCTGGTTCCCTCACAGGAGAGACCAACACCTCTGAAATCACTGAGGATAGCCCCAGTGAAGAGGACATCCAGTTAGCCAGGATGGCCAAAAGATTGGCTTTGGAAAGACAGATCCTAGCCATAGAGAGGGAAAGACAAGAGATGGGCCTAGGACCCATCAATGGTGGCAGCAACATAAATAGGGTCAGAGATTCTCCTGACATGTTGAAAATCCCTAAAGGGATTGTAACTAAATATGAAGATGGTGATGACATCACCAAATGGTTCACAGCTTTTGAGAGGGCTTGTGTAACCAGAAAAGTGAACAGATCTCACTGGGGTGCTCTCCTTTGGGAAATGTTCACAGGAAAGTGTAGGGATAGACTCCTCACACTCTCTGGACAAGATGCAGAATCTTATGACCTCATGAAGGGTACCCTGATTGAGGGCTTTGGATTCTCCACTGAGGAGTACAGGATTAGGTTCAGGGGGGCTCAAAAATCCTCGAGCCAGACCTGGGTTGACTTTGTTGACTACTCAGTGAAAACACTAGATGGTTGGATTCAAGGCAGTGGTGTAAGTAATTATGATGGGCTGTACAATTTATTTGTGAAAGAACACCTGTTAAGTAATTGTTTCAATGATAAACTGCATCAGCATCTGGTAGACCTAGGACCAATTTCTCCCCAAGAATTGGGAAAGAAGGCGGACCATTGGGTCAAGACAAGGGTGTCCAAGACTTCAACAGGGGGTGACCAAAAGAAAGGGGTCACAAAGACTCCCCAGCAGAAGGGTGATGAGACAACCAAAACTAAAAATAGTAAAGAGTCTTCTACAGGCCCCCAAAAACCTGCACAGGAGGGTGGGCCCAGAGCCTCTTCACAAAACAATGGGTACAAGGGTAAAAACTTTGATCCCAAAAAGGCCTGGTGTCATAGCTGTAAACAGCATGGACACCAAACTGGAGACAAGGCCTGTCCCAAGAAAGGTTCCACTCCAAACTCCCATCCAGGTAACACTGGTATGGCTAGTCTCCAAGTGGGATCAACAGTGTGCCCAGAGCAAATCAGGGTCCACACTGAAGCTACTCTAGTTTCTGAGGGTGGGGTGGATTTAGCCACACTAGCTGTCTGGCCGCCTAACATGCAAAAATACAGACAGCAACTCTTAATTAATGGGACTAGAATAGAGGGCCTGAGGGATACAGGTGCCAGTGTCACCATGGTGACAGAGAAACTGGTTTCCCCTGGCCAATACCTGACTGGAAAAACTTACACAGTCACCAACGCTGACAATCAGAGAAAAGTACATCCCATGGCAATGGTTACTTTAGAATGGGGAGGGGTCAATGGCCTGAAACAGGTGGTGGTCTCCTCAAATATCCCAGTGGACTGTCTGCTTGGAAATGACCTGGAGTCCTCAGCATGGGCTGAGGTAGAGCTAAAAACCCATGCAGCAATGCTGGGTATCCCTGAACTGGTGTGTGTGAAAACAAGAGCACAGTGCAAGGCACAGGGTGAAAAAGTAGAGCTGGAGTCTGGAAAAATGGCCCAGCCTACCAAGAGAACAGGAAAGTCAGTTGGGAAACCAACTGCAACACAGCAAAAGAAAGGGAACCTCTCTTCTCAGGAAGAAGTTCTGCCCTCTGAGGGAACTGAGCCTTTGGAGCTTGAACCTTATCAGGTTGAGCTCTTAGGCCCAGGGGGACCCTCAAGGGAAGAGCTGTGTAAGGGACAAGAAACCTGTCCCTCTCTTGAAGGCCTTAGGCAGCAAGCTGCTGAAGAGTCCAAAGGCAAGAAAAATGGAACACATAGGGTCTATTGGGAAGATGGGCTCCTGTACACTGAGGCCAGAGACCCCAAACCTGGTGCCACTAGGAGAGTGGTAGTGCCTCAGCTGTTCAGAGAGTTCATCCTAACATTGGCCCATGACATTCCCCTTGCTGGACATTTGGGACAAACCAAGACGTGGGAGAGGTTAGTCAACCACTTCTACTGGCCCAATATGTCCAACATGGTTAAGGAGTTTTGCCTCTCCTGCCCCACCTGTCAAGCCAGTGGTAAGACAGGTGGGCATCCAAAGGCCCCCCTCATTCCACTTCCAGTGGTGGGGGTGCCCTTTGAAAGAGTGGGTGTGGACATAGTTGGCCCACTGGAACCTCCCACAGCCTCAGGAAATATGTATATCCTGGTAGTAGTGGATCATGCTACCAGGTATCCTGAAGCTATTCCCCTTAGGTCGACTACTGCCCCTGCAGTAGCCAAGGCCCTCATTGGTATCTTTACCAGAGTGGGTTTCCCTAAGGAGGTGGTGTCTGACAGAGGTACCAACTTCATGTCAGCATACCTAAAGCACATGTGGAATGAGTGTGGAGTGACTTATAAATTCACTACACCTTACCATCCACAAACTAATGGCTTAGTTGAGAGATTCAACAAGACATTAAAGGGCATGATCATGGGGCTCCCAGAAAAACTCAAAAGGAGATGGGATGTCCTCCTGCCATGTCTGCTTTTCGCTTACAGGGAGGTACCACAGAAGGGAGTAGGGTTCTCACCCTTTGAACTTCTGTTTGGTCATCCTGTAAGGGGACCACTTGCCCTTGTTAAAGAAGGCTGGGAGAGACCTCTCCATGAGCCTAAACAGGACATAGTGGACTATGTACTTGGCCTTCGCTCTAGAATGGCAGAGTACATGGAAAAGGCAACCAAAAACCTTGAGGCCAGCCAACAGCTCCAGAAGTTTTGGTATGACCAAAAGGCTGCACTGGTTGAGTTCCAACCAGGGCAGAAGGTCTGGGTTCTGGAGCCTGTGGCTCCCAGGGCACTCCAGGACAAATGGAGTGGCCCTTACCCAGTACTAGAGAGGAAGAGTCAGGTCACCTACTTGGTGGACCTGGGCACAAGCAGGAGCCCCAAAAGGGTGATCCATGTAAACCGCCTTAAGCTCTTCCACGACAGGGCTGATGTCAATCTGTTGATGGTAACAGATGAGGATCAGGAGGCAGAGAGTGAACCTCTCCCTGATCTTCTGTCATCAGACCCAAAAGATGGTACAGTAGATGGAGTGATCTACTCAGACACCCTCTCTGGCCAACAGCAAGCTGATTGTAGGAGAGTCCTACAACAGTTTCCTGAACTCTTCTCCTTAACCCCTGGTCAGACACACCTGTGTACCCATGATGTGGACACAGGAGACAGCATGCCTGTCAAGAACAAAACCTTTAGACAATCTGACCATGTTAAAGAAAGCATCAAGGTGGAAGTCCACAAGATGCTGGAATTGGGAGTCATTGAGCGCTCTGACAGCCCCTGGGCTAGCCCAGTGGTCTTAGTCCCCAAACCTCACACCAAAGATGGAAAGAAAGAGATGAGGTTTTGTGTGGACTACAGAGGGCTCAATTCTGTCACCAAGACAGATGCCCATCCAATTCCAAGAGCTGATGAGCTCATTGATAAATTAGGTGCTGCCAAATTTCTAAGTACCTTTGACTTGACAGCAGGGTACTGGCAAATAAAAATGGCACCTGGAGCAAAAGAAAAGACAGCATTCTCCACACCTGATGGGCATTATCAGTTTACTGTTATGCCCTTTGGTTTAAAGAATGCCCCTGCCACCTTCCAAAGGTTGGTGAATCAAGTCCTTGCTGGCTTGGAGTCCTTTAGCACAGCTTATCTTGATGATATTGCTGTCTTTAGCTCCACCTGGCAGGATCACCTGGTCCACCTGAGGAAGGTTTTGAAGGCTCTGCAATCTGCAGGCCTCTCTATCAAGGCATCCAAATGCCAGATAGGGCAGGGAACTGTGGTTTACTTGGGACACCTTGTAGGTGGAGGCCAAGTTCAGCCACTCCAACCCAAGATCCAGACTATTCTGGACTGGGTAGCTCCAAAAACCCAGACTCAAGTCAGGGCATTCCTTGGCTTGACTGGGTACTACAGGAGGTTTGTGAAGGGATATGGATCCATTGTGACAGCCCTCACTGAGCTCACCTCCAAGAAAATGCCCAAGAAAGTGAACTGGACTGTGGACTGCCAACAGGCCTTTGACACCCTGAAACAGGCAATGTGCTCAGCACCAGTTCTCAAAGCTCCAGATTATTCTAAGCAGTTCATTGTGCAGACTGATGCCTCTGAACATGGGATAGGGGCAGTTTTGTCCCAAACAAATGATGATGGCCTTGACCAGCCTGTTGCTTTCATTAGCAGGAGGTTACTCCCCAGGGAGCAGCGTTGGAGTGCCATTGAGAGGGAGGCCTTTGCTGTGGTTTGGTCCCTGAAGAAGCTGAGACCATACCTCTTTGGGACTCACTTCCTAGTTCAAACTGACCACAGACCTCTCAAATGGCTGATGCAAATGAAAGGTGAAAATCCTAAACTGTTGAGGTGGTCCATCTCCCTACAGGGAATGGACTTTATAGTGGAACACAGACCTGGGACTGCCCATGCCAATGCAGATGGCCTTTCCAGGTTCTTCCACTTAGAAAATGAAGACTCTCTTGGGAAAGGTTAGTCTCATCCTCTTTCGTTTGGGGGGGGGTTGTGTAAGGAAATGCCTCCTTGGCATGGTTGCCCCCTGACTTTTTGCCTTTGCTGATGCTATGTTTACAATTGAAAGTGTGCTGAGGCCTGCTAACCAGGCCCCAGCACCAGTGTTCTTTCCCTAACCTGTACTTTTGTATCCACAATTGGCAGACCCTGGCATCCAGATAAGTCCCTTGTAACTGGTACTTCTAGTACCAAGGGCCCTGATGCCAAGGAAGGTCTCTAAGGGCTGCAGCATGTCTTATGCCACCCTGGAGACCCCTCACTCAGCACAGACACACTGCTTGCCAGCTTGTGTGTGCTAGTGAGGACAAAACGAGTAAGTCGACATGGCACTCCCCTCAGGGTGCCATGCCAGCCTCTCACTGCCTATGCAGTATAGGTAAGACACCCCTCTAGCAGGCCTTACAGCCCTAAGGCAGGGTGCACTATACCATAGGTGAGGGTACCAGTGCATGAGCATGGTACCCCTACAGTGTCTAAACAAAACCTTAGACATTGTAAGTGCAGGGTAGCCATAAGAGTATATGGTCTGGGAGTCTGTCAAACACGAACTCCACAGCACCATAATGGCTACACTGAAAACTGGGAAGTTTGGTATCAAACTTCTCAGCACAATAAATGCACACTGATGCCAGTGTACATCTTATTGTAAAATACACCACAGAGGGCACCTTAGAGGTGCCCCCTGAAACTTAACCGACTATCTGTGTAGGCTGACTAGTTTTAGCAGCCTGCCACAAACCGAGACATGTTGCTGGCCCCATGGGGAGAGTGCCTTTGTCACTCTGAGGCCAGTAACAAAGCCTGCACTGGGTGGAGATGCTAACACCTCTCCCAGGCAGGAATTGTCACACCTGGCGGTGAGCCTCAAAGGCTCACCTCCTTTGTGCCAACCCAGCAGGACACTCCAGCTAGTGGAGTTGCCCGCCCCCTCCGGCCAGGCCCCACTTTTGGCGGCAAGGCCGGAGAAAATAATGAGAATAACAAGGAGGAGTCACTGGCCAGTCAGGACAGCCCCTAAGGTGTCCTGAGCTGAGGTGACTCTAACTTTTAGAAATCCTCCATCTTGCAGATGGAGGATTCCCCCAATAGGATTAGGGATGTGACCCCCTCCCCTTGGGAGGAGGCACAAAGAGGGTGTACCCACCCTCAGGGCTAGTGGCCATTGGCTACTAACCCCCCAGACCTAAACACGCCCTTAAATTTAGTATTTAAGGGCTACCCTGAACCCTAGAAAATTAGATTCCTGCAACTACAAGAAGAAGGACTGCCTAGCTGAAAACCCCTGCAGCGGAAGACCAGAAGACGACAACTGCCTTGGCTCCAGAAACTCACCGGCCTGTCTCCTGCCTTCCAAAGATCCTGCTCCAGCGACGCCTTCCAAAGGGACCAGCGACCTCGACATCCTCTGAGGACTGCCCCTGCTTCGAAAAGACAAGAAACTCCCGAGGACAGCGGACCTGCTCCAAAGAAAAGCTGCAACTTTGTTTCCAGCAGCTTTAAAGAACCTTGCAAGCTCCCCGCAAAAGGCGTGAGACTTGCAACACTGCACCCGGCGACCCCGACTCGGCTGGTGGCGATCCAACACCTCAGGAGGGACCCCAGGACTACTCTAAGACTGTGAGTACCAAAACCTGTCCCCCCTGAGCCCCCACAGCGCCGCCTGCAGAGGGAATCCCGAGGCTTCCCCTGACCGCGACTCTTTGAATCCAAAGTCCCGACGCCTGGGAGAGACCCTGCACCCGCAGCCCCCAGGACCTGAAGGACCGGACTTTCACTGGAGAAGTGACCCCCAGGAGTCCCTCTCCCTTGCCCAAGTGGAGGTTTCCCCGAGGAATCCTCCCCTTGCCTGCCTGCAGCGCTGAAGAGATCCCTAGATCTCCCATTGACTTCCAATACAAACCCGACGCTTGTTTCTACACTGCACCCGGCCGCCCCCGCGCCGCTGAGGGTGAAATTTCTGTGTGGACTTGTGTCCCCCCCGGTGCCCTACAAAACCCCCCTGGTCTGCCCTCCGAAGACGCGGGTACTTACCTGCAAGCAGACCGGAACCGGGGCACCCCCTTCTCTCCATTCTAGCCTACGTGTTTTGGGCACCACTTTGAACTCTGCACCTGACCGGCCCTGAGCTGCTGGTGTGGTGACTTTGGGGTTGCTCTGAACCCCCAACGGTGGGCTACCTTGGACCAAGAACTGAACCCTGTAAGTGTCCTACTTACCTGGTAAAACTAACAAAAACTTACCTCCCCCAGGAACTGTGAAAATTGCACTAAGTGTCCACTTTTAAAACAGCTATTTGTCAATAACTTGAAAAGTATACATGCAATTTTGATGATTTGAAGTTCCTAAAGTACTTACCTGCAATACCTTTCGAATGAGATATTACATGTAGAATTTGAACCTGTGGTTCGTAAAATAAACTAAGAAAAGATATTTTTCTATATAAAAACCTATTGGCTGGATTTGTCTCTGAGTGTGTGTACCTCATTTATTGTCTTGTGTATGTACAACAAATGCTTAACACTACTCCTTGGATAAGCCTACTGCTCGACCACACTACCACAAAATAGAGCATTAGTATTATCTATTTTTACCACTATTTTACCTCTAAGGGGAACCCTTGGACTCTGTGCATGCCATTCCTTACTTTGAAATAGCACATACAGAGCCAACTTCCTACAGTATGCCCAGACGTGGGTCCCGTGCTTCCCATACCACTGGATTCAAGCTAGCCTGGCTGATGAGGGGTGAAACACTGAAACTGGTCCCAGGATGCTTTTTTTCAGTCGAGGGAAGACCTGGCCTAGCAGTTCAGGCTGGACTGTTCCCATGGGGAACAGGGTCAAGACTGATTTGCATATGGCTGGGTCCAAACTGGAATGGCATGGACAGCAAAAAACATGGATTTAGGCCCAGATCACTGTACTGGGGGTGAATGTTTGACAATGTTCAGCATTCCGTCCATCACTTGTTGTTTTTGCATTTGTCACCCTAAGTGGGAAGGGTATGCCCAGACGTGGGTCCCGTTCTTCCCATGCCACTGGATTCAAGCTAGCCTGGCTGATGAGGGGTGAAACCCCGAAACCGGTCCCAGGATGCCTGTTTCCAGTCCAGGGAAGACATGCCTAGCAGTTCGGGCTGGACTGTTCCCATGGGGAACAGGGTCAAGACTGATTTCCATATGGCTGGGTCCAAACTGGAATGGCATGGGCAGCAAAAAAATGATGGATTTAGGCCCAGATCACTGTACTGGGGGTGAATGTTTGACAATGTTCAGCATTCCGTCCATCACTTGTTGTTTTTGCATTTGTCGCCCTAAGTGGGAAGGGTATGCCCAGACGTGGGTCCCGTGCTTCCCATGCCACTGGATTCAAGCTAGCCTGGCTGATGAGGGGTGAAACCCCGAAACCGGTCCCAGGATGCTTGTTTCCAGTCCAGGGAAGACCTGGCCTAGCAGTTCGGGCTGGTCTGTTCCCATGAGGAACAGGGTCAAGACTGATTTGCATATGGCTGGGTCCAAACTGGAATGGCATGGGCAGCAAAAAAGCAATGGATTTAGGCCCAGATCACTGTCCTGGGGGGGAATGTTTGACAATGTTCAGCATTCCGTCCTTCACTTGTTGTTTTTGCATTTGTCGCCCTAAGTGGGAAGGGTATGCCCAGGCGTGGGTCCCGTGCTTCCCATGCCACTGGATTCAAGCTAGCTTGGCTGATGAGGGTGAAACCCCGAAACCGGACCCAGAATGCTTGTTTCCAGTCCAAGGAAGAACTGGTCTAGCAGTTCGGGCTGGACTGTTCCCATGGGGAACAGGGTCACGACTGATTTCTATATGGCTGGGTCCAAACTGAAATGCATGGGCAGCAAAAAAACGATGGATTTAGGCCCAGATCACTGTACTGGGGGTGAATGTTTGACAATGTTCAGCATTCCGTCCATCACTTGTTGTTTTTGCATTTGTCGCCCTAAGTGGGAAGGGTATGCCCAAACGTGGGTCCCGTGCTTCCCGTGCCACTGGATTCAAGCTAGCATGGCTGATGAGGGGTGAAACGCAGACTGCAGGGAATAGTCTCTTCCACACTACAACTATGCGCACCCTCTAGTTTAATTTACAGCACTTCATATGGTCAGTTTTTATGTGCGAAGAGGAACTGTAGCACACCTGACACCTTGTATCTTGAAAGGAAGAGAATGGAGCTCAGATTGGTGGAGAGGGGCTACTACCATAAAATAATTGAACAGGCAACAAAGAGGGTTTGCCAGGTTTCTCGACAAAGTTTACTAAAGCCAAGTGAGAAGTCTTGGGTGGATCTAAAGGAGAATATAAGATTAATCACAACATTTTCCAATCAATCTTGTACAGTCAGGAGTTTTTTTGAAGAAATATTGACATGTTCCCAGAACTGATGAGATATTAAGCAAATATGTGGGCACAGCACCACATATTACGTTCAGAAAGACTTGCTCATTAAGGGACAGTTTAAGTCACAATTTGATCACAGAGGTGAACATAAACAGAAGTGTACAATAGGGAGGTGGCATTTTTTTTGCAGGAAGTGCAAGGCCTCTAAGAATAAGTTCCAGTATTTCCAGATGCACTGTCTCGAATCAGAAAGTTTTTGACTTCTAATTCAGAATATTGTGTTTATTGTTTGATCTGTCCCTGTGATAAGATGTACATAGGGAGCACTATTCACAAAGCTAAAAAACGGGTCTTGGAGCACATGAGGGCCATTCATCGTAAAGACAATCTTTTCCAGGCATTTTACAGAAATGTATTTCCAGAATGATGATCTACTCTAATTTAGAGTATTGGACACAATTGAGTTTGATTTCAGAGGGAGCAGCAACGTAAGTAAACTATGGAAGCTTGAGTCAAGGTTTATTCTTGATTTTGATACATGAGCACCATTAGGTTTACATTCTGAAGAGGACATGGCAGTACATTTAGGCTAATTGAGTTTGCGTTGTGCTAAACTGTTTACTTCTTCTTCTAGGTTCTAGAGTGTTGAGGATTTTAACCCGGTTTTAACAGTTTCTTTCTTAATTTTCTTTTGTTTTTACTAAAGTATCTTCAATTTCCCTGATATGAGCAGTGTCAGCTAAGCAATTTTATGACTAATATTTTGATTTGATATGTGCCATTATTATTTGCCCACTTGGGCTTGAATCTTTGCAGTTATTAGGTATTTGTTGACTTGCCTGTACGTGATTTTACCTGTGTGTCATATTTCACAAAGCAATGCCCTTTGCAACATATCTTAATAAGTTTATGGTGCATAATGATGTTTGACATATATTGATTGCAATAATCATGGAGGTATGCATCGTGCAACCTTTGTCATGTACTTACATTGCAATCTGTTTTATAGGATCTCTTCCCTATCGCTTAACCAACATTACAGAATGGCTGTCACTTTTTGAGTTTGTACAATGACATATGGTGATATTTTGATATTCGCATAAGCAGCGCAGACGTGTGAAGACAGTTGCATGATGTTGCTCTAGTGTATGACTACTGAGCAAAATGCTGAATTTATCTTACCCAAGTACATTTACGATCTTATGGATTGCAATTTATTTTGAGTATATTTCTTTTTTATGTACTCTTTTTTCGTTTACCTTCTTTCCTGCATGCAGCCCCCGTCCTGAGCAATTCTATGGCCTGGGGACCACATACGGCTGTGGCGGCCGGCTTCCATGACACCCGTGATGGGTGCAAGCAGAGGAGCTTGCTGGGCTGCGGGGCCTTGGGCTTCCCTTACAGCCCCCAATGTGGGATTAGCTGTGAAAGGCCCGGGGTGGGCATCAGAGCACCCCTTTTTTTTAAAGAAAGGTGAACTAGTTTTGGCGTGGCCCCGGTTGGGCACTGGGCATGCCACTTAAATACAAAGCATGCCGGCTTCTGCAGGAGCAGAAAGCAGGCGGGCTGAGGAGGCCCCAGCTTCTGCAGGAGCAGAAAGGAGGCAGGGCTGCGGAGGCCCTGACCCACCCCTCAGAACCCACAGTGGGATTAGCCATGGAATACTCCAGGTGGGCACAAGAGCACCCCCATTAAAAAAAAAGCAGGTAAAACTAGTTTTGGCTGCGCCGGGTGGGAACTGGGACAAGCCACTCACATACACAACATGCAGACTAGTGCAGGATGCTGCTAGGGCTGCGGAGGCCGTGGGCCTCCCTCCACAGTCCCCACCATGGCTAAAGCTAGGGTATGTCCAGAGTGAGCACGCCAACATACATTTAGAAAATACTTTAGGCCGGCTCCTGCAGCAGGGAGCCAGAGGAGCTGTGGTGGCCCTGGGCTTCCCGCCTCAGCCCCTGGTTTAAAAAAAAGGGTGTCCTGGGTGGGACTAGGACAACCAGAAAAAAATGTACAAAATCTAATAGTGAGTAGTACAAGAGCATCCACAGCCAATCCTTTATCATTCAGTGCTCCTTCAAGGAGCACCCCATAATGCCCTGGGAGGGCTATTTACATATATTTTGTTTTTGGTGATGTCTCTAGAAGGGGCAGGGACATCAGCACATTTTGTTAATGTTTAATGTTTTAAATTGATGGGTTTTGTAGGAGTTCTACAGCCCCCCAGCAACACTAGATAAAAGCATGTCTCCTGGGTCATTGAAACCATTATTATAATTTTTTAAAAGCCATTTCCCAAGCTGGAGATTTTGCTCTGCAGGTGGGATTGCAGTGCCACCCTACGGCTTGTTGTATTTTATGTATTGCAGATATATCACATAAAATACACGTAATTGCTACCATTTCATTTTATGGGGTGTAATGGGTTAAAAGGTTAGTACGCATATATATTTGTTTTATTTTTTTCTTAAAGAAAAATAATATATCTCTGACTATTTATTTTCTCATTTTGCACCCCACCAAATGTAACAATAAAAACTGTGTAAAACGAGACACTGACATGTAGCTCAAAAACACTAATTAATATTTTATATCAATATTGAAATATACATTTGATTACAAATATTGGTGATTTCTGAAGAAAGGTGATATATCTGCTTTATATGTAGAATGGGTGTTGGGCATGGAGGGGGACTGTGGGTTTGGCTGCCTGAAGGGGTTGGTCACTGGCCCTGACCTGTGGCCAACACCTCTACCCAGCCATGGGGTTGGCTACGAGCGTGGGAGTGGTTGGGCCGTGCACACCAGGAGTTTGGCTTTACCTATAGTAATAAAATATTACTTTATGTTAAAAAAAAAACCCTAGAACTTCACTCAAAAAAATAAAGGTTAAAGTAAAGTTATAGTTAGGGGAAATGTTTAATAACAATGTAATGTTTTAAACTCTAAAAAAGACAGAAATTTCAAATAACTATAACTTGTTCGCTAAGGTAACTATAACTCGTGCCTTCCATGCACAGTTTTCTCATCCACAATTTCACCGCAAATTTTGCAGTGATATTATCAATGATGTCATAGAAGGTGTCATGTAATATGTGGGGTAATTAACAGTGCATGGTGAGAGCGCAAATTATAGTTATCTGAAAACCCATGCACCGCCATGACAGCCTACTCGTTGTATTTAGATGTTGGCCCTATAGACGAAAGGCCACATTTCTCTGCCAAGAATCAACCACTGTCTCTGCCAAGAATCACCGCCCACATTGATGGTAGGAGAGGGAAAAGGGGATGCCAGAGGGACCCCAGCCACCCTTCCCACAGTGCATATTTGGAAGTGCCTAACCACTGAGAAAAAAGTGACAGTCCAACATCCACTTCTGAGTTGGCCGACTTGGGGGGGAAAGGGTTAAAAACTCACCTTTTTTGCCCATTTCACCTCCATCTTCAACTAGACACATCTGAACACCATGCCATCACTGCTGCCATAGACTCACAGAGGAAATATGACACCCCCTCCCGTTGCCAAACTCGAAAGTAGGGACACTGCATTGCTGGGTACATTGGGTGGGGACTACATGGGAGGTCGGGACCACTGCAGGCTTGTGTAATTGACATATCTCAGTAATTTGCTAAAATCACTGTGACATGCATATATTGGGGAGACAATTGTGTCACACATGGCTGGGGACACACTATCACAACACGCATATCGTACACATATACAACAGTCATTGTGGTATCATCATTCATTTAAAATAAATGCTGCCACAACAATGATGTTACACTTACACTGGACAACGGTGTCCGTGTGTGCGGATTGCAATGGGAACTGAACGGGTAGGTTTGTGCTATCTGTTGTGTTTGTGATTCAGTGCGTGAATGTGTTTGTGTGTGTGTGGATTGGCTGGTTGAGGTGGAGGGAGTGTGTGATGTGGATGTGTCTTTCTGTGTGTCACTTGCATGTGAGACTGATGTTGTGTTGCTGTGTGACACATTCAGGTGAGTGTTATTGTTGTGTGGCGGACATTGTTGTGGTGTGTGTAGTTGAGAATGTGTTTTATGTAGCTGAGTGTGTAGTTGTGTTGGTTGTTGTGGTTGTGTCATGTGTGGATGAAGTGCCAATGCTGTGTGTATGTTGTGTCATGGATGTATTTCAATGTGTGTTTTCAGCATGTACGGGTTGTGTTGTGTTGGAATTGTAATGGATGATGGTGTGTACGTGGTGTGTTGTGTAGTGTGTAGTGCAGGGGGACACATATGGCTAAGGTAGAGTGTGTGTGTGTGTGTGTAACTTACGACTATTCCATAGCCACTGCCAGTGTACGAAGTCCATTGGGTCCGGCCGTTGTCTCCATCCATCAGCAATCCCTCACCAGTCCTCCACTTGCAGAGCTGTAACATCTAAGTACGGTGGGTGTAACACTAGTGACTTGACAGTCTTTTCGGGTCGCAGACAATGCGGCTTGGGGGTACCACCGCCAAGATCTAAATCAGGCCTTTGGTTACTTCCAATATCTATAACTATAACTTTTGTTTTCTGAGTGAATTTCTAAGGTTTTTTAAAAGTTTATTTCCTATCTATAACGTCCCTGTAGCCTTTGTGTTTTTTCAGTTAATTTCTATGTTTTTTAATGCTAATCCTAACAATAACGACCCTGTAACATTGGTGTGTGAGTGGGTGTGTGAGTAGCTGTGTGGGTATGTAAGTGGGTGTATGAGTGTGTGGCAGATGTGGAAATGTGTGTGTGATACTGGCTGTATGAGTCTGGGAGTGGGTGTGGGTGTGGCTGTGTAGGTGTGTGACTAGTTGTGTGAGTAACTGTGTGGATTTATGAGTGGTATTGTGGGTCTGTGAGCGGGTGTGTGAGTGGCTGTGCGTGTGTGAGTGGTTTTGTGGGTCTCTGAGTGGGTGTGCAAGTGCTTGTATGGTGTGTGTGTTGATGTGAAGTGGTTGTGTAGGTGTGCAAGTGGGTGTGTGAGTATGTGAGTAGGTGTATGGGTCTGCAAGTGGGTGCATGTATTTTTTTTAATTGGGTCTGGATCCACAGATCCACCCAAATCCACTTGGGTGGATCCTTGCATGCTCCTAAAGGCTCTTAGACAATTTCTTCCCTATGAGGGTTCCCTCACAGACCCCTCCATCTGTCCCATGGGGTCAGGCTACCTCTACCCTGACTCTTTCTATCACTTTTAAATTTTATTTTCCCTGCAGGGAACCTAGTGCGTATTAACAAAATGTCGGCTGCAACTTTTTCTTTCTGGTTGCGGCCAGCCAATCATGGTATTGCTGTTAGCACATGGATCTGCAAATTTACCCAGATGCACTAAGGAGCCATAGCGGGTCTGCATCTCTAGATATACTTAAATCTTTTTACTTTAATAACTCTAAAACTACTGAACTGATTTACAAAAAGCACTCTTTCTAGACTGAGATCTAGCTTACTGCTAAATACTACAGTTAGGCCTTTTTTTCTCAGGCCCCGCTTGATGGATCACCCGGAAACTTTACATACAGCAGCTGAAGTGACTGGCACAGTAGTTTTGAAAATTTTGTGAAGTTTCATCAAGCTGTGCTAGAGGTAATAGCAAAACATCAAACACTTTTCCTATGGAAACTAGGTCCCAACTATAACTACCTATCACAGCAATGAACGCTTGCATTTGTTACAGCTTGCTTGAGTTCAGCGCTCATAATAAGCGATCGTAAATTGGGAACTCTGCGGTAAGCAATGACTGGTGGTTTTGGAAAAACCAAATGCAATTTTTCAGAAGTGGATAATAAGGGGAATGTTTTTGCTTTATATTTTTGTGGTTGGGAGCTGATGGATGATAGTCAACCACCAATGGGATTCTGTCACTTTTGTTTCTGCTGTTGGTTGACTATCATCCAGGGAGATCGAATCAGAATACATAATCAAGCTTGGCAGTAAACATCCCAGAAGTCTCAACTTAGATGAGGAACTCCATGTACATAATGGCTGAGCAGCACAATCTGCTTACTATTTGTTGTGTCCTGGTGATTTACGAGTCTGTGTATATTATTTTGGGTTTTGGTTTTACATTTAAACCATGAGAGCTTGGCTAACTCTCTAAATCGTCCCACTTGGAATGGTGAGGGCTGCACTTTTTGGACTTTGGGATGCTGCCATGTAGAAAAATCTGCAAGACCTAGACACATCTGAAAACTAAACATCTGGGTGAGTCCAGGGTAGTGTGCCTCACATGCACCCAGCACCATTTCCTTACCGGCAATGCCCTGCAAACCTCCAACTTTGCTGGAAATCACACATTTTTTCCACATTTTTGTGATGGAACCTTCCGGAATCTGCAGGAATCCACAAAATTCCTACCATCCAGCATTGTCTCATCTATACCAATAAAAATTCTGCCCACTTGTCAGCCTAAAAATGTTTTTTTCCAAACTGCCCTTTTGGACCCGCTTTGGTTCCCCCTCAATTTCAACATGTTTTTGGCTCTTCCCTGTCACAGGCACTTGGCCCACCTACACAAGTGAGGTATCATTTTTACCAGGAGACCGAGGGGAACGTTGGGGGGTAGGAAGGGGGTCCCGGTGTGGTGATCCCACACAGAAATGTGTTTTTTTTTTTTTTTTTTTAGCTAAATTTGAGGTTTGCTGAGGATTCTGGGTAAAACAACACTGGGGGATCCACCCAAGTCACACCTCCCTGGACTCCCTCAGGTGTCTAATTTTCAGAAATGTCTGGGTTTGGTAGGTTTCCTGTACGGCTGCTGAACCAAGGACCAAAAACGCAACTGCCCCCGCAAAAACAGGTAATTTTGTACTTGATAGTTTTGATGTGTCCAGATAGTGTTTTGGGGGTATTTCCTTTCGTGGGCACTAGGCCTACCCACACAAGTGAGGTACCATTTTTATTGGGAGACTTGGGGGAATACTGAGTGGCTCCTCTCAAATTCCAGAACTTTCTGTCACCGAAATGTGAGGAAAAAGTGTTTTATGGGCCAAATTTTGAGGTTTGCCAAGGATTTTTGGTAACAGAACCTGGTGATAGCTCCACAAGTCACCCCATCCTGGATTCCCCTAGGTGTCTTGTTTTAAAAAATGCGCAGGTTTGGTAGGTTTCCTTAGGTGCCGACTGAGCTAGAGGCCAAAATCCACAGCTTGGCACTTTGCAAAAAACGGCTCTGTTTTCTTTGGGAAAATGTGATGTGTCCACGTTGTGTTTTGGGGCATTTCCTGTCACGGGCGCTAGGCCTACTCACACAAGTGAGGTACCATTTTTATCGGGAGACTTGGGGGAACACTGGGTGGAAGGAAATGTGTGGCTCCTCTCAGATTCCTGAACTTTCTGTCACCAAAATGTGAGGAAAAAGTGGTTTTTTTGCCCAAATTTTGAGGTTTGCAAAGGATTTTGGGTAACAGAACCTGGTGAGAGCCCCACAAGTCACCCCATCTTGGATTTCCCTAGGTGTCTCATTTTAAAAAATGCACAGGTTTGGTAGATTTCCTTAGGTGCTGGCTGAGCTAGAGGCCTAAATCCACAGCTAGGCACTTTCCAAAAAACAGCTCTGTTTTCTTTGGGAAAATGTGATGTATCAACGTTGTGTTTTGAGGCATTTCCTGTTGCGGGCCCTAGCCCTACCCAAATAAGTGGGGTACCATTTGTATCCGGAGACTTGGGGTAACGCTGTATAGAAGGAAATTTGTGGTTCCTCTCAGATTCCATAACTTTCTGTCACCAAAATGTGAGGAAAAAGTGTTTTTTTGGCCAAATTTTGAGGTTTGCAAAGGATTCTAGGTAACAGAACCTGGTGAGAGCCCCACAAGTCACCCCATCCTGGATTCCCCTAGGTGTCTAGTTTTAAACAATCCACAGGTTTGGTAGGTGTCTGTAGGTGCCGGCTGAGCTAGAGGCCAAACTCTACAGCTAGGCACTTTGCAAAAAACAAGCCAGATTTCAATGTAAAAATGTGATGTGTCCATGTTGCGTTTCCTGTCGCGAGCATTAGGCCTACCCATGCAAGTGAGGTACAATTTATATCAGGACACTTGGGGAAACACAGAATAGCAAACCAAGTGTTATTGCTCCTTGTCTTTCTCTATATTTGTTCCTTCCACATGTAAAACAGTGTGTAAAAAAGACGTCTATTTGAAAAATGCCCTGTAATTCACATGCTAATATGGGCACCCCGGAATTCAGAGATGTGCAAATAACCACAGCTTCTCAACACCTTATCTTGTGCCCATTTTGGAAATACAAAGATTTTCTTGACACCTACTTTACATTCTTCATATTTCAGCGAATTAATTGCTGTATACCCGGTATAAAATGAAAAACCATTGCAAGGTGCAGCTCATTTATTGGCTCTGGGTACCCAGGGTTCTTTATGAACCTACAAGCCCTACATATCCCTGCAACCCGAAGAGTCCAGCAGACGTAACAGTATAGTGCTTTCAAAAATCTGACAAAGCAAGAAAAAGTTACAGAGTAAAACAATGGCTGTTTTTTTCACCTCAATTTCAATTTTTTTTTTTTCTGCTGTTATTTTCTGTAGGAAAACCTTGTAGGATCTACACAAATTACCTCCTGCTGAATTCAGAATTTTGCCTACCTTTCAGAAATGTTTAGCTATCTGGGACCTCTAGAATCCCTAGGATGTTGGAAAAAAAGGACGCAAATTTGGCGTGGGTAGTTATGAGGGCCTAAGCGCGACTGTCCCAAATAGCCAAAAAAAGGCTTGCCGTCTGAGAGGAAAAAGGCCTAGCAGCGAAGGGGATAATAAGATCTGCATGGATTTGTGTTTGTTTCAAATTTTTCCAGATAACACGTTTGAAAACTGTTTATTTTTTGCTGGCTACTGCTTATGTACAGGGCAGTGGGATGACCAATTTAGCAACTACATCTCCCAACGTTAGTACGGGTGTAGCATTTGTAGTATTTTTTCAGTTTTTCTATGTTTATGTCACTTGGGCCCATATTTATACTTTTTGACGCAAAACTGCGCCGGCGCAGTTTTACGTCAAAAAAATTACCGCCGGCTAACGCCATTTCGTTGCACCATGCGGGCGTCAGATTTATACTTTGACGCACGGCGGCGCAAACAACAGGTGGGAGTCATTATTTTGTCGCACACCGCGGCGTCAAGTCGTAAAGGAAAACGACGTTAACGCGGCGGAAATGACTGTGGGTCGATTTACGACACCGCAACCCGGATATGCGCTGTTTTTTGACGCAATAGCGTCAAAATAACCCGCGAACACTGCCAGTTCACCAGCACAAACATAAGCTGGGGCACACCATTACACTACACCAACAACAGTCCCATGGGGTATGCTGTCATGCCAACGATGGAGCAAAGGGAAAGCCACGACAGGAGGGAAGGCCACTACGTCAAACTTACATCCTGGCTCTCATCAGCCAACATATCTCCTACATTAACTAGGGCCCTATTAACAATCCTCTAGCCAAACTGACAACTGAAATGTAACTGCAACAACAGTTGCCACTACCACCTCTGATCTGTGTGCAGCTCAAGTAGCCAATGGCAGTAACCTCCCCATGGAGGCTATGCAAGCCCTAACATCCATACTGCAAGGACTACAAGAAACTGTCAAGGAATTCACCACTGCAGTAAGGGAGTTGCCACAACACCTCGCACCCCAAACCTTCCACTGCATGCACGAATGCAATCATGACTCCCTCAGGGCCGACCTGGCTGCCTACCATCGTGATGTGGCTGCTATTCTCAAGAACCAGCAGATCCTCCTTGCTGCAGTCCTGCCCTTAAGACCTTCACAGGGAGCAGTGACCGGGATGTCTGACTCCACGTCTTCTAACACTGAGGTGTGTGTTGCCCCTTCACAACCAACAACAACAAGGACAAAGCAGGCAACACACACATCAGAAGAAGAAGACATGGAACAGATCACCTTCACACGGAAGAGTACCCGGAAGCACTAGTTCCTGCACCATGGCCTACTTTTACCAAGGTCCTACATTTTGTCAAATGCCAGTCTTACAACAACTCTACTCAATGACTGTTCTGCTAACCACTGTATATCTTGTCAGCATGCCCAGTTAGTGTCTCTCTCCTACTAATCGGCAAATCCTGTCCCTCTGCACTGTCTGTAACATCACCCCAGCATGTCAGTAGCATTACCTACACCCCTTCTGTAGGATCACTAGAACGGACTCATCAAACATGGACAATGTACATATTGCACTACATCACTTTTCAATAAATAGCACTTGCACAACAAATATGTCTCTGTGTAATTTGACACATCAACTGTGCAGTAGATAACACAAATGTGCCTGTGCTCCAAACATGTAGGTTGTCAATACAACTGTCCTGACATCATGTAGTCAGATACATCTGCACAGTGCCCAGGATTACATCATAGCCTGCCCATCCTGAGGAGAATAACTGATGAAGTGAGAAACTACACACCATCATGCTGTGTTGGACAGAATCATGCTTCCTCAAGGGATATTCCTCAAGGGCTGATAAATGTTGTCACCATGCAATACTAACACATAGAACTGTGCAGTCTAATCTAAGCAAACACTACAAAACACAGCATGAATCAATCTTTCTGAGTTAACATCCAAATAGGTAATCATGCTGAATAGTGACACAAATGATCTAGGTCAGTCATGAAGACAAGAAGACAAGAGTGTTTACAAGAACTCATCTTAGAAGGGTCCCTGAACATCACACTGCAGTCAGACCTAAAACTGTACCCCCAATACCAAGTCTGGAAGCACACTTTGTGACGTAGAAAACATACTCATCAACAAAAATCCTTTGTGATCCATGTCAACTCCGATTGGTGGTTCAAACAAATGGTGGATTCTTACCAAGGTAGCTCTGGGGTAGCTGCCATCTTACACCTCAGTTTGTATTTGTTTGTAGCATAGGACACAAATGTCATAGAACAACAATAATCTACACTGATGCCAAGGCCATGATCAAGTAGCAGTTAACACATAATGTAAAGGGTTATCTATATATTTATTCAAAACTAATCACACAAGAGGAAACTAAGGGAAAAGTCATACCTACCCTAATCTAACCTGACTACTCATTACCCACAACTGTCCCTAACTAACCTAAGCTAAACTTACTCATCACATATAACGAATCGTTCTAAACATCAACCCCCCATCCCCCATTATGAGACAGGACACATGGAGGACAACACATACTAACCTACACACATACTATACTATCCTAAACAATCATATATTTTTTTGTATTTTTGTTTTTTTCATATTTAAAAAAAGAAAAATGTTTTTTTTTTTTTTTTATTGAAACACACAGGAACCCCAACATTGCCCCCCACCCACCCACCCACACACTTAATAAGTAAAAGTAGAAAGGATCAGGACACCCCACCCCCCTCCCTAACACTAACTAAACTAACAACCTATACTAACCTAACACTAATCCCCCAAGCCCACTAATCATGAGAACAAGGAAAGAGGAGGGAGGGGAGGGAATCATGTCCATTGCAAAAATATATTTCTAGAGGTTGGCCTTCCGGAGGCTCCGCCTGATCGATTTGACCCGCTTCTTTATGTAGCTGACATCCTGGGTAAGATTGTTCACCCTCTTCAAAACTCGGTCCATCTTATGTTCCAAAGCCAGGAATGCCGCTGGGTCGACTGTTGGTGCTGGTGCCGTTTGTGTCCCGGCCGAGGTGCTCTGTGGCCGTGTGGAGCCTAGCCCACTGGACTGTCCTGCAGCTGTCACACTGCTGGGGCCTGGGTGTGCTGCAGATGTAGGGACAACTGTCCACGCTGTGGGTGGGGCCACCTGGGGAGAACCAGTGGTTATGGTGGTGGTGGCTGTAGTGGGCTATGTTGGGCCACCCTGTGGTGAAGCCCACCATGTTTCGGAGGCCCGATCTGACTGGTATGTACGGGCCATCCTTCAGAACCCCGACTGCACCTGCAGGATGTGTCGGTACCTCATGGCCCGCCTCTCAAATTCATGCTTCTGGGCGGGTGTCATGTTTGCAGCTGTGAAGACAAAGGGCAACTATTTACCATAGGAACTGCATTGTGTGAAATAGCACAAGTGGTCAATCTGACAATACATCTACTGTACTTGTAACAGCTCATATCACCATACAGATCATTGAAAGTCTCAGAGGAAGTACATGAAAGCATTCCTACAAAGGTCATCTCACACGTAGCACATCCAAAACCTACATGATAGGTAACAACTGGCAATAACTTGTCATCAAAGTACTGACAGTTGTCAGCTAACAATCATGGTGCACATCCTCCGCCTATTGCCTGGACTACATATGTCAGTGTATGTGATGATAATCACAAACCACAAGGTCTGCTATTTGTAATAGGATTTGCTAGTACAGTACTCATGTGCCATACCTGAGTGTGTACACTAGGTTCAAAACAAACTTTCAAATAGTCACAGGTATGTGTAACATACTGGTTGCTTCAGTCCTAGGTACCCTATTCACAAACCCATGCCTGTGTTTGAGGGAGGGGGAAGAACAACAAACAATTACAAACTACATGCACACCCAGGAGTGTATAGAAAGCTCAACATGTGTTTGTCTCTACACACACACACACACCACCACCAGTAAGGGCTATCAACAAATCGGAGTCAGCTAAACCTTGTCCTATCCAAGGCCCACACATGTCAGAATGTACTGACCTAGGTCAACATCACATACTTCCAGTGAGGCATTATTTTCAACAGACACAGAGTAGCAAGAACACCCAGGGTCATGAATAGCATGCACACCTAGGCCTTTGCACTCTAGTTCCACACACTTGTAGTACAACATGTGGAAGTACATGCTCCCAGAAGGTTCAACCTACAGTGTACTCAGTACATCGGTGAATAGGGAAGCAGCAGTCTTCAGAAAAGCCATTTGCAGAAGCTATCTGGGAGAATGTGAGTCTGACATGCAGACTCAGTCTGAGATGAGTCCCAGTGCAACTCTTATTGCAACTAGTGTATTCCACATGACTCACCCCAGTTCTCATAGCGGGCCCTAAAGGAATGGCCTACAAACCCTAGATCAGACAATTGGATAAGCATTGGTCAACTCAAAATTTTCTAAGAACTGAAATCCCACTAATGGAACAAGACTAATGATTGGGCAGCGCATCACACCTTGCAATGTGTTCTACACACAGGAGTTCATCACACATCACCAGCAAATACAAAACATAACACACATGTCAACACTCACTGTAGGTGTCGGGGTCCTCAAAACGAGCCACCTCTCCCACTGTGTATGGTGCAGGTCCACCTGTAAAGCATGGAAGGAAGAATGTGCTCAGAATCAGTGCACTGACAAACAATTTCAATTACAAAAACAATGTGTAAGCTGACATAAGTAATGAAACCCTTTCAGACATGCTCGTACTGCATGGAATATTTCATGGCCAACATTTACATAGGATGGGTCTCCTGCTACAGTTACACACACTTCTACACACATGCAGTGGCCCTGACTGTCATGTGGTGGCAAACATGCACCTCCATTAGTGAGCAGCAACAATATTGGTGTGTATTCGTCTCATCATGTGCATCCAAGAGAGACATCCAAAGGCTGGTTACTTGAGGACTGCATGACCTGTCAAACAGCCTATGTGGTCATGACACATTTGTGACAAATAGGTACATTGTACAGAGGGGCAGGGACTTTGGCAATACCTCATGTTGTTACAGTTTCATAAATTGATGTGTCCCAACAATGGTGATTGGCACCAAACATAGATATTTGTACCATAGTCCATACCTTTGGACTGCCATCCCTAATCGGATTTTGGCACAAGAAACAAAAAATACCTGTCTAAGATGTTAGCTGAGGGCACCTGACTCCTTTCCAAAAATGGTTCATGTTCAGATCTGGCATGTATCAATAAAATATGAAGGAGCACATTAATCCCTAACAGGCATAGCACTTCCGTGAACACTTTCCTTACACACGCACCAGACACACATGAGACATATGTCTGGGCCACATTGCTATCATCAATTGACGTGAAGGCAGCACTCATTTTCAGCATCATGTAGGGTTTCCAATGTCAGTCTAGCTATAGCGTCAACATATGTAGGTATGATGTTAGTACATCCATACTTCACTGGCAATTGTGACCTGTAGAGTCATGATTGCCTCATTAATGTTTAGCTTGTCTGACACAAAGGCGGCACTAAATTACATTAAGCAACAAGCAACCTGTAAGTTTGCAGAGCATGAGCTGCCTGACTGCTAGCATTTGTCATCCTTCACATAGTGCATCAATTACCCTGTATGTTTCCTCAGCATTACACACAGTCAGCAACTTATCTGGCAGATTGTGTACCAATCATCTCATGTCACTACCCAGCTTTTAATTGTGCACATTTACATGATCTGTACTCACCAACAGGGCCACCAATCATGATTCCCAGGTGGTCCAGCAGATCTTGCTCCCTGGAGATCAGGTCAGCCCAGCGGTGCTTCAGCTGGTGGTCATTGCGTTGGCTCCCATACAGACGCACCAAGTGATGGCGCACCTTCCCCCACCGGACTTTTCGGGCCTCAGTGTGATACCCCTGTATCACCCTACCTCCAGCCTTCGAGCATCAGTGGGAGGAAATGGCACACCAGCCATATGAACCCCCCCAATTCCTCCTCACCCATCCTGGAAAGACGTGGCCTCCCTGAGATTTCTGCACAGAAAAGGGGAAAATGTAGTGGAAAAAAAGAAGAAAGGGGAAAATGGGGAAAGTAGGAGTAAGGAAATACAAAGTAAACTTAACAATTAGAAGAGCCCAACTATCCACTATATAACAGTACCCACAACAGACTCCCACAGACAATAAATACAACACTGGACTGGACAAATGTAAACAACACACACACAGACAGTATTCTACAACAATATTTAAATGACAAAACAACAAGTAAGATAGCACTCAGGACACAAAAGCACAAAATCACAGGACAACATTCTGCACACAGCCACACAGTCTAGAAGAATCACAGACTGCAAAGTGAAAGTAAAAGTACACCCACTGTACAGATACTGTAAACAGGATATCCTATTACATCACATCCTGCATAACATGGCCGCCGTTTTTTTCCATTATGCGTCATATTTTCACGCATACAGCTTGTGCGTCCTATTTTTTGACGCACAGGAGTGAAATTAATGCCGCCTCCAAATATTATTAATAAATGGTAAATATATTTTGGATGCGGCATAATTTTCACTTCCAGAGGTGAAAAATATGCTGCATCCAAATATTATTTACCAATTATTAATAATATTTGGATGCAGCATTATTTTCACTCCTGTGCGTCAAAAAATATGACGCACAAGCTGTATGCGTGTAAATATGACGCATAATGCAAATTATGTATTTTTTATGTCCAGATGAGTCATGCAAATTAGCTTTACCTAACGGTGCTAAATGCTAAATACTGGGCTTAGCGAAAGCAAATGTGCCTTACAGGATGTATGGAAGACATTCACAGTGCAATAGTAAGCATTGGCCAAAATGGAGATTACTCAAAATTGCGCACACATGTAGATAATTGATAATTGCGACTCTCCAAATATGAAAAAGCTAACAGGATGTCTTTATTAGCTAATTTGTGAGCACATGTATCAAGCTTTTCCAAATTGCAAAATGGCCATTTAGGTAATGCAATTGACGCCTAAACAATTTTTGGTGGTAACCATGTGCTAATTACCAGTAAATTTAGCAAAAAAATGTTTTACTATAGACATGTAGCGCACACATGCCCCTTAAGCATGTGTGTGCTTCATGTGTCCGTAAAAAGTGTTTAATTGGGCTGCAGCAGAGGGGGACTTTGGCCCCCAGCACCCTGGGATTTGCTGTTCCTGACTTGCGAATTAATCAACGGTTTTCCCAATTTCTGTAATGCTAAACCATTGGCAGCAGGCCCATAGATGCAAATTGAGTATGATTCTCTTTTTGCAAATCAGTAATACCATTTGCCCATTTGAAGTTTGCCCTATTACTTCTTTAGAAAAATCAGACATACCATTTAGCATTGATTTAATAGCAAATTCTTAAAGTTCCACATGTTATAATAGCAAATAGGTTTTTGATGCATGTGGCCCTTAATGCATTACCTGGTTTAGTGGCATGTTTCAATCTTCATGCTAGGTTACAATTGGGACACTACTGTGATAGGCTGCTTGCAACCACTTTGGTGATTGGTGGTACATGTACATGTGTGTGGTGCAATGTTTATCCTGTATCAACTGTTAAGATGTATGTTGTCACTGTTACGTCCAGGTCTCATCATGAGTTAGTGGCAGCTAATCGTGTATCTAATGAGTATCCTTTGGAGATAAATGTGAGTAAAGTCATTGAGGACATGGTAACCTACACGTGTATGGTCCCACCCTGTCACTGAAGACGTGTAATGAGACTTTCAACTGGGCAACCTTGGTGTGCTGAGTGAGAGAATGTCTCAGGTGTCAGGATGCGGCATGTGTCATTGCAACATTTGTACTCAAGTTGGCCTCTGTGGATGCAAATGCATCTGGGAACATCATAGCCTCTGTGCAGAATAATATGGCTGGTATTCACCACACACGGGCCATCTCTATTATTTGGACAATGTTACTCAGCGTGTGAACTGTCAGGGTCCTAAAATGTGTAGACTTTTCATGGACATTATCTGAGGTTGCTGGTTCTGCTGGAGGCCACGTACACCATCCCAGGCTATGGCGCAGGTACACTGTCACACTTTGTAGTTTAAGCATTAATGAGGCCCAGACAACGGATGGGGCATGATTTAGCTATTCAAGGGCACTGTAACAAATATGATACAAATAAAAGTCAGATGATGCAATACAATGTATTTGAGTATACATTGATGAGGCAAATGACAAATTAGCCTCTGAGGAAAGAGAGTATTTGAACAGCAAGTGTGGTCCATATGTGGCCACCGGGAATCTTTAGGGTGACCCATGGACAGGTGCCAGTCAGGCTGACAGGATGCAGGGTCAATCAGGATCCAGCTCTTTCACAATTGACATGATCAGTGGTCTGACTAAGACTGGTCGGAGGGAGCAGTAGACAGTTGACATGTCAAACTGTGTATGTCCTGTGTTGTTTTGAAGGTGACACATGAACCCAGATACAGTGTTACACGGCTACATTAGTAGCAATGCTTAGCAGTGTATTTGCCAAAATGACAACATCTATGCTGTAGGAGGCATCAGCAGGGACGGTGCATGTAAATTTGGGTGGTGTGCATGGAGGTGATCACTGGTGTGGCCTCCATCAGTGTCTCACAAGTCCTGTCGGATGAGATTTACTTTCAAATGGCCTACAGTACCTTTCACACGGGAAGCAATCTACAGGTGATACCAGGTCTTATAAACTCCAAGCCAGTGTATTATTTGAGCTGACGTCCATGCAATCAGATAGTACTATGACAATGGTATACCATAGGAAAGGGTGTGGCACACTGGATGACTCTTGTTAGTGTGTGTGTGTAGATGAGGGAATATCAGGGTACACATATTTGTATTCCAGGGACCTCTTCAGACAGGTGGGGTGTGACCAGGGGCATGGGTGTGTCAGGATTTTAGAAAAGGGCTGACATGTAGATGGGATGTAATGTGCTGGATGCTTGTCATATGTGTGGCACTTGTGCTGTGTATGTTCTGCTTATGTGTAACTCTAGTGACAGATAGTCTTTGCAAAGATTGTATGTAGTTGGACTTACTGCTGTCAAGGGTCTGGTCATACATTCCTGTTCCTGAAGCAAAAGCATGTCAACTGCCTGATGTATGAGGCCTGTTTTCCCCTAGTTGAGTGATGGTGTTTTAGTTGTGTGCCATATGTGGCGATGGACCATGTTTCCAACATGTATGTGTGTAATAGGTGTGGTCCTCAGCTATTGCCCTTCAAAGGTGAACTGTACAGGATGTCAGTCATTTACATTGTGTGTGTATGTGACCGTTGTATGATAGGCATCACATTTGTAGTCGGATTTTCTGTGTCCTGATTGTTATATCATCAATGCTCCATGAGGCGACACTCTTCTTCTGATAGTTAGAGCTAAAGGTGTGCAGAAATGATTAGCCAGACCATGATGTGGTGTTTCTTATCAGTGTTTATTTACAATAGTTCATTAAGTGGTGATGGTGATTATATTTAAAAGAAATTGTTCACAATGTGTTGGCGCCTACGCACTCCAGCAGCCGTGTTTGGTTGTTCCCCCTCATGATGCAGGGCATCCTCCTCCTCTTCCTCGTCTTCAGGCATGTATGGGTCTGGTTCCAGGAGGGGAATGTTCCTTCTTATGCAAATGTTGTGCAGGATGGAACATGTTAGTATGATCTTACAGACCATCTCGGGGGAATATAGTAGTCTACCACCAGTGATGTCGAGGCAGCGGAACCTTGACTTGAGGATGCCGAAGGTCCGCTCGACAATGCTGCGTGTCCTCCTATGGGCCTCGTTGTATGCACGCTCTGCAGCTGTACTCGGGTTGCCAAATGGTGTCATAATCCATGGCTGGATGCCATACCCCTGATCAGCTGCAAGAGAAAAAGAATGGGATCATGTTGATGTAGATGGCACTATTGAAAAGACCTTTAATGGCAGTAGTTGTCTTGTGTTGTCTGTGACTCTTTTGTGTTCTACTGTGACATCCTATACTTGTAGGCTATACCATCTGCATTGTGTTGTTTCCTTGGCTGAGCAAGTGTTTGTCTGCTGACCATTTGTCAGCAGTATGTTTTGGGATTTTCAGTACAGTGTGCCCTCCCTAGCATTGTGACTTGTGATACAGGTGTCCGTGTGTCTTCACTGGGGGTGAGATGATAGTTCCATGCAGAGTTAAAATTGAAAGTGTTGTTAACACGTTCATATCAAAGTACCCTGGACATCCCATACCTTTAGACTTAGGCAATGTATTAATGTAAAGGTCATTGGGACACTTACAATTTGCAAGGTGACATTTCCGCAACCACACTCATTAATGTCTTAACATTAGGCTGTACAGTAATTTCCCATGTGTGACAGGTTCAATGGTGACTTAAGAAACATGGCTAGTGATGTCAGGACCTCAGTGTGTTCCTGTTGACATGTTGCTGTTGTGGTGTATGTGTTGTGTGTCCTAGAGGGTTGCTGTGCAGTGTATATATGTAGGTTTTTGTACTTACCAACAAGTAGTCCATTGCCATACCATCCATCCTGAAGTGTTGATTGATGGTGCAGTGACGGAAGATGAATGAGTCATGTACACTCCCAGGATATTTAGCCACGATGTTGGTGAACATTCCTTGGTGATCGACAATGGCCTGCATGTTGATAGAATGTGTGTGCTTCCTGTTGCGGTAGAGGTGTTCAGTTGCAGCAGGTGACACAACGCGTACATGTGTGCAGTCAATTGCACCAAGGACGTGTAGGAAGCCACAGATTGCGTAGAACCCCTGTTTAGTTTCCTGCTGCTTCTGCAGTGTGTTAGGGAAGCAGATGTGGCGGGGTGTCAGTCGAATGATGACATCCAGTACTTTGGGCAAAAATGCGGAGAATGATGGTTGTGATATTCCGCCAACCAGGGCACCAGTTGTTTGAAAAGAGCCACTTGGCAGCATATGAAGTACGGCAAGCAGCTTTATTTCTGTTGGGATGGTGTGGGGTGTCACCAAAGTGGGGGCCAACTGCTGTTCAATGTTGCGCAGCAGCTGCTGAATGGCCTGCCAGTTCAACCGGTACCTCTGTATGATGTCGTGTTCCCTGAGGCCCTGAAGGGTTGTTCTTGGGCGGAATATCCTCTCCTGCCTTCTGCGCTGCCTTTGGGGTCCCTGCTGGTGTTGTTGTAGCTGCTGTTGTTGCTGCTGGGCTCTGCATCTGCGTGCACGCTGGATTAGAATCACCTCCATGGCTCCCTGTTGCTGCTCCGCTGCTCTGCTGTTTGTTCTGTGTGTTCTGATTAAATACAGGTGTGTTTGCCCCATTTTAACGCCTGCCCTGACCCAGGCGTTAATTTTTGACGCAAATCGGGCTGTGCGTCATTTTCTGGCTCCGCCTCCCGGCCGTGCGTCATTTTTGCCTGAAAGCATAAATACGACGCACGGCCGTTTAAGCCATTTTTTAGATGGGAACGCCTACCTTGCATATCATTAACTCAAGGCGGGTTGCTGCATCCAAAAAATGATTTTTTGTCGTCCGCGGGCTCGGGCGTCAAAGTTTAAATACGGGGCAACGTTTGCGCTGATTGTGCGTCAAAATTTTTGACGAACAATCGGCGCAGACGGAGTATAAATATGCCCCTTGGTGTGTTTTTGAAGGGCTATGGAACTTGTTTCTCATTATGATGTGGTTGTGAGGAAGACCGCAAGGTTGGTACGCATGAGCCCAATAAACTTCTTTAGAGAAAGAGACATCCTGGAGTGTGGGCATTTCTTTGACGTTGTCAAGCAGCATTACATATGTATATATATACATGATTGAACAATGCATGCGTATATCATGTATGCCTTAACAACACAGTCTCAACAACGACCGCATCTTTACCATGCATGCCTTTACCAAGCATGCCTTTACAACAAATTTTGTTGTAAAAGCATGTTTGGTACCTTCGTGGTAAATTCTCCACTGTCCTGCCCCCTTACACCTGATACCATACTCCACCCAGTCCAAGTTTTTAAAACGGCCCCTTCCACCCCCTGTACTGAGCCCTAATCCCAGCCACCCTGAGCCCTAAAAGTAACATTGCCCTGTCCTAAAAAGTACCATGACCCCCCACCCTAAACCCTAAAACCTACCCCGCCCTGACCTAAAACCTACCCCAATCCTCCACCCTCTCCCTCAACCCTAAAACCTACCCCGCCCTGTCCTAAAAAACTACCTGACCCCTCCACCATGAGCCCTAAAACCTACCCCTCCCTGTCCTAAAAACGACCCCAAACCCTGCCCCCATCCTGAACCTTAAAACCTACCCTGCCCTGTACTTACAACTAATCTGACCCCGCTACCCCTGCCCTGAACCCTAAAACCTACCCTTCCCTGTCCTAAAAACTACCCTGACCCACCTGTGAACCCTAAAACCTACCCAGCCCTGACCTAATATCCACCCACCCCCTCCCCCTCCTTGTACCCTAAAACTTACCCCGCACTGTCCTAAAAACTACGGACTCCCCCACCCTGAACTCTATAACTTACCCACCCTGTCCTAAAACTACCTGACCCCCCTGCCCCAACCCTGAACCCTAAAACCTACCCCACACTGTCCTAAAAACTTCCCCGACCACCCCGCTTGAACCCTAAAACCCACCCCACCCTGTCCTAAAAACTACCAAACCCCTCTCACCCCCTCCCTGTACCCTAAAATCTATCCTGCCTTGTCCTATAAACTACCCCGACCCCGCCCTGAACCCAAAAACCTACCCTGCCCTAAAAACTACCACAACCCCTCCGCCCTGGACCCTAAAACCTACCCCACCCTGTCCTAAAAACTGCCAAACGTCTTCATCCCCAAGCAGTATCCTTAAACCTACCCTGCCTTGTCCTAAAACCTACCCTGACCCCCCTGCCATGACCGGAACCCTAAAAGCTAACCTGCTCTGTCCCAAAAACTATCCGACCTCCTTTCCCCACTCTGAACCCGAAAACCTACCCTGCACTGTCCTAAAAACTACTCTGACCCCCACCCCTGAACCCTAAAACCTACACTGCCGTGTCCTAAAAACTACCCAACCCCTCCACCTTGAACCCTAAAACCTTCTCCGCCCTGTCCTAAAAACTACAGTGACCCTAACCCCCACCCCGAAACCCTAAAACCTGCCCCGCCCGCCCCATCCTAAACACTACCCCACCCTTGTCCCCTCCCTGTACCCTTAAATCTACCCCACGCTGTCTTAAACACAACCCCACCTCCCATCCCCACCCTGAACCCTAAAACCTACCCCATGCTGTCCTACAAATGACCCTGACCCCACCCACCCTGAACCCTAAAACCTACCTGCCCTGTCTTAATAACTACCGACCCCTACGCCTCCACCCTGTACCCTAAAACCTACCCCACGCCATCCCAAAAACTACCCTACTCTCCGCCCCCACTCTGATCCCTAAAACCTACCCTGCCCTGTCCTAAAAAATACTCAACCCTGCCCTGTCCTAAAAACTAACCCAACCGGCCCGCCAAACCCAGCCCCAGCCCTTACTTACTTCTCTCTCCTCTGATCTCTGCTCCTTCCTGTTTTTCCTGGACAGCTAGACCGCTCTGTCTGCCGTCACCACACATATGTGTGGTAAAGGCATGCCTACTAACAGCATGTGTGCTAGACGCAAATGTGTTGTAATAGTAGCATGGTAAATGCATTCACCGCATTGTAACAGCTCTTATTGGCTGCCAGCACTTCAACCAGGAAGTGTTGGCAGCCATCATGGGACTTGGCTTCAGCTGAATCTCAGAAAAAATGTAAAAAAAGAAAAGGGGCCAGGGTACAGACACTCTGACCCCTTAGCTCTGGTGATGGGGTCCCAGCGAGACCCCCCAAAGCAAAAAAGCATAAAAAAAAAAAAAAATGTTGCCACAATATAGCGATGTTCGTGAATCTGTGGCAATTCTTTTTTTTTTAAAACAAGCACGCTTGTTTTTTCATAAGCCCCTGGTGGGTCAAGTCCTGGGGAAATTGATAATTTAGAATGTTGGGGGGCCTCACAACCCCCACAGCCCTGGGGACCACCACCTCCCTGGAGTGATTTTTGTCATTTATGCGGGGGGCCTGTGGCCGCCTACGCCTCAGGTACTACCACCTCCCTCGGCCAAAATGCATATTTTTTGCAGGGGAGGCCCCAGGGACCACCACCTTCTTGGGGCGAAGCTCTAATTGTTTGCAGGGGCATGTGCCCCGCACCCTGGGGACCACCAGTTCCCCAGGACAAATACTGTATTCTGTGGAGGGGGGCACACGGCCACCCCGCAGCCCCGGGAATCACCACCCCCCTGGGGCTTTGTTAATTTTGAGTGCAGGGATTGTGATTCCCCCTCTGTCCCCTCTCCCCCCCGCTGGCCTGGGACCACCACCAACACCGGGAGCCAAGTAACAGCCAACACTCCACTTTTTGACAGCGTCCCGCTGTCAAAAGCTAGAGCTTTCATCTCTGTTTCCTGCACATAGGTATGAGTGCAGGGAACAGAGATTAAAGGTTTGCTTCAGCAGCCTTGGTTGCTGAAGCAAAGGCACCACAGGGGAGACCTTAAGGAATCCCCCACGGTCCCACATAGCCCGTAAAAGGCAGATTATAAAATCTAAAAAAAAAACATGTAGGGACTGTGGGGAAGCCCTTGAAGGTTCCCCGCAGTCCCAGATAGCCCATAAAGGGCTAAAACAGAAAGTAAAAAAAAACACAGACCTCCACGCTGAGCTTTAAGGGTTCCAGTCCAGCTGGACTCGTGTCCCTCTTTCTTTTTTTTTTTTAAGTAAAAATATTTATGGCTTATATAAAAGGTCATCTTACTTTTTTTAAATGACAAATATATTTTTATTTTTAAATTGTGCAGAAATATGTCATTCATACATCAAAGCCTGATAAAAACTTTCTTTCTCACTCTCTTCCTCTCTGTCTCTCTCTTTCAATCACTTTCTCCCGCTCACACAGCCACTCAGACACTTACGCACCCACTTACAGACCAACTCAGACACTCACAGTCACTTAGACTCTCGTGCACCCACTCACAACCCCAGTCAGACCCTCATGCACCCACTCATAGACCCACTCAGACAGTTACACACCAACTCACAGACACACCCAGACTCTCGCAGACCCACTGATACCCTCATGGACCTACTGACAGACCTGCGCACACACTGACACACCCACTAAAACACTGATGTATGCATTCTCACACCCAGGCAGACATTTTCACAGCCACTCTCACCCCCAGATACACCCTCTCACTCCTATTCTGACACCCATAGAGACTTCTGCCAGCGTCAGCCACACATTGCCAATATGCCATGCGCAGCATGGGGTTGGGTTGTTAGGGGGTTTGGCCAACTGTGTATCCAGCATTATCTAAGGAGCGTAAATTAGAGAAAATAACGTGTCTCAGAGCCACTCAGGCCCAAAACCTCTGTGGGCAGCTTATACAAAGTGCATTAACCTTAGTAAAAGATAGTGTCTCAGAGTCACTCAGTCTCCGACACTGAAACCAACTTCTTATGCATTTAGCACAATGAAAAGGTAGCATCTCAGAGATGTGTTGGCTCCTCCTCAAGAGCAGTGTCTCTACTGATGGAATTCAGCAGCATTCACAACCAATACTGAGATGCTTCAGTCTTCTCTTCAAAAAAGAGAATATTGGACAAGGAAAATAATGTAAATACAATGTGCATAAAATATCAGAAAAGCAAGAGAAGTAATACTTATCTGCATTGTGATCATTTGAAGAGAAGTCTGTCTCTTTGTCACTTCTTGAACAAGTTCTTGGTCACACAAGTGTCCATATGGGAAGAGAAAAACAAGAGATTGAATTGTTATATAAGATATAAAATATTGTAGGTAAAAATGTTAAAATGTGGCATGGCTACGGGCGTCAAGATGGCTCTGGACCCCTCCGTCATCCGCCCGAACGTTCTGCCTTCCTGGGTCCTGTTCCCCAGCTCCGTAGCATTGCGAGAGTGCCCTGGTGCCGGTAGCCCCTGGTGGGCCGAAAGCGGGGAAAACAGACCTGGTGCGCGGTGCGCGCGGCGCTTGAAGTGGGCTGCCCAGCGCCTGGGCTAAAGCATCGGCTCCCGGCCGGAGCATCTTCGCGAGGGTGAGCGGAGGCTGCCGGCGCTGAACGCTGGGTGCGTGCACTGCGCCGGGATGGCCCGCGCACACCCGATCCTCTTGGGGGCTGGCCTCCCCCCGAGACCTGGACGCTCCCCCTTAGGCCCGAGGCTGGAGCAGAGGCTGCGGAGTCGCCTCGGGCCCTCGGGGGACAGAACTTGACTTTTGTGGAGGTCGGGGAGGGGATGCAGGGGCTGTGGGATCCACCCCCCCAGCGGGAATTTGAATGAGGAGTGTCCGGTGGCAGAAACCGGGCCTGGGCGCCCACGAAGTGAATCGGCCAGAGGGACTTGGGTGGTCTGGCTGGCCCACCGTTGTGTTGGGCGGCGGTCGGACGGGACCGACCCGGCAGCGATTAGAGGCAACATCGTTGGGCTGGAGGGACCACTGGGGTCCCCGGATCCCCGCCGCACGGCCTGGATGCACGTTCCCACGCCTCCCCACGTGGACAGCTTTGTCTCCGCAAGTGAAAGGAAGAAAGGAAACCAATTCTGGAGGCTGTGGTGCCCGCCACACCCGAGTCTGCGAAAGCGCGCCAGGGCACCGGAACGCCGTAGATGACCAACGACTGGCAACCGATGGGTCAGAGCAGCACTGGGTACACCCGGTAAGTGGCCCCGGCCATCCAATTAAAAACATTGCCCGGTTTTGCTGACCCGACGAGAGGGGTGTCCCCCTCCGCTGAACGGGCCGGGAAGCTCGCTGTGACTGGGGGGTGGAGAACCTCTCTGCCTTCAGTATCGTGAATTCGTAGAAGAACTTGATACCCCGCCCCGTGACTATTGATCCGCACACCGGCATCTTTGGTTGCTCACGCGCTGGGATCTGGTGGACCTGGAGTTGCCTTGTGGGGGTAAGGGGAAGACCCGCGACGTGACCAACCCTGGTCGACACGGACGAACAGCGCGCCAACTGCCCTCGCCTGCCCCAAAAGAAAGATGGGAAAAGACAGAGCCTCAAGACAAACGCAGCCCTCCCAGCAGAGGATTGATCAATTCAACACACCAGCGGCTCCTCGGAATGGTGGCGACACTTCGTCCAACGACCCTGCCCCGGACGGGGTCAATGCTATCCTTCAGGCAATCCAAACATCACAGCGGGCAGTGGAAACCAAAATTGGAGAGGTGAGGGAAGACATGGGCCTCATGAGACAAGATCTTAGAAATGCAGTGGGCCGAATCACGGAGGTGGAGAGCCGTGTCTCCCAAACAGAAGACGACTTGACTGACCTCAGAACCAAGGTGGCCCAACTACAAACTCGAACTGGCGAGCTATACCGCCGGGCCGAGGATGCCGAAAATCGCTCCCGGCGCAACAATCTAAGCTTCGTTGGCATTCCGGAGGGCGCAGAAGACAGCAAAGCCCCTGAGTTTCTGGAAGGTTGGATTAAGTCCTGGATGCCAGAACACACTCTCTCACCATGGTTTGCAATTGAACTTGCACACAGAGCCCTGGCCTGCGGCCTCCACCGGGTGAACCTCGGAGACCCATGATTGCACGATTTTTCAATTTTAAAGACGAGACGCCATCCTCAGAGAAGCCAGGCGCTCCCCCGACCTCCTCTGGGATAACCAACATTTTTTGATCTTTCCAGACTACACCGAGAGGTCCAGGCCAGGCGTTGTTCGTATGAACAGGTAAAACAAAAGTTAAGAGCGATGCAACTCTCCTACATGCTCCTCTTTCCCGCACGATTAAAGGTCATCCTGGCCGGCAAAACACACTTTTTTGAATCACCTGAGGAGGCATGGGAATGGCTCACAGAGGAAAGTATTGAGGCCCAAAGGGGTCACGCCGGCTACTCCTCCGGGGGGCCCCTGGAGGGGGGACCTGACCCCCGAGTGGACACGCGAAGAGGTCGGAAGCGCACGAGATCCAGCCGCGGGAGGCAAAGGAACTTTGGTGCACCAGCGGAGGGGGACGCTCAGCCCGACTTGAACTCCCCGACGACTGAGGGGGGTAAGGATTCCTCAGTATCCCAGGCACCAAAGGGAGATGCGGAAGTCGATCGTCTTAGCCAGTCCCCAGCACTTGGTTAATGTGGCTTTAAATATACTGGGCTCCGGCTGGCCAGGGGCCAGACTACAATGACTACAATGGATACTGAGCTGTTCAGGTGGAACAGGACCACATACATATTGACATAACGCAACATGTTTCAATTCCCCCTTAGGGCAGGAGTTTATTAGTTGATTGCAAATGATCCGTTACGAAGGAGGGGTCCAACACTCCATTTAGTGGCAGTCCTTATGACTGTGACACCCCGGTTGGGTTTTTGGGTGACAGATGCTTCCAGGGTAGAAGTATGGGGTGGGGGGAAGTTGAAGGGTACAAAGGTTTCATTAGGGTTTAGTAAAGTTGTTTTGGTAAGTTTCCTTAGTTGCACCTACACCTGTCATAACGATCCTCTTCACCTAGAGCATTCTTCCTCGAGTCCCCGAGTGGGCTCACGACACTTCAACACATGGCCACTATGCACACAGTTCCCTCTCTGACACAGATTCTTTCGTGGAATGTGAACGGTCTCTTGGACAAAATTAAGAGATCCGCAGTATTCAGCACCTTGCGCAGATATGCCCCTTCGGTGGTCCTACTACAAGAGACCCACCTACTCGGTACTAAATGCCCCATGTTGGCACGGGGGGGCTTTGACAGGGTTTTCCATGCAGGATTCGCAAGAGGCTCTAGGGGTGTAGCTATTCTATTACACCGCTCACTACCCATAGTGGTTACCACCACGCATTCAGACCCACAGGGTAGGTTTGTAACGGTGACCGGCACGCTGCAGGGATTGCCGTTTAATCTTGTGTGTGCCTATGCACCACCAGCTGGCTTTGACACCTTTTTACTTGCACTCCGCCGGGTGCTGACGGGCCTCCCCCAGGGACTCACACTAATTGGGGGGGACTTCAATTCTGTCCTGGACCCAAAACTCGATGTGTCTGGATCTATATCCACCACTCGCTCTGGGAGGGCGTCAACCTTGAACGGATGGGCCACGGGTCTGGGCCTCTGCGAAGTGTGGAGGACCTGGCACCCTAGGTCGAGACAATACACACACACCTCAGCCGCCCACCACTCACAGGCCAGGATCGATCTTGTGTTTATGCCCGCGCTGGATATTTCTAGGGTCACCGGCGCAGAGATATTACCTCACGGTGTCTCAGACCATTCCCCGGTACGTATCCGGTTGGATGACGTTGACCCGACCCAACGCCCAACGTGGCGTATGAATGCGTGGTATCTGCAAGACAACGACTAAACCCTCGAGATAAGGGACCATCTTACCCAATATTTTAAGCAGAACTATGGGTCCGTGAAGTCCCCGGGCACGATATGGGTGGCGTGTAAGGCCACACTTAGAGGCTACGCTAAACACCGCGTGCGTGCCCGAGAACGTGCACGCAACTCACAAGTGGCAGATCTCAAAGCCAAGGCATTAGACCTTGAGCGATTGGAGACCTCCTCCACCTTAGCGTCAGTTCTGAGACTCCTTACCAGGGTTAGGGAGGAAATAAAACAACTAGTACTAGATTCTGCAAAACATGCCTGGAGAGCATCGGCAGCCCGCGTGTACGGCTGGGGAGACAAGAACGGCAAACTCTTACATTGGTTAGCCTCGTGCCCACTAGCTGGCAGAGTTATCCCGAGGTTACAGACTAAACGGGCTCACTCGCGAAGACTCCTTCCGAAATCGCTCAGAGTTTTGCCTCCTACTACGCACAATTATACGCGGAATGCCCACGGCCACCGGCTGAGATGGAGTCTCCCCTTTTGAACGACATTGCCCTTCCTAAGATATCACCAGCGACCAGGGAAAACCTAGATGAACCCTTAACGCTGGCCGAGATTACGGCAGCAATATCCAGCCTGTCTTCGGGCAAAACGCCCGGCCCAGACGGCTTCCCATCGGAACTTTACAACAGATGTGGAGACATTCTGGGCCCCCACCTGCTTAGCATGTATGACGAAGCTGAGAAGTCCGGCTGTTTCCCTGCTGGCATCGATCAAGCTACAATAGTAGTAATCCCGAAGACCCAACCGCCGTCGCGTAACCGCTCGGCGTATAGACCCATCTCACTCCTGAACACCGAGATTAAGGTGTTATCAACTGCACTCGCGACCAGGTTGAAGGAAGCGCTCCCCTCGCTGGTACACCCAGACCAGTTTGGATTTATGCGTCGCGTAGCACCAGACACTGCATTAGACGGTTGAACGTCGCACTGGCGCACCGCAGCATTCTGACTCGGTCCCCTTTGGCCTTTCTCCTACTCGACTTTGAAAAGGCCTTTGATACTGTGGACTGGTCCTACCTGGAACAAGACCTTAGACATAATGGAATCGGACCCAAATTCCTTGGCCTTGTCAGGCTTCTCTACTCCAACCCAACCGCACGCATTCAAGTGAAAGGGGTGGCATCCGAACCATTCCCTATTCGTCGTAGTACTCGGCAGGGATGCCCACTGTCCCCGTTGCTGTTTGCTCTTGCGATTGAACCACTGGCGAAGCTGTTGAGGGAGGACCCTCTGTTAGAGGGCTGGTCGTGGCTTGCGGGCCCAGAAGACCGGGTAGCCTTGTACGCGGACGACGTCCTCATATACTTTTCTAACCCGGCCACAAGAGGCCCCCGAATCTTGCAACTTCTAGACCTGTTCTCTCAGGCCTCTGGTCTGACTTTGAATCCGAGCAAATCCCTACAGGTCCCTTTGCACCCCTCCAGAGACTGTGTCGACTGGCAACGAAACATCCCGATCCGTCAAAATAGTTTTAAATACTTAGGTGTCCATATAGCTATGTTACCTGAACTTGCATGGGAACTAAATGTCAGCTCACTCATTAAGAGCACCAAGAAAGATCTCACATGCTGGCGGAATTTACCTCTCAATCTATTGGGCAGAATAGCACTATATAAAATGATGATACTCCCCAGATTTCTTTACCAATTACAGAACTTCCCACTCCCGGTCCCCCGGAAATGGTTCAAAGATGTGGAGGCAACAGCGCACCAATTTTTGTGGCACGGCTCCCGGCCCAAAATATCCTTTGCCACATGCCAGAGGGATGTCCACGAGGAGGGGCTAGGGATGTCTAACATCTACTTTTACTATTTGGCTATGCACTTACTAGTGGTTAACGATTGGCTGGCTGGAGGATGGACAGACCCAACATACAGATTAGAACTCCAAGTAATGGGTTATAATGGAATTTTTAATGCACTATATGGGGGCTCGATCCTGCAAAATATCCCAGAGGTGACCAGAGTGATTCTCTTGGGGTGGCAGGCAGCCCAGAGGATAACGGGTTGGTGGAAACGCCTCACTCAACAGACCCCTCTTTGGCGGGGGAAGTGGCTGGGTGAGGTCTCCGCACTGGAAGGCTTCCGGAAATGGGATAACATCGGGATATCCACCCTCGGGGACATCTGGGGCGGGTCACATATGCGATCCTTTGAGGAGCTCCAAGGAATATACTCATTGAACAGTACCCAATTCCATAAGTACCCACAACTCAGACACGCCCTGCTAATACACATACGACCAGGGGACAATATTCCTGAATACAGCCCTCTGGAAGCGAAGGTTCTGATGGGAAACCTGGGCAAGGGGGGAATCTCCCAAATATATCGCTCCATCCTCGCTAATACACCCCCCCCCGATCGAGGGACTCCGTCAAAGGTGGGAAGAGTGGATTGGCCCCATAGAGGATACAAACTGGTGGGAAATATTAATGGCCCCCCGGTCAGCGGCCATAACATCTCGATTCCAACTACTGCAAACCCTTTATCTGCATACAGCATACCTTACCCCTAAAAGGCTCTTCCAGGCCGGTCTCCGACCCACAGCAAATTGTCCCCGATGCTCACACCCAAAAGCTGACTTCTTTCACATGGTCTGGTCCTGCCCAACTATAGAGCGCTACTGGGGAATGATTGTAGAGGAGATCTCAGAGGTCTTACAAACAGTAGTGGAGATGTCCCCTGTATCGATCCTGCTGGGGGCCACCGGGGAGACAGGGTTGAATAGAGCAGACCGGACCTTACTTGGAGTGGTGTGCCTTGTGGCAAAAAGAGACATTATGACAGAGTGGAAATCTGAGAGAGCCCCGGCCATCGCCAAGTGGAGGCGAGGCGTAGACTGGTGTGCACAATGCGAAAAACTAGTCTATGAAGCGAGAGGATGCCCTAACAAACACAACAGAGTGTGGGGGAAACGGGAGAACACACTGATTAGCTTGCCTGTTTGAGATAATTGAACTCACCAGAAAACACCTCACTCCTCAACAGGGCCTGCGGTAAGGGGGGGAAGGGGACTGTTCAGAGTCACAACATCATGTGTTCAGGGAACCGTGCTTTAGTTACTTTATCATTCAGCCAATTTTTATTGATTATTGATGTTTATCGAGCCCTTGGGGACTGACAGGACGATGGAAGTATTCAGGTTAATGGTGCCATGTTATCTATGTTTTGTATTTGCATTTATGTTTTCCATTTTGTTTTCTCTAAAACCAATAAAAATTCTTTATAAAAAAAAATGTTAAAATGTTCAAATATCCAACATTAAGAAGTTGACAAAAATAATATACAAAGGAGTAATTGAAAAGAAGACTCTTTCTATTATCAAACATATTGTATAGAAGAGAAGCTATGGCCATTGACTTGTGGGGTAGGTTGAAGTGTGGTAAATATAAAAAACATATATGTTAAGTGACATAGAAAGGTTGGTACTGAATAAGCTAATCACAGTATTTTGTTTACAGTTCAACTACTTCACAAAGGTAGTGTCATGCAACAGTGAAGGTTAAAACAGACTAACGAGAAGGAACCAGAATGATCAAGACAAGGTAGTCTCTTCTTGTCTCTCCCCACCCTCTTTCCCCTTTTGGAGCATTTCTGGTCTGTAGAAATATTAATTGGAGATTGGAGAAGTTCTAGGAGGGGCATTGGGATTTAAGTCAGCATTTTGCTACAGAGAAAGTTTGGGATTCACTATTAAGTCCCCTTGGCAAACAGCTATTAAAATCAATCCCTATTGATACCTCACCCTTGTACGACTTCACATGGCGTAACCTGACACGTAGTGCTGACTGCTGGAGAGGCTGCAGATACCCTGGGACCCTACTGCATCTCCTGCAGGACTGTCCAAAGCTTAAACGCTATTGAGGCGCAAACCTGACAGACATTGACCACAATCCTGAGACAGAGCAGCCTTGCTTTCCCACCGTTATTTTGGGATTACCCAATGTCCTAACATTCCTAGTTTAATCCAGTTAGGAGCCCCATATTGGTCTAGCGCTGGGAACAGCCCTCCAAACCACCCCCTCCAGCTGAGGCATGGAGAAACTCCCATCCCACACTGGATGGCTTCACAGACTTTGGCATATCTTAGCAATGGAGCGGTTAACGCTTACACTGACTAACCAGATGTGGCACCCATACATTGCTCTTGGCTCTCAAGAATTCAACTGGAAAGTCCTGCCCTTGCTATTTCTGTTTGCTGCACCTGATGGCACCTGACAACCCAGAGGGGGAGGGGAGAGTACCTGAGGCTTACAGGAAGGGGGCTTTAATTCCTTTGGAAGTATATTTCTGGAGTGAGTACCCGGGGAAGAGCACAGGTGGGTGGGAAGTGCGGTTGGTTGTTCCTTTCATTGTACTTTTGTTTGACACTCCTGTGGAATTTTCTATTTATAGTTCAGTTGAATGCTCTTGTTTTGCAATACTGAAAAGCAATAAAACAGATTTGATAAAAATGTAGGCTCTAAGCGGGTCCTAACAGGTTTTACCGCCCACTTGGCTATGAGAGACAAGCGTAAGCTAAAACAAAAATATAAAAACTAGCCTAAAATGTGTAAATGAAACAATATATGTATAAAATATGGGATGCATTTCAATAATATAAGCAAAGGAAAACCATATGTCTTAAAAAAATATGGCAATTAAAAGTTAATAAAACTAATAAAAGCTATTTGATTAAAACAAAAAGGAGCTGAATTGAAGTCTAGGAGGTTCCCAATATATTTCCATGTCCAAAGCCAATGGGATCCAGTAAAGAACCCTGCAACTGCAGACAACAGATCCACTGTGGCCTGAGAAGCAAATTCCAAAGAAAAGACATAGGGCCTGATTCTAACTTTGGAGGACGGTGTTAAACCGTCCCAAAAGTGGCGGATATACCACCTACCGTATTATGAGTCCATTATATCCTATGGAACTCGTAATACGGTAGGTGGTATATCCGCCACTTTTGGGACGGTTTAACACCGTCCTCCAAAGTTAGAATCAGGCCCATAGTCAGATCTAGTCAACTCAGCCGATGCCGAAGGCAAGACAGCAACTGGTGTAACAGCCATGCTAAAGACAGATTCCAGGAATCCAGGAGCTGAAGCGTTCATATCAACTGGAAGAGAATGCTCTTAATACTAATCCAGCAGCAATGGCAGCTTCATGGGACAGCACTAAAAGTGGGTCCTCAATGAGCTCATGTGCAGATTAATATCCACAGATTGAACCAGTTGCGTAGTCAGACATAGGTCCAATGCACCCTCAAAAGGGCACAGCAGACAGAGGAACACAGGCAGAACACATTGTAACCACAGATCTAAATGACAAAGACCAGTTCATGTTCAATTCTTGAAGCAGGGACTCCCCAAAGTACTCTATCATGCATACATGACACAGCAGGATATGTGGCAGATTCATCACTATTTGACCTCATGGTGGTGGAACATCCATTGCAGAGTAGAAAAATCAAAACTAAAAAATGTAACGCCTGAATCATAAAATCCATGTACCTCCAAAAATACTAGAAACCAAAGAGTGCAGAAAGGGCAGGATCCCTCCAAATACAGGGGGTCATTACGACCCTGGCGGTCTGAGACCGCCAGGGCTAAAGTGGCGTCCGTACCGCCAACAGGCTGGCGGTACGGAGACCCATATTTTGACCGCGGCAGTAGCGCCGCGGTCGCACCGCCGGGGCCGGCGGCTTTCCGCCGTTTTAGCTAAAACGGCGGTGATAATCCGCCAGGGCAGCGCTGCCCTGGGGATTATGACTTCCCTACAGCCAGCCTGTTTCTGGCGGTTTGCACCTGGCATGGGTAGCGCAGGGGCCCCCTAACAGGGCCCCGTGCAGCTTTTCACTGTCTGCATAGCAGACAGTGAAAAGCGCGAAGGGTGCAACTGCACCCGTCGCACGGCCGTAACACCGCCGGCTCCATTAACAGCCGGCTCCTATGTTGCAGCTGCATCCCCGCTGGGCCGGCGGGTGTAAACTAGGTTTGCGCCCGCTGGCCCAGCGGGGATGTTGTAATGGGCACTGCAGGAGTGCGGCCGCATTGGCGGCCGCATGGCGGTTACAGCTTGGCGGGTGGCGGAAGCCGCCCGCCAATGTTGTAATGACCCCCACAGTCTGCAATGTGGTCACAAACCAAACCCAATTGCTTTGAAAAAGTGTACCACCCCCACAGTATTCAATGCATTAAATATCCAGTGAACAAATTCACCAAAACTGTGGACAATATAGTATGTAATAGCAATTGGACTTCAAACTTACAACTTGGAGATCAAACGTTTCTCTAGAAGATGTTAAAGCAACATCCTTCTGAAAAAATAAGGCTTTCATTTGGCTCAGCTTATTGAAATTCACACAACAAAATAGGAATAGAAGGCCATACGGTAATTCCCCTTACTATGTGGGTGGGTAGAAATAACACATTGGTCCAGCAGGTCGCAGCCCTGGAGACTTTAATCATATATGGGACACCAGGTTTCATCCCACAGCATCTCTGGTCATTTAGAACTAAAAAAACTTCAGTTCAAGAGCAATCAGAACACTGCGAATCAAGAAGGCTGGTGCATCTTTCAGATAGCACAATAAATTTGCCATAAACACATTACACGCACCATGCAGCATGACCGCTTTAGAAAGTAATGAGTGGCCAAACAAAATTTCACATTCAATTTTAGTAAGGAAGACTTCAGTTTCTCCATGCAAACACTTGTAATCAAAAGGCAGACCCAAGACTTGTGAACAACATTACCTGCCAAACCGTCAAACCTTCCTACTTGGCAATGTTTCAAATAGGATGTAAATTGGAGTGTAGTGAGTGGTAAAGATATAAAGCCATGCATTGACCACTTGGCAGAAGGTGTTTCATCTCTATAAGCTCAGTGTCAGTGTGGTGTAAGTTGCATCTTGTTTGCCATAAGTCTCCGTATACTTGTTAGGTTAATGGGTAAAATAACACTGTTGTATTCAGGTATTTCCATGGTGCATGGTTCAATTTCAAGACCTATAATGTCCAACTCAGTTGCATAATCGATCTCAGCTGGTTCCGTCCATGCCCTCATAAAGACATGTCATTTTGTATGATATCTGTAGGAAAATATCACTGTTGGCATGGTTACCCCCTAACGTTTTGCCTTTTGTTGATGCCAGCTTTGATTGCAAGTGTGCTGGGGCCCTGCGAACCAGGCACCAGCACCAGTGTTCTTTCCTTGAAACTGTACCTTTGTTGCCACAATTGGCACATCCCTGGCACACAGATAAGTCCCTTGTAAAAGGCACACCTGGTACCAAGGGCCCTGTGGCCAGGGAAGGTCTCTAAGGGCTGCAGCATGTATTATGCCACCCTGGGGACCCTTCACTCAGCACATGCACACTGCCTCACAGCTTGTGTGTGCTGGTGGGCAGAAAAATACTATGTCGACATGGCACTCCCCTCAGGGTGCCATGCCCACAACCCACTGCCTGTGGCATAGGTAAGTCACCCCTCTAGCAGGCCTTACAGCCCTAAGGCAGGGTGCACTATACCACAGGTGAGGGCATAGCTGCATGAGCACTATGCCCCTACCATATCTAAGCCAATTCTTAGACATTGTAATTTCAGGGTAGCCATAAAGAGTATATGGTCTGGGAGTTTGTCAAACACGAACTCCACAGTTCCATAATGGCTACATTGAATACAGGGAACTTTGGTATCAAACATCTCAGCACAATAAATCCTCACTGATGCCAATGTGAGATTTATTGCGAAATGCACCCAAAGGACATCTTAGAGATGCCCCCTGCATGCCAGCCCAACTGCTAGTGCTAGGCTAACAGGTCTCTGCCAGCCTAGTTTCTGGCCACATGGAGTGAGTGCCTTTGTGCACTCTGTGACCAGGAACAAAGCCTGTCCGGGGTAGAGGTGCTTCACACCTCCCCCTGCAGGAACTGTAACACCTGGGGGTGAGACTCAAAAGCTCAAGCCTGGTGTTACAACGACCCAGGGCACTCCAGCTAGTGGAGATGCCTGCCCCCCGGACTCAGCACCCACTTTTAGCGGCAAGTCCAGAGGAATTAATGAAAAAAACAAGGAGGAATCACCCTCCAGCCAGGACAGCCCCCTAAGGTGTCCAGAGTTGAGGTGACCTCTTCCTTAGAAAATCCTCCATCTTGGCATAGAGGATTTAGCCCAATAGAAGTAGGGATGTGCCCCCTCCCCAAAGGGAGGAGGCACAAGGAGGGTGTAGCCATCCTCAGGGACAGTAGCCATTGGCTACTGCCCTCCAGCCCTAAACACACCCCTAAATCTAGTATTTAGGGGCGACCCTGAACCCAAGAAAGAAGTTTCCTGACAACCTAACAAAAAGAAGGACTGCTGACCTGAAAACCCCGCAGAGAAGAAGGAAGATGACAACTGCTTTGGCCCCAGCCTTACCAGCCTGTCTCCTGATTCAAAGAACCTGCAACAGCGACGCATCCTGTGGGCCCAGCAATCTCTGCTGAGTCAGAGGACTGCTGAGCAACTCCAAAGGACCAAGAAACTCCAGAGGACAGCGGCTCTGTCCAAAGCAACAAGAAGAAACCATCTTTAAAGGGATTCTCACCTCTCTCCACCCGATGCCCCCGGCCCGTTTCCAAAGAAACCAACACCGCAGAGAGGACCCCCAGGCCACTCTAAAGACGTGTCCACCCTTAGCTGACCTCCCTGCACCCCCACGACGACGCCTGCAGAGGGAATCCCTCTGACCCCCTCTGACCGCGACTGCCCGGTAACAAAGAACCCGACGCCTGGGAGAAGCACTCCACACGCAGCCCCCAGGCCCGTGAAGAACCAACCTCTGGTGCAGCAGTGACTAGCAGGCGGTCCTCACCTCTGCCCAGTCAGGGGCTGGCCCGAGAAGCCCCCCTGTGCCCTGCCTGCATCGTCAGAGTGACTCCCAGGTCCCTCCATTGATTTCAATAAAAACCGGACGCCTTGTTGCACACTGCACCCAGCCGCCCCTGTGCCGCTGAGGGTGTATTTTGTGTGCATGTTTGGGACCCCCCTAGTGCTCTAGAAAACCCCCTGGGCTGCTCCCCAAGGACGCAGGTACTTACCTGCTAACAGAATGGAACCAGAGCACCCCTAGTCTCCATAGGCGCCTATGTTATTTGGGCCCCTCTTTGACCTCTGCACCTGATCGTCCCTGTGTTGCTGGTGCTGGGTGTTTGGGGTTAACTTGAACCCCACAATGGTGGGCTATCTATGCCCTGGAGACTGAACTTGTAAGTGCTATGCTTACCTTAAAAACTAACCTGTACTTACCTCCCCCAGGAACTATTTAATTTTGCAGTGTCCACTTTTAAAATAGCTTATTGCCATTTTATGCCAAACTGTGTACATTACTGTTTTAATTCAAAGTCCTATCTTTACCTATGCAAAGTACCTTATATTTAATGTACTTACCTGCAATTTGAATCTTGTGTTTCTAAAGTAAATTAAGAAAACAATATTTTTCTATATAAAAACCTATTGGTCTGGAGTTAAGTCATTGAGTGTGTGTTCTCATTTATTGCCTGTGTGTGTACAACAAACGCTTAACACTACCTTATGAAAAGCCTAACTGCTCGACCTCACTACCACAAATAGAGCATTAGTATTATCTATTATTGCCACTGTCAACCTCTAAGGGGAACCCTTGGACTCTGTGCACACTATGGGGGTCATTACAACCCTGGCGGATGGTGTAAAAGCGGTGGTAAGACCGCAAACAGGCCGGCGGATAAAAAAAGGGAATTATGACCGTGGCGGAAACCGCCAACAAAGACAACCACTTTATCACTCTAATCGCCACGGCGGTACAGACAAGCAGCGCGGCGGTCACCGCCAACAGACAGGCGGGAGACAAAGTACCGCCCACAGTATCACAAAAGGCCAATCCGCCAACTTTTCCGGGGGGATTCACCGTGGATAAAAACACGGCGGAAACAGCCATTTCAAAGGGAAAACGCTCACCTCAACACACTCCACGAGGAAGGAGGGCACCATGGAGCCGGAACTCCAAATACTCCCTGCGATAGTCTTCCTGCTCCTCTAAGATCATCAGCAACGCCGGCGCCGAAGACAACGGTGAGTACTGCACCTACGTCATAGGGGAGGGGGGAGGCAAAAGTCAGGGACACACACGTGTAACACCACCACCCCCACCCCGACCCTCACCCACTACAACACACGCACCAATGCATATCCAAACATCACAGTAAGAACCCCCAACCCCCCCGGAAGAATGCAAAGACAAAAGGAAATGAGTTCAACCATTGTAATGTATCAAAATACAGTAAGCTAATATATACAGATATATATACACATTTAACAAAATATACATCACGATTAGTAGTGCAGGTATGCACCATTCAATGTCCGTGGACCACTGGGCCCTAAATGCATGGGCGAGGCCCACATCAGATACCTGACCAGAAATGGAGAGAACACTGCTGGGGCATCAGATCGAAATACAACAGGCACCTCAGGGGGAAGGGAGGGGGGGCACCTCAGCCGGGTGACAGCACCACGCCAGATCCACAACGGGGCTCCATGCCCATTGATGTATCCTGGGGAGTGCAAAGCCACAGTCTCACAAGTCTTTTCCGTTGGTTGTTTTGCTCACTGCTTTCTCCTGGGGAGTGCAAAGCCACAGTCTCACAAGTCTTTTCAGTGGGTGGTTTGCCCACTGCTTTATCCTGGGGAGTGCAAAGCCACAGTCTCACAAGTCTATTCAGTGGGTGGTTTGCCCACTGCTTCATCCTGGGGAGTGCAAAGCCACAGTCTCACAAGTCTTTTCAGTGGGTGGTTTGCCCACTGCTTCATCCTGGGGAGTGCAAAGCCACAGTCTCTCAAGTGGATGACAGTCTCCACTGGTTCTGGAGGGGGACTGGTGCCCAGAGTGCTTCATCCTGTTAAGGACTGAGGTAGTGGATGCTGTTCTCCACTGGTTCTGGAGGGGGACTGGTGCCCAGAGTGCTTCATCCTGTTAAGGACTGAGGTAGTGGATGCTGTTCTCCATTGGTTCTGGAGGGGGACTGGTGCCCAGAGTGCATCACTCTCCCCGTGACGGTCCCAGTTCCATCACTGCCCCTGCCGCACATGGGCTACCGGTGCTTGACTTGGCGGTGCTTGCCCTGTTCAGCAGTCTTGCCCTGTTCAGCGGTGCTTGACTTTGCAGTTTCTGACATGTTCAGCGGTGCTTGCCATGGCGGTCTTTGCCCTGTTCAGCGGTGCTTGACATGGCGGTCTTTGCCCTGTTCAGCAGTGCTTGACTTTGCAGTTTCTGACCTGTTCAGCGGTGCTTGCCATGGCGGTCTTTGCCCTGTTCAGCGGTGCTTGCCCTGTTCAGCGGTGCTTGCCATGGCGGTCTTTGCCCTGTTCAGCGGTGCTTGCCCTGTTCAGCGGTGCTTGACTTTGCTGTCTCTGAACTGTGCAGCGGTGTTTGCCATGGCGGTCCCTCACTGCCCAGCAGGGCTGTGGCTGCCGGGGCCCTCCTGGGCACTGACTCTGGTGGTGCTTTCCTGACCAGTGACGATCGGACTGCCCTCCTGGGCACTGACTCTGGCGGTGATCTCCTGCCCAGTGACGATCGGACTGCCCTCCTGGGCACTGACTCTGGCGGTGGCGTCCTTGCCAGTGACGTTCGGGCTGGCGGTGGCCTCCTGGGCAGCGGGGATGATGGCGGCCTTCTCTGCCGTGCTGCTCTTCCCAGACTTTGGCGCTTTCTTCTGCCCCTTCCCCACCTTGGGAGGAGTCACAGCTGAGTGGACACTCCTCCCGGGACCCTTGTGAGCGGCTTTGCCGGCTGGAGTCTTCCCCCTATCCCGTCGGGCACTGTCCAACTTCTGGTGCTTCACAGGGGGGGGGGCTGGCTGTGCTTTGGCTCTGTGTCACACTGGCTGCCCTGGTGCCCGGTGCACTCCACATACCTCTAACAGGCACCACTGGTACCGGAGATTTTTTGGCTGAGGTGCTAGTACGGGACCTATGAATTGGAGGGGGGTGGTGGGAAAGAGGTCAACGTTGCTCAGGAAAAGTTTCTGACGAACACTGGGACAGGTAGCTGGAGGGGGTCTGGGAGTGGAGGAAGAGGAGGTGGTTGTAGGAGGTGTAACTTTTAATGATTTGGGTGCAGGTGCATGTTCTGGAGGCTGTCACGAGGTGGATGGATGTTGGGTGGGTGTGTGCCCGCGTTTGTGTACTTTGGGAGGGGGCGTCACAGATACACTGGGAGAGGACACAGGGGACGTGTAAATGGTAGTGGGGGTGGTGAGTGCAGGTGTGCGGGGTGTGGTGGTGGGTGTGCTGGTGCGAGTCTTAGTGGCTGTAGTGGTAGTGCATGCAGGTGAGAGTGTAGACGACACTGGGAGGTAGGAGGGAGACGACGAGGAGGGGGACACAGTGGAGGCAGTGGATGTTGCTGTGTCTGTATGTGGGTGATGCTTGTGTGAGTGCCTGTGGGATGTGTGGTGCCTATGTTTGCCTGAGCTTCCCTTGTGTGTTGACGTGTGTGCAGGCTGGTCTGATGGTGTGCTTGGGATAGGCAGAGGTACAGGGGATTGGGTCTGGGTGGAGGAAGTTGGAGGGGGGAGGCTAGACACAGGGACAATGGCTGCCATCAGTGCTGAGGCCAGAGATTGCAGGGTTCGATGATGGGCAGCCTGACCAGAATGAATGCCCTCCAGGAATGCATTAGTGTGTTGCAACTCCCTTTCTACACCCTGGATGGCATTCACAATGGTAGACTGCCCAACAGTGAGTGGCCTGAGGAGGTCAATGGCCTCCTCACTGAGGGCAGCAGAGGTGCAGGGGCAGGGGCTGAGGTGCCTGGGGCAAAGGTGATGCCCACCCTCCTGGGTGAGCAGGCACGGGGTGAAGGCTGAGGGGCTGCTGGGAGGGCGGTGCTGGTAGGGGGGGTGGCGGCTGTACCTGTAGAAGTGGGGGGCACAGATTTTGCCGCCACCACAATGGAGCTCCCATCGGAGGACGAGTCCGTGTCTCTGGTTGCTGATCCGGTGACCGCTGTGAAGCTCCCCTCGCCCTCCGTCCCACTGGTGTATTCTGAGTCCGTGGTGTGGACCTCCATGGCCATGTGGGATGCAGCCCCCTCGTGCTCCGGTGCCACTGTACCTCCGCCTGATGATGCTGATGCACAAAAGAACAGGGAGAGCACAAAAATGGGGGACGACGACAGAAGAAAGACAGGTTGAGTGCATGGCTTACCGCTACCGTTGGCGGACAATACAGACACAGCAGCCCCCTGCACTACATCGCGCTGTTGGGCTCTACTGATGCAGTTCCTGGGATATGGCCTACATGGCTATGGTGGACATCTGCACACATAGATGACACAGGGGCATGTATACCTGTACTTGGCACTCTACAGAGGTGGGGTGGAGTGGCACATGGCCTGCATTATGGAGGGGCCTAGCCTACGGAACTCGCCCTGGCCTAGGGAAACCCACAGCCCTCCTCCCCCACCCAGACCCCTCCACTGCGCGCAAAGTCAGCTGAATGAGAGTGTACTCACCCCCTTGTGTCTGCTGTGATGCCCTCAAGCGCCCATCCAACTCAGGGTAGGCCACCGCCAGGATCCGGAACATCAGGGGGGTCATGGTGCGACGGGCACCCCTCCCACGTTGGGAGGCCATCCCCAGCTGAGCCTCCCCCGTCTTCTTGCTCCAGGGGCAAATGTCCTCCCATCTTTTACGGCAGTGGGTGCTCCGTCTCTGGTGGACCCCCAGGGATTGGACGTCCTTGGCGATGGCACGCCAAATATCCTTCTCCTGGTGGGCGCTGACCTACATGACATGTACAGGGGAAGAAGAGAAGTCATTACCAACTGCACCGTCGAAGTGAGTGGCCCACATCCCTACTCTTGCCATGTGGCACATGCATTCACAGTCCTTCATGCTCGCAGAAATCTGCCCCCTTCCTTCTTACAACCAGCCCTCTCCACCCAGGCATAGCCCATACAACTTGCACCCTATGTACTCACCTGTTGGTCTGGAGGGCCTGTTGACAATGGAGGAGCGACATTTAATCATCACCTACAGGTTTGACCGTGCCACAATCCAGGAACTGTGTACCCAGTTGGAGCCAGACCTGATGTCAGCAATCCGCCATCCCACAGGAATCCCCCATCAAGTGCAGGTGCTATCAGTGCACCATTTCCTAGCAAGTGGGTCTTTTCAAACAACAGTGGCCATGGCATCAGGGATGTCCCAGCCTATGTTTTCAAACGTGTTGTCCAGAGTGTTGTCTGCCCTGCTGAAACACATGAGGAGCTACATCGTTTTCCCTCAGGTGGAGGATTTGGCTACTGTTAAAAGTTACTTCTGTGCCCTTGGACATATCCACAACATCATAGGTGCCATTGATGGGAACCATGTGGCTTTGGTTCCCCCCCACAGGAGTGAACAGGTGTACAGGAACCGGAAGAGTTATCATTCCATGAATGTACAGATGGTATGTTTGGAAGACCAGTCCCTCTCCCAGGTAAATGCTATGTTCCCTGGCTCTGTGCATGACGCCTACATCCTGCAGAATAGCAGCATCCCTTATGTGATGGGTCAACTCCAGAGGCACCGGGTGTGGCTATTAGGGGACTCTGGTTACCCCAACCTGTCATGGCTATGGACCCCAGTGAGGAATCCCAGGACAAGGGCAGAGGAACGCTACAATGAGGCCCATGGGCGGACTAGGAGGGTGATCGAACGCACCTTCGGCCTCCTGAAGGCCAGGTTCAGGTGCCTCCATATGACAGGTGGTTCCCTATTCTACTCACCAAGGAAGGTGTGCCAGATCATCATCGCCTGCTGTATGCTTCACAATCTTGCTTTGCGATGCCAGGTGCCTTTTCTGCAGGAGGATGGTCCAGATGGCGGTGTTGTGGCAGCAGTGGAGCCTGTGGACAGTGATGAGGAGGAAGCAGAGGAAGAAGACATTGACAACAGGGACTCAGTCATACAGAAATATTTCCAGTGACACACAGGTGAGAACACTTGCTTGGCTACTACAAGTACTTTCACACTTCTACCTCTATCCTGTCTGTCAATTTCAACCAGTATTTGGTAACTGAGTTGTACATTTCCATTACGGTTTCACAGGTGTGGTTACCAATGTGTGTCATCTGCTTGCATCGTTCATGGACTTGTGATATGTGACATAGGTATGTTGACATTACTATTGAGAACGGATTTTGTCACAGTAATAGCTAATACACTTTTTCTAAATCACAGACTGACTCCAGATTGTTTTGTGCTTCAAGGGTGTTTATTGAAGTGCTAATTATTGGAGGGGGTGGTAAAATGGTGAGGGGTGATGGTGGAGGAATGTCCATGGCAGAGTCCAGTCTATTAGTCTCACAGGTGCACTGCCCATATGGGCATAGGAAGTGGAGCTGGGGCAGTTCCAATATGGACAGGGTTACAAAGTGGGACAGTGGGATGACAATCAGGGTGGTCTCATTTCTTGGCGGGGGTCTTGCCGCCGTGCTCTGTCCTGTTCCTGGATGTCAGGGACCGCTTGCGGGTGGTTCTCTGTCTGCAGGGGGTGGGGTGCTGGTGTGGTGGTCCTGTGGAGGGGCGTCCTGTCCACTAGCGCCAGCGGAGGTGGTTGGCAGTTCATCGTCCATGCTAGTGTCAGGGGCCCCTTGGAGTGCCACGGTGTCCCTCATGGTGTTCTGTATGTCCTTCAGCACCCCTACGATGGTGCCCAGGGTGGAGCTGATGGTTCTGAGTTCCTCCCTGAAGCCAAAATACTGTTCCTCCTGCAGGCGCTGGGTCTCCTGAAACTTGGCCAGGAAGGTAGCCATCGTCTCCAGGAAGTGGTGGTATGCTCCCAAGATGGAGGAGAGGGCCTCGTGGAGAGTGGGTTCCCTAGGCCTGTCCGCCCCCTGTCGCACAGCAGCCCTCCCAGTTCCCCTGTGTTCCTGGGCCTCCGTCCCCTGGACCGTGTGCCCACTACCACTGTCCCCAGGTCCCTGTTGTTGTTGGGGTGGTGGGTTATCCTGGGTTCCCTGTAGTGGTGGACACACAGCTGGTTGACGTGTCCTAGGTACGGAGCTATGGGCCCGCTGGGTGGGTGCTGTGCTGGTGTTTCCAGAGGGCGGAAGGTCTGTGTTGGGCTGTGCCTGTGCGAGGGGAACCGACTGTATCCTGAGGCCCACGATGGTCCGGGCTGGTCATCCGGATCCAGTTGGCTAGAGCTGCTGTCATCACTGTGGGCCTCTTCTGTGGGTGGGGTGGAGATGTCTGGACCCTCCTGTCTGGTGACGTTGGGTAGTGGTCCTGCAGGAGTGTAAAAGCATGATTATTGCATGTGTGTGTGTCATGGTGTGCAATGGGTGGGTGAGCGTGTACCCCGGTGCTAGCATTCCTGTGTGGGGGCTTGTGTGATGATGGTTGGGGGGGTGTTATGGGTATGTGCAGTGGGCATGCTTTAGTGATGGGTGTCCATGCTTTGTTGTGTCATGCAGGGCTTGGTGTTGGGATGTGTGGTTTGTGTTATTAGTACATTAGTGAGGAGTTGGAGTGATAGGGGAGGGGGTGAGGGTGGGGGTGTGTGATAGCATGCAGGTAGGGTGGGGGATATGATAGTTTGGGTTTGACTTACCAGTGTCCATTCCTCCACCGACTCCTCCGAGACCCTCAGGATGCAAAATGGTCAAGACCTGCTCCTCCCATGTTGTTAGTTGTGGAGGAGGAGGTGGGGGTCCGCCGCCAGTCCGCTGTACCGCGATGTTGTGCCTGGAGACCACTGAACGCACTTTCCCCTGTAGGTCGTTCCACCTCTTCCTGATGTCGTACCGATTTCTTGGGTGCTGTCCCACTGCTTTGACCCTGTCGACTATTCTTCACCATAGCTCCATCTTCCTAGCTATGAAGGTGTGCTGCACCTGTGATCCAAATAGCTGTGGCTCTACCCGTACAATTTCCTCCACCATGACCCTGAGCTCCTCCTCGGAGAACCTGGGGTGTCTTTGCCATGGGGTGGTGTAGGTGATGTGTCGGGTGGTGTATGTGGTGATGAGTGTGGTGATGTGTAGTGGTGTGTGGTGTTTTGTGCGTGGATGTTGTGTGGGTTATGGTGTTGTGTGCCTCTGTGTGGTGGGGTTGTCTATTCTGTGCTCTCTCTCTGGCCTTCGTCAATCAGTTTTGGTCGTAGGGGTTTGTGGGTGATGTGGGTGTGTGTTTTATATTGTGTTGGGTGTGTGGGAGTGGTGTTTGTATGTGTATCAGGTGTGTGTAATTCAAATTGCCCAATGTGGCGGTGTTTTGGAGATGTGTGTGTATTTTGAGCGCGGCAGAGTGTACTGCCAATGGAATACCGCGGTTGAAAGATCGCTGCGTGGATTCGTGGGTCGTGATAGCATGGGCGTGTTTCTGTTGGCGTGACAGTGGAGGTTTTGTTTTCGCCAGTTTACCACTGACCTTTGGTGTGGCGGACTTGTGTGGGTGTCTGAATTTCGGCTGATTCCGAGATGTGGGTCATAATAGCTGTGGCGGATTTCCGCAGCGGTGTATTGGCGGTCTTCTGCACGGGGGTAAGCGGCTTTTACCGCCAATGTTGTAATGACCCTCTATATCTCATTTTGATATAGTACATACAGAGCCAGATTCCTACAATATCGAATGCAGATGACACAATATTATTCAAAGAATAAATTTGAGTTGTCAGTCTAGTCACACCATTATTTACAACATCCAAAGCTTTTTTCTAAATTTTCCCTGTCAATCTGTTTCAATTAATCAGCAGTGCTTTGCTGGGAAATGTCCCAAATTTCATTATAAATGGCATATAGAAAGTGTTTTTGACGCGGTGTTACGTGACCTAACAAGAAATCTTGTGAATCCGTCATCAGAAAGGAGAGATGGGTGTTTCTTCACTGCAGCTATTGTGGAATGTTGTAACAGTTGTTGGCACACCATAAGTGGTCACTACCGCTGAATGTTGTGACTACAAGTATCGGGGGTCTGGTCTGCTAGCCTTAAAATCTAAAGTGGAGATAAAAAACTTGCATGTCAACTATCAGTGTCTACAGGCCATACAAACCATCCGTCTGGACCTGAAATTAAAAAGTTATATATGCCATTCTGTATTATGTCTTTTAATTGCTTTTCTGTGCAGTTTGCTAAATGTTGGATAAACAAAAAACCATTTGCTATGGAAACACGGGGAAATAGGAGATTAAGGCTCTCATTACAACAATGGTGGTAAAAACCACCTACCGCTGCGGTGACGCCCGCCAACACACCGCTCGCCATATTATGATCACTGCCGGACTTCTGCCACAAGAAGGCCTGTGATACTGCCTGGCGGTGTTCTGCTGGCGGGGTGCTGCTGGCGGTATCAGCGCCCCTTCCCGTTCCCTGCTGGAAGACCTCCTCGACAAAGGTAAGTCTGACAGGGGGGTGGGGGTTGTTGTGTGTTTGTGTCAGAGTGTGTGAGTGCATGTGTGAATGCGTCCGTGTGTTTTGTGTTGTTTGCGTGGGTGTATGTGTGTAAGTGAATGCGTGTGAGAATGGTGAAGTGAGTGCATGTCTGCATGTCAGTGTGATTGTGTGCAAGAATGTGTGCCCGCATGTCTGGAAGTAAGCATGTGTGAATGCGTGTATGCCAGTCTGTGTGATTGGGTGTATGCGTGGTGCATGTCTGCAGGTGTGTGCGTTTATATGAGTGCGAAGATCGGAGAGGGTAGGGGGAGTGTGAGGATCGGAGGGGTGGGGGAAAGCTTGGATGGAGGTAGGTGGGGCGTCTGGTGAGTGTGGTGAGGGAGCTGCCTACCAGTGACGGGCAAGGCAGCTGGTACCGCCATGGCAATATGAGTGGAGAAATGGCAGGTTGGCTGCAGCCAATCCACCATTCTCATAATGTGGCGGTATGTACCACCAGCCTGTTGGCAGTACTACCGCCACATTTACACTCACCTCCGGGGTCATAATGACCACCTAAGACACATATAGACTGTGGGACAAGATATGTGTTTTATACAATTATATGTTGATGTAAAAAAAGAGTATGTTGGTAGCACAATCAGAACTTTGAGTGTATTTCTGATCACTTTAGGGCTCTAAAACAAAATGATTGCAAGTATCCTATTGTTAATCATTGGCATATTTGATTTACTAGTAACTCCCTAGTAAAGCGCACTATGTATGCCAGGGTCTGTAAATCAAATGCTATTAGTGGGCCTGCAGCACTGATTGTGCCACCCACGTGAGTAGCCAAATGCCAGGCCCAAATCTTCCCTTTTACTACATGTAAGTCAGCCCTAAGGTAGGCCCTAGGTAGCCCCATTGGCAGGGTGCAGTGTTTTTAAATGGTAGGATGTGTACTGGTGTGTTTTACATGTTCTGATAGAGAAATACTGCCAAATTCAGTTTTCACTATTACAAGGTCTATCTCCCCTCTAGGTTAACATGGAGACTGCCTTTCAATATCTTTTAAGTGCAGTTTCCCATTGGACCAGCATTGGAGGTGTACATTAATAGGCCCTAGTGCAGCCCCCGGAGTAGTGATTGGACTCAAAACCGCACAACAGAACAGCGTAGTAAATAGCCGTCCTAGCTATGGCCTGTTGTCACCTTGGGGAGAGCTGCTTGTGCTGCTGCGCACTGCGATTCACACACCGTGCACACAAGTGGGCCCCTTGTGTTCCTGGCTGTCTGAACTTAATGCTCCAGTGGCCACAGTGGCCTAAAGCAACCAAATCAATGAACCCAAGCCGTCAGGACCACGGGGCAGAAGGGATGTGCCGTCTACGCTCTGAAACGGGGACCAAGCAGTCAGCTCTGAAGACTGGGACCTTGGACTCTTACAGCTACAAGCTAGACGCGGTGCTGGCAGCAGTGGAATGCATCGGAACCTCCCTGGATCAGGCTCGAACCTCACTTGATAGCAAAATTGACAAGGTGGCTAGTGATCTCACCCTACTTCATGCCAACCATCGTAAACTAGTGGAAATAAACAGCTCCCTGGAAGGCGGCCTAGATGAACTATCTCTGAAAACGAATCAACTAGACACTTCCATGCAAGTAATATTGGGCAGGCTGGCAACTCTGAAGCGCAGTGCAGAGGATGCTGAGGGGCGCTCCAGAAGAAACAACATCCGTGTTGTGGGCCTTCCGGAGGGCGTGGAGGGTACAGACGCAGTCATCTACGCTACGAATTGGCTCTGAGAACTGGTCCCAGCGTGATCGTCGACACCCTTCTTCTCTGTGGAATGCACCCATCGAGGGCCAGACCACTGTCCTTTCCTTATCTGCCTGCTACACTTTGCAGACAGAGAGAGCATTCTGCGGGAGGTGAGATCGCTCACCATATCCACTCGATAATGCGCAGGTTATGATGTTCCTGGATTACACCCTTGCCGTACAAAAACAATGGGTCTCCTTCCTGGTGGTGAAACGCAAACTCCACGCCCTCCACCTAACATACTCCCTTCTCTTCCCCTCTAAGCTGCGAGTGGTGACCCGTGAAAAGAGTCACTTCATTACCACCTCGGAAGATGTCTGGGAGTGGCTGGAATCGAACAACCTGAGCAGACAAAAAGAAGAAATGGTGGAGGGGACAGCACAAGGAGACTCTCATCCCAGCAGGCGGAGAAACCACACACAACATGAAGCCTTCCCCCTAGATGCCTGCCATACTCCTGACCTGGAGCAGATCATATGGGAACGTTGGCAGACGCTGCAGAACACAGCGGCTATCGGTGAACCACCAGCCACTTCTGATGCAGAACGAGAACTAGTTCCGTCTGATGTTGAGAACAGATCTTTTGCCGTGACACCACAACAGCATTGGTGGCTGCTGGATTCATTACACCAGCGTGATCCTGAAACCAGGGTCTACTCATTTTTTTCATCTCCGCATCAGTTACATGTGCGACTTGACAGAATATTATGCACAGCCAACCTGACTTCTGCGGTCCTGCAGACCCACTACTTAGGCCCCACCCATTCTGATCATAAGCCAAAATTTCTGCAGCTGGGCTGGGGCACATCTCCTCCTGTGATCTCCACATGGAGACTATGACCCGAGTTGCTGGAGGATGCCGCGTTCAAGGCATCGCTAGATAGAGCAATCCCAAAATACTTTGAACTAAACCGGCTCCGCCTCATCAGGCCTTATTGAATGGGAGGCGTTTAAGGTCTTCATATGGGGGCACTGTCTGGGTACACAATGGAACCTGCACAAATCCATTGAGCATGACCTAAGTCGAGTGGAAAGGTCCCTGCTATCACATGAGCAAAACACCATACAGCAGCCCACAGACATGCAAGGGATGGTGTCTGCTCGAGTGGAACATGTGTCTTTGCTAGAAAGCTGCAATGTCTTAATTATGCAGCACATTCAGCCTGTACGCACGCTGCAGTCGATTGTTGGTCTTGCTGATCCGTCAGGAGAAAGACCGCACCCCTATAGTGGAACTGCACTCAGCGACGGGTGTGACGCTCCACACCCCAGGTGAGATACACACCGAGTTCATTCACTATTGCATAACTCTGTACCGCTCTTTAACAGTGGCAAGCTCTGCTGAATATGATGAGTTCTTCTCCCTGAATACTCTCCCCTGTTTTGACAGACGAGCAATGCGAAGAATTGGACGCACCCTTAACACTTCTTGAGATACAGGACAGTATCCGCGCGCTGACCACCGCCAAAACTCCGGGTCCTGACGGCCTACCGTTAGCGTTCTACAAGTCATTCTCCTCCACAATCGCACTCCGTCTTCTCTTCTTTACAAAGAGGTGCTGGAGATGGCTACCCTGCCTGCGTCACAGGGGGAGGTGCTGCTAGTATCCCTTCCCAAACTTGGTAGAGACCCTATGGCACTGGGCTACTAGATACCCCTTACAATGCTCAACACAGTCTATAAAATCATGGCCAAAACCTTGGCAATACGCGTGGTGCCCCTGGTGCCCCAACTGATCCACCCTGACCAGAACGGATTTGTGCCAGATCGTTGCACGTCCCTGAACATCAGGTGCCTATTCAGGGTCATTATATACTTGACACAGGCCTGGCCCGGGGAAGGTTGCCTGGTGCTTGACTTGGAAAAAGCCTTTACTCTCTGGAGTGGCCCTACTTGTTTGGGGCACTGCAGTGCTCTGGACTGGGTTCCTACTTCCTGCGACTGGCGAAACTGTTATACACCCAACCTCAGCTCAGAGTTAAGACCAGTGCAACTATCTTTGACTGAATTGTGGTAGGCAGAGGAACTCAAGAGGATTGCCCCCTCTCCCCACTACTATTCTGACTTGCAATGGAACCCTTGGCGGTCGAACTCCTCCAGCGGGGGGAGTCCTGGGGCATCCTTCAGGGAGACGGCAAACATATTGTATCTTTATATGTGGATGACCTCCTTTTATACCTTAGAGACATTGATAATGTCCCAGCTGGAGTTGCGGTTATTTGCAAAACTTTGCCACACTCTCCAGACTATGAGTCAACTGGAATAAATCATGCCTGTTTCCTTTTGAGCCTGATCTGCCAGACCCAGGTCTCTGCCTCCATCCGAACCCAGATGAATTTCTGGCAAACCTTGCCTCTCTCAGTGATGGGAAGAATTGCCCTCCTGAAATGATGGTTCTCCCTCGACTGCTCTACTATTTCTCCAATCTCCCTTACTATGTTCCAGCCAAATTTTTTAGGGAACTGGAAACTAGAATCCGGGAAATCCTCTGGAGCAAAGGCTGCTGTAGGTTAGCGTAGAAGAGGTTGTACCTGCCCTTGTGGCGGGGCGGCGGGGTGTCCTGGCGATTTCAAATATGGAGCAGTACTATCTGGCCTCCCAGCTTCAGTGGGTGCCTGTTGTCTCTGTGGTCACCAGTTGGCAGACACAGCGACTAAGGCACCGCCCTGCGCAATACCCGAGACCCTGCACCTCTTTCATCCTCTTGCAAAGCAAAGACCGCCTGAGGCGCCCCTGATGGGTGTGGTGCATCACTGCTACCGCAGACGCTTGTGCCTCACACATACAACCCTCCCCTATGCGCCTGCCCTGGCGCTGCTAGGCATACCACGAAGTTTGCGGCTCACGAGTGCCACCGAGTTGAGGCCTTGGCATGCGGCAGAGCTGCACACACTGGGAGACCTATTCAGCGAAGGCACCCTCATCCCATTTACTACATTGGCAACAGAGACGGGTCTGTCATCAGGGTAGTTCCTATTATACAATTCACTGACAGTGACACTAACAAGACACTGGGGAGACATAACAGCTGAGCCGCCAACAGACTTATTGTTACAATATATGCAAGTCATGGGGGATGAAAGACACCTGGTATGTTGGTTTATCCACGCCCTTCAAATACACACGGCTCACAGTTGCACTGTGCTGCATGCCAGCTTGGAAGCAGACCTAGCCAACCTTGCCCTGACAAAGAATGGGCTGCTGCGCTGTCTAGCCACACTAACATTTCATGCAACTCTAGGTTTCGCCTCATCCAGTTTTACATCCTTCAAAAGGCCTATCTCACGCCGGCTAAACTTAACAAACATCACCAAATAAATACTGCCTGTCCCTGCTGTTTGCTGGTGGGAGCAGACTTGCTCCATATAATATGGTTTTGCCCCTCTCTAAACACTTACTGGCGCTGCGTTGCGGCACAACTGTCGGACCGTACATCGCGCCCTCTTCTGTCCACGTGGGAGGTTTGCCTCCTGGGCCTGTTCCCCAGAACTAAGAAACACAAAGCCTCGTTGAGATTCCTTGATCTTGGCCTCTGACAGCCAAACGCCTAATTACCTGGCGATGGAAATCAATAGAGCCACACACAATAGTGGCATGGGAGAACTCTTTTGTAGGGAGGATGGAGGCTGAGGGAGTGGCGCTGTGTAGGGAAGACAGCCTGGGCCTACGAAAATTCCCCTTGTCCATTGGTTGGGATACAATGCTGGATAAATTGCGGGAGGCGGGGCAGTGGGCAAACACGGGCACTACCACAGCTAATGATGCACTGTTGACAACCGAAAAAACTGCCTATGAGCAGAAATTGGCTGCTGCACCTTTGGAGACGTGCATGTGACGACTTTGTCCTTGCTTGTAGTAGATGGCTACCTGGTGGATTGGGGGGAGGACAATCCCTGTGGACTGGTGGGAGGGGGAGCTCAACAGGTGGGGCGTGTGGAAACCATGGGGCTGGGGGGGCGGGGGTGCTTGAAAGGGACTCCAAGTTAACTGTTGTTTTACAGTTGTATTGTTTTTAAATACAATTAATGTTCAATCCTTACCTTGGAACAATGCTATGTAACAAGGCCGTTTACTGCGTAGGCATTTTGAGATAATTTGTGAATCAGATGCATCTGCTGCCCCCAGCAGTCATGTATGTACTCTCAACTTACCCTCATGGTTCTATACATTGCTTTATTATGCACGTTTTCCTTTCCTTTATATGATTGTACTGCAACTCTGCATATAGTAAAGCAATAAAAAAAATCAAGAAAAAAAAAGTGGAAATCCATCTTGATCCTCCAGCCCCAACTGCCAGGCCAGGTCTTCCCTGGACCGGAAAAAAAGCATCCTAGAAGAGGTTTCGGGATATCCCCCTCATCAGCCAGGCTAGCTTAAATCCAGTGGGCCCGTGAGCAAGAGATCCACGTCTAGGCTTACCCTGGCCACTTAGGGCAACTTTAGCAACACAAAAGGAGGATGGATGGAGAGTTGAAACTTTTCAAACACTCAACCCAGTCACAGATCTGGATTTAATCCACCATTCTTTTGCTCAACATGCCACCACAATTTGGACCCAGCCATATGCAAATCAGTCTTGACCTGCTCCCCGTGGGAACAGTCCAGCCCGAACTGCCAGGCCAAGTCCTCCTTGGACTGGAAACAAGCATCCTAAAACTGATTTCGGTCACCCATCATCAGCCAAGCTAGCTTGAAGCCAGTGGCACTGTAAGAAAGGAACCAACGTCTGGGCATACCTTGGAGACCTAGGGCGACTCTCTGAGTTCTGAAACTTTTCACCCATAACTGCTCAAGTTAGAAATGCAGACGGGGAGATTAAGAACGAAATAGCGGAAATTCTCCCAGCATTTGAGCATTACTTCTCCACACTATCAGGGAGATCTGAGATATGACAATGGCGCTATACAGAAATATTTTACAAGAATTGATTTATCCAAACTGAATTATTGTTATAATGAAATACTCAATACAAAATGTACACTGGACTGGGTGACAACATCTATTCTTAATCTGCCTGCAGTAAAGATTCCAGGACCGGACAGTATTCCCAGGGACATTTACAAAGCAATAGCTTATATAGTATCACCACACTTTTTAGAGATCATTCATGAAATTCAAACTACTAAATGCTTACTGAGGACTGATATGAAGCCATTATTGCTGTCTGAAAGAGAAAGACCTTCTTGAAAGTAGCTGATATAAGGCTAGATCATTGCTCAAAGCAGACTAAAAAATCTACCCTGAAAGTTTGGCAAATAGAATCAACAAATTCATTACTCTGCTAGTGTCCACAGAACAACATGGATTTATTTCAGTTAATACCACTACATATACTAATTTGATCACTGCACTGATAGAGAGGGCAGACTCCGTCCCTGAACCATTAAACATATTTTTGCTGAATACTGAGAAAGCATTTGATCAGGTACCATGGCGATCTGAATGGGGTCTACTTAAGGAGCTTAATATCAGCCCTAGATTCCTTGATCTCGTACAGGCAATAGAACAGACTCCGAGGGAAAAAATGCAGATGAAACAAGTATTAACAACTTCTATTGAAATCACTAGCAGAACTCGACAGGGATGCCCTCTATCAACTGCGCTCTATGGGCCAGATGTATGAAAAAAGCCATTTGCGATTGGGAAAAGCGAATTTAAAGAAATCGCTATTTCTGAGTTGCATTATGCTATGTAACAAATTTGCGAGTCGGAAATAGCGATTTCTTAAAAATCGCGAATGCAATTTGCAAGGTTCAAGTACCGAATCGCAGAAATATTTGCGATTCAGTATTTGAAAATCGCTAATTTGCGAAAACGGTCACCTGGCACAGCCTGATGACATCACAAGCAGGAAGTGAGACAGCCCATGCTGTTTTCAGGTACCACACCCACAGGAGCAGTCAGAGTGTCACAGACCAGCCCCAGGGAGCAAGTCTGTGAGCAAGCCAGGACCTGACATCAACATGGCCAATGCTGGTAATGGGAAGGAGAAGGGAGAGAGGAAGAGGAAGCTGAAATTCAGTGAGCAAGAATTGGAGGTGCTCACTGAGGAGGTTGTCAGAAGCCATGACCGGCTATTTGGGAAGAGCTCACTCCAGGTACCAGAGAGTAAGAAGTGAAAACTTTGGGCTGACATCCAGACCAAAATCTGCGCAGTGGGGGTTGCGCAGCGTTCAGTGGAAGAGATACGCAAGAGGTGGTATGACCTGCGTTCCCATGCGAAGGAGAGGGTGGCCAGCAGGCTAAATGAGGCAAGGAGCACAGGAGGCGGACCATCCACCCAGACACCCTCCACCCCCATGGAAGACCTGGTGGAGTCCACACTGCTTCCAGAAGCTGTCGGGGGGTCACTGACATTGACACTTCCGGCACACCCAGCACCAGTAAAGGTAAGTCCAAATTGATATGTAACCCCATATGTGCATGTACAAATGCCCCTTAGGGCAAAGCATTGTGATAAGCAGTCCATTTCACATCTTACATGCGGCACAACAATGCCTTATGGGAGTGGTAGTCCACAACCCAGAGCCATAAATAGCACATAGAATGCAATTAAGTAGAGCGACACCCAGAAGAACAAAACACCCAGTTCATAGTGATACAATGTAAGTGTACATTTATGAACATTGTGCCACATTTGGTGATACATACATAAAAGACATGCTGCACATTGTCGTTGCAGATGGCTCAGGCCCAGCAGAAGCAGAATGTGCCAATGTGGGGGATGCAGAAACACAGCCTCTGTCCGACTCCAACACCAGCGAGTCATTGTGTATAGCACCAAACAGACGCAGGGCAAGGGTGTTACCTCTCCACCATTCAAACCTGGACTCCGACAAAATGCCGGATGAAGGCCAAACACCACCCCCAGAAGCTAGATCCACAGGAATGCAGCAGTCCCTGCCCCAGCGTCACTCAACTCCCCGCAGGAGGCCTCACGATGCAGGCACACAGCACACAGATGGAGGTGAGCGCCCATCATTCTTTGGTAGCCTTGAAGCGTCCATGCTCAAAGTGCAGCGCCTGCAAAACAAAAACTTGAGGGCAATGCACAGGCAGATGCAGTCACACAATGCCAATATGGGGGGGCTGCACAAGCAGTTGGAGTGTCTGAATGCTAACATCTGCAAGCTGCATGAGGGACAGCAAACAGCTGCGGAGAACACCAAGGAACTGACCAATGCCATTAAGGAACTCTGTACTGAGATCAGGCATGAGCGAGTTAGCCACCGCAGGCCCGAAAGACAATTCATGGGAATGTTCAATGGCTTTTGCAGATCTGTAAATCGTCTAGGTGGTAACTACTGGAATACATGTCAGTGAGGTTGTGTTGTCATAACTTACATCTGAAATGGTTGTGCGTGATGTCAGCACGCCTTTGCCTGCCCTCTGCAGTACTGGTCCTGTCTGCTGGCTGTAGGGGTGGAATGGGATCATCATCCTCATCTGAGTCTGGCTCCGATATTTCCACAGTTATGCCCCTGGTGGTAGCTATATTAAGCAAAATTGCACATGTGGCCACTATTCTACAGGTCGTGTCCGGGCTGTACTGTAGTGTCCCTCCACTTTTGTGGATGCTTTGGAAGCGACTCTTCAGCAGGCCAAAGGTGCGCTCCACAACATTGCGGGTTGCCTTGTGTGCTGAATTGTATCTCCGCTCTGCTGGTGTTGCAGGATTTAGGTAGGGTGTCATCATGTAGGTGCGCACTGCATAGGCACTGTCTCCTGGAAGAACAGAGGGTATAATGAGTAGCTGTGCCATCTGACGTCACACTGCCATCAATGCACCATTGTGAAGAGGGAAATTACCTAGTGTTAGAAATGGGGTCTTTGGTTCACAGTCAGGTTACCTCCTGTTCAAGCAAGGACCCTCACTCTAGTCAGGGTAAAAGAGAATCACACTCAGCTAACCCCTGCTTACCCTCTTGGCATCTTGACAGAGCAGTAGGCTTAACTTCAGAGTGCTAGGTGTAAAGTATTTGTACCAACACACACAGTAACTTAATGAAAACACTACAAAACGACACACCAGTTTAGAAAAATAGGAAATATTTATCTAAACAAAACGACCAAAATGACAAAAATCCACAATACACAAGTCAAGTTATCAATAAAAATGCAAAAAGAGTCTTTAAGTAGTTTTAAACACACACTAGCACTGCTAGCGTGAAAATGTACCTGTGCACTTCAAAAATAACCCTGCACGGGTGAGCGTGCGTCAAAAATAACCCAGCACAGCGATATATGAGTCAGAAATCCAGCCGCACAATGATTACGAAAACCCTCCAGCGCAGGTTGTGATCTCCCAGCCTCCGTCAGCGATGCTGCGCATCGTTTCTCCTGCTCCGTGCGTTGATTCTTTGGTCGCGTTTCCTGCGAACGTAGTTTCTCAGCTGCGGAGCCGGCGGCACGCCAGTTTTTTCAGCCGCAGATCGGAGTTGCGGCAATCTTTTCCCCGCACTGCGCTCTGTGCATGGATTTCCTTGTCTTTAGGCTGCCAGGTTCTCCTTTCAGGGTCCCAGGAACTGGATGGGCACCACAGGGCAGAGTAGGAGTCTCTCCAGAGACTCCAGGTGCTGGAAGAGAGAAGTCTTTGTTGTCCCTGAGACTTCAAACAACAGGAGGCAAGCTCTAGATCAAGCCCTTGGAGATTTCGTCTCAAGATGGAAGGCACACAAAGTCCAGTCTTTGCCCTCTTACTCTGGCAGAAGCAGCAACTGCAGGATAGCTCCACAAAGCACAGTCACAGTCAGGGCAGCTCCTCTTCCTCAGCTATTCAGCTCTTCTCTAGGCAGAGGTTCCTCTTGGTTATAGAAGTATTTCTAAAGTCTGTGGTTTTGGGTGCCCTTTTTATACCCAATTTCTCCTTTGAAGTAGGCCTACTTCAAAGTAAAGTCTCTTTGGAATGTGAAATCCTGCCTTGCCCAGGCCAGGCCCCAGACACTCACCAGGGGGTTGGAGACTCCATTGTGTGAGGGCAGGCACATCCCTTTCAGGTGTGAGTGACCACTCCTCCCCTCCCTCCTAGCACAGATGGCTCATCAGGATATGCAGGCTACACCCCAGCAACCTTTGTGTCACTGTCTAGTGTGAGGTGCAACCAGCCCAACTGTCAAACTGACCCAGACAGGGAATCCACAAACAGGCAGGGTCACAGAAATGGTATAAGCAAGAAAATGCTCACTTTCTAAAAGTGGCATTTTCAAACACACAATCTTAAAATCAACTTTACTAAAAGATGTATTTTTAAATTGTGAGCTCAGAGACCCCAAACTCCACATGTCCATCCTCTCCCAAAGGGAATCTACACTTTAATCTGATTTAAAGGTAGCCCCCATGTTAACCTTTGAGAGGGACAGGCCTTGCAACAGTGAAAAACAAATTTAGCAATATTTCACTGTCAGGACATATAAAACACATTACTATGGGGGTCATTCAGACCCCGGCGGGCAGCGGGAGCCGCCCGCCTGGAGGGAACCGCCATATGGCCGCTCCGCGGTCGAAAGACCGCGGAGGCCATTCTGGCTTTCCCGCTGGGCTGGCGGGCGACCGCCAGAAGGCCGCCCGCCAGCCCAGCGGGAAACCCCTTCCCACGAGGAAGCCGGCTCCGAATGGAGCCGGCAGAGTGGGAAGGTGCGACGGGTGCAGTTGCACCCGTCGCGAATTCCAGAGTCTGCTGAGCAGACACTGGAATTCAAAGTGGGGCCCTCTTACGGGGGCCCCTGCAGTGCCCATGCCATTGGCATGGGCACTGCAGGGGCCCCACGACACCCCTCACCGCCATCCTGTTCCTGGCGGTCGGAACCGCCAGGAACAGGATGGCGGTGAGGGGGTCGGAATCCCCCATGGTGGCGCAGCAAGCTGCGCCGCCATGGGGGATTCCCAGGGCAGCGGAAAACCGGCGGGAGACCACCGGTTTTCCTTGTCTGACCGCGGCCAAACCGCCGCGGTCAGAATGCCCTGCGGGGCACCGCCAGCCTGTTGGCGGTGCTCCCGCATCCCCGGCCCCGGCGGTCCAAGACCGCCGGGGTCGGAATGACCCCCTATATGTCCTACCTTAACCATACACTGCACCCTGCCCTTGGGGCTACCTAGGGCCTACCGTAGGGGTGTCTGACATGTAAGAAAAGGGAAGGTTTAGGCCTGGCAAGTGGGTACACTTTCCAAGTCGAATTTACAGTTAAAACTGCACACACAGACACCACAGTGGCAGGCCTGAGACATGATTACAGAGCTACTTATGTGGGTGGCACAACCAGTGCTGCAGGCCCACTAGTAACATTTGATTTACAGTCCCTGGGCACCTCTAGTGCACTGTACTAGGGACTTACTAATAAACCAAATATGCCAATCATGGATAAGCCAATTACATACACATTTTGTAAAGGAGCTCTTGCACTTTAGCACTGGTTAGCAGTGGTAAAGTGCTCAGAGTAACAAAAACAGTAAAATCAGAGTCCAGCACGCATCAACAACCTGGGGAACAGAGGCAAAAAGTTAAGGGAGACCGCACCAAGGATGAAAAGTCTAACATGTGTCCCCCCCAGCTGAAAGTGGGGAGCAACTACCCAGCCTCATGGGAGTTCTCATCACTAAGGCGGAAGAACCTGGACAGACCATCAGCATTGGCGTGCTCTGTTCCAGGACGGTGTTCCACCGTAAAGTCCATCCCCTGTAGGGAAATGAACCACCTCAACAGTTTTGGATTCTCACCCCTCATCTGCATTAACCATCTGAGGGGCCTGTGGTCGGTCTGAACCTGGAAGTGAGTCACAAACAAGTAGGGTCTTAGCTTCTTCAGTGCCCAGACCACAGCAAATGCTCCACATTCTGTGGCACTGCACCTACGTTCCCTTTGTAGTAACCTCCTGCTAATGAAGGCTACGGGTTGATCTAGGCCCTCTTCATTAAGTTGTGAGAGTACTGCTCCAATACCATGCTCTGAAGCGTCTGTTTGCACAACAAACTCCTTGGAGTAGTCAGGTGCCTTCAGCACAGGTGCTGTGCACATGGCAGCCTTCAGGGCATCAAAAGCGTTCTGGCAAGCCTCTGTCCAGATCACTTTCCTGGGTTGCTTCTTAGAAGTCAACTCAGTTGAGGGGGTAACAATGGTACCATATCCCTTAATAAACCTCCTGTAATATCCTGTGAGACCTAAAAAGGCTCTCACTTCAGTCTGGGTCTTGGGAGGCTCCCAAGCCAGAATTGTGTCAATCTTAGGATGTAGGGGTGCCACTTGGCCACTCCCCACCTGGTGTCCTAAGTACACCACCGAACCCTGCCCTATTTGGCACTTGCTCGCCTTAATAGTGAGGCCTGCCTTCTGCAGGGCCTCTAACACTCTCCAGAGGTGTTGCAGGTGTTCCTCCCATGTGGAACTAAACACAGCAATGACATCCAGGTAGGCAGCACTGAACTCATCCAGTCCTGCCAACACCTGGTTGACCAACCTCTGAAAGGTGGCAGGGGCATTCTTCATCCCAAATGGCATCACTTTAAATTGAAAGTGTCCATTAGGTGTAGAGAATGCTGACCTCTCCTTGGCCCCCTCAGTTAAGGCAATCTGCCAGTACCCAGATGTTAAATCAAAAGTACTGAGGTACTTGGCAGCTCCCAACCGGTCAATGAGCTCATCAGCTCAGGAGATGGGGTGTGCGTCAGTCTTGCTGACCGCATTGAGTCCCCGGTAGTCCACACAGAACCTGAGTTCTGGGGTGGAACCAGGTGCAGCAGCCTTTGGGACATTGGTCCCAAAGGACTGCTGAAGTGCTCAATAACCCCTAGGGTAAGCATTTTGGATAACTCATCCTTAATGCATGCCCTGACCCTGTCAGTCACCCTGTAAACCTTCTGTTTAATAGGTGTACTGTCCCCAGTGTCCACATCATGTGTGCACAAGTGTGTGACTCCTGGGGTCAGGGAAAACAGTGAGGAAAACTGTCCCAACACGTGGCAACAGTCACCTTGCTGCTCCTCAGTCAGGGAGGGGGAGAGGATTACTCCCTCCACTGACCCATCTTTTTCTCCTGCAGACAGGAGGTCAGGAAGAGGCTCACTCTCCTCCTCTACCCCATCATCTGTTGCAAGGAGCATAGATAGTTCAGTCCGCTCAATGTGAGGTTTGAGGCGGTTGACATGCATGACCCTTAAAGGGTTCCTTGGAGACCGCAAGTCCACCAGGTAGGTGACTTCACTCTTGCGCTCCACCACCTCAAATGGCCCAGTCCACTTATCCTGGAGCGCCCTAGGCTCCACTGGTGCCATCACCCACACTTTTTGACCAAGTTGAAACTCGACCAGAGTGGCATTCTGGTCATACCAGCATTTCATGTCCTCCTGGCTTGCTTCCAGGCTCTCCTGAGCGAGACTCCTGAAGCAGGCAGTCTGGTTTCTCAAAGCCAGCATGTAACTGAATACATCCTGGGGTGGTTTACTAGGAGCTTTCTCCAAAGCTTCCTTAACCAGACTCAAAGGTCCCCTCACAGGGTGGCCATAAATAAGTTCAAAGGGACTAAACCCAAGTCCCTTTTGAGACACCTCCCTGTAAGCAAACAGAAGGCATGGCAAGAGGACGTCCCACTTCCACCTCAAGGGCTCTGACAGGCCCATGATCATGCCTTTTAAGGTGCGGTTGAATCTCTCAACCAGACCATTACTTTGGGGGTGGTAAGGGGTGGTGAACTTGTAGTTTACCCCACACTCCTTCCACAGAGACTTCATATACGTGGATATGAAGTTGGTACCCCTATCGGAAACCACTTCCTTGGGGAACCCCATGTGGGTACAAAACACCCATCAAAGCACGACCCACCATAGGGGAAGTGATTGATCTCAAAGGAATGGCTTCTGGGTACCGGGTGGCATGATCCACCAAGTCCAGGATAAACCTGTTGCCCTGTAGTGTAGCCATTTTTAATATAGCTTTTGCACGTTTGCTTAAAGCATTAGGCCTCTGTGCACTTTGCCCTAGATGCATTTTATTCAGCCTCGCACTGTTATTTTTCAATAACCAGTTTCACGGTCTTGTTTTATTTTCTTCTATCACACTGTTTAGCTTACTTCAGCACCGGAGTTCTCAAACAATACATTCTTGCTCGCTCTGTGCTTCAATCAAGGATGCAGTCTGGTACATTGCTGATAGACGTGGTAGAAGTTTAGTCTTTAGGGTTCGTAGAAAGTACACATTCTTACGTAGGGACGTTTCTTAGAACACCGGCGTGTTAGTTATAAAAACACTTTCTAGTCCTGGTACATGTAAGAGGGAGATTCCAACCAGGGAACCACAACTAGACGCTGACTGCCCTGTTGCAGATGCTGATCCAGATCACAGGCCTTTGTTCAGGTATGAGGGTTGATGTCCTCCCGGGGGAACCTGAAAGGCAGGCTTAGAGCTTAACATGCTGTGCTCAAAATAGAACTTAGAAGAGAGAACGTACTATAGTAGCACTATGATAGCGTTATTCTTATGTTTCACTCTCCTCGTTACTATTTCAATCTTACTGTGTTGTATGGTTCTGGTTATTGCGGCTCACGCCTTGTTATCTAAAATGCAGTCGTTTTATTAAACCAATCTTTAAAACTCAAACCCCCTTTGTCATTTATATATGAGACCACACTGTGTATGAGAGAACTTGTTGGGATCTGAGTGACCACGACTTCCCTGGGAAGCACTAAGATGTCATGCGCTCGGTTGCCCAATTGTCTCTTCCCTTTGGGAGAGATAAGGCACTGCTAGTTAGCCGGAGCTCAACCGGGATTTGGGTGACAAGGGTCCTTCACCGTGGGTTAGACTTAGTCCCCCACACTGCGAACGATCCTGCCACCCAAAAATCCAGTAGTCTCATTAGGATAATGAGAGCCTACGCGACAGCCCTATGGCTGTCTTGGGATCCAGAGGCCCCACAATGTCAATGCCTACCCTCTCAAAGGGAGTACTGGCAACAGGCAAAGGTTGGAGGGGAGCCTTGCATTTCCTCCCACTCTTGCCACTTGCCTGGCAAGACTGACAAGACCTGCAATGTGCATCTGAGTGCCTGCGCATTAGGGGCCAGTAAAAGTGGATGACAAGCCTCTTAAAGGTCTTGTCCTGCCCCAAATGTGCCGCTAAAGGCACATCATGAGCCAACCCCAGCAGGAAGGCCCTGAAGCACTGGGGTACCACCAGCACATGGGCTGACCCAGAATCAGGAACCTTAGGCTCGCTATACAGGAGGTCATCCTCCCAATAAATCAGGTGTGATCCTGGCTCCTTGCCAGCTGCCTGGTCTGTTGCCTGCTGCCGCAAACCCTCCAAAGTAGGGCATGACTTCTGTGCTGCACAGAATGCCTCCCTGGTTGGCCCCCCTTCCTGCTGCCACTGCGCCAGCTCAGGGACCTCCACCAGTTCAGCCACCTGTTCCCCTGTAGGCTCCGGGGCATCACCCTCAGGCTCCGCCTCCTCCCGGACTGTGGGAACTTCTGGGGCCTGTTTCCCGTGCCCCCTGCCCTTCCTCTTCTTGGCGGTCCCCTAGGCCACTGTTTCAGGCTCCAGGGGCTCTTGACTACCCTGACAGGCTGCCATTGACCGGGTGGATATGCATACCCACCCAGGCAGACCCAACATCTCCAAGTGAGACCTGTGTTCCACCTCCTTCCAAGGGGAATCCTCCAGGTCATTGCCTAGCAAACAATCAACAGGCATGGTTGGACTCACAGCTACCTTGAAGGAACCTGAGACCCCCCCATTCAAAGGGAACCTGTGCTACTCTGCACAGGCGCTCTGAGTTGTTCACTGCAACTACTTGGTGAAGTACCCAGGGATCAATCTGCTCTTCAGGCACCTGCAGACTCCTCACTGTAGTCACACTGGCTCCTGTGTCTCACAGAGCCTCCACCCTCTGTCCATTAATGGTCACCCACTGCCTGTACTTCTTAGTGTTTTCCAGCACTAGGGTTCTCTGGACCATCTCACTGTCCCCTAGTGAGACAAGGGTCATCTCAGCTGGTTCCCACCCACCTGAAACCAACTCCTCCACAAGCGCTACACTGGTCAAACCCTGGGACAGCGCACCAGTGGGTGCCGGTGTACTTTTGGGGCATTTGGGGTCCCCCCTCACATGACCCACCTGGTCACCTGCATAGCACTTACGTGGGGGACCACCTGCCACCGGCTTCCCTTTGGGAACCATGGCTTCTTTTCACTGGGGGTTTGGGAATCCTTACCATGGGAATCAGTTTGGGGCCCTTTAGAGAACTCCCCCTGTTTACCCTTACCCCCCCTTCTTCTGAGAGGGACCCTGCCCACCCTTGGCGTGGTCTCCCCCATACCTCTTTTGGACCCTGGTGCTCTCCCAGAGGTCCGCTTCCTGTGCAAGCTTCCTGGGGTCAGTCAGCTTGCTGTCAATCAGGTGCTGGCGCAGCTCTGGAAAACATAAACTGTACAAGTGCTCCCAAGCATTCAGATTGTAAAGCCCCTCATACGTAGGTACCTTACTGCCCTTCACTCAACCATCCAGTGACCTGTAATAAGAATCAACACATTCCAACCATGTTTGGGATTCCTTCTTCTTGTAGGACCTAAACTTATCCTTGTACTGCTCAGGGGAAAGACCATACCTTGTAAGCAAGGCATCCTTCATGTTAGAGTAGATGAGATTCTGAGCATCCCCTAAGGTTGTCAGTGTATCCCTCCCCTCTACCTCAAAGTGCTTCCACAGACCCGCCCACCCAATGAGCTTCAGGACCAGATTCATGTGGAGAGCAGACTCATATGTCATACGTCGTTTTTTTCAGCCGCAGATTGGAGTTGCGTCAATCTTTTCCCGCACTGGGCTCTGTGCGTGGATTTCCTTGTCTTTAGGCCGGCAGGTTCTCCTTTCAGGGTCCCAGGAACAGGATGGGCACCACAGGGAAGAGTAGGAGTCTCTCCAGAGACTCCAGGTGCTGGCAGAGAGAAGTATTTGTTGTCCCTGAGACTTCAAACAACAGGAGGCAAGCTCTAGATCAAGCCCTTGGAGATTTCTTCTCAAGATGGAAGGCACACAAAGTCCAGTCTTTGCCCTCTTACTCTGGCAGAAGCAGCAACTGCAGGATAGCTCCACAAAGCACAGTCACATTCAGGGCAGCTCTTCTTCCTCAGCTATTCAGCTCTTCTCCAGGCAGAGGTTCCTCTTGGTTCCAGAAGTGTTTCTAAAGTCTGTGGTTTTGGGTGCCCTTTTTATACCCAATTTCTCCTTTGAAGTAGGCCTACTTCAAAGTGAAGTCTCTTTGGAATGTGAAATCCTGCCTTGCCCAGGCCAGGCCCCAGACACTCACCAGGGGGTTGGAGACTGCATTGTGTGAGGGCATGCACAGCCCTTTCAGGTGTGAGTGATCACCCCTCCCCTCCCTCCTAGCACAGATGGCTCATCAGGATATGCAGGTTAAACCCCAGCAACCTTTGTGTCACTGTCTAGTGTGAGGTGCACCAGCCCAACTGTCAAACTGACCCAGACAGAGAATCCACAAACAGGCAGAGTCACAGAAATGGTATAAGCAAGAAAATGCTCACTTTCTAAAAGTGGCATTTTCAAACACATAGGGGTTCATTCCGACCCCGGCGGGCGCCGCCCGCCGGGCGGGAACCGCCCAAACACCACCCCGCGGTCAGATGACCGCGGGGGGCATTCCGACTTTCCCACTGGGCTGGCGGGCGATCTGCAAAAGATCGCCCGCCGGCCCAGCGGGAAAGCCCCAGCAAAGATGAAGCCGGCTCCGAATGGAGCCGGCGGATTTGCTGAGGTGCGACGGGTGCAGTGGCACCCGTCGCGATTTTCAGTGTCTGCCAAGCAGACACTGAAAATCTTGCTGGGGCCCTGTTAGGGGGCCCCTGCACTGCCCATGCCAGTGGCATGGGCAGTGCAGGGGCCCCCAGGGGCCCCACGACACCCGTTCCCGCCAGCCTCTTCCTGGCGGTGTAAACCGCCAGGAACAGGCTGGCGGGAAAGGCGCCGCCATGGAGGATTCCTTTGGCCAGGGGAAAACCGGCGGGAAACCGCCGGTTTCCCTTTTCTGACCGCGGCTTTACCGCTGCGGTCAGAATTGGCCAGGAAGCACCGCCAGCCTGTTGGCGGTGCTTCCGTGGTCGTTGGCCCTGGCGGTCAATGACCGCCAGGGTCAGAATGACCCCCATAATCTTAAAAGCAACTTTACTAAAAGATGTATTTTTAAATTGTGAGCTCAGAGACCCCAAACTCCACATGTCCATCCTCTCCCAAAGGGAATCTACACTTTAATCAGATTTAAAGGTAGCCCCTATGTTAACCTATGAGAGGGACAGGCCTTGCAACAGTGAAAAAACGAATTTAGCAATATTTCACTGTCAGGACATATAAAACACATTACTATATGTCCTACCTTAACCATACACTGCACCCTGCCCTTGGGGCTATCTAGGGCCTACCTTAGGGGTGTCTGACATGTAAGAAAAGGGAAGGTTTAGGCCTGGCAAGTGGGTACACTTTCCAAGTCGAATTTACAGTTAAAACTGCACACACAGACACTGCAGTGGCAAGTCTGAGACATGATTACAGAGCTACTTATGTGGGTGGCACAACCAGTGCTGCAGGCCCACTAGTAGCATTTGATTTACAGGCCCTGGGCACCTCTACTGCACTGTACTAGGGACTTACTAATAAACAAATATGCCAATCATGGATAAGCCAATTACATACACATTTTGTAAAGGAGCTCTTGCACTTTAGCACTGGTTAGCAGTGGTAAAGTGCTCAGAGTAACAAAAACAAGAAAATCAGAGTCCAGCACACATCAACAACCTGGGGAACAGAGGCAAAAAGTTAAGGGAGACCACGCCAAGGATGAAAAGTCTAACACCTAGTAGATATCCTTCACCAGATTCTCCAGCTAGCAGTGTGTGAATCCCGCTGTGGCGAAAGATGTACAAATCATGTGTGCTCCCTGGGTACCTGGCCACGAGATCAGTTATGATGTAGGAGGCATTGCATATCACCTGTATGTTCATTGAATGTTGGTATTTACGGTTGTGGTACACATACTCTGTGGCCGATGGTGGACAGATTGCAACATGTTTCCAATCTATGGCACCTAGGATGTGGGGAATTACCCCCTGTACATGGTCATTACAAATGTAAGAACTGTGTAGCGTGCCAACTCACCAGTGAATCGAAGGAGTTGAATGGAAGAGCACATCGACAAGTGAATTTTTCAAATTGTAACACGAAAAATGTAATTTATTGCATTAGATGCCCGTGTGACCAGTTTTACATAAGGCAGACGTCACAAGCAGTTAAAACAAGGATACTCCAACATCGATCCAGGATTAAATGTGGCATCAAGAGTGCACCATTGGTGGAACATTACAATGAACAAAACCATTCATCAGAAGCTATATGGAGGACAATATTGGAGGTGGTTTAACCTAAAGGAGATGGACGTTCTGTGTCGAAAAAGTTGATTAGAAGGGAAGCAAGTTTTATTGAGAAGTTTGGAACAGCGAGAAATGGTTTGAATGACCAAGATGAAATTTGGGCACTGTTATAGCTATCTTTATCATATAGCTTTTTAATTCTATTATGTTTTTCATACTTGAATTCATATAAAAAAGTAGAATATAACCTGGTTTTCTATATATCAGAACATTTTATGTAAGTTAGGGTGCTCTGACTAACAACATGATTGTAGATTTAGACATGAGATACTAACCATGCTGTTTATGCGTATAATAAGTTCTCAAGAACTCATACAGGGGAGGGAAATTCCCCCATGCTGTTTCAACCTTTTAATAATCCTTTACTTCATTGAACAACACAAGCAATGTTACCAATGTTATTTATAATGTTATTGTGACACCCTTCCAAGATGGCCGTCGAATTTCACAAAGAGAGTTAAGGTTAAGAATACCACTATGGGCTTTATTACAATGAGTGAGTACAAACTTGGTTTAATCACATACTTGTTCCCCTTTTTCTTCATTTTAGTTTTCTTGTTACTATAAGTGATGCAATTGGAGTGTTATGTACAACAGAAGGAAAATACTCCTGCACCTTAAATAGAATACGATTACTCCCTAGCCGATACCGGTTATAATCCCAATATGGCAGCCGGCATCGTGTTTAATCGAAGTAAACAGCCGTTTTCGGCTTTTCACGAATAGGTCGATATTGATCCCAGTTCTCAGGCATGGAGGTTGAAAATGAGGCCAGGTTAGGACCCCTTCTTCATATTTCTTTATGTTTTTATGTTTTTACGTATTACAAAGAAATGCTTTCTTCGATGTCGACATTTGAAGAGCCTGTCAAGATGGCTGCCACACTCTGGTTATAAGCGTGGAACTCGTGAGTAGCCATTTTTTTCAGGCACTCAGATCCATGGGAGATCGTTTGTCACATATTTGAGTGTACTGTTTCTGAGGAAGATGAGAATAGTTGGGACAAATACCTTTGGGATTAGTAAGTATAAGAATCAATGTTTGTATGATTTTTTAGTTTGGCCTGTTTCTTCTTAACTGAATTAGGACTTCAATATTTTTAGTGCATTTGGTGAGGTAGGAAGCTAATGATACCAATCTACAAACAACCCTATGGGAGGGTAAGTGGAGTAGATAACTTATATGGCCCTCTTTGTAGCCTTTAACATAGAGTTGGTTTAAGAACACATATCACATTAGGGTGTTTTTCTTATAGATTTGGTGAGCACAGGTACATATACAACATAGCAAAAACAACAAGTGATGGAAGGAATGCTGAACATTGTCAAACACTCACCCCCAGTCATAAATCTGGGTTTTATCCATCGTTCTTTTGCTCACCATGCCACCCCAGTTTGGACCCAGCCATATGCAAATCAGTCTTGACCCTGTTCCTCATGGGAACAGTCCAGACCGAACTGCCAAGCCAGGTCCTCACTGGACCGGAAACAAGCATCCTGGGACCGGTTTCGGGGTTTCACCCCTCATCAGCCAGGCTAGCTTGAATCCAGTGGCATGGGAAGCACGGGACCCACATCTGGGCATACCCTTCCCACTTAGGGCGACAAAGCAAAAACAACAAGTGATGGACGGAATGCTGAACATTGTCAAACACTCACCCCCAATCATAGATCTGGGTTTAATCCATCGTTCTTTTGCTCACCATGCCACCCCAGTTTGGACCCAGCCATATGCAAATCAGTCTTGACCCTGTTCCTCATGGGAACAGTCCAGACCGAACTGCCAAGCCAGGTCCTCACTGGACCGGAAACAAGCATCCTGGGACCGGTTTCGGGGTTTCACCCCTCATCAGCCAGGCTAGCTTGAATCCAGTGGCATGGGAAGCACGGGACCCACATCTGGGCATACCCTTCCCACTTAGGGCGACAAAGCAAAAACAACAAGTGATGGACGGAATGCTGAACATTGTCAAACACTCACCCCCAGTCATAGATCTGGGTTTAATCCATCGTTCTTTTGCTCACCATGCCACCCCAGTTTGGACCCAGCCATATGCAAATCAGTCTTGACCCTGTTCCTCATGGGAACAGTCCAGACCGAACTGCCAAGCCAGGTCCTCACTGGACCGGAAACAAGCATCCTGGGACCGGTTTCGGGGTTTCACCCCTCATCAGCCAGGCTAGCTTGAATCCAGTGGCATGGGAAGCACGGACCCACATCTGGGCATACCCTTCCCACTTAGGGTGACAAAGCAAAAACAACAAGTGATGGACGGAATGCTGAACATTGTCAAACACTCACCCCCAGTCATAGATCTGGGTTTAATCCATCGTTCTTTTGCTCACCATGCCACCCCAGTTTGGACCCAACCATATGCAAATCAGTCTTGACCCTGTTCCTCATGGCAACAGTCCAGACCGAACTGCCAAGCCAGGTCCTCACTGGACTGGAAACAAGCATCCTGGGACCGGTTTCGGGGTTTCACCCCTCATCAGCCAGGCTAGCTTGAATCCAGTGGCATGGGAAGCACGGGACCCACATCTGGGCATACCCTTCCCACTTAGGGCGACAAAGCAAAAACAACAGGTGATGGACGGAATGCTGAACATTGTCAAACACTCACCCCCAGTCATAGATCTGGGTTTAATCCATCGTTCTTTTGCTCACCATGCCACCCCAGTACATATACAACATAGTCACTGCGTAAACAGCATGGTTCAGTACTAAAATAAGATTATGGGTAGTTCTGACTTTTCCACATGGTTTTTTTAACTGATTATTTTTAATAGATTGCACTTGTATTTAAGATTTGTACACTTGATGGTGTTTTGGTGGCTGCAATGTATACTTTATTGAGTTATAGGAATGAAACTCACATTTATATTTATATTTATTAGGTTTGGTTCTTTCCACTAGTCCTGAGGAGGCCCAGAACTATAGGGGCTGAAAAGCGTCAACTGTATATTTTTTGAGAGGTTGCAACCAAACTTATATTTTGATTGGAAAGAAGTCTAAACCGTAGGCCCTTCCATTTTTTCCCTTGAAAATAAGGATGTTGTAGGCCTTGGATTCACTTTGTAAACCTTCTCTCATATGTGGATCTTCATCTTAATTTGTATGGACACCACATAGCTCCCTGAATCAAGGAGAGGACTATTGGATGAATTAGTCTTATTTCCTGTGTTTTGTTGTTTAGGTTTTAGTATTTGTTAGATGTGAGACATTGACTTGGAGGATTTGTAATGTTGACTTTGGTTGATGTATATATAGAAATGACTGCTATAACTTGAACTGTTGTTCTAGACGGTCAGGGCCTGTTATGCAAGCCCAGCTGGAGGCCTGAAACCGCCAAACTCCAAAGAGCGACGAGCACCACGATTTATCCAGCAGGCAGCGCCGATGAGGGCCTCTCCCAGGGAAGCCCAACCTGCAGGATCGTGGGGGAGGACGTTCCATCCGGTCGGACTGCTGCAGAGGGATCTGCTGAGAAAGCGGGATATGGTGACCCAACGTGTTGGCAATGCCCAGGGTCCTGCGGAGATGTGCCTGAACCCAGGGGCGCTTTCTGTACCACACAGGGTCGAGATCCTCCACCTAGTGGGGTGACAACCGGGGAATCGGCCCCACTGCAGTTTGCCGCGGAGTGGACGGTCTGCATCAGGGAGCCGCATAGGTCAGAGGTGGGGTCTTCTGCATGAGTCCGCCTGGCCACCAGAACTGGGGAGCCATTGTGCCAGGGCCTGCCACGGCATCTCCCGGGGGTGCCCCTCCTGCAAACTCTCTACAACAAAGCAAGACACTCGTGGGGCAGGGTGACCTCGGGCGACACGCAGCACGGGTGGAACATTTCAGGGGCCCAGGCAAATTCAACAATGGGAGGCCCCTCCCTCATCCAGCCTGCCACCCTCCTGAGCGCTTAGAAGAGTGACTGGTGCACCAGCCTTGACGGCCCCAATATCTTATGGATGTGGCGGCTCGTGCCCAACACCAAGATATCTGGGCACAAGCAAGACACATGGCCTCCATTTACAGCACTACCATCAGGCACAGGAAAACCTCAGTGGGGGGTATATACGGGCCCAAGTACACTGGACAGTCATAGAGGCCCCGAGGTGGACTTAGCTGACCACCAGCTCAAGGCCTGCTCACTGCCTAACAACCACGAAACATAAAGATCGTGGCTACGTTCGCAGAGACTCAGGGAGGGCTGCGCTGGCGCTCCCTGTGGCAGCAGGCCATTGCTCCCAGTGGCCTTCGTCCCACATATACAACTGCACCTCCACTTCCCTTTCATCTTGGCCCTAAGAGACAGCCAATACCCCCTTGGGGATAAACAGATTGTGAATAGGAGGGGGCCTGGCCAGACCAGGTCTACGAAAGCAAGGCAAATCCATGTCTGTTACCGCAGCACAAACACCTAGTACCACCGCCCCCCACAATAGCGGATCCCTGGAAGAATTGCAGCATCAAAGAATAAGAGAGACCAATTGGTCCACGAAATGCTGAGCTGATCCACCCCAGTCTCTGTTAAAGAGACGGGGCCATCGAAGTCTCCATCCGCCCAAGAGGACCGCGAGGAGCAAGCAGAAAGTGAACAAGCCCCAGTCACAAAAGGCTTTCTCGCCTCACTCTTCGACTTCTTGAAATCGGATATTCATGAGCTACTCCGGGACCTAGCCAAAAACTGCGTGAAATATGCTCAGACCGTACTTCGGTGGGTGAGGGGGTCTTTAGAGGACAATGAGACCTCCCCTGATGAAGACAGCAAAGTCCAACACCAATAAATAATTTGCCGACATGAGCTTCAGGACATTCTCAGAGCCCAAGCAGAAGACCTGGAAAAAAGGTCTCATAAAAATAATATCCGTCTTAGAGGGATGCCAGTAGGAGCAGAGGGCCTGGATATGTGCAACTACACATTAGCGCTTTTCCAACACATCCTAGGTAAAAACAACACCATGGCCCTGCAACTCAATCATGTGCACAGAGCTGGGCGTTATGGAGGACCTGGAACGAGACCTCTGAATATTTAACCAGTCCACTTCGGGGACCACGATGTAGGCTCTTTCAGGTCCTGTCCCTCCTTACTGTACAATGACAAAGGGACTTTAAGCTAGTAACAGACTTCCTCCATACTCGGGAGGTGACATAGGGTTGGGGCCATCCATTTTGGCTGATTTTTCAATGGGAAGGGCAACTAATCAGGTCAAAACTCTACACAAAGGGTCCTGGGTGCTTCTGACAATCTGCTTGACTGACCCTCCCAACATTCCCCAGGGTGCTCCCCCTCCAGGAACAGGGGCTGGCAAAGAATTGGCCGGCAACGCAACCCTAAGCGACCTAACCGGATGGAATGAGCACAGGAACGACAAGTGGTCATGGACAGTCTGGCAGTCGGTAAGAAAATCTCTGCGACTTGAATGGGCCCTCATTGGCTGCTGCACCCCTTTCTACATCCTCAGTTCTCACCTTGAACGTGGACCCACTGCGATGTGGACCCTCTTCAAAGGGATTCCCCAGTCATCTCTACTCACCAGAAGGCACCAACTCTACTACGTACCATCCTAATAAGAACGTTGTTCTCATCTTGTTTTAATTGTTTAAATGTTGGGTGTTTCTTGTACTAATTACTCCCCTTAACTGAGCTTGCCCCTCAGCTGGAGTAACCTAACACATTCAGTGGCCCCCTCCACATCTCAGACCACCCTGTACACCACCACACAATCCAGTGCCCAACAAGCAGGCTTAATTGCCCTTTCCCTACACGATCCCCCTGGATCTCAAGATTACAAGCCTCATTGTACGGAACTTAAATAACCCAACTAAGCATGCTGTCATCCTCTCCCTGCTGGAGAGCTCCAGGCGTGACATATGCTTACTTCAAGAGACCCACTTACTCCCCAAAGACACACCTAGAATGCGCTCCTGTTGGTTCCCACATCAACTATGGTCCTTTGGACAGGCGCATGGGGCCGCAATTGTGCAGCATTAATGCCCACTAGACACCAGGGATTTGTTTGGGGGGAATAAGTTGTTGTGGGGAGTGGCCCCTTCAGTAAGAGTCGCTCTGCTTTGGGGAGCAATTCTTTTGGCCATTTCTGCTCCCCTTGGGGACAGATCTGCATTTTTGTTTACGCCCATTTGCCCTGAAGAGGAACAGAAACCACTTGACACCGGGAATTGCATTATGTTGCATATTTTGGCAATCTTGGAGAGTGGCCCTTTAGGCAAGGATGACTCCCCTTTAGGGGCAATTATTTTGTCTGTTTCTGCCCCCCTTGGGGGGAGATCGGCCATTTTTAGGCCCATCTGTTCCCAAGGGGGGGAGGTGAAGAAACCACTAGGCCACCAGGGAATTGGATTTTGGTGATGTTGGGGAGTGGCCCTTTGGGCAAGGGTCGCTCCCCTTTTGGGGAAATTATTTTGGTTGTTACTGCCCCCCTTGTGGGCAGATCGGCTTTTATTTTAGGCCGGTCTGTCCCTAAGGTGAGGAGAACCTCTAGGCACCAGAGATTTGGATTTTTGTGATGTTGGGGAACAGCCCTTTGGGCAAGGGTGACTCCCCTTTAGGAGGTAATTACTTCAGCTGTTTGTGCCCCCTTGGGGCAGACTGGCCATTTTATTAGAACCCTTTCCCCACAACAGGTGCATAAAACCACTGGATACCAGGGATTAGTGCTGGTGTTGGGGTGTGTGTGGACTGGATCATCATTTACATTTGTGATCATAATGTTTTATTACTGCTTTTTATTCTAGTGCAGACCTTTTGATTTTTTTGCTGTGACTTCTGCTTGCAGTTTCAGCACTGGTAGATCTGCAGTTTACGTAATTGCATGTGTTTGGTAAGAAAAACAATTTTGTACTGTTTATTCCAAATGAGTATCATTGCCATGCATGAATGAGTTTTTTGTAAATGGTGTAATAATAGTAGCATATTTAGCTTTTGTCTTATTGTGTGTGAAAATCTCCTTGGATTTGTGCATGATGTGTATTGTGTTGTCTTATGTGTAATTGTATTTTGTTTTTCCTTTTCAGTGGGATATCGTTGGTGCTTGCTGTGCCTGTGCAGTTGAGTATATAGGTCTTTGTGATGAAGCTACACTTAGACCTATATTTTTACTTTTTTAGCGCCGCATTTGCGTCATTTCTTGGCACAAAATCGGTACAAACTTACAAAATACAATTGTATTTTGTAAGTTTGCGCCGCTTTTGCGTCAAAAAATTATGCAAATGCGGCACTAAAAAAGTATAAATAAGGGCCTCAGTTTATTACGTATTTTACAGTGTTAGTTGTTGTTGACCTATTTGTCAAGTTACTTTTATTAGCAAGGATTATGGCTAGCTCAGCAGGTTGTTTGTATGCTTTTTGAATCTTCCTCTGACCATGATTTTGAGACTGACTCTGCATCTGAGGCAGAGGAGGAAGTGCAAGATTCTGGCAATTAATTTTCTGATGATGAAGACACTCTCAGTACGGAAGAAGTGCCTGTTTTATAGGATGACACTGATGTGCCATAGTGCAGCAAGAGTCATCCGAATTGAAGACTAGGGCTGAAAGGCTTCCCATTGGAAGAGCTGAACTCTGGGTTGCCCTAAACATGTTGCAGTCAGCGTCGCCTGCCTTTACTGATGTTGCAGAGTGTGGAGTGAATACTGAAAACTTTTTGCCTATAACTTTCATTCAGTTATTTATGAATGATGAATTTTTGGATGAGATTGTCGAACAGACTAATTTGTATGCTGAACAGTATTTGAGCGACAACACTGCCAGACTTAAGCCCTCCTCTAGGACTACCCTGTGGACTCCCACAAATCAGGAAGAGTTGACGAAGTTCTTGGATTTAACTTTTCTGATTGGCTTGATAAGGAAGCCATTGCTGTCTTCCTATTGGTCTACCAGTCCCTTGATGGCAACAGCCATATTTCCTGCAATCATGAGTCGTGATTGCTATTTGCTTCTGCTTCAGATGATGCATGTTGTTGATAATGCTTCAGCGTTGCCATTCGGCCTGTCCTTGATCACTTTGTAGATCGATTTTCAGAGATCTATGTTTCAGGAAAAGAAATACCTGTGGATGAGTCTTTGGTCCTATTAAAGGGCCCATTGGTTTTTATGCAGTACATTACTAGCAGGAGGGCATGTTATGGAATTAGGATGTATATGAGGTCTGAGAATAGCACAGGATATGACTATAATTTCCGGCTGTACAGCAGTAGGGATTCCATTATTGACCGCCCTGGTTTTCTGTCCACTTTCAGAGTTAGTGAGAAAATTGTGTGGGAATTTGGTAGAAAACTTTTTAACGAAGGTCACTGTTTATACATAGATAACTTCTACAGTGGTGTGCAATTGTTCAGGGAACTATTCAAAGTTGACACTCTTGCTTGTGGCACAACCCGCTCTACCCATAAAGATTATCCTAAGGAGCTTTTTTGTAAAAACCTTGAGGAGACAGTGCAGTGTCTTGCGAAGTGATGAAATGTTAGTTTTAAAATTTGCAGACAGAAGGGATGTCTAAATGCTGAATACCATCCATGATAAAAGTACTTCACCTGTGATTGTTTGGGGTCAGGTTGCTGAAGTGTGTAGAACTGTGTGCATGTTAGACTATAATAGGTACATCGGCGGTGTAGATAGAGTAGATCAGAGGTTGAAACCTTACAGTGCTGTTCGTAAGGCTTACATTTGGTGCAAGAAGGTGGCTATCCATTTGTTTAGTTTTGCAACCTTCAATGCTTTTGTTGTCTCCAAGGATTGTTCTCCAGATTCAAAGATGGCGCTTGTTCAGTTTCAGCAGTCTGTGATAGGCAGCCTTGTTGTAGTGGAACAGGCAAGTGTTCCTAGAGTTGGAGTGGTGGGTGATGTGGCTAGATAGAAAGATCGCCACTTTGCTGATTACATTCCTTCCACTCCCAAAAAAACCAATCCTTGAAAGAGATGTAGAGCCTGTATGCGAAGAGACATGCAGAAGGAGACTCGTATCCACTGCCCTGAGTGTCCTTCTAAACCTGGGCTGTGTGTGCTTGCATGTTTTAGATTGTACCACATGCAAAACAGTTTTTGGGAGCAACCGTGAGCGTAAAAGTGTACTACTTGGTCTGTACCGTTATATATTTTCTGTGCAGTTTCACGGTTGGCATTAGCGTGATGCAATTAGTTAGAGCTGCTGTGTTTGTAGTTTTGTATTTACCTACAATTGGTTTGTGTTTTCTTTTTTGTTAACCCCTTCAATGCGGGCGTCGGCCACTGGCCGACGCCCGCACTACCTCCCTGGTGCGGGTCATGACCAGTGGCCGACACCAGGGAGGGGGTTAATAAAACGCACCCGAGGATTTAAAAAAAAAATTTTTGGTCCCAGGGAGACACGGAAGCTCTTCCGTGTCTCCCCCCACCCCCACCCGCCCCTTTGTGACGTCAGCGCGCCCCCAGGGGCTAAAATGTTTTGTTTTTTTAAACAAACAAAAAGAAAATAAATGGACAGGGGGTAGCCCGTGGGCAGGGCGACCCCCTGTGGGGGCAATATTTTTTTTTAGTTGTTGTAGGGTTTCCCTGGGGGCCATTTTGGCCCCCAAGGAAACCATACAACAACTGTAAAAAATATATATATCTATATATCTATGTAGATATATCTATCTACATGGATATATCTATAGATAGATCTATAGATATATGTCTATATATATATATATATATATATAGATCTATCTATAGATATCTATAGATATATCTATGTAGATAGATATATATATCACTTTTGTCAATACGTGTGTGGTTTCCCTGGGGGCTGCGATCGGCCCCCAGGAAAACCAGACCCACATATAAAAGTGATATATATATATATATATATATATATATATATATATAGAGAGAGAGAGAGAGAGAGAGATTTGCCACCAGTTGTCTTGCCGTTGCAGCTTGCGTCTTCAAAGCAATGCACATACTTCAACTGACACTTTTCAACTGTAGCTTTTAGGCAGCAATAAAAAAGTCAAGTAAGTATTGTGATTATGTTTCTGCGACAAAAGGGTCAGACTTGTCTGGTGGCAGTTTTAGTGCCATAAAGAAGCGCAGAAGGTTTATATGCCTACTGCAAACAGCATATCTGTATTTTATGTAAATAGCTGAGTACATTAGTAAAGTCAGCCATTACCTGCGCTATAATACAAATGAAATGTATGTGCGGGGTGGAGGGAGGCTATGGAGAGATGAAGGGCACTTTTGCTGGGTGGTAATGAGGGAATCCGAGGAGGAGGGAGTGGGAGCACCAATAATGATTGTTGGACTGGGTGCAGGAGGTGCTAAAAGACTGTGACGAATGGTATTTGACAAGGTGTTTTTTGAGTGTCTTGAAAGAACGTGCCGATTGAGGGAAGAAGCGCAGGTAAGGTGGCCTCTACTGTTGCACGTATCTTACACACACCATCGATTTTGTGACTGTCTACGTAGGCTAGTGTTTTAGAGCAAAAGTTTAGCCAATAGCAGAGATGGCATCTTGATGGATGACTGCTGCCGTCACTCGGGTTATAGAGGACAGCTCTGACATAGGATCAGAGACTGAGATATCAGATACTGAGACAGCATCTGAGGGATAGGACAATGGCGCAGACTCTGGGAGTGATTTTTCAGTCGGAGGAGTCCCATTCGATAACTCCTCTTCCAGTACATTATGAGGGAGGTGATGAGGACAGTCCTGCTGTCCCTTCGCAAGCAGTCTGTGCAACTGGGTAATAGTGGGCTAGCCCAACCCAGAGAGCAGGTGAATGCGGCGGCAAGCAGAGAGAGAGAGAGTGCTCTCTTGGGAGCTCCCCAATTTAGTTCAGCCCCAAATTCCACCACCCAAATCGTATTGTGGAGACATCAAATTATCTATCGCAAAACAAACTGATTTTGTAAGGCAGGCACCTGTGTTTTTGGTCCTGGGTTCGGCGGCCATATAGAGAAACACACTAAACCCAAACATTTCTGGAAACTAGACATTCGGGGGAGTCCACCGAGGTGTGACTTGTGTGGATTCCCCAAAGTTTTCTTACCCAGAATACCCTGCAAAGCTGAAATGTTGAATAAAAACTCTATTTTTCTTGCATTTCTGTCACACAAACTACAGGAATATGCTGGGATCCACAAAATCCCTACCACCCAGTGATTCCTCACCTGTCCTGATAAAAACACTACCCCACTTGAGTGCCTACACCTAGTGCCTGCGTCAGGAATGGATCACCCCAGGGTCAACAGCTGCCTCATGTAAGGACCAACATTGACCGTTGTGTGATCTATTCCTGTCGCGGGCACCAGGCCTACCCACACAAGTGAGGTACCATTTTTATCGGGAGACTTGGGGGAATGCTGGGTGGAAGGAAATTTGTGGCTCCTCTCAGATTCCAGAACTTTCTGTCACCGAAATGAGAGGAAAAAGTGTTTTTTTGGCCAACTTTTGATGTTTGCAAAGGATTCTGGGTAACAGAACCTGGTGAGAGCCCCACAAGTCACCCCATCTTGGATTCCCCTAAGTCTCTAGTTTTTAAAAATGCACAGGTTTGGTAGGTTTCCCTAGGTGCCGGCTGAGCTAGAGGCCAAAGTCCACAGGTAGGCACTTTGCAAAAAACAGCTCTGTTTTCTGTCAAAAAATGGGATGTGTCCATGTTGTGTTTTGGGGCATTTCCTGTCACGGGCGCTAGGCCTACCCACACAAGTGAGGTATCATTTTTATCAGGAGACTTGGGGGAACGCTGGGTGGAAGGAAATTTGTGGCTCCTCTCAGATTCCAGAACTTTCTGTCACCGAAATGTGAGGAAAACGTGTTATTTTAGCCACATTTTCAGGTTTGCAAAGGATTCTGGGTAAGAGAACCTGGTGAGAGCCCCACAGGTCACCCCATCTTGGATTCCCCTAGGTCTCTAGTTTTCAAAAATGCACAGGGTTGGTAGGTTTCCATAGGTGCCGACTGAGCTAGAGGACAAAATCTACAGGTAGGCACTTTGCAAAAAACAACTCTGTTTTCTGTCAAAAAATGGGATGTGTCCATGTTGTGTTTTGGGGCATTTACTGTCGCGGGCGCTAGGCCTACCCACACAAGTGAGGTATCATTTTTATCAGGAGACTTGGGGGAATGCTGGATGGAAGGAAATTTGTGGCTCCTCTCAGATTCCAGAACTTTCTGTCACCGAAATGTGAGGAAAACGTGTTATTTTAGCCACATTTTTAGGTTTGCAAAGGATTCTAGGTAACAGAACCTGGTGAGAGCCCCACAAGTCACACCATCTTGGGTTCCCCTAGGTCGCTAGTTTTAAAAAATGCACAGGTTTGGTAGGTTTCCCTAGATGCCGGCTGAGCCAGAGGCCAAAATCTACAGGTAGGCACTTTGCAAAAAACAGCTCTGTTTCTGTCAAAAAATGGGATGTGTCCATGTTGTGTTTTGGGGCATTTCCTGTCGCGGGCGCTAGGCCTACCCACACAAGTGAGGTATCATTTTTATCGGGAGACTTGGGGGAACGCTGGGTGGAAGGAAATTTGTGGCTCCTCTCAGATTCCAGAACTTTCTGTCACCGAAATGTGAGGAAAACGTGTTATTTTAACCACATTTTCAGGTTTGCAAAGGATTCTGGGTAACAGAACCTGGTGAGAGCCCCACAAGTCACCCCATCTTGGATTCCCCTAAGTCTCTAGTTTTTAAAAATGCACAGGTTTGGTAGGTTTCCCTAGGTGCCGGCTGAGCTAGAGGCCAAAGTCCACAGGTAGGCACTTTGCAAAAAACAGCTCTGTTTTCTGTCAAAAAATGGGATGTGTCCATGTTGTGTTTTGGGGCATTTCCTGTCACGGGCGCTAGGCCTACCCACACAAGTGAGGTATCATTTTTATCAGGAGACTTGGGGGAACGCTGGGTGGAAGGAAATTTGTGGCTCCTCTCAGATTCCAGAACTTTCTGTCACCGAAATGTGAGGAAAACGTGTTATTTTAGCCACATTTTCAGGTTTGCAAAGGATTCTGGGTAAGAGAACCTGGTGAGAGCCCCACAGGTCACCCCATCTTGGGTTCCCCTAGGTCTCTAGTTTTCAAAAATGCACAGGGTTGGTAGGTTTCCATAGGTGCCGACTGAGCTAGAGGACAAAATCTACAGGTAGGCACTTTGCAAAAAACAACTCTGTTTTCTGTCAAAAAATGGGATGTGTCCATGTTGTGTTTTGGGGCATTTACTGTCGCGGGCGCTAGGCCTACCCACACAAGTGAGGTATCATTTTTATCAGGAGACTTGGGGGAATGCTGGATGGAAGGAAATTTGTGGCTCCTCTCAGATTCCAGAACTTTCTGTCACCGAAATGTGAGGAAAACGTGTTATTTTAGCCACATTTTTAGGTTTGCAAAGGATTCTAGGTAACAGAACCTGGTGAGAGCCCCACAAGTCACACCATCTTGGGTTCCCCTAGGTCGCTAGTTTTAAAAAATGCACAGGTTTGGTAGGTTTCCCTAGATGCCGGCTGAGCCAGAGGCCAAAATCTACAGGTAGGCACTTTGCAAAAAACAGCTCTGTTTCTGTCAAAAAATGGGATGTGTCCATGTTGTGTTTTGGGGCATTTCCTGTCGCGGGCGCTAGGCCTACCCACACAAGTGAGGTATCATTTTTATCGGGAGACTTGGAGGAACGCTGGGTGGAAGGAAATTTGTGGCTCCTCTCAGATTCCAGAACTTTCTGTCACCGAAATGTGAGGAAAACGTGTTATTTTAACCACATTTTCAGGTTTGCAAAGGATTCTGGGTAACAGAACCTGGTGAGAGCCCCACAAGTCACCCCATCTTGGATTCCCCTAAGTCTCTAGTTTTTAAAAATGCACAGGTTTGGTAGGTTTCCCTAGGTGCCGGCTGAGCTAGAGGCCAAAGTCCACAGGTAGGCACTTTGCAAAAAACAGCTCTGTTTTCTGTCAAAAAATGGGATGTGTCCATGTTGTGTTTTGGGGCATTTCCTGTCACGGGCGCTAGGCCTACCCACACAAGTGAGGTATCATTTTTATCAGGAGACTTGGGGGAACGCTGGGTGGAAGGAAATTTGTGGCTCCTCTCAGATTCCAGAACTTTCTGTCACCGAAATGTGAGGAAAACGTGTTATTTTAGCCACATTTTCAGGTTTGCAAAGGATTCTGGGTAAGAGAACCTGGTGAGAGCCCCACAGGTCACCCCATCTTGGGTTCCCCTAGGTCTCTAGTTTTCAAAAATGCACAGGTTTGGTAGGTTTCCCTAGGTGCTGGCTGAGCTAGAGGCCAAAATCTACAGGGAGGCACTTTGCAAAAAACAGCTCTGTTTTCTGTCAAAAAATGGGATGTGTCCACGTTGTGTTTTGGGGCATTTCCTGTCGCGGGGCTAAGGCTACCCACACAAGTGAGATATCATTTTTATCAGGAGACTTGGGGGAACGCTGGGTGGAAGGAAATTTGTGGCTCCTCTCAGATTCCAGAACTTTCTGTCACCGAAATGTGAGGAAAACGTGTTATTTTAGCCACATTTTCAGGTTTGCAAAGGATTCTGGGTAAGAGAACCTGGTGAGAGCCCCACAGGTCACCCCATCTTGGATTCCCCTAGGTCTCTAGTTTTCAAAAATGCACAGGGTTGGTAGGTTTCCCTAGATGCCGGCTGAGCCAGAGGCCAAAATCTACAGGTAGGCACTTTGCAAAAAACAGCTCTGTTTCTGTCAAAAAATGGGATGTGTCCATGTTGTGTTTTGGGGCATTTCCTGTCGCGGGCGCTAGGCCTACCCACACAAGTGAGGTATCATTTTTATCGGGAGACTTGGGGGAACGCTGGGTGGAAGGAAATTTGTGGCTCCTCTCAGATTCCAGAACTTTCTGTCACCGAAATGTGAGGAAAACGTGTTATTTTAACCACATTTTCAGGTTTGCAAAGGATTCTGGGTAACAGAACCTGGTGAGAGCCCCACAAGTCACCCCATCTTGGATTCCCCTAAGTCTCTAGTTTTTAAAAATGCACAGGTTTGGTAGGTTTCCCTAGGTGCCGGCTGAGCTAGAGGCCAAAGTCCACAGGTAGGCACTTTGCAAAAAACAGCCCTGTTTTCTGTCAAAAAAATGGGATGTGTCCATGTTGTGTTTTGGGGCATTTCCTGTCACGGGCGCTAGGCCTACCCACACAAGTGAGGTATCATTTTTATCAGGAGACTTGGGGGAACGCTGGGTGGAAGGAAATTTGTGGCTCCTCTCAGATTCCAGAACTTTCTGTCACCGAAATGTGAGGAAAACGTGTTATTTTAGCCACATTTTCAGGTTTGCAAAGGATTCTGGGTAAGAGAACCTGGTGAGAGCCCCACAGGTCACCCCATCTTGGGTTCCCCTAGGTCTCTAGTTTTCAAAAATGCACAGGTTTGGTAGGTTTCCCTAGGTGCTGGCTGAGCTAGAGGCCAAAATCTACAGGGAGGCACTTTGCAAAAAACAGCTCTGTTTTCTGTCAAAAAATGGGATGTGTCCACGTTGTGTTTTGGGGCATTTCCTGTCGCGGGGCTAAGGCTACCCACACAAGTGAGGTATCATTTTTATCGGAAGACTTTGGGGAATGCTGGGTGGAAGGAAATTTGTGGCTCCTCTCAGATTCCAGACCTTTTGGCACCGAAATATGAGGAAAATGTGTTTTTTTTGCCACATTTTGAGGTTTGCAAAGGATTTTGGGTAACAGCACCTGGCCAGAGCCCCACAAGTCACCCCATCTTGAATTCCCCTAGGTCTCTAGTTTTCAAAAATGCACAGGTTTGGTAGGTTTCCCTAGGTGCCGGCTGAGCTAGAGGCCAAAATCTACAGGTAGGCACTTTGCAAAAAACAGCTCTGTTTTCTGTCAAAAAATGGGATGTGTCCAGGTTGTGTTTTGGGGCATTTGCTGTCACGGGCGCTAGGCCTACCCACAAAAGTGAGGTATCATTTTTATCGGAAGACTTGGAGGAACGCTGGTTGGAAGGAAATTTGTGGCTCCTCTCAGATTCCAGAACTTTCTGTCACCGAAATGTGAGGAAAACGTGTTTTTTTAGCCACATTTTCAGGTTTGCAAAGGATTCTGGGTAACAGAACCTGGTGAGAGCCCCACAAGTCACCCCATCTTGGATTCCCCTAAGTCTCTAGTTTTCAAAAATGAACAGGTTTGGTAGGTTTCCCTAGGTGCCGGCTCAGCTAGAGGCCAAAGTCTACAGGTAGGCACTTTGCAAAAAACAGCTCTGTTTTCTGTCAAAAAATGGGATGTGTCCACGTTGTGTTTTGGGGCATTTCCTGTCGCGGGGGCTAAGGCTACCCACACAAGTGAGGTATCATTTTTATCGGAAGACTTTGGTGAATGCTGGGTGGAAGGAAATTTGTGGCTCCTCTCAGATTTCAGAACTTTTTGTCACCGAAATGTGAGGAAAACATGTTTTATTAGCCACATTTTGAGGTTTGCAAAGGATTCTGGGTAACAGAACCTGGTCAGAGCCCCACAAGTCACCCCATCTTGGATTCCCCTAGGACTCCAATTTTCAAAAATGCACAGGTTTGGTAGGTTTCTCTAGGTGGCGGCTGAGCTAGAGGCCAAAATCTATAGGTAGGCACTTTGCAAAAAACATCTCTGTTTTCTGTCAAAAAATGGGATGTGTCCACGTTGTGTTTTGGGGCATTTCCTGTTGCGGGCACTAGGCCTACCCACACAAATGAGGTACCATTTTTATCGGGAGACTTGAGGGAACGCTGGGTGGAAGGAAATTTGTGGCTCCTCTCAGATTCCAGAACTTTCTGTCACCGAAATGTGAGGAAAACGTGTTATTTTAACCACATTTTCAGGTTTGCAAAGGATTCTGGGTAACAGAACCTGGTCAGAGCCCCACAAGTCAGCCCATCTTGGATTTCCCTAGGTGGCTAGTTTTCAAAAATGCACAGGTCTGGTAGGTTTCCCTAGGTGCCGGCTTAGCTAGAGGCCAAAATCTACAGGTAGGCACTTTGCAAAAAACAGCTCTGTTTTCTGTCAAAAAATGGGATGTGTCTATGTTGTGTTTTGGGGCATTTCCTGTCGCGGGCGCTAGGCCTACCCACACAAGTGAGGTATAATTTTTATCGGGAGACTTGAGGGAACGTTGGGTGGAAGGAAATTTGTGGCTCCTTTCAGATTCCGGAACTTTCTGTCACCGAAATGTGAGGAAAATGTGTTTTTTTAGCCACATTTTTAGGTTTGCAAAGGATTCTGGGTAAGAGAACCTGGTGAGAGCCCCACAGGTCACCCCATCTTGGGTTCCCCTAGGTCTCTAGTTTTCAAAAATGCACAGGTTTGGTAGGTTTCCCTAGGTGCTGGCTGAGCTAGAGGCCAAAATCTACAGGGAGGCACTTTGCAAAAAACAGCTCTGTTTTCTGTCAAAAAATGGGATGTGTCCACGTTGTGTTTTGGGGCATTTCCTGTCGCGGGGCTAAGGCTACCCACACAAGTGAGATATCATTTTTATCAGGAGACTTGGGGGAACGCTGGGTGGAAGGAAATTTGTGGCTCCTCTCAGATTCCAGAACTTTCTGTCACCGAAATGTCAGGAAAACGTGTTATTTTAGCCACATTTTCAGGTTTGCAAAGGATTCTGGGTAAGAGAACCTGGTGAGAGCCCCACAGGTCACCCCATCTTGGATTCCCCTAGGTCTCTAGTTTTCAAAAATGCACAGGGTTGGTAGGTTTCCATAGGTGCCGACTGAGCTAGAGGACAAAATCTACAGGTAGGCACTTTGCAAAAAACAACTCTGTTTTCTGTCAACAAATGGGATGTGTCCATGTTGTGTTTTGGGGCATTTACTGTCGCGGGCGCTAGGCCTACCCACACAAGTGAGGTATCATTTTTATCAGGAGACTTGGGGGAATGCTGGATGGAAGGAAATTTGTGGCTCCTCTCAGATTCCAGAACTTTCTGTCACCGAAATGTGAGGAAAACGTGTTATTTTAGCCACATTTTTAGGTTTGCAAAGGATTCTAGGTAACAGAACCTGGTGAGAGCCCCACAAGTCACACCATCTTGGGTTCCCCTAGGTCGCTAGTTTTAAAAAATGCACAGGTTTGGTAGGTTTCCCTAGATGCCGGCTGAGCCAGAGGCCAAAATCTACAGGTAGGCACTTTGCAAAAAACAGCTCTGTTTCTGTCAAAAAATGGGATGTGTCCATGTTGTGTTTTGGGGCATTTCCTGTCGCGGGCGCTAGGCCTACCCACACAAGTGAGGTATCATTTTTATCGGGAGACTTGGGGGAACGCTGGGTGGAAGGAAATTTGTGGCTCCTCTCAGATTCCAGAACTTTCTGTCACCGAAATGTGAGGAAAACGTGTTATTTTAACCACATTTTCAGGTTTGCAAAGGATTCTGGGTAACAGAACCTGGTGAGAGCCCCACAAGTCACCCCATCTTGGATTCCCCTAAGTCTCTAGTTTTTAAAAATGCACAGGTTTGGTAGGTTTCCCTAGGTGCCGGCTGAGCTAGAGGCCAAAGTCCACAGGTAGGCACTTTGCAAAAAACAGCTCTGTTTTCTGTCAAAAAAATGGGATGTGTCCATGTTGTGTTTTGGGGCATTTCCTGTCACGGGCGCTAGGCCTACCCACACAAGTGAGGTATCATTTTTATCAGGAGACTTGGGGGAACGCTGGGTGGAAGGAAATTTGTGGCTCCTCTCAGATTCCAGAACTTTCTGTCACCGAAATGTGAGGAAAACGTGTTATTTTAGCCACATTTTCAGGTTTGCAAAGGATTCTGGGTAAGAGAACCTGGTGAGAGCCCCACAGGTCACCCCATCTTGGGTTCCCCTAGGTCTCTAGTTTTCAAAAATGCACAGGTTTGGTAGGTTTCCCTAGGTGCTGGCTGAGCTAGAGGCCAAAATCTACAGGGAGGCACTTTGCAAAAAACAGCTCTGTTTTCTGTCAAAAAATGGGATGTGTCCACGTTGTGTTTTGGGGCATTTCCTGTCGCGGGGCTAAGGCTACCCACACAAGTGAGGTATCATTTTTATCGGAAGACTTTGGGGAATGCTGGGTGGAAGGAAATTTGTGGCTCCTCTCAGATTCCAGACCTTTTGGCACCGAAATATGAGGAAAATGTGTTTTTTTTGCCACATTTTGAGGTTTGCAAAGGATTTTGGGTAACAGCACCTGGCCAGAGCCCCACAAGTCACCCCATCTTGAATTCCCCTAGGTCTCTAGTTTTCAAAAATGCACAGGTTTGGTAGGTTTCCCTAGGTGCCGGCTGAGCTAGAGGCCAAAATCTACAGGTAGGCACTTTGCAAAAAACAGCTCTGTTTTCTGTCAAAAAATGGGATGTGTCCAGGTTGTGTTTTGGGGCATTTGCTGTCACGGGCGCTAGGCCTACCCACAAAAGTGAGGTATCATTTTTATCGGAAGACTTGGAGGAACGCTGGTTGGAAGGAAATTTGTGGCTCCTCTCAGATTCCAGAACTTTCTGTCACCGAAATGTGAGGAAAACGTGTTTTTTTAGCCACATTTTCAGGTTTGCAAAGGATTCTGGGTAACAGAACCTGGTGAGAGCCCCACAAGTCACCCCATCTTGGATTCCCCTAAGTCTCTAGTTTTCAAAAATGAACAGGTTTGGTAGGTTTCCCTAGGTGCCGGCTCAGCTAGAGGCCAAAGTCTACAGGTAGGCACTTTGCAAAAAACAGCTCTGTTTTCTGTCAAAAAATGGGATGTGTCCACGTTGTGTTTTGGGGCATTTCCTGTCGCGGGGGCTAAGGCTACCCACACAAGTGAGGTATCATTTTTATCGGAAGACTTTGGTGAATGCTGGGTGGAAGGAAATTTGTGGCTCCTCTCAGATTTCAGAACTTTCTGTCACCGAAATGTGAGGAAAACATGTTTTATTAGCCACATTTTGAGGTTTGCAAAGGATTCTGGGTAACAGAACCTGGTCAGAGCCCCACAAGTCACCCCATCTTGGATTCCCCTAGGACTCCAATTTTCAAAAATGCACAGGTTTGGTAGGTTTCTCTAGGTGGCGGCTGAGCTAGAGGCCAAAATCTATAGGTAGGCACTTTGCAAAAAACATCTCTGTTTTCTGTCAAAAAATGGGATGTGTCCACGTTGTGTTTTGGGGCATTTCCTGTTGCGGGCACTAGGCCTACCCACACAAATGAGGTACCATTTTTATCGGGAGACTTGAGGGAACGCTGGGTGGAAGGAAATTTGTGGCTCCTCTCAGATTCCAGAACTTTCTGTCACCGAAATGTGAGGAAAACGTGTTATTTTAACCACATTTTCAGGTTTGCAAAGGATTCTGGGTAACAGAACCTGGTCAGAGCCCCACAAGTCAGCCCATCTTGGATTTCCCTAGGTGGCTAGTTTTCAAAAATGCACAGGTCTGGTAGGTTTCCCTAGGTGCCGGCTTAGCTAGAGGCCAAAATCTACAGGTAGGCACTTTGCAAAAAACAGCTCTGTTTTCTGTCAAAAAATGGGATGTGTCTATGTTGTGTTTTGGGGCATTTCCTGTCGCGGGCGCTAGGCCTACCCACACAAGTGAGGTATAATTTTTATCGGGAGACTTGAGGGAACGTTGGGTGGAAGGAAATTTGTGGCTCCTTTCAGATTCCGGAACTTTCTGTCACCGAAATGTGAGGAAAATGTGTTTTTTTAGCCACATTTTTAGGTTTGCAAAGGATTCTAGGTAACAGAACCTGGTGAGAGCCCCACAAGTCACACCATCTTGGGTTCCCCTAGGTCGCTAGTTTTAAAAAATGCACAGGTTTGGTAGGTTTCCCTAGATGCCGGCTGAGCCAGAGGCCAAAATCTACAGGTAGGCACTTTGCAAAAAACAGCTCTGTTTCTGTCAAAAAATGGGATGTGTCCATGTTGTGTTTTGGGGCATTTCCTGTCGCGGGCGCTAGGCCTACCCACACAAGTGAGGTATCATTTTTATCGGGAGACTTGGGGGAACGCTGGGTGGAAGGAAATTTGTGGCTCCTCTCAGATTCCAGAACTTTCTGTCACCGAAATGTGAGGAAAACGTGTTATTTTAACCACATTTTCAGGTTTGCAAAGGATTCTGGGTAACAGAACCTGGTGAGAGCCCCACAAGTCACCCCATCTTGGATTCCCCTAAGTCTCTAGTTTTTAAAAATGCACAGGTTTGGTAGGTTTCCCTAGGTGCCGGCTGAGCTAGAGGCCAAAGTCCACAGGTAGGCACTTTGCAAAAAACAGCTCTGTTTTCTGTCAAAAAAATGGGATGTGTCCATGTTGTGTTTTGGGGCATTTCCTGTCACGGGCGCTAGGCCTACCCACACAAGTGAGGTATCATTTTTATCAGGAGACTTGGGGGAACGCTGGGTGGAAGGAAATTTGTGGCTCCTCTCAGATTCCAGAACTTTCTGTCACCGAAATGTGAGGAAAACGTGTTATTTTAGCCACATTTTCAGGTTTGCAAAGGATTCTGGGTAAGAGAACCTGGTGAGAGCCCCACAGGTCACCCCATCTTGGGTTCCCCTAGGTCTCTAGTTTTCAAAAATGCACAGGTTTGGTAGGTTTCCCTAGGTGCTGGCTGAGCTAGAGGCCAAAATCTACAGGGAGGCACTTTGCAAAAAACAGCTCTGTTTTCTGTCAAAAAATGGGATGTGTCCACGTTGTGTTTTGGGGCATTTCCTGTCGCGGGGCTAAGGCTACCCACACAAGTGAGGTATCATTTTTATCGGAAGACTTTGGGGAATGCTGGGTGGAAGGAAATTTGTGGCTCCTCTCAGATTCCAGACCTTTTGGCACCGAAATATGAGGAAAATGTGTTTTTTTTGCCACATTTTGAGGTTTGCAAAGGATTTTGGGTAACAGCACCTGGCCAGAGCCCCACAAGTCACCCCATCTTGAATTCCCCTAGGTCTCTAGTTTTCAAAAATGCACAGGTTTGGTAGGTTTCCCTAGGTGCCGGCTGAGCTAGAGGCCAAAATCTACAGGTAGGCACTTTGCAAAAAACAGCTCTGTTTTCTGTCAAAAAATGGGATGTGTCCAGGTTGTGTTTTGGGGCATTTGCTGTCACGGGCGCTAGGCCTACCCACACAAGTGAGGTATCATTTTTATCGGAAGACTTGGAGGAACGCTGGTTGGAAGGAAATTTGTGGCTCCTCTCAGATTCCAGAACTTTCTGTCACCGAAATGTGAGGAAAACGTGTTTTTTTAGCCACATTTTCAGGTTTGCAAAGGATTCTGGGTAACAGAACCTGGTGAGAGCCCCACAAGTCACCCCATCTTGGATTCCCCTAAGTCTCTAGTTTTCAAAAATGAACAGGTTTGGTAGGTTTCCCTAGGTGCCGGCTCAGCTAGAGGCCAAAGTCTACAGGTAGGCACTTTGCAAAAAACAGCTCTGTTTTCTGTCAAAAAATGGGATGTGTCCACGTTGTGTTTTGGGGCATTTCCTGTCGCGGGGGCTAAGGCTACCCACACAAGTGAGGTATCATTTTTATCGGAAGACTTTGGTGAATGCTGGGTGGAAGGAAATTTGTGGCTCCTCTCAGATTTCAGAACTTTCTGTCACCGAAATGTGAGGAAAACATGTTTTATTAGCCACATTTTGAGGTTTGCAAAGGATTCTGGGTAACAGAACCTGGTCAGAGCCCCACAAGTCACCCCATCTTGGATTCCCCTAGGACTCCAATTTTCAAAAATGCACAGGTTTGGTAGGTTTCTCTAGGTGCCGGCTGAGCTAGAGGCCAAAATCTATAGGTAGGCACTTTGCAAAAAACATCTCTGTTTTCTGTCAAAAAATGGGATGTGTCCACGTTGTGTTTTGGGGCATTTCCTGTTGCGGGCACTAGGCCTACCCACACAAATGAGGTACCATTTTTATCGGGAGACTTGAGGGAACGCTGGGTGGAAGGAAATTTGTGGCTCCTCTCAGATTCCAGAACTTTCTGTCACCGAAATGTGAGGAAAACGTGTTATTTTAACCACATTTTCAGGTTTGCAAAGGATTCTGGGTAACAGAACCTGGTCAGAGCCCCACAAGTCAGCCCATCTTGGATTTCCCTAGGTGGCTAGTTTTCAAAAATGCACAGGTCTGGTAGGTTTCCCTAGGTGCCGGCTTAGCTAGAGGCCAAAATCTACAGGTAGGCACTTTGCAAAAAACAGCTCTGTTTTCTGTCAAAAAATGGGATGTGTCTATGTTGTGTTTTGGGGCATTTCCTGTCGCGGGCGCTAGGCCTACCCACACAAGTGAGGTATAATTTTTATCGGGAGACTTGAGGGAACGCTGGGTGGAAGGAAATTTGTGGCTCCTCTCAGATTCCAGAACTTTCTGTCACCGAAATGTGAGGAAAACGTGTTATTTTAACCACATTTTCAGGTTTGCAAAGGATTCTGGGTAACAGAACCTGGTCAGAGCCCCACAAGTCAGCCCATCTTGGATTTCCCTAGGTGGCTAGTTTTCAAAAATGCACAGGTCTGGTAGGTTTCCCTAGGTGCCGGCTTAGCTAGAGGCCAAAATCTACAGGTAGGCACTTTGCAAAAAACAGCTCTGTTTTCTGTCAAAAAATGGGATGTGTCTATGTTGTGTTTTGGGGCATTTCCTGTCGCGGGCGCTAGGCCTACCCACACAAGTGAGGTATAATTTTTATCGGGAGACTTGAGGGAACGTTGGGTGGAAGGAAATTTGTGGCTCCTTTCAGATTCCGGAACTTTCTGTCACCGAAATGTGAGGAAAATGTGTTTTTTTAGCCACATTTTTAGGTTTGCAAAGGATTCTAGGTAACAGAACCTGGTGAGAGCCCCACAAGTCACACCATCTTGGGTTCCCCTAGGTCGCTAGTTTTAAAAAATGCACAGGTTTGGTAGGTTTCCCTAGATGCCGGCTGAGCCAGAGGCCAAAATCTACAGGTAGGCACTTTGCAAAAAACAGCTCTGTTTCTGTCAAAAAATGGGATGTGTCCATGTTGTGTTTTGGGGCATTTCCTGTCGCGGGCGCTAGGCCTACCCACACAAGTGAGGTATCATTTTTATCGGGAGACTTGGGGGAACGCTGGGTGGAAGGAAATTTGTGGCTCCTCTCAGATTCCAGAACTTTCTGTCACCGAAATGTGAGGAAAACGTGTTATTTTAACCACATTTTCAGGTTTGCAAAGGATTCTGGGTAACAGAACCTGGTGAGAGCCCCACAAGTCACCCCATCTTGGATTCCCCTAAGTCTCTAGTTTTTAAAAATGCACAGGTTTGGTAGGTTTCCCTAGGTGCCGGCTGAGCTAGAGGCCAAAGTCCACAGGTAGGCACTTTGCAAAAAACAGCTCTGTTTTCTGTCAAAAAAATGGGATGTGTCCATGTTGTGTTTTGGGGCATTTCCTGTCACGGGCGCTAGGCCTACCCACACAAGTGAGGTATCATTTTTATCAGGAGACTTGGGGGAACGCTGGGTGGAAGGAAATTTGTGGCTCCTCTCAGATTCCAGAACTTTCTGTCACCGAAATGTGAGGAAAACGTGTTATTTTAGCCACATTTTCAGGTTTGCAAAGGATTCTGGGTAAGAGAACCTGGTGAGAGCCCCACAGGTCACCCCATCTTGGGTTCCCCTAGGTCTCTAGTTTTCAAAAATGCACAGGTTTGGTAGGTTTCCCTAGGTGCTGGCTGAGCTAGAGGCCAAAATCTACAGGGAGGCACTTTGCAAAAAACAGCTCTGTTTTCTGTCAAAAAATGGGATGTGTCCACGTTGTGTTTTGGGGCATTTCCTGTCGCGGGGCTAAGGCTACCCACACAAGTGAGGTATCATTTTTATCGGAAGACTTTGGGGAATGCTGGGTGGAAGGAAATTTGTGGCTCCTCTCAGATTCCAGACCTTTTGGCACCGAAATATGAGGAAAATGTGTTTTTTTTGCCACATTTTGAGGTTTGCAAAGGATTTTGGGTAACAGCACCTGGCCAGAGCCCCACAAGTCACCCCATCTTGAATTCCCCTAGGTCTCTAGTTTTCAAAAATGCACAGGTTTGGTAGGTTTCCCTAGGTGCCGGCTGAGCTAGAGGCCAAAATCTACAGGTAGGCACTTTGCAAAAAACAGCTCTGTTTTCTGTCAAAAAATGGGATGTGTCCAGGTTGTGTTTTGGGGCATTTGCTGTCACGGGCGCTAGGCCTACCCACACAAGTGAGGTATCATTTTTATCGGAAGACTTGGAGGAACGCTGGTTGGAAGGAAATTTGTGGCTCCTCTCAGATTCCAGAACTTTCTGTCACCGAAATGTGAGGAAAACGTGTTTTTTTAGCCACATTTTCAGGTTTGCAAAGGATTCTGGGTAACAGAACCTGGTGAGAGCCCCACAAGTCACCCCATCTTGGATTCCCCTAAGTCTCTAGTTTTCAAAAATGAACAGGTTTGGTAGGTTTCCCTAGGTGCCGGCTCAGCTAGAGGCCAAAGTCTACAGGTAGGCACTTTGCAAAAAACAGCTCTGTTTTCTGTCAAAAAATGGGATGTGTCCACGTTGTGTTTTGGGGCATTTCCTGTCGCGGGGGCTAAGGCTACCCACACAAGTGAGGTATCATTTTTATCGGAAGACTTTGGTGAATGCTGGGTGGAAGGAAATTTGTGGCTCCTCTCAGATTTCAGAACTTTCTGTCACCGAAATGTGAGGAAAACATGTTTTATTAGCCACATTTTGAGGTTTGCAAAGGATTCTGGGTAACAGAACCTGGTCAGAGCCCCACAAGTCACTCCATCTTGGATTCCCCTAGGACTCCAATTTTCAAAAATGCACAGGTTTGGTAGGTTTCTCTAGGTGCCGGCTGAGCTAGAGGCCAAAATCTATAGGTAGGCACTTTGCAAAAAACATCTCTGTTTTCTGTCAAAAAATGGGATGTGTCCACGTTGTGTTTTGGGGCATTTCCTGTTGCGGGCACTAGGCCTACCCACACAAATGAGGTACCATTTTTATCGGGAGACTTGAGGGAACGCTGGGTGGAAGGAAATTTGTGGCTCCTCTCAGATTCCAGAACTTTCTGTCACCGAAATGTGAGGAAAACGTGTTATTTTAACCACATTTTCAGGTTTGCAAAGGATTCTGGGTAACAGAACCTGGTCAGAGCCCCACAAGTCAGCCCATCTTGGATTTCCCTAGGTGGCTAGTTTTCAAAAATGCACAGGTCTGGTAGGTTTCCCTAGGTGCCGGCTTAGCTAGAGGCCAAAATCTACAGGTAGGCACTTTGCAAAAAACAGCTCTGTTTTCTGTCAAAAAATGGGATGTGTCTATGTTGTGTTTTGGGGCATTTCCTGTCGCGGGCGCTAGGCCTACCCACACAAGTGAGGTATAATTTTTATCGGGAGACTTGAGGGAACGTTGGGTGGAAGGAAATTTGTGGCTCCTTTCAGATTCCGGAACTTTCTGTCACCGAAATGTGAGGAAAATGTGTTTTTTTAGCCACATTTTTAGGTTTGCAAAGGATTCTAGGTAACAGAACCTGGTGAGAGCCCCACAAGTCACACCATCTTGGGTTCCCCTAGGTCGCTAGTTTTAAAAAATGCACAGGTTTGGTAGGTTTCCCTAGATGCCGGCTGAGCCAGAGGCCAAAATCTACAGGTAGGCACTTTGCAAAAAACAGCTCTGTTTCTGTCAAAAAATGGGATGTGTCCACGTTGTGTTTTGGGGCATTTCCTGTCGCGGGGGCTAAGGCTACCCACACAAGTGAGGTATCATTTTTATCGGAAGACTTTGGTGAATGCTGGGTGGAAGGAAATTTGTGGCTCCTCTCAGATTTCAGAACTTTCTGTCACCGAAATGTGAGGAAAACGTGTTTTTTTAGCCACATTTTCAGGTTTGCAAAGGATTCGGGGTAACAGAACCTGGTGAGAGCCCCACAAGTCACCCCATCTTGGATTCCCCTAAGTCTCTAGTTTTCAAAAATGAACAAGTTTGGTAGGTTTCTCTAGGTGCCGGCTCAGCTAGAGGCCAAAGTCTACAGGTAGGCCCTTTGCAAAAAACAGCTCTGTTTTCTGTCAAAAAATGGGATGTGTCCACGTTGTGTTTTGGGGCATTTCCTGTCGCGGGGGCTAAGGCTACCCACACAAGTGAGGTATCATTTTTATCGGAAGACTTTGGTGAATGCTGGGTGGAAGGAAATTTGTGGCTCCTCTCAGATTTCAGAACTTTCTGTCACCGAAATGTGAGGAAAACATGTTTTATTAGCCACATTTTGAGGTTTGCAAAGGATTCTGGGTAACAGAACCTGGTCAGATCCCCACAAGTCACCCCATCTTAGATTCCCCTAGGCCTCTAGTTTTCAGAAATGCACAGGTTTGGTAGGTTTCCCTAGGTGCCTGCTGAGTTAGAGGCCAAAATCTACAGGTAGGCACTTTGCAAAAAACAGCTCTGTTTTCTGTCAAAAAATGGGATGTGTCCACGTTGTGTTTTGGGGCATTTCCTGTTGCTGGCACTAGGCCTACCCACACAAGTGAGATATTTTTATCGGGAGACTTGGGGGAACGCTGGGTGGAAGGAAATTTGTGGCTCCTCTCAGATTCCAGAATTTTCTGTCACCGAAATGTGAGGAAAACGTGTTATTTTAGCCACATTTTCAGGTTTGCAAAGGATTCTGGGCAACAGAACCTGGTCAGAGCCCCACAAGTCACCCCATCTTGGATTCCCCTAAGTCTCTAGTTTTTAAAAATGCACAGGTTTGGTAGGTTTCCCTAGGTGCCGGCTGAGCTAGAGGCCAAAGTCCACAGGTAGGCACTTTGCAAAAAACAGCTCTGTTTTCTGTCAAAAAATGGGATGTGTCCATGTTGTGTTTTGGGGCATTTCCTGTCACGGGCGCTAGGCCTACCCACACAAGTGAGGTATGATTTTTATCAGGAGACTTGGGGGAACGCTGGGTGGAAGGAAATTTGTGGCTCCTCTCAGATTCCAGAACTTTCTGTCACCGAAATGTGAGGAAAACGTGTTATTTTAGCCACATTTTCAGGTTTGCAAAGGATTCTGGGTAAGAGAACCTGGTGAGAGCCCCACAGGTCACCCCATCTTGGGTTCCCCTAGGTCTCTAGTTTTCAAAAATGCACAGGTTTGGTAGGTTTCCCTAGGTGCTGGCTTAGCTAGAGGCCAAAATCTACAGGTAGGCACTTTGCAAAAAACAGCTCTGTTTTCTGTCAAAAAATGGGATGTGTCTATGTTGTGTTTTGGGGCATTTCCTGTCGCGGGCGCTAGGCCTACCCACACAAGTGAGGTATAATTTTTATCGGGAGACTTGAGGGAACGTTGGGTGGAAGGAAATTTGTGGCTCCTTTCAGATTCCGGAACTTTCTGTCACCGAAATGTGAGGAAAATGTGTTTTTTTAGCCACATTTTTAGGTTTGCAAAGGATTCTAGGTAACAGAACCTGGTGAGAGCCCCACAAGTCACACCATCTTGGGTTCCCCTAGGTCGCTAGTTTTAAAAAATGCACAGGTTTGGTAGGTTTCCCTAGATGCCGGCTGAGCCAGAGGCCAAAATCTACAGGTAGGCACTTTGCAAAAAACAGCTCTGTTTCTGTCAAAAAATGGGATGTGTCCACGTTGTGTTTTGGGGCATTTCCTGTCGCGGGGGCTAAGGCTACCCACACAAGTGAGGTATCATTTTTATCGGAAGACTTTGGTGAATGCTGGGTGGAAGGAAATTTGTGGCTCCTCTCAGATTTCAGAACTTTCTGTCACCGAAATGTGAGGAAAACGTGTTTTTTTAGCCACATTTTCAGGTTTGCAAAGGATTCGGGGTAACAGAACCTGGTGAGAGCCCCACAAGTCACCCCATCTTGGATTCCCCTAAGTCTCTAGTTTTCAAAAATGAACAAGTTTGGTAGGTTTCTCTAGGTGCCGGCTCAGCTAGAGGCCAAAGTCTACAGGTAGGCCCTTTGCAAAAAACAGCTCTGTTTTCTGTCAAAAAATGGGATGTGTCCACGTTGTGTTTTGGGGCATTTCCTGTCGCGGGGGCTAAGGCTACCCACACAAGTGAGGTATCATTTTTATCGGAAGACTTTGGTGAATGCTGGGTGGAAGGAAATTTGTGGCTCCTCTCAGATTTCAGAACTTTCTGTCACCGAAATGTGAGGAAAACATGTTTTATTAGCCACATTTTGAGGTTTGCAAAGGATTCTGGGTAACAGAACCTGGTCAGATCCCCACAAGTCACCCCATCTTAGATTCCCCTAGGCCTCTAGTTTTCAGAAATGCACAGGTTTGGTAGGTTTCCCTAGGTGCCTGCTGAGTTAGAGGCCAAAATCTACAGGTAGGCACTTTGCAAAAAACAGCTCTGTTTTCTGTCAAAAAATGGGATGTGTCCACGTTGTGTTTTGGGGCATTTCCTGTTGCTGGCACTAGGCCTACCCACACAAGTGAGATATTTTTATCGGGAGACTTGGGGGAACGCTGGGTGGAAGGAAATTTGTGGCTCCTCTCAGATTCCAGAATTTTCTGTCACCGAAATGTGAGGAAAACGTGTTATTTTAGCCACATTTTCAGGTTTGCAAAGGATTCTGGGCAACAGAACCTGGTCAGAGCCCCACAAGTCACCCCATCTTGGATTCCCCTAAGTCTCTAGTTTTTAAAAATGCACAGGTTTGGTAGGTTTCCCTAGGTGCCGGCTGAGCTAGAGGCCAAAGTCCACAGGTAGGCACTTTGCAAAAAACAGCTCTGTTTTCTGTCAAAAAATGGGATGTGTCCATGTTGTGTTTTGGGGCATTTCCTGTCACGGGCGCTAGGCCTACCCACACAAGTGAGGTATGATTTTTATCAGGAGACTTGGGGGAACGCTGGGTGGAAGGAAATTTGTGGCTCCTCTCAGATTCCAGAACTTTCTGTCACCGAAATGTGAGGAAAACGTGTTATTTTAGCCACATTTTCAGGTTTGCAAAGGATTCTGGGTAAGAGAACCTGGTGAGAGCCCCACAGGTCACCCCATCTTGGGTTCCCCTAGGTCTCTAGTTTTCAAAAATGCACAGGTTTGGTAGGTTTCCCTAGGTGCTGGCTGAGCTAGAGGCCAAAATCTACAGGGAGGCACTTTGCAAAAAACAGCTCTGTTTTCTGTCAAAAAATGGGATGTGTCCACGTTGTGTTTTGGGGCATTTCCTGTCGCGGGGCTAAGGCTACCCACCCAAGTGAGGTATCATTTTTATCGGAAGACTTTGGGGAATGCTGGGTGGAAGGAAATTTGTGGCTCCTCTCAGATTCCAGACCTTTTGGCACCGAAATATGAGGAAAATGTGTTTTTTTTGCCACATTTTGAGGTTTGCAAAGGATTTTGGGTAACAGCACCTGGCCAGAGCCCCACAAGTCACCCCATCTTGGATTCCCCTAGGTCTCTAGTTTTCAAAAATGCACAGGTTTGGTAGGTTTCCCTAGGTGCCGGCTGAGCTAGAGGCCAAAATCTACAGGTAGGCACTTTGCAAAAAACAGCTCTGTTTTCTGTCAAAAAATGGGATGTGTCCAGGTTGTGTTTTGGGGCATTTGCTGTCACGGGCGCTAGGCCTACCCACACAAGTGAGGTATCATTTTTATCGGAAGACTTGGAGGAACGCTGGTTGGAAGGAAATTTGTGGCTCCTCTCAGATTCCAGAACTTTCTGTCACCGAAATGTGAGGAAAACGTGTTTTTTTAGCCACATTTTCAGGTTTGCAAAGGATTCTGGGTAACAGAACCTGGTGAGAGCCCCACAAGTCACCCCATCTTGGATTCCCCTAAGTCTCTAGTTTTCAAAAATGAACAGGTTTGGTAGGTTTCCCTAGGTGCCGGCTCAGCTAGAGGCCAAAGTCTACAGGTAGGCACTTTGCAAAAAACAGCTCTGTTTTCTGTCAAAAAATGGGATGTGTCCATGTTGTGTTTTGGGGCATTTCCTGTCGCGGGGGCTAAGGCTACCCACACAAGTGAGGTATCATTTTTATCGGAAGACTTTGGTGAATGCTGGGTGGAAGGAAATTTGTGGCTCCTCTCAGATTTCAGAACTTTCTGTCACCGAAAGGTGAGGAAAACATGTTTTATTAGCCACATTTTGAGGTTTGCAAAGGATTCTGGGTAACAGAACCTGGTCAGAGCCCCACAAGTCACCCCATCTTGGATTCCCCTAGGACTCCAATTTTCAAAAATGCACAGGTTTGGTAGGTTTCTCTAGGTGCCGGCTGAGCTAGAGGCCAAAATCTATAGGTAGGCACTTTGCAAAAAACATCTCTGTTTTCTGTCAAAAAATGGGATGTGTCCACGTTGTGTTTTGGGGCATTTCCTGTTGCGGGCACTAGGCCTACCCACACAAATGAGGTACCATTTTTATCGGGAGACTTGAGGGAACGCTGGGTGGAAGGAAATTTGTGGCTCCTCTCAGATTCCAGAACTTTCTGTCACCGAAATGTGAGGAAAACGTGTTATTTTAACCACATTTTCAGGTTTGCAAAGGATTCTGGGTAACAGAACCTGGTCAGAGCCCCACAAGTCAGCCCATCTTGGATTTCCCTAGGTGGCTAGTTTTCAAAAATGCACAGGTCTGGTAGGTTTCCCTAGGTGCCGGCTTAGCTAGAGGCCAAAATCTACAGGTAGGCACTTTGCAAAAAACAGCTCTGTTTTCTGTCAAAAAATGGGATGTGTCTATGTTGTGTTTTGGGGCATTTCCTGTCGCGGGCGCTAGGCCTACCCACACAAGTGAGGTATCATTTTTATCGGGAGACTTGAGGGAACGTTGGGTGGAAGGAAATTTGTGGCTCCTTTCAGATTCCGGAACTTTCTGTCACCGAAATGTGAGGAAAATGTGTTTTTTTAGCCACATTTTGAGGTTTGCAAAGGATTCTGGGTAACAGAACCTGGTCAGAGCCCCACAAGTCCCCCCGTCTTGGATTTCCCTAAGTCTCTAGTTTAAAAAAATGCACAGGTTTGGTAGGCTTCCCTAGGTGCCGGCTGAGCTAGAGGCCAAAATCTACAGGTGGGCACTTTGCAAAAAACAGCTCTGTTTTCTGTCAAAAAATGGGATGTGTCCACGTTGTGTTTTAGGGCAATTCCTGTCGCGGGCGCTAGGCCTACCCACACAAGTGAGGTATCACTTTTATCGGGAGACTTGAGGGAACGCTGGGTGGACGGAAATTTGTGCTCCTCTCAGATTCCTGAACTTTCCGTCACCGAAATGTGAGGAAAATGTGTTTTTTTAGCCACATTTTGAGGTTTGCAAAGGATTCTGGGTAACAGAACCTGGTCAGAGCCCCACAAGTCACCCCATCTTGGATTCCCCTAGGTCTCTAGTTTTCAGAAATGCACAGGTTTGGTAGGTTTCCCTAGGTGCCTGCTGAGTTAGAGGCAAAAAAATCTACAGGTAGGCACTTTGCAAAAAACAGCTCTGTTTTCTGTCAAAAAAGGGGATGTGTCCACGTTGTGTTTTGGGGCATTTCCTGTTGCGGGCACTAGGCCTACCCACACAAATGAGGTATCATTTTTATCGGGAGACTTGAGGGAACGCTGGGTGGAAGGAAATTTGTGGCTCCTCTCAGATTCCAGAATTTTCTGTCACCGAAATTTGAGGAAAACGTGTTATTTTAGCCACATTTTCAGGTTTGCAAAGGATTCTGGGCAACAGAACCTGGTCAGAGCCCCACAAGTCACCCCATCTTCGATTCCCATAGGTCTCTAGTTTTAAAAAATGCACAGGTTTGGTAGGTTTCCCTAGGTGCCGACTGAGCTAGAGGCCAAAATCTACAGGTAGGCACTTTGCAAAAAACAGCTCTGTTTTCTGTCAACAAATGGGATGTGTCCACATTGTGTTTTGGGGCATTTCCCGTTGCGGGCACTAGGCCTACCCACACAAATGAGGTACCATTTTTATCGGGAGACTTGAGGGAACGCTAGGTGGAAGGAAATTTGTGGCTCCTCTCAGATTCCAGAACTTTCTGTCACCGAAATGTGAGGAAAACGTGTTATTTTAACCACATTTTCAGGTTTGCAAAGGATTCTGGGTAACAGAACCTGGTCAGAGCCCCACAAGTCAGCCCATCTTGGATTTCCATAGGTGGCTAGTTTTCAAAAATGCACAGGTCTGGTAGGTTTCCCTAGGTGCCGGCTTAGCTAGAGGCCAAAATCTACAGGTAGGCACTTTGCAAAAAACAGCTCTGTTTTCTGTCAAAAAATGGGATGTGTCTACGTTGTGTTTTGGGGCATTTCCTGTCGCGGGTGCTAGGCCGACCCACACAAGTGAGGTATCATTTTTATCGGGAGACTTGGGGGAACGCTGGGTGGAAGGAAATTTGTGGCTCCTCTCAGATTCGGGAACTTTCTGTCACCGAAATGTGAGGAAAATGTGTTTTTTTAGCCACATTTTGAGATTTGGAAAGGATTCTGGGTAACAGAACCTGGTCAGAGCCCCACAAGTCACCCCATCTTGGATTCCCCTAGGTCTCTAGTTTTTAAAATGCACAGGTTTGGTAGGTTTCCCTAGGTGCCGGCTGAGCTACAGGCCAAAATCTACAGGTAGGCACTTTGCAAAAAACAGCTCTGTTTTCTGTCAAAAAATGGGATGTATCCACGTTGTGTTTTGGGGCATTTCCTGTCGCGGGCGCTAGGCCTACCCACACAAGTGAGGTATCACTTTTATCGGGAGACTTGAGGGAACGCTTGGTGGAAGGAAATTTGTGGCTCCTCTCAGATTCCGGAACTTTCTGTCACCGAAATGTGAGGAAAATGTGTTTTTATAGCCACATTTTGAGGTTTGCAAAGGATTCTGGGTAACAGAACCTGGTCAGAGCCCCACAAGTCACCCCATCTTAGATTCCCCTAGGTCTCTAGTTTTCAGAAATGCACAGGTTTGGTAGGTTTCCCTAGGTGCCTGCTGAGTTAGAGGCCAAAATCTACAGGTAGGCACTTTGCAAAAAACAGCTCTGTTTTCTGTCAAAAAATGGGATGTGTCCACGTTGTGTTTTGAGGCATTTCCTGTTGCGGGCACTAGGCCTACCCACACAAATGAGGTATCATTTTTATCGGGAGACTTGAGGGAACGCTGGGTGGAAGGAAATTTGTGGCTCCTCTCAGATTCCAGAACTTTCTGTCACCGAAATGTGAGGAAAATGTGTTTTTTTAGCCACATTTTCAGGTTTGCAAAGGATTCTGGGTAACAGAACCTGGTGAGAGCCCCACAAGTCACCCCATCTTGGATTCCCCTAAGTCTCTAGTTTTCAAAAATGAACAAGTTTGGTAGGTTTCCCTAGGTGCCGGCTCAGGTAGAGGCCAAAGTCTACAGGTAGGCCCTTTGCAAAAAACAGCTCTGTTTTCTGTCAAAAAATGGGATGTGTCCACGTTGTGTTTTGGGGCATTTCCTGTCGCGGGGGCTAAGGCTACCCACACAAGTGAGGTATCATTTTTATCGGAAGACTTTGGTGAATGCTGGGTGGAAGGAAGTTTGTGGCTCCTCTCAGATTTCAGAACTTTCTGTCACCGAAATGTGAGGAAAACATGTTTTATTAGCCACATTTTGAGGTTTGCAAAGGATTCTGGGTAACAGAACCTGGTCAGATCCCCACAAGTCACCCCATCTTAGATTCCCCTAGGCCTCTAGTTTTCAGAAATGCACAGGTTTGGTAGGTTTCCCTAGGTGCCTGCTGAGTTAGAGGCCAAAATCTACAGGTAGGCACTTTGCAAAAAACAGATCTGTTTTCTGTCAAAAAATGGGATGTGTCCACGTTGTGTTTTGGGGCATTTCCTGTTGCGGGCACTAGGCCTACCCACACAAATGAGGTATCATTTTTATCGGGAGACTTGAGGGAACGCTGGGTGGAAGGAAATTTGTGGCTCCTCTCAGATTCCAGAACTTTCTGTCACCGAAATGTGAGGAAAATGTGTTTTTTTAGCCACATTTTGAGATTTGCAAAGGATTCTGGGTAACAGAACCTGGTCAGAGCCCCACAAGTCACCCCGTCTTGGATTTCCCTAGGTCTCTAGTTTTCAAAAATGCACAGGTTTGGTAGGCTTCCCTAGGTGCCGGCTGAGCTAGAGGCCAAAATCTACAGGTAGGCACTTTGCAAAAAACAGCTCTGTTTTCTGTCAAAAAATGGGATGTGTCCACGTTGTGTTTTGGGGCATTTCCTGTTGCTGGCACTAGGCCTACCCACACAAGTGAGATATTTTTATCGGGAGACTTGGGGGAACGCTGGGTGGAAGGAAATTTGTGGCTCCTCTCAGATTCCAGAATTTTCTGTCACCGAAATGTGAGGAAAACGTGTTATTTTAGCCACATTTTCAGGTTTGCAAAGGATTCTGGGCAACAGAACCTGGTCAGAGCCCCACAAGTCACCCCATCTTCGATTCCCATAGGTCTCTAGTTTTAAAAAATGCACAGGTTTGGTAGGTTTCCCTAGGTGCCGGCTGAGCTAGAGGCCAAAATCTACAGGTAGGCACATTGCAAAAAACAGATCTGTTTTCTGTCAAAAAATGGGATGTGTCCACGTTGTGTTTTGGGGCATTTCCTGTTGCGGGCACTAGGCCTAGCCACACAAATGAGGTACCATTTTTATCGGGAGACTTGAGGGAACGCTGGGTGGAAGGAAATTTGTGGCTCCTCTCAGATTCCAGAACTTTCTGTCACCGAAATGTGAGGAAAACGTGTTATTTTAACCACATTTTCAGGTTTGCAAAGGATTCTGGGTAACAGAACCTGGTGAGAGCCCCACAAGTCACCCCATCTTGGGTTCCCCTAGGTCTCTAGTTTTCAAAAAGGCACAGGTTTGGTAGGTTTCCCTAGGTGACGGCTGAGCTAGAGTCCAAAATCTACAGGTAGGCACTTTGCAAAAAACAGCTCTGTTTTCTGTCAAAAAATGGGATGTGTCCACGTTGTGTTTTGGGGCATTTCCTGTCGGGGGCTCTAGGCCTACCCACACAAGTGAGGTATCATTTTTATCGGGAGACTTGAGGGAACGCTGGGTGGTAGGAAATTTGTGGGTCCTCTCAGATTCCAGAACTTTTTGTCACCGAAATATGAGGAAAATGTGTTTTTTAGCCACATTTTGAGGTTTGCAAAGGATTCTGGGTAACAGAACCTGGTCAGAGCCCCACAAGTGACCCCCTCTTGGATTCCCCTAGGTCTCTAGTTTTTAAAATGCACAGGTTTGGTAGGGTTCCCTAGGTGCCGACTAAGCTACAGGCCAAAATCTACAGGTAGGCACTTTGCAAAAAACAGCTCTGTTTTCTGTCAAAAAATGGGATGTATCCACGTTGTGTTTTGGGGCATTTCCTGTCGCGGGCGCTAGGCCTACCCACACAAGTGAGGTATAATTTTTATAGGAAGACTTGGGGGAACGCTGGTTGGAAGGAAATTTGTGGCTCCTCTCAGATTCCAGAACTTTCTGTCACCGAAATGTGAGGAAAACGTGTTTTTTTAGCCACATTTTCAGGTTTGCAAAGGATTCTGGGTAACAGAACCTGGTGAGAGCCCCACAAGTCACCCCATCTTGGATTCCCCTAAGTCTCTAGTTTAAAAAAATTAACAGGTTTGGTAGGTTTCCCTAGGTGCTGGCTCAGCTAGAGGCCAAAGTCTACAGGTAGGCACTTTGCAAAAAACAGCTCTGTTTTCTGTCAAAAAATGGGATGTGTCTACGTTGTGTTTTGGGGCATTTCCTGTTGCGGGGGCTAAGGCTACCCACACAAGTGAGGTATCATTTTTATCGGAAGACTTTGGGGAACACTGGGTGGAAGGAAATTTGTGGCTCCTCTCAGATTTCAGAACTTTCTGTCACCGAAATGTGAGGAAAACATGTTTTTTTAGCCACATTTTGAGGTTTGCAAAGGATTCTGGGTAACAGAACCTGGTCAGAGCCCCACAAGTCACCCCATCTTGGATTCCCCTAGGTCTCTAATTTTCAAAAATGCACAGGTTTGGTAGGTTCCTCTAGGTGCCGGCTGAGCTAGAGGCCAAAATCTACAGGTAGGCACTTTGCAAAAAACATCTCTGTTTTCTCTCAACAAATGGGATGTGTCCACGTTGTGTTTTGGGGCATTTCCTGTTGCGGGCACTAGGCCTACCCACACAAATGAGGTATCATTTTTATCGGGAGACTTGAGGGAACGCTGGGTGGAAGGAAATTTGTGGCTCCTCTCAGATTCCAGAACTTTCTGTCACCGAAATGTGAGGAAAACGTGTTATTTTAGCCACATTTTCAGGTTTGCAAAGGATTCTGGGTAACAGAACTTGGTCAGAGCCCCACAAGTTCGCCCATCTTGGATTTCCCTAGGTCTCTAGTTTTAAAAAATGCACAGGTCTGGTAGGTTTCCCTAGGTGCCGGCTTAGCTGGAGGCCAAAATCTTCAGGTAGGCACTTTGCAAAAAACAGCTCTGTTTTCTGTCAGCAAATGGGATGTGTCCACGTTGTGTTTTGGGGCATTTCCTGTCACGGGCGCTAGGCCTACCCACACAAGTGAGGTATCATTTTTATCGGGAGACTTGAGGGAACGGTGGGTGGAAGGAAATTTGTGGCTCCTTTCAGATTCCGGAACTTTCTGTCACCGAAATGTGAGGAAAATGTGTTTTTTTAGCCACATTTTGAGGTTTGCAAAGGATTATGTGTAACAGAACCTGGTGAAAGCCACACAAGTCACCCCATTCTGGATTCCTCTAGGTGTATAGATTTTAAAAATGGTCAAGTTTGATAGCTTTCCCTAGGTGCCAGTTGAGTTAGGGCCAAAATCCATAGTAAGTCATGTTGCAAAAAGGGTTAGTTTTCAGTCAAAAAATGTGATGTGTCCATGTTGCGTTTTAGACAAATGGTTGTTTTCTTCAACTCAATTTCAATATTCAATATAATTTCAATTTCAATATTGTTTTATTTCAACTGTTACTTTCTATTGGAAAACCTTTAAGGATCTACACAAACGAGTCCTTGCTGAATTCAGAATTTTGTCTACTTTTCAGAAATATTTAGCTTTCCAGGATCCATCTTTGGATTCACACCTACGTCTACCATTAACTGTAAAGAGGTAGAAAGCACACAAAATAGGACAAATGGGCTATGTCCCAGTAAAATGTCAAAACTGTATTGAAAAATGTAGTTTTCTGATTCAAGTATGTTCCTGAAACCTGGTAAGACGGTGATTGGAGCACCACAAACCCTTTGTTGATGCCATTTGTAGGGGGAAAAATGGTGCTTTCTTCTGCAGCACTTTGTCCCCATTTTTCCCATAAACCCCAAAATGTAGCTGTATTTTGGCTAATTTCTCTGTCACTTATAGGGAAATCCACAAACCCTGGGTACATTTAAAATCCTTGGATGTTGGAAAAAAAAGATGCAAATTTGACATGGATACCTTATGTGGACAAAACATTATAATGACCTAAGTGTGCGCTACCCCAAATAGTCAAAAAAGGGCTCATCCTGGGGTGGGCGGGGAGGCCCAGCAACGACAGGGTTAAACTAGAGAGCCTTTTTTTGCCTCTTACTTATCTAAGGTGTAATGTCACAAATTAAGACGTGGGTTTCCTGGGGTTTCCTGGGTTTCCTGGCATGGCTCTGCTTCTTCCACTTATTGTCATTCTCAACGATACCCATCTCCAATCCAGAAATATCAATAGACAGATTTCACCACTCTTTGGTTGTCAGTGAGTTTTTATCGTGCTAGCTGCTCGCTATTAACAGTCTAGCTGAAACATCTGAAAACATGGCTATCCCAATATGTTGTGGAGGTATCATCTCCTCAGATCCCAGTATAATGGGTGTCGGTATCGGGGATAAACTAGTTCCAATCAGCTTACTAATTTCAAGTAAAACTTTAGTCCAATATCTTTGAATAGCCTTGCAATGGATACAGATATTTTGCTCACTGTCATTTATTTATCCGATAATCTGATATTGCACCACAGTGTCACCTGCAGGTCACTTCAGAGAACATTGCCTCGAAGCTGAGTCTTCCCAGTGGTTAAATGATGCACACAGGTAAGAGCAAACACAATAGGCACAACTCTTAATGATGAGATGCGGTGCCCTCGTTGTCTAATTCTGGGCTCCTTGTCTTGGTATTAGCTTTTTCGAGAGAATGTTGCAATAGTCCAACTGTGCCATCAACAGTGATATTTTCATTTCTACATAGTGCACATATGCAGAAATGGGGATACCTTTCGGAATGTGCAATAAGGTGGGGGCGCTGAGGTTGCTAACAAGTAGTGTGTCATTTTAACTGTTTTTACCTGTGAAACTTAAAAATCGATTTTAATACCTGCGTGATTTGCACAAGGTCTTTCATTTAGGAGGAGGGAGCAGCTAAAATACGTTTGGTACTATCTGGCAATTTTTTCTCCTCCAGGACAGCTAGAGCCACCATTTTGGTTAGTGCGTGCTCTAGCTTCCAGAAGAGGCCAGCCATTATATTCAGGATACTAGAGAAGGTAAGCCTCGGCTTACCTACAGTCCTGAACATTGGGTCAGCTTAGCCCCTGCACAGAATTCTATGTCAGGACCCGAGGCTTCGGATTATGCTTCTCTCTCTCTTTACTGCAAGTTAATGGCAGCCAATTAAAACACTTAACAACAAAAAACTACTTTTCCCATGAACCCCTGTAGTCCATGTCCACCAATCACAGGTCTGTCCCCTGTATATCTGTCTCTGCCAACACAGTCCTTCCTCTTTCTTTGCTGTTTGCAGCCAACAGATAAGTGAACAATTACATTTACTAATTTGTATACAAACGTTATTTATTTCAAATATTAAATTATAAATTTATAATAGCAGCGTGAAGCGGGAACGGGGCTCTGAGACGCGTCACGGTGCTCCAGGAATATTCACAACGCTACGCGCATCCAAACTCGTAGGACGCGTTCGCCTCGGCAATTAGCTCTAATCCTTGAGGTCTGTTTATTTTCTCGGCAGACTGAAGCGCTGTCACCTTTGAGGGCACGCTTATAAAGGGGCTTTGCTTATGTTAAGAAGCTTAGCAGTCCAGGGGACTCCTAGACCATGACCATCTTTAAAGGGGACTAGTCCTCTTTCTATTTCCACGGCACACATGCATCCTCCTTGATCTCCTCCATAATCAGTTGAGAGATCGGGGAGAACGCTTCACGCTCGTGCTCATCGGAGAAGTGATAATTAGGCCCCTCGAATGCCGACAAGGTGAGTAAACATGACAAGGCTCTGCCTCAGGGGTTTTCAGCAGGAGCTCCCTCCACATTTTATTCTGCTTTACATATATATGTATATATATTTGTTTAACTCACTTTGTGAGCTTTTTCCTGCTGGGGCCATTCCCCCCTTTGTGAACTCCTTCATTCATCCTCATTAAAATCATGGCGTACTACGCTTAGGCGGATGAGTATTTTCAGGATCTTCCTGAAACAGCTGATGAGCATCATATGGAGAAAAGATTGGTGGAAGCCCTGAGATATTATGTCCAGGACTCGGTAAATCAGGCTCATAAAAAAGCATTAAAAACCTTTACTCAGCCACTTGCAAGATTTGGCCGATGTGAATTGAGAGGGCGCTCTCTTCCTGAATCTGGCTCTATGCATGACCAGACTTCCGATGTGGGCTTGCCTGACGGGCCTCAAAGGGACCAGCCTCATCTGCAGAAATCCTTGCGCAAATGGCTGTGAACGTGATAAAGTACCATGAGTATGGTTCCTTTCCAGCATTGAAGCTCCCTGAGACCAGTATGGAATCTTTTATTCAGACAGAAGGGATTCCTTCTTCAGTCTCACACTCCTCAGGTTTTGACCAGGAATATGATGAACCTAAGCCATCTGGCAAGCGCAAACGTACATCTCACAACACACAGGAGAGTGACCAGGTTTCCCGCACATTATCATTTGATCCAGAAAAAATAATCCAACCACGCTCCACCGTGTGGGTCCCATTTGCAGAGATAACTCATTATGTACAAGACCGTCTTAGGAAGGGCTTTGACCGTGATGTGTGCAATACTTTGAGCTCTGAATGCCCTTGACCCTCGTTGCTGGGCAAAGTGGCGGATACGCCTGATCTCAATCCAAACATGGCAACTTTCATCAAGAGGTTTTCTAAGGACCCAAAGAAGGGCTTAGACCGGGCCTGGAAAGGCTGTCAAGATAAGCTTTTAAATATATCTGGCCCACTCACGCAGATTTTAGAGCTGGCGGTCCAGGATATAGAATCAAAGACACCTATGGATCCACAAATTATGTTGGAATCGGCTCAACGAGCCATCTGTTTGTTGGGCAACGTAAATCATGCTATGTCTACTGAGCATTCATTTTTGATGTGCGTTGACCCTAAGCTAGCGGAATTGGCTCCTAATGAGAATGGTTTGCTCTTTGGTGACAAATTCGTCAAAGATTTGGGGGAAGTATGTTGCTACTTTTTCCGTGCTGGACAAGGCCCAATCTTCGATGAAGAATATGTTCGACAGGGGCCTTTTTACCATGGCCGGACGCTACATGGGTCGAGCGCCAGGCCGTGGATTCTACCACACCTCTGGAGGCTACAATTAACAGGGCCAAAGTTCTTACTACAGGTCAGGATTCTACCCTACTAGATGATGTTGTGGATTCGGAAACGACCAAGGTGGTTTCAACTCCTCAGAAGGGACATCTACAGGTGAGAATTATTCCATTCTCAGAAGTTTTTCTGGGGGGGAGATTGAAGGATCACATTATGGCTTGGGAGTGCATTTCACAGGACCCTTGGGTTCTACAGACCATGCGGGGATACTAGAGTTTTATGCTACCCCCAGCAGGACTCCCTTCCTCGTCTCATTAATTTTTCCCAGATAGAGAGTTCTTTCTTGGACAGAGAGGTAGAAGCCCTTCTACAGAAACAAGGCATCATCAGATCGAATTCCCTCCCTTCAAGGTTTGTCAGTTCTATTTTCTGTGGAGCAAAAAGGTGGCTGTTCACGTCTTGTACTTAATCTACAAGAATTCAACTCCTGGGTGGTTTACTGTCATTTCAAGATGGAGGGTATCCGTCTCTTAAAAGATCTTCTTCAGGAACTAGACTATCTAGTATGACTAGATCTCAAGCACGCATATCTTACAGAACCTATATTCGAACCACATCATCAATATCTCTGATTCCATTGGCGAGATCAATGGTACCGATTTCCCGTTCTCCCATTCAGTCTTTCTTCTGCTCCCTGGTGTTTCACCAAGCTCTTAAGGCCAGTGGTGCAGTTCCTCAGAGAAAGAGGTGTTTGCCTCATTATATATCACAATGAAATTCTGATCATGGCTCAAACAGAAGAGTTGGTCTAGTTACATCTCTCTTGGACAATCCATCTCTTACAGGATCTAGGCTTCCTTATCAACTCAGACAAATCGGTGCTGACCCCATCCAGAGTCATAGACTTCTTAGGCTGTCAGGTAGATTCTGTCAAAGTCCAGTTGTGTTTGCCACCCGCAAATAGGAGTTCCATCTAGAAGGAGTTGAGGAGAGCACTTGCCTCTCCAACTACATCATTGAAGACCCTAGCACGCTTGGTGGGTCTATTGGCCTCATCTATTCAGGCTATTTTTCCAGGACCTCTTCATTACCAAGCCTTACAACGCTTGAAGATCATGCATCTTTGCAAGGGCTTATCCTATGCAGAACAGATTGGACTATTGGAGGAAGCCAGAGCGGAGGTCGCTTGGTGGCTGGCACACATGGATGCGTGGAATGGCAGAGCTATCTTTGCATCAGTCCCAGAGATGATTATAGAGTCGGATGCCAGGCGATGGGGTTGGGGGGCTCGTTGTGGTTCAGTTCAGGTGGGAGGCTGGTGGTCTCCAGAGGAGTTGAAACTCCATATCAACTGCTTAGAACTATTAGCGGGAGCATTTTCAATCTGCTCCCTTTCTCCTCGACAAGCGGAATGTTGCATTCTTCTACATATGGACAACATTTCAGCAGTTCAGTATATAAACTGCCTAGGAAGGACCAGATCTCGTGTTCTGGTGGAGATCGCAAAGGAGTTATGACAGTTTTGCCTTCAACGTCACATTTCTGTGACAGTGGAATATTTACTGGATCATGCCAATCTGATAGTGGATTGGAACACCCGTTTCCTCAGAGATGGCAGCGATTGGAAGCTCAGCCCTTTAGTATTACACAAATTGAATCTTCAGTAGTGCTCTTGTTCGATGGATCTGTTTGCCTCAAGGCTCAATGCTCAACTGACTCGTTTGTTCAGTTGGAGACCGGATCATCTAGTGTTGGGAATGGACGCATTTCTGCAATCATGGAAGAAGGGGATTCTTTATGTGTTTCCCCCTTTTTCCATGATTCAGAGAGTGCTCTCTAAGGTGAGGAGGCAGAAAGTGTGATTGATTTTGGTGACGCCCATTTGGAAGGCCCAACCATGGTTCCCAGTTCTGATGTCAATGTTGTGTGCACAACCGATTGCGATCCCGAGGGATCCGAGTCTATTGCTGGACCCAGTGGGATCTCCGCATCCTCTGATGATAATGGGGCAGTTATCGCTTATGGCGTGGAGCATTTCTGGAGACGATGACAATTGCCTGGAGTTTCAGACAAAGCACTGTTTTTCTTATCCCAGTCTTGGGCCCCTTCCACTCACAAAAGACATGACTCTTCGTCTTCGTGGAGAAGATGGGTTCGTTGGTGTAGTGAACAATGTATTGTCCCTTGGGGACGAATATTAGTATGATCGTTAATTTTCTTTCTGACTTAGGGCCATATTTACGAACACTTTTTCCCATAGACACAGAATGGGTAAAAACCTTTGCTACATCTGGCCCTTAGTCTCACAAGGTTTGGCTTACAGAACCATTAACAATTTTAGATCGGTAGTTTCAGCTGATCATCCCCATCTAGAAGGGAAACCTGTAGGTGAACACCCGTTAGTATGTAAACTGATGCATGGTATTTGAATGGTTAAGCCTCCTCAGCCCAGATACTCATCACTATGAGATGTAGATATAGTCTTATGATTCTTGAGAGCTTGGCCATGTAACTAAGATCTTTCACATAAGCAACTCTCAGCGAAACTAACTGGTTTTCTTTGTCTTCTGTCAGTATCAGATGTTCATGCACTGGATTTAGCAGGTAGAGTATTTATTCCTTCGGGAGTTTCTTTTACTATCTCAAGCCGTACAAAGACAGCATTTAGATGTGTTTCTTATCCAGCGTTTCCTCACCATCAGAAATTATGTATTGTCCAATGTTTGAAAGCATATAAAGAGTGTACTTGTGAGCTTTGAAGAGATACACACAGGCAATTGCTCATTTCTTTACAGAAACCCTTTGGTCCAGTCTCTGTGGCAACTCTGGCACGGTGGGTATGATGGATTTTTGGGGGAAGCTGTGATAGATGTTTTCATGTTTGGGGCACTGCTGTCTTGCACTGTGAGTGACAGGATACTGCCTGACCGTATCTGCAAAGCCGCCTAATAAGGAGTACACACCAGTGCCAGTGCGGAGAAGCACAACGCACAGGAGACAAGGAGATTGCCTGACTTCCAGTCTGCCTGACTTCCGGTCCGCCTGACTTCTGGTCGGAGCGCCGAAGCCAGGTCGGCGCGTTCTGGAGCGGCGACACCCGCGGCACCCCCGGCCAGGGGACAACGCACCTGCAGCCCACAATCGCTGGGCACCACGGACTTCAAGACTCGCCGGGGGGCGCCGGGCAGGAGGAGCCGCTGCTGGACTAGGCTCTGCTCCCTGCAGCCGCCTTTCTCACGCCGGCGCCACGCAGACCCCGGGGGTGCAATCGAAGTACTGTCTTCCCGGTAAGGAACTGATCGCCACTGGCCCCGCCCCCACCCTGCGCTGCGAGCTAGAACCCGCTCCCACCCCAGCCAGGGGTGCCTGGGACTATTCTAAAGGTTGGGCTGTTTGGGGCTTCTTTCCTGAGGCACGCGGCTCCTTCTCACTGCGAGAGTCGGTAGTGTTGCTCGGTGCCTCTGCGTGAATTGTGCTCCGAGCGTGGACCGCCGAGCCTGCCTCTTCCTCCAGCACCCGGGGACCGATCGTGGGACAGAATCACAGAGGGGCAGGGCCGCGGGGATCTGCCGGTTCCACTGCATCCCTCTGTGGGGGACACGAAGCGCAGCCCAAGAAATCCACAAACTGCTGCCAGCGAGGAGCAGAATCACACAAGCTACCTGCTGCCTGAGGTCCTTTTCTCCCCCGGACTTTCCCGCTAGTTAGGAGTTGCCTGACTCCACTCGGCTCTCTTTCTCGTCAAGCAAATTTGTGCAACCAGGATTGGATTGAAGTGGGGAAGGAGAGGCTTTTTGCACGATTAGCACACACATAATCTAAAATCAATCACCAGTCGAAAGCACTCAGATATTGTCTGTCAACCCAGGGGTGGCATCAAGGATGACATTAACACATGGAAGGAAAAAAGCAACAAAGAAACAAAGGCTAGGCTCACCAGGGGAAGGTCAGCACGAGCAAAAAAATGAATCCACCGAAAGAAAAGCACCCCCAAACCCGGCACAAACTAAGAAATTGCCCTGCAAATCTCCAAGCAAGGGAAAAAAAGCAGGATATAAGATCACAGATTTCTTGCTCACTAAGAAGGAATCAAATACCACCAGCGCCTTAATGGATATAGCTCCTACCGACGACTCCGAGACAACATATGCAGCTGACGTGAAGACCGTGCAGGACATCGAAAGGACCTGCGCGGACCTGTGAAAAATCAACACGCCAATTCCCCAGCCAAATAAAAACGGCTTAACGATCAGCGCAGAAATTCACAGATGTTATCTAGATGATACTTTTTCCACTTTAAACCTCAGTAACTGGAACAACTGGGGTGAGAGTCTGTGCTGCATTCCTTTTTCCAAACAACCCTCGCAAGTAGAGAACGACACAGACTGCATCATAATTGAGAAATTTCCGCTGATAGACCTTTCAGATCCCTCCTCAGATACACCTCAGGGCACACAGTTTGCATTCAACAAACAACAAAACAAAACAAAAATGAGATCTACCTGTAGTACAATCTCACCACGAAAAGATCTCCCATCTTGTAATACATCAACTACAACAACAACATTCGACACGCACGCATCCCCAGCTGTCATGGCAATGGAGCAACCAGAGCAACTAGAGGAACTTGAAGACTCACTAGACCACACAACGGGGGCTAAAGCAAATGTAGAACCATCAACATCTGAAGACTCGTGGAAGGCCTTGCTAGCAACAATGGACGCGATATCAGCAGCCATCCAATTTCAAGCAGATAAGCAAGACACTCAGGTAGATTTACTCAACATCCTGGCCATCCACATTGTGAGCATCGACAACAAGCTACAATCTTTGAATGATCTGATAAAGAGGGCTCAAACCCACTTATACACTCAGCAGGTGACATGTCAGTGCTCCATCACAGGCAATAACTCACAAAGATCCCTGGATATCCTAAATGACATCTTGAAAGAGGTAAAAATCCAGACCCTTAGAACTGAAGAGCATCTTAGTAGTTGTGGCGAGAAGATCGCCAAAAACCAAACGAAGCAGGATAACCCACAAAACGCAAAGATATCCCATGAGGAAAGCAATAACATCAAGGATATTCATTTATCCGAACAGAGAATGTCTCAGAGCAACATAGAGGGCAGATCATGCCTTAGCACACAAGAAATGGCACCCCTCAAGGGTGGATTGAAGGATTCAATTCCCTACAATTCAATAGTGGGGGAATCATCCCTTACGAAACGGGAAAAGAACAGAAAAAGGAAGGCACAGAAAAAAACAAAGGGGGTCCAGCAAAGCTGTATATGGAAATCGTTTGTTAAATCAAATGGCACGCAGTGCAAGGAATCAGAAAGCACTGAAAATAGAAACAAGATCTGCCAATCTAGACAGATCAGGGCAGAACGGCCAGCCAGTGAGGACAATTCCACGGGCGAACCAAGCACTTTTGTTAATCAATCAACATCACAGCAACAGTCTCCGAAAATCCCCCGTTCCAGCAACAAGCAGGGTAGCAGCCTTCTGCAAGGAGAGACGGCCTTAAAAGAATTCCAGGGAAATGGAACTATCATCAGGCAGTGTCAAGAACAGGGAACTCAGCGGTCTACTGACAGGCAGGAAACTGGCAAAACCTGGGAACATAAGCCTCAATGCACAAGCTCCTCACACATGACCGTAATAAATCAACTTGCAGGCAACAACAAACAGATATTAGATCATGGTTACCATCCTTGGTCAGATGATTGCACAAACAGCGTGGAACAAATAAGAATCCCAGGACACCAGACAACGCAGGGCAATATGGCCCCAGAGGAAAATAAATTACTTTTCATCCCTTGCTATAACTCGAAGGGGGCATTTGACATTCTAAATAGAGGCACCATACTAAAGTTAATAAATGCGATTTTGCCCCGGCTCACATTTCAACAACAGAATTGATGACAGTGGAGTTTACTCCACATCCAAACAATAAAGATACAGAGGCAACGCTGACATCCTGGGCCACGTCGGCCATTATTGATCAAATTCTAGCACATCAAGACACGTTTAGCGCATGGGGCATCGCCCTGCAAAAACTAGAACAGCCCAGATACCCTAACCTTTTGGTACTGCAACAAAAGAAGGGCGGCACAATCTTAAAAGGGGCCGTGGGAGTAGAAACCTCCCTAAGCAGTTGGGACCACATTACAATTGTAAAGCACCAAAGCACTTCCCATCCTGGCGTGCACCAACAGATCTTCATTGGTACTCCCTCAACAGTCAAACAGGCTGGAAGGCAAAATTTAAATGACAACAATTACAAATGGTCCTGACAAAAACCCAGAATATATCCATATTTGCTCCTGGAACACTCACGGTTTAAAAAATCTGGTTACCGACAGGGTGGCTCTGAGTTTCCTTCAGCAGTTTGAAATCATCATGTTGCAGGAAACATGGTGCATGGAGCCGATACAAATTTCGGGTTATTCTGGGATAGACGTCTCTGCCAAACAACCTAAAAAACATGGACACCCCAAGGGGGGCCTCACAACGTATTGCTCCACAAAAATCAACTGGGTGATCAAACACTGGCTGCTACCAATAAAATTGGAACATCAGGCGCCATCAGGCAACAACAGAACTTTACTATTGATCAACGTATACATACACCCTGACAAAATCCAAAACAGTGGGAACACTGAAACATTGACCAATATTCTAAAAATGCTGCAGAAACAAAATAAGGACGCAATCCTCATTTTATCTGGCGATTTCAACCTTGATTTGAGAAAAGGCAGCACAAAACACCCTAACGGAACATGCACGTATATAAAATTTGAAACCCTGGGATTGCGCTGCCTGGCGCCTCTCCCTGAGAACGCCTCATCTGCGCAAGTAACCTTTTCAAGCGGCACAAAAAAATCCAACATCGACTTTACATTAATAAACGAAACCGCATTTCCACTGGTTTCAGCATATAGGATTCAACAACGCACAGAGAGCGATCACTTTCCACAACTTATTAAGATCCGGAATGAATGGAATCAGCTCCCCACTGCTAATATCATAATTTCAGCCCCAGTGATTTATGATACAAAAAAACTGAAATGGAAGGGGCCGGGCCTCGACAAAGTGATGGAAGTAGTGTACCACAGTGCAGGCGCAACTAAAGAGCTCAAAGAATCACTAAGAGTACAGGCACTAGAAGACCACCCCCAAGGAGAACGAGTGATTGCTTGGAAGCATTTGTGTGATTCTTTAATTAATACATTTTCCATCAAAAAAGGTCTTCCAATTGCGGTCATAGAGTCAGAAAACAAAGTCAAGAGTTGCAAAGAAGAAAAGCCATGGTTCAACAGGACATTGCGCAATTTGAAAAATCAAGTCTCTAGAGAATCAAAAAAAGTCCTGAAGGATGTACACTGGGGGAGGAAATCTGATGACACAAGGCTTTCTGAATTAAGAGCCAAATATAAGAAACACTGCTGGATGGCAAAACAGAGTTATCACGAGGATCTGTGGACCAAGCTGCTCATGTCCAACAAATAGAAAAATAACAAAACGTTCTGGGAACTAATAAACGGACTAACTAAGGGACAAAATCGCCACACGAATGCAGGTATCGATGCAGCCACATGGGAAGCCCACGTACAGACAATGTTCTCACTCCCAGAGCACCATGCGAAGGAGGAGGCCTCACAGATAGCCAATGACTCAAGTAAGATTAATTTTGGCTTCAGAGTGATAACGCAAACAGACTTAACTCTAAACGGAAACGAAGGAAAGCATGCACTAATGACCATTGACATAGAAATGCTGACAAGCCTTATTAAGAAACTAAAAATGGAAGGAGCAACTGGTCAGAACGGCATTCCAAACGCCTTGTTTAGAGGAGACCCTTCATTCTGGGCGTATTATTTGGCGCTGCTTTTTAACGAGCTCCAAGGCACTACAGGTCTCCCAGATGCATGGAATGGCAGCATTATTCACTCTATATACAAAGCAGGTAACCCCGCAAATCCTTCAAACTACAGGCTAATAGCATTGATAGACGTGGAAGCAATACTCTACGCATCCTGCCTACTGCAACAACTAGCAGAATGGATTCATGACAGACAGTTAATTCCACAATGCCAGACAGGTTTCAGAGCTGGTATGGGTGCTTCCACCAAACTGGCAACCCAGGCCCTGCTGGGAAACAAAGTCAGGCTTAAGAAAATAAGGCTACTAGCATGCTTTATTGATCTAAAGGCAGCTTTTGATTGCGTACCAAGAACCCGCCTATGGGAGAAATTGAAAGGGTGGGGCTTACCATGCAGCCTCCTTGGCGCAATGATGGACTTGTACACAGGTACTTGGGCGCAAGTAAAAATTGGAGAGAGCAGCCATCTCACCAACAGAATATTAACAGCAAAAGGACTCAAACAAGGGTGTGTATTGGCTCCCACGCTGTTTAACTTATATCTTGCAGACCTAGCCGAGGCTCTAGCTCCTGTAAATAGCCACCCGCCAGTATTGGCCAAGAAAGGAATTGCATGGCTACAGTACGCAGACGACATAGTTCTACTCAGCCAAACACCTGTTGGGCTACAACATAGCATCGATGCATTTTACACATACATAACAATGCAAGGCCTAGAATTGAATTTGAGTAAAACTAAGGTTGTCCGCCTAGTTGACAGGAAGTTTAAATCTGCTTCATGGTTCATAAGCGGATCCCGGGTGGAGGTTGCACCCACATATAAGTACTTGGGATTCACTATGGACCGCCTCCTGACTTTCAAGCCGCAGCTTGCTGTCTCTCAAGCAAAAGCCCTCTCATTGACCTATGGTTTTAAAGTTCTAAAACAAAAACTGAGCTGCCCTTCATACTCCCACCTGCTTTCTGTCATGGCAGCGCGGCTAATGCCCATCATCACTTATGGCGCCGAAATTATGCTGGAGAAGGAGGCAGTTTTTTTCAATCAAGTCCAGACGAAGGCCTACAAAACAGTTTTTCGGATACCATGACCAGCATCTCCAGCTCAGGTTAGTTTAGAATTGGGTCTGAAAAACTATGAATTTCAGAGTAGATGTGCCTTCATTAAACTACGATGGAGGTTGCATGCAGCTGAGACTGGTACTCTAAACAACCTATGTTGGATGGAAATTGAGGAGCAACAGCGACACAATGATAAAAGCACCTGGGGCATCACTTAAATAACTGCATTAAAAGCACTAGGTTTGTTAGAAGCCTGGGACGAGAACCCGGACAAAAAGGAGTTTTTTCAGAAGGCAAACGCTGTCACTAAGAAGAAATCTTTAAATTCTGATAAACAAAAACTGGCAAGCAGACAGCACGCCTTGACTATAATAACATTGTACAAAACTTCACGGGCACAAGAATACCTAGCAGCAACCTTCAACCAGTTGCTGAAACATCGTTTCATGCTTTTCCACTTTGGGTTGATGGAAACGAAGGATATGGTCCCTTCATGGAGACAGCAGGATCTGACACATTCCTGTTGACTGTGTGGGTACAGACAAGAGTCACTAGAACACATTTTTTGTGCGTGCCCGGCTTTGCTAGGCCTCAGGATATTATATCTAAAAAACATTTTTAAGACACTGAACATACCCTCATGCAGACCGGCCATTATAAGCTGGCTGAGCAGACTTTCAATCCCGTTTTCCTGTCGAGGGACCAAATTCATGGTACAGGCTCAGAAAGAATTAGTGAATAAAGTTGAAGCTGAGCGTTCAAGGGCCATTATTTTATGATTAGCAAAGCTCCAAACGTTTAATTCCAGCCAGGAAACAGCCCTACGTACTACTTAGGATTCTCACTCAGCTTCACTCGTTCACTATTATAGTGTTCGTAAGGGAGTAAGAAAGTCCTAAAGTTAAGTTCTAGACCAAGGTTGGAATTAAGTGGAGAACATTTCAGCTATGCACAACTCTTTACCATGATATGTTTTAGTTTCAAATAAGCTTTTATGTTTTTATTATGGGTTTCTATTAACATAATGAGTAGGCAAAGTATCTTTATTATTATTATGCATTTTGGAATTGCGATGGTTTTAATTAACCAAGTCAATAAACTTAAACTTGAACTTGAACATGTTTGGGGTACATTCAGTTTGTGGAGCTATGGCCTCTAAGGCGCTTTCTGCTGGTTCTCGTTTGGAGGACATTATGAGAGTGGCTGTTTGGTCTTCAGACTCCACATTTAAAGTTTTCTCTCACAAACCTATTGTTGATGTTGTTTCCGCAGTGGTGGATCAGCTTTGAACTAGCAAAATCCAAAGCCTCCAATCCTGACATAGAATAAAAAATAAAAAAAATCCAGCTCACAGGTCAAGAATTTTCTATTCTATTAAAGACATGGAGGCGAGGATTATCTCATCCTGAAGATAATATATTGCGTTATTTATCTTGTTGAATTTCCTGATGATGCTTTGCATATTATTTGAATAATTGTATGCCCACCCGCTATATCATGAATAGAGATTGAGTATTATTTGCATGTCTCTTTCATTATTCTTCAGGAGGGAAGAACAAGGGTACCTGATCCGTCATGTAGTGACAGAGGTTGAAGAGAGTTTGGTATTCTTCAGACCGGATGACAGTCAGTGGTGAAGACGTCAGAGTTCCAGTTTTACAGGGAGATTTCAGTTCCTAGGAGTCAAGTACTTGTTTGATTTTGATTGCAAAGAAAGAGGAAGGACTGTGTTGGCAGAGACAGATATACAGGGGAGATCTGTGATTGGTGGACATTATGGACCACAGGGGTTCATGGGAAAAGTATTTTTGTTGTTGTTAAGTGTTTAATTGGCTGCTGTTAACTTGCAGTAAAGAGAGCAAGAAGCATAATCCTCACCTCCGTGTCCTTAATAGAATTGAAAATTCATAACGCGTAAGCTAGACTTTTTTTATTGTTTGTCTATGGTTTTAGAATCCACTGTTTCAACTGACTATCTTTGTGCACAGTATGGCTTTAATATTAATTTTACACATCTGTGAAAAAAACTACACCATGTCACCTAGAGTGCAGTGTAATACAAATTTAGGATTCTCTGCAGCCTTAATTAATGCTCAGTCCCTGCCAAAACCTGCAGATAACATCTATGAATTCTTATGTGAGGAAACTCTAGATGTATTGTTTGTGGCTAAAACCTGGTTATCTGAATATTCCTGTCCTGCAATTTTCTCTGCAACCCCTTAAGGCTATAAAATATGTAAAGAGGATCGACCGAGTGGCAGGGGAGTGGGGTTACCATGATCTTTAAAGAGAAGTTTGAGTGTACACCAATTTCAATAGTGGACTTGGAAGGTGCAGAGGCACTTGGTTTTTGCCTCACACTCTCACCCCAGCAATCTGTGTGTGGGGCCTTAGTCTATCGTCCCCTGGGCCCAGCAGGCCCCTTTCTCAAGTCCTTGTGCAGCGCACTGACACATTTGGTCCTTAGGTAAGCCCACTTTACTCTACTGGGAGATTTTAATCTCCATATGGATAACAAAGAGGAGGAGGAGGTGATTTACCTAAATGAGAGTATTTCTTCCTTGACCCTGTCCCAATTTGTGTTTAATTCCATGCATCAAGCGGGTCATGTTAGATCAGGTTTTCCCAAATGTAGCTCTGGAAATTGATATCTCCATTCCACTTGTCTGGTCTGACCACCATCTGATTAAATTTAGGTGGCATCTTTAGGAAAGACTCATCTTCAGGGTTGTTCTGACTCTCGGATGTTGAGAGCCTTTCATAAGATTCAAACAGAGGCCTTTAAAAAGGCACTGGAGGAGAGAATGCCTTCTCTTTCAGGTGATGTGGTTACTGATGTTGGCCTTCTGGACAGTTGGATTAGCTCTGCTACCCTTGAGCTGGCTCCTGAACTGTGGCAGCTCTTGCACAGGGCTACGCCTTCCTGTCCTTGACACACAAACTCCCTCAAAGAGGTTAAAAGTGAGTGCAAGCATCTTGACAGAATGTTGTGACAGTCATATAATATGACTACTAAAGCTAGGTATAAAGGGGCCTTAAACAAATATTATAAAGTGATCAAAATGGCAAAAAAATCCTATTTTGAGGATAGAATTGCAAAAGCCGGTGATAGGTCTAGGGAGAACTTCAAAATAGTGATCCGGAGGCCAGTGTAGGACACCAGGTGCTCACAGTGGAAAGGTGGGAACAACAGGCTCACTATTTTCAGACCAAGATCGCAAATATTCAAGCCAGTTTTCTCCCTTCCAAGCAGCTGGAGGAGACTATGGGGGAGCTTTTTGCATTTTAGCACTCTGCATAATCCGTCTAGGACACTCAATAGGTTCAACCCTACCTCCATGGAAGATTCTCTCTTGGCAATCTGTAGCCTCAAGTCCAGCTTTCCATCTAGTCCATGTCCCCCCCCCCCCCGGCCTGTTGGCCATGAGGGCAGGTGTCATTAATCCACTGGCCAACAAACGTTTGAATGCATCCCTGTCATCAGCCATAGCGCTGGGTGCCTGGATGCAGACAAAAATTCTGCCTCTTCTGAAAACATCCCAGACGGACCCAGGTGAACCATCTAACTACAGACCTATTCCTCTACTTCCAGCCCTCTCGAAAGTTCTGGAGAATCATGTTAACTACCAGCTTCCCCAGTATTTGCAAAGTAACAACCTATTGCATCCAAGCCAATCTGACCTATACCCTTGTTTCAGTATGGAGACAGTGCAAGTGGAAGTGGTAGATTACATCAGGGGTGCTCTGGATGTCAGGGCAGAGCTGTGCTGATTATGCTTGATCTGTTAGCTGCCTTCAATACGGTACCCCACTCCACTCTTTTGGCCTGTCTTTAAGCCATTGGAATTAGGGGGCTTGCATGGGACTGGTTAGCTTCATTCCTAGAGGGAAGAGGTCAGGAGGTCTGGTGCCCCTTGCAAGTGGGAGTGTCACAGGGCTCTCTCTGAGCCTGACTCTTCTAATATCTATCTCACCACCCTTGTTCTCTTGGCAGAGGGCCTGTGAGCAAAAATAATTTCCTACGCTGATGACATCCAGCTAATATTCTTGTGGGACAGGGATGAGGTGTCTCCAGATGAAAAAACTAGAACCTGCCTAACCACCGTCTTTCAATGGCTGACACCCCCCCAGCTTGAATGTAATGCTGAAAAGACGGAGATGCTCTTCTTTGGTGTTAGTGTACAAGAGCCCTGGCCGTTGGATGTTTCTCCTCCACTTCGCCAAGCTAGCTCAGTTAAGAATGTAAGCATTAAGGCCCATATTTATACTTTTTGACGCAAAACTGCGGTAACGCAGTTTTGCGTCAAAAAAATTTGCGCCGTCTAACGCCATTTGGATGCGCCGTGCGGGCGTCAAATTTATACTTTGACGTACGGCGGCGCAACCAACAGGTGGGCGTCAGGATATTGTGACGCACACAGCGGCGTCAAGTCGTAAGGAAAAACCACGTAAAGGCGACGCACATCACCGTGGGCCGATTTACGACAGCGCAATCGTGAAAGCGCTGGTTTTTCTCACGCAATTGCGTCAAATTCTAGCGCGAAAACTGCAGTGTTACCAGAGAGCCAACATGGATCCCAGTGGACACAACAGAGCCCAGGATGATGACAGCAGACCAGGAACCAGCCAAGAGGTCCCACAAACAAACCAGGATAACCAAAAAAAGAAAAGAAAGTGTCGCTTCAGTGAAGAGGAGCAGGAAATCCTGGTGAGAGAGGTGACGGAACACCAGCACCAACTTTTCATAACATCCAAATTGCCACTCAGTAGGAGAGAGGCCATATGGAAGCAAATAGTGGACAAGATCAACAGTGTGGCTGAAGAACGCCGCACAGTCACTGAGTGTAAGAAACGCTGGCATGACTGTAAACGCAGGACCAAAGAGAAAATGGCCAGGAACAGGAAGGCAGCAATGCAGACTGGAGGTGGGAGTCCAGCACAACAGGAGGCCCTGGACCACATGGAGGAGATGGTTGCAGCCGTCATCCCCGAGGAGATCGTCACAGGGATTCAAGGGCAGGACAGTGCAGACTACCAAGACACAATGCACATGCAGGGTAAGTCGCATGGGGAATTTTAATGCACTAATGTTAACTGCAACCAGGGGGGGAATACCTACTACACAATGCATGTAAGTCAGCATATACATAGAGTGGCATGGGTAAAGGAGCACAGTAGGGGGGCATGCCTAGCACACACTGAAGCTGGGGCACCACCAAACACAGCAACAAGTACAGCCCCATGGGGACATCCTGTAAGTACAACAATAGAGCCAAGGGAAAGCAGCGACAGGTAGGAAGGCCACTACAGCAAACTCACATCCAGGCACTTGTTTTGTAAAATCTATCCTACAGCAACTAGGTCCCTATCAGTAACCCAGTAGGTAAAGCAACAACTGCAATGTAACTGCCACAACACCTTACAATAACGCCTCTCATCTCTGTGCAGCTACAGTACCAAATGGCAGCAACCTCCCCATGGAATATACATACACAAATTAGGGGGTGACATTGACATCCGCAACAAGTCAGTGTAAAAATACAAACGCTCCAGTACACTCAAATGCCCAATGTCCATACCTGACACATACATAAGCCAAAGTAAACAGCAATAGGACCCACACAGCACCAACCACACACACATGCTGCATACGTCAGGGTCCCTCACATGCCTGGATAACAAGGCTACATCACTAATGTCATACTGCTCAGACAACACCTGAGGAGGAGACATAGGCAACTGGTCACTCCAACACACCTGCAAAGTCTGACAAACAAATCGGACCTTCATACGATAAACAGGCTTATACAATCAAACACACATGACCCACCTTCATCTTCAAACATCAACAATGTTTACATCCACACCACATCCAAACATGAACATGCATAGGAAATGGCACGGAACATGTACACTGCATGCAATGTGAATCAAAAGTGAATGGGGCAGGTCCTGAGAGGCAAGTGTGTTGGCAGGGCACTCACAACACCCACAGTCAGTCAATGTGTATTCTGGCAAGTGTAATGTATACTTTGCGCATTAGCCTCAGGCTGTAGGCCTTTCTGCACCTTACCCTGAATGTACTCTTACGCATATGCTCACATCTAAGAGCCTCTGAGCACTTTGCACTACATGCTTCTCATTGGCCTTCCTATCAGGAAATATACCAAATACCCAGTCCTAGGGTGTTGTTAATAAGTCCAATCACACTGTTTTGCCTACATCTGCACTGGAGTGTGCCAGAACAGATACACTCTGTGCCCCAGTCAAGGATACAGTCTGGTACTTTGCGGATAGATGGGGTAGGGGTTCTGATTTGCCATTCCTGCGTAGGGAAACTATCTCATCACCATGACTTATGACTTATAAAATCACTTCCTTGTCCCAAGACACACAAGAGGGAGTCTCCAAACAGAGAAACACCAGACGCTGCCTGCCTTGCTGCAGATGCAAAACCAGATCACAGGCCATTGCTCAGATATGACGGATGAAGTCTCCCCAGTGATTCAGACAGGCAGGCTAGAAGCTTAACATGCTGTGCTATAAATAGAACAAGCAGAGGGAGAGTACAAACTGTTAGGCACCATGATAGCTTTCGACCAATGTCTTACTCTCCTGCTGACTATTTCAAGTCTACCATGTTGAAGTATTTGGGTTATTGTGGCTCACACCTAAATATAGACAAGTCAGTTGTTCAAAGAGATCATCATATGAAACAAATACTGTCTTTGACTTTTGTGTATGAGTTCATACTGGAAAAGAGTGAAGATGTTGGGATCTGAGTGACCACAACTTCCCTGAAAAGTTCCAAAGATGTCATGCGCTCGGATGTATAATCATTCCTTTGCTGTGGGAGACATGAGCCAATGCTAGTTAGCTAGAGCAAAATGAAAGAATCAGGGTGACAGAGTCAATTAAAAGTGGGTCAGACTCAGTCCATCACACCATTAGCTATCCTGCTGCCTCGTAAGCAAGTCAGCTCAGGTCGGATAATGAGAACACACCCTCGAAAATGTCTCTACATAAGAATAGTTAATCACGGAGGGACTAGTAGGACACAAAGATGCCTATTCACAAAATGTTACAAAGCAACACCTAGCGGCAATTAGGCAGACAAGTCTGGTAGCTCCACATCACACATGTGACACACAGGTGGGCCATAGGCCTACAACAATGCCCATATGAAGGACAGCAGATACCCAGAAAAAAACAGACCCCAAAGATAAGGCATCCAAACGCCTGTAACTGTTTGCAAACTTGTTACAACACAGACACACTAATTGTACCCTGTTTCATTGCAGAGGAACATGGATCTCCTGCCGATATGCCTGACCCTGATTTCCCTGATGACATCGATGACGACCCCATCAACCTCTCCCCACAAACCCTCAACATGGTCTTAGGAAGCCTCCAAACCCCACCTTCAGTCCCAAGGAGGAGCCCAGAAGAAGCAGCCACCCCAGTAGACCCACCTGCCACCCCAAATGTAATACCTGCCAGCTCCAACACAGCTGAGGACTCCGACGACACTGGAACCAGCTTTGAAAGAACCGTCGTTGGGGTCCAGCGGGAGCTGGCCAAGGAGGTGCGGGTGGGGATGCAAACTATGGCAGCCAGCCTTGAGAGGGTGCGTTCGTGCATGATCCCTCCTGCTGATCAGACAGCTGTGATGCAAGCACTAACATCGCACATGCAGGAACTTGTAGAAACTCAAAAGCAAATCGCCACAGCTGTCATCCAGTTGACGGAACAACTAAGAATGCAAGCCAGTCAACGGGTGCACGAATGCAACATCGAACCCCTCAGGGCTGACCTGGCTGCCTACCATCGGGATGTGGCTGCCATTCTGAGAAACCAGCAGGCCCTCCTTGCTGCAGTATTGCCCTTCCTAAGTCCACAGGGACTAGCCCCCGGGATGTCTGCGTCCATGTCTTCTAACACTGAGGTGTGTGTTGCCCCTTCACAACCAACAACAACAAGGACAGAGGAGGCAACACACACATCAGAAGAAGAAGACGTGGAACAGATAACCTTCACACGGAGGAGTACCCGGAAGCCCTAGTCCCTGCACCATGGCCTACTCTGACCAAGGTCCTGCGTTTAGTCAAAGCCCAGTTTCTGAACACCTACACTCAATGACTGTTTGGCAATCCACTGTTTGACTTGTCCACATTGCCAGTGAATGTCTCTCTCCTACAATTTGGTAATCCTGTCCCTCTGCACTGACACCTTCTATAGGCTCACCAAGAAATGATGCCCCAGAACGGACTCTGCCAAAATGTTGAATGGACAATTTGCACTACAACACCTGTAAATAAATCGCACTTGCTCACCTATTGTGTCTCTGTGTCATTTCACACTTCAACTGTGCAGTACCTAACTCCAAAGTGGCTGTGTGGCAACCCTGTTGAATCTCTATACTACTGTCCTGATGTCATATATTCAGATCCATCTGTGCATTGGCCAGGATTGCATCATAGCCCTACCATACTGAGGGAAATAACTGAGGAAGGAACTAAGCACACACAATCATGCTGTGTTGGTCAGAATGATGCACCATCTATCGCTATTCCAGAGAGCAAATGGTGTCTGGGAAATGTAGGCTCCATGCAAGACTTAAATAAGAATGGATGCCGCTTAATGTAATGAATCGTGTACAAATCACACTGCATTAACTTCCCTTACAGAGTAGGCTTCCATGAAGGAAATTCATGCTGCTTCAGTACACACATGATGTAGCTCAGCAATGAAAGCAGCAATACATGAGTGTGAACAACTCCTCATCTACAAAGATCTCCCTGAGCTTCACACTGCTGTCCGACCTAACAATTAACCCACATTGACATGTAATGAAGCACTCTTTGTGAAGTTGGACACATATCATAACAAAAGCTTGGTGTACAATGCACACTACCAATGGGGAGTCTCCCAATTTGAGGATACTTAACAAGTGAGCACACGGGTAGATGGGATGTTAAACATCCATTCCCAGGGGATGCTGAGCATAGGACACAAATGTCACACTAAATCATTCTGCAACATGGATGTCAAGGCCATGATAAAGTAGCACCTAACGCATCAAGTAAAGGGTTAACAAAATATTTATTTATATCTAGTACTACAAGAGGCAACTAAGGGAAAGGTACACCTACACTAATCTAACCTGACTACTAATAACCCACAACTGTCCCTATCTAACCTAAGCTAAACTTACTCTACACATGTAACGAAACGATCTAAACATCAACCCCCCACCCACCATTATGAGACAGGACACATGCAGGACAAAACATACTAACCTACACACATACTACACTATCCTAAACAAGCAGATAATTTTTTTTATTTTTTTGTTTTACATTTTTTTTTTTGTTTTGTTTTATTAAACATGAATCCCAACATTGCCCCCCACCCACCCACCCACACACAAATATTTGAGAAAAATAACAAGGACCCCCCACCCTCTTCCCTAACACTAACTAAGCTACATACCTATCCTAATCCTAATACTAATCCCCAAAGCCCAACTAACAGGAGAAAAAAAGGAAAGAGGTGAGAGGGGAGGGATAAAAGTTTAAGAGGGCAAACGAACTAGACGTTTGCACTCCTTAGTGTGCGCCTGATGTCGCGGACCCGGGTCTTTACATAGTTCATGTCATCAGTCAGGTTGTCCACCTTCCTCAAAAGTTTGTCCACTTTCTGGGACAATGCCTGGAAGGCTGCAGGGTCCACGGGAGGGTCTGTGGGGAGGGTTTGTGTGCCAGCAGAGGTCGAGCTAGTGGCAGCTGTTGGTGGGACATGTGACTGTCCTGCTGCCAGCACACGGCTGGGTCCAGGTCGTGCTGCATGCGGCGGGTCCATGGCAGCCGAAGTAGATGGGACCACTGGGCCAGACCTGGTGGCTGTGTCGTTGGTGGCTGTAGGTGGCACACTTGTTGGAGGCTGTGGTGTGGCCCACCACGCCCCGGAGGCCCTTTCGGAGTGATACCTGCGGCCCATCCGCCGATACCCAGACTGCACCTGCAGGATGTGCCTGTAACGGATGGCACGCCGCTCAAAATGGATGCGATCGGCCGCCCTCATGTTAGCAGCTGTGAAGAGAAAAGGCAGATATTTACCTTTGGCTTTGCATTGGGTGGGATAGCACAATGGGTTATTTGTACATTACTAGAAATGTATAGGTTGCAGCAATTGTCACAACATAGTTCACAGAAGGGCTCAGAGGAAGTACATGTGAAGCATGCATACATAAGGGCATATCACACCTAGAATATCCAGGTCTCTACATGATGGATGACATCACCCTACACTACTCATCCTAATCATCCCTACGGTTTTGTACATCATGGCTGCACCTCTTCCGCATACTTACTTCACTACATATGTCACTATATGTGATAACTATCACACTCCTCACTCTAAGCCATCTGGAATTGGTTGTGTGCTAAGATTGAACCAATGGGCTATAACCCAATGTCTACACTAGGGACCAGATGTAGGAAGATGGGAAATGGGACGAACAATCTGCAATGCAGAATGGGGTATCTGACACCGTCTGTGAGTTGCTATGGGGTTGCTAAGAGCCACCTCATTTACATCAATGATGTGGGTTGCAAGTTGCTCCACCTTTGCAACTATGGGCACTCACGGGGATGGAGGCCTGCTGGGAACAGCAGACCTCCATGTCCGTGACCGCTTGGAAATAACGCAGAACATGTTCCCCAAGTGTAGGCCGTTTACCTCAACGGGAAATGAGCAGCACTTAGAAATAAATTACGACAATTTCAATATTGAATAATTTAAGGCACTTAGGCCCGTATTTATATTTGTTGTTGCGCCGCATTTGCGTCACTTGTTGACGCAAAAGCCGCGCAAAATTGCAAATTCCAATTGTAATTTGTAAGTTTGCGCCGTTTTGGCGTCAAAAAGCTGGGCAAATGTGGTGCAAAAAAATTATAAATACGGGCCGCAGTGGTCCCTTGGACCACTGCCTGTTTTGTACAGGATTATTTTGGTACACTCGGAAAGGTGATGGGTTACAATGGGGACCCCTTACTGCTAGCAAGTGGGTTACCATCCACTTAAAGTGGATGATAACTGCGACTCACTTAGCAACCACAAACTCCATTGCAAATGGACTTGCATACCACTGTCAGTTGCAAATAGGACTGGAAAAAGCCTTCATATTTAGGATTAGGAATAAAATCTCCCATATATTTTCATGATCACCTAATACATTTCGGAATAGGAAACAGATGTTTGCAACTCACACACAATAATTATGAGTTTATCAACTTGTACACAGTTTGGCACATCTGGCCCTAGGTTCTGACTCACGACACAAAAGGTGTCAAGTAAGTGTGAGATACTGGTTGCTACAGTCCAAGGTAGCCTGTTTCACATTAACATCCCAGTCGTTGAGGGTGGTGTGGGAAGAACAACCACCAATCCCATGTGAAATGCACACCCAGGAGTGTATTGAACGTTCACCAAGTATGTGCCTTCACACACAAGACCTATGAATGGCTAGCAACACGTTGGACTTAGGCAAACATTGTGACATCCATGGACCACACATGTCACAATGATATGACTTTTGCCAACATGACATACTATCAGTGAGGCATGTTTTACTACACACACAGAGGAGGTGGAACACCCATTCTCATGATTCAACAGAACACATAGGCCATTGCACTCAAGTCACACACACTCCTAGTTCAGCTTGTGTAAGTACATGCCCCCGGAAGATCCAACCTACAGTGTGCACAGTCCATCCTCAACTAGGAAGATGCACTTTTCATCACAGCCATGTGCCTAAGCTATATGGGAGACTGTCAGTCTGATATGCAGACTCAGTTCATGTCAAGTCCCCGACCAAGTCTTACTTTGACCAGTGTATTCTAAGTAACTCATCCCATTCCCCATTGCGGCCCAACTGGAATGTCCTACAGCCCCTCAATCTCAGAGATGGCTAGGTGTTGCTTAACAGAAACATAAGTCCAATTTGATATCACACTAACACGACAATGGCAATGAACGGCCAGCGCATCACATCATGATTTCTCTTGAACACACAGTAGTCCATTTTGCGTCATTGCCAAATAAATATATCAAATAGCACTCAGGCAACACTCACTGTAGGTATCGGGGTCGTCGAAGTGTGCCACCTCTCCCACGGTGTAAGGCTCTGGTCCACCTGTAAAGCATGACAGGAAGAATGTACTCAGACTGGGTGGACTGACAAAATAATTCTGTTACAATGACACTGTGAGAATATGACATGGTAATGATACACTTTCACACATGCTCATACTGCATGGATGAGTTTGTATTCAACATTAACATTGGATGATTCTCCTGCTACAGTTACACACCCTACTACACACATGCAGTGGCCAGGACAGTCAGGTGTCGTCCAAGTTTACTCACAATAATTATGCCCCGCCAATATTGTTATCCAAACATCTCAGCATGTGCATTCCAGAGAGACATCCAGACACTTGTTCCATGAGGACTGCATGACCACTCACAGTCAAACAGCCTATGTGGACATGTTCAACACACAGCAACCACACACACATGTGACATATCTGTGGAAAACATATCTGACTTCATGTGACGTGTATAAAACACACATGTATATCATCATCATGGGATTCAAATCAGATTTCGAGCGATGGGGTCTACATATGTAGGTATGTTGTTTCGACATGACTTACTCATTGCCCATTATGACATGTAGAGTACAAATAGAGCCATTAACGTGTTGCTTGTCTGACACAAATGCTACACTACATTACATACAGCTACAGCCATCTGGTATGTGTAGAACAACTGAGCCATCTGACTGCTAGCATAGGTCTTCATACACATTGTGCAACACGTACACATTAGGGCACATATGTAAACATTAGTAAGGCAGCATTTGCATCATTGCATCACGCAGAGATGGGCCACACCTGCCAAATACAGATATATGTATTAAGTTTCTGCTGTTTGAGGGAGAAAAAGTGTAGCCAATTTGGGGATATCAATATATATTGACAAGGGCCTAGGTTTCCCTAGCATTACACATAGGCAGCTCCTTATCTAGCAGATTGGGTAACATTCATCACATGTTCACACACAGATTACTATCATGTCCATGTAATTGATTGCTACTCACCAACAGGGCCACCAATCCTGACTCCCAGGTGGTCCAGCAGGTCCTGTTCCCTCGTGATCAGATCGGCCCAGCGGTGTTTCAACTGATGGACATTCCGCATGGTCCCATGGACCCGGACCATGTGATGGCGCACCTTCTCCCAGCGAATTTTCCGGGCCTCCGTGTGATACCCCTGTATCACACGGCCCCCAGCCTCCAGCATCAGCGGGAGGAAATGGCACACTAGCCAGATAAATCCCCCCAATTCATCTTCGCCCATCCTGGACAGGCGAGGCCTCCCTGACATTATGACTGATGACTAACAGAAAAAATAAAGTAGGAAATGGGGAAAGGTAGAGGTGTGAAGTTAAGAAAAGGAGAAAATAGCCCAACTAACCCCAATAACTACCCTAGCCACAACAGACTCCCACAGACAATACAAACAAATACAGGAATGGACAAAACTAGACTTAACAGACTGAGACAATGATACACAACAATATTAGACTGAACAAAGTACAAAAGACAAGCTACACAGGACAACAAAGCAGTAATTCACAGGACAACACTCTTCACTGAACCACACAGTCTAGAAAAATCTGAGACTGAAAAGTGAAAGTGAAAGTCAACTTCCAATACAGATTTGGCAAACAGGATATCCTATTACATCACTTCCTGCATAAAATGGCCGCCGTTTTTTAATCGCGGTTTGCGTCGTATTTTCACGCATACATAATTTCGCGTCATTTTTTATGACGCATAATATTGCACATGCTGCTGAGTGTAAAAATATGATATGAATATTACTATTTATTTACTGTACGAGATGTCCAAAAATATGTGCATGTTGCGTCATTTTTTCCGACGCATACATGATGGGCGTCATATTTTATCCACCTACAGGAGTGCTAATGCTGCTGAGTGAAAAAATATGATATGAATATTAATATTCATTTACTGTACGAGATGTCCAAAAATATGTGCATGTTGCGTCATTTTTTCCGACGCATACATGATGGGCGTCATATTTTATCCACCTACAGGAGTGCTAATGCTGCTGAGTGAAAAAATATGATATGAATATTGTGAGAAGGTAGCCTCTTTCTAGCCTTGTTACCCCCACTTTTGGCCTGTTTGTGAGTGTATGTCAGGGTGTTTGTCACTGTTTTCACTGTCTCACTGGGATCCTGATAGCCAGGCCTCAGTGCTTATAGTGAAAACACCATGTTTTCAGTATGGTTGTTATGTGTCACTGGGATCCTGCTAGTCAGGACCCCAGTGCTCATAGGTTTGTGGCCTATATGTATGTGTCACTGGGACCCTGTCACACAGGGCCCCAGTGCTCATAGGTGTGCATGTATATGTTCCCTGTGTGGTGCCTAACTGTCTCACTGAGGCTCTGCTAACCAGAACCTCAGTGGTTATGCTCTCTCATTACTTTTAAATTGTCACTAACAGGCTAGTGACCATTTTTACCAATTTACATTGGCTTACTGGAACACCCTTATAATTCCCTAGTATATGGTACTGAGGTACCCAGGGTATTGGGGTTCCAGGAGATCCCTATGGGCTGCAGCATTTCTTTTGCCACCCATAGGGAGCTCTGACAATTCTTACACAGGCCTGCCACTGCAGCCTGAGTGAAATAACGTCCACGTTATTTCACAGCCATTTTACACTGCACTTAAGTAACTTATAAGTCACCTATATGTCTAACCTTTACCTGGTAAAGGTTAGGTGCCAAGTTACTTAGTGTGAGGGCACCCTGGCACTAGCCAAGGTGCCCCCACATTGTTCAGAGCCAATTCACTGAACTTTGTGAGTGCGGGGACACCATTACACGCGTGCACTACATATAGGTCACTACCTATATGTAGTTTCACCATGGTAACTCCGAATATGGCCATGTAACATGTCTATGATCATGGAATTGCCCCCTCTATACCATCCTGGCATAGTTGGCACAATCCCATGATCCCTGTGGTCTGTAGCACAGACCCTGGTACTGCCAAACTGCCCTTCCTGGGGTTTCACTGCAGCTGCTGCTGCTGCCAACCCCTCAGACAGGCAGCTGCCCTCCTGGGGTCCAGCCAGGCCTGGCCCAGGATGGCAGAACAAAGAACTTCCTCTGAGAGAGGGTGTGATACCCTCTCCCTTTGGAAAATGGTGTGAAGGCAGGGGAGGAGTAGCCTCCCCCAGCCTCTGGAAATGCTTTGTTGGGCACAGATGTCCCCAATTCTGCATAAGCCAGTCTACACCGGTTCAGGGACCCCTTAGCCCCTGCTCTGGCGCGAAACTGGACAAATGAAAGGGGAGTGACCACTCCCCTGACCTGCACCTCCCCTGGGAGGTGTCCAGAGCTCCTCCAGTGTGCTCCAGACCTCTGCCATCTTGGAAACAGAGGTGCTGCTGGCACACTGGACTGCTCTGAGTGGCCAGTGCCACCAGGTGACGTCAGAGACTCCTTGTGATAGGCTCCTTCAGGTGTTAGTAGCCTTTCCTCTCTCCTAGGTAGCCAAACCCTCTTTTCTGGCTATTTAGGGTCTCTGTCTCTGGGGAAACTTTAGATAACGAATGCATGAGCTCAGCCGAGTTCCTCTGCATCTCCCTCTTCACCTTCTGATAAGGAATCGACCGCTGACCGCGCTGGAAGCCTGCAAACCTGCAACATAGTAGCAAAGACGACTACTGCAACTCTGTAACGCTGATCCTGCCGCCTTCTCGACTGTTTTCCTGCTTGTGCATGCTGTGGGGGTAGTCTGCCTCCTCTCTGCACCAGAAGCTCCGAAGAAATCTCCCGTGGGTCGACGGAATCTTCCCCCTGCAACCGCAGGCACCAAAAAGCTGCATCTCCGGTCCCTTGGGTCTCCTCTCAGCACGACGAGCGAGGTCCCTCGAATCCAGCGACACCGTCCAAGTGACCCCCACAGTCCAGTGACTCTTCAGCCCAAGTTTGGTGGAGGTAAGTCCTTGCCTCACCTCGCTGGGCTGCATTGCTGGGAACCGCGACTTTGCAAGCTTCTCCGGCCCCTGTGCACTTCCGGCGGAAATCCTGTGTGCACAGCCAAGCCTGGGTCCACGGCACTCTAACCTGCATTGCACGACTTTCTAAGTTGGTCTCCGGCGACGTGGGACTCCTTTGTGCAACTTGGGCGAGCAACGTTTCACGCATCCTCGTAGTGCCTGTTTCTGGCACTTCTCCGGGTGCTACCTGCTTCAGTGAGGGCTCTTTGTCTTGCTCGACGTCCCCTCTCTCTGCAGGTCCAATTTGCGACCTCCTGGTCCCTCCTGGGCCCCAGCAGCGTCCAAAAACACCAAACGCACGATTTGCGTGTAGCAAGGCTTGTTGGCGTCCATCCGGCGGGAAAACACTTCTGCACGACTCTCCAAGGCGTGGGGGATCCATCCTCCAAAGGGGAAGTCTCTAGCCCTTGTCGTTCCTGCAGTATTCACAGTTCTTCAGCCTAGTAAGAGCTTCTTTGCACCAACCGCTGGCATTTCTTGGGCATCTGCCCATCTCCGAGCTGCTTGTGACTTTTGGACTTGGTCCCCTTGCTCCACAGGTACCTTCAGACAGGAATCCATCGTTGTTGCATTGCTGATTTGTGTTTTCCTTGCATTCTCCCTCTAACACGACTATTTTGTCCTTAGGGGAACTTTGGTGCACTTTGCACTCACTTTTCAGGGTCTTGGGGAGGGTTATTTTTCTAACTCTCACTATTTTCTAATAGTCCCAGCGACCCTCTACAAGGTCACATAGGTTTGGGGTCCATTCGTGGTTCGCATTCCACTTCTGGAGTATATGGTTTGTGTTGCCCCTATTCCTATGTTTCCCCATTGCATCCTATTGTAACTATACATTGTTTGCACTGTTTTCTAAGACGATACTGCATATTTTTGCTATTGTGTATATATATCTTGTGTATATTTCCTATCCTCTCACTGAGGGTACACTCTAAGATACTTTGGCATATTGTCATAAAAATAAAGTACCTTTATTTTTAGTATAACTGTGTATGGTGTTTTCTTATGATATTGTGCATATGACACTAAGTGGTACTGTAGTAGCTTCACACGTCTCCTAGTTCAGCCTAAGCTGCTCTGCTAAGCTACCATTATCTATCAGCCTAAGCTGCTAGACACCCTATACACTAATAAGGGATAACTGGGCCTGGTGCAAGGTGCAAGTACCCCTTGGTACTCACTACAAGCCAGTCCAGCCTCCTACAAATATTAATATTCATTTACTGTACGAGATGTACGAAAATATGTGCATGTTGCGTCATTTTTCCCGACGCATACATGATGGGCGTCATATTTTTGAAACGTACAGGAATGCACATGCTGCTGAGTCAAATCTGAAATATGATGTAACTTATATTTTGCTGTCTAAATCTGTGAAATTTTTGTATACATTCAGATTTGACTCTGCATTCTGTGCACTCATGTACGTGACCAAAATATGACACCCATGCTGTATGCGTAGAATTATGATCAAATCTTTTTGTTACGTCTTCATGTTTTTAACTTGGGGAAGGTGATTTGTCAGGGTCAAACGGGGCAATGTGATACACATTTGTGTTTGGATATGCCACATGTCCATTGTTGTATGTATGGCAGGCATTCACACAGTAATGGTGTGGATACGTTACATAATGTCTTTTCCATATTTGTCAACATATTTGTGGCAATTGCTGATGGCTGTTTGGAAATGATGGATGGGATACCATGATGTATTCTTTCTCCAAATTTGGTCCACACTTATGATGGTGATGCTTTTATCTGGAGTCCTAACAGGGAGTGCAATGGTCACTTACAGTTATTATGGGGCTAACCATGTCCTAGCCTCATTTTGTGTTTGTGCTTTGTGTTCTACTCTTGACATGTAGGCCACACATGTACCTTATGCATGTGTTTGGCTCACAAGTACAGGATTTGTGTATGTTTGTGGGACCGTAGAAGTGGACTTAGGCCCCCAGCACCCTAGGATTTGACCATCCTGATTAGTTACAGTATCCATGGCTTGGCTTAATATTTTATGGGAAACCTGCAGCAGCAGGCTAATGTAAGGCCATATGGTATGTATGACTGTTGAGCATTCATTCATCTCATTAGCCCATTAGAAGTTTGCAGTAATGATGATTTTGAGCTGACATGCCTACCATTTCCCAATGACTATGTTTGGAAGACTCTGAGCGTTCCTGATGTTCTGGGGAATATTCTTTAGTGGGTGTCTGTGTCCCTTTCTGCATTAACTGGTTAAGTGGCATGTCACATTCTTCCTGCTAGGTTCAAACTGGGACCCGACTGTGATGGTCTACTTTCAATAATTTGGTGGATTGTATGACATATGTGTACATGTGTGTTGGTATGTGGATCCACTATCACCTGTCTGGGTGTATGTTGTCACTGTGACATCCAGGTCTCCTCCTGAGTTAGTGGCAGCTAATGTTGTCCCAATTGTGTTTTGCTCATATCACCCACTGGAGAGAAGCCATTGATGACATGGTGACGTACACATGGATGGTCCCACCCTGTCTCTGACCACATGTGATGTGACTTTCACATGATCTACTTTTTTTGTCTGGGTGCAAGACTGTCTCAGGTGTTTTGATGTAGCATGTGGATTTGCCACATTTGTACTCATGTGGGCCTCTGTGTATGGCAATGTATCATGTCACATCCTACCCTCTGTGCATACAATTGAAATGTTCTTTTTTGTTGTGATGATTGTTATGGCATTGTTGGTCAAGGAGACCACATTCTTCGTCAGCATTTTATAAGTAAAGGTGCTCAGTAATGCATGGACCAAAGCATGATGTGGTGTTTGATATCTGTGTTTATTTACAATAGTGTAATACAGGTGATTATTATACATTAAGCAAAAAAATTATTTACAAGCTGCTGGCGCCTACGCTGTCCTGCTGCCGTGTTGGGTTGTCCCCCCTCCTGTTGCGGCCCAGCATCCTCCTCTTCGTCATCCTCAGGCATGCCTGGGTCCAGTTCAAGGAGGGGAATGTTCCTCTGGACACATATATTGTGCAATATGGCACAAGTGAGGATGATTTTGCACACCATCTCTGGGGAATAGAGTAGGCTCCCGCCAGTGATGTCAAGGCAGCGGAACCTAGACTTTAGGATCCCAAAGGTCCTCTCCACAATGCTGCGGGTCCTCTTGTGGGCGTCATTGTATGCCCGCTCTGCAGCAGTGATTGGGTTCCCGAATGGTGTCATCACCCAAGGCTGGATGCCATACCCCTGATCAGCTGAAAGAGAAAGAGAATGGATTGAATTAGATGTAGGAGGCAGTGTTGTACGGATCTTTGATGGCTGTAGTTGTCTTGTGTTGTCTGTGACTCTTTTGTGTACTAATGTTCCAACCTATGGTTGTTATTGAAAACTTTGCTTTGATATATTTTCCCTTGGCTGAGCAAGTGTTTGTTGGCTAACCGTTTGTCAGAAGGACTGTTTTTGTTGTTGCAGTAGAGTGTTCCCTCCCTAGCATTGTGACTAGTGATACAGTTGTCTGTGTGTCCTCACTGGGGGTGTGATGTTAGTTCCATGCCGAGTTAAAACGTGAAAGTGTATTTGACACCTTCATGTGTATGAGCCCAGGCCATCCCATACCTTTTGACTTATGCATTGTATTAGTGTACAGGTTATTTTGAGACTTCCAATCTGTAAAGTGACATTTGGCCAACCACACTCATTGATGTCTTCACATTAGGCTGTGGATTAAATTCCAATGTGTGACAGGTTAAATGTTGACTTCTGACACATGGCTAGTGATGTGAGTACCTCAGTGTGTTCCTGGCTAGGTGTTGCTATTGTGGTGTATGTGTTGTTTGTCCTAGAGGGTTTGTGTGCGGTGTGTGTATGGGTTTGTTTTTTGTCCTTACCAACAAGTAGTCCATTGCCATAGCGTCCATCCTGGAAGTGTTGGTTGATGGTGGAGTGACGGAAGATGAATGCGTCATGTACACTCCCAGGATATTTGGCCACGATGTTGGTGATCAGTCCTTGGTGATCGACTATGGCCTGCACGTTGATTGAATGTGTGTGCTTCCTGTTGCGGTAGAGGTGTTCTGAATCAGCAGGTGGCACAAGGCGTACGTGTGTGCAGTCGATTGCACCAAGGACGTGCGGGAAGCCACTGATGGCGTAGAACCCCTGTTTAATTTCCTGCTGCTTCTGCAGTGTGTTAGGGAAGCAGATATGGCGGGGTGTCAGGCGAATGATGGCATCCAGGACTTTAGGCAGGAATGCAGAGAATGATGGTTGGGATATTCCACCAACCAGGGCACCAGTTGTCTGAAAGGAGCCACTTGCCAGCAGGTGTAGTACGGCAAGCAGCTTTGTTTCAGTTGGGATAGTGCGGGGTGTCACTAAAGTGGGGGCCAACTGTTGTTCGATATTTGCCAGCAGCTGCTGAATGGCCTGCCAGTTCAACCGGTACCTCTGGATGATGTCCCGTTCCCTGAGGCCATGCAGGGTTGTTCTTGGGCGGAATATCCTGTCCTGCCTTCTGCGCTGTCTTTGGGGTCCCTGCTGTTGTTGTTGTAGCTGCTGTTGTTGCTGCAGGGCTCTGCGTCTACGTGCACGTTGAAGAAACAGCACCTCCATAGCTCCCTGTTGCTGCTCTGCTGCTCTGTTGTTTGTTCTGTGTGTTCTGCTTAAGTACAGGTGTGTTTGCCCCATTTTAACGCCTGCCCTGACCCAGGCGTTAAAATTTAACGCTATTCGTGCTTTGCGTCATTTTTTTGCGCCGCCTACGGCCCGGGAGACATTTTTGCCCGGAAGCATAAATACGACGCACCGCTGTATGCGTGGGTTTTTGGACGGGAACGCCTACCCTGCATGTCATTAACGCAGGGCGGGGTGCCGCTTCCAAAAACTCACGCACATAGCGCCATTCCCCTTGTGCGCCGCATCGGGCGTCAGGGTATAAATATGGGGCATCGTTTGCGCTGAATGTGCGTCAAAATTTTTGACGCACATTCGGCGCAACCGGAGTATAAATATGGCCCTAAGTTTGATGATGAGCTTTCTTTTCTGCCTTAGGTTAATGCAGTGGTAGGGACTTGTCTTGGTCTTATGAGTGCGCTAAGAAAGTTTCTGCACTTTCACCCTCAGCAAAGAAACAGGGCCTTAATAACATCTGGGCTTGACTACAGTAATGCACTGTATCTGGGCCTGCCTAACTGCTTGATTACTAAGTTGCAGGTGGTCCAAAACTCTCGGCTTGCCTTTGAGAACACACATTTCGCCATATCTAAGCGTGCTGAATTAGCTTCCAATAAGGAAGAGGATCCTTTTTAAGACTCTTCTGCTAGTACATAGGGCTCTCCATCAGTGTGGCACGGAGTACCTTAGAGCAAGGATCTGTTTTCATGTCACATCCAGTCACCTGTGTTCAGCCAAACTTTTTTGGGCCAAAATTCCAAGGATCCAGCAGTCTAGGATGGGAGGCAGGTCCTTCTCTTTCTTAGGACCTTTAGCATAAAACAAACTCCCTTTGGAGTTACAGAACATTTCAGCCTCCTCCCAGTCGCGGAACAAAATTGAAAGCTTGGCTTTTTAATCAAGATTAATAGTGAGGTCCCTTAGACAGCCTACAACTGTGGCGCAAAGCACCAGGACGCTCTCTGGAGTAACAGAGCACTATATAAATGCCCGTTACATTACATTACAAATGGACAATGTCTCAGTGGAGGTCTTGATAGTGAAAGCAGTTGAATCCCAGTGGCAGACCCATTTCTGTGAACTTTTGGGAGTGTAATAAATATTCTGAAAACATTCGTAATGATGGGTTTTTAATTGGAATATATGTAAATATTTACTAATGTTGAACATACTGGAAAAGACACCTACTCTGGTGATGACCACTGGTGGAGAGATCATCTCAGTGGTCAAGTGATTGCCAGCTGTTGCAGAGTATCAGTTTGATCGTTCAGCAGGAGCTGAGAAACGCAGCCAATGATGCCCATACGAGGAGCGAATGAGAGAAAGTCTAATAGGGGTATGTGAGGAAGTGAAATGGCTGGTTTCCTAATATTTTGTGAAAATAAATCTTGCGTTTCTAAATATTTGAAAAACCCAGAGCTGAGCTATACATTGCAATTGTGTACACGGCCATTGTGTAACAAAGATGTCACGAGAGAAGCTAGGTAAACATAGATTGTGCTATAGGGGTCTGTAATGTATCAGTTAGGTATCGTATACGTTTTAGAAATGCGCCCGTAAACAGAGAGTGTTTAAGCCTCATCTTTTTAAAGAAGTAAGCGTCGTAAACCCCGCCAGTGGTTGATGGGCCTGAATAGAAGCCAAGGTGGGGCCAACGGGTCTTGTTTAACCCGATCACTTGCAACAGTCTTGCAGTTGAGTCATTGCATTTGAACCAGGACTATGTTGTTCCATTTTTACTATCGTTTTGTATTAAGAGTGGCAGTGCTCGAAACAAAGTAAGAATTTAGTTAAAATTTTATTTTTTTACGACATTACATCTGCTCTGAATGAATCACTAAGGGCAATCTAATCCATTTAGCTAGGCTGGTTAGCATTGCTTGTCTCAGTCTCAGTGCCTCATAGCTGAGATTAAATACCACTTAATGCTACATTGGTATTTGCACCCCCAAATTAAGTGGCCGGCTCGAATCTGCTGAGCTACTGGTTGTAAGGGGTGGGTGTAGATCAATATAGAAATGTCATCCGTATAAGCTGCAGTTTTACAAGGTGTATCATATATTAGGAATATCTGTTGAATATAGTGACTGAAGCTAAGTATGATTCAAAGTATAATGCAAATAACTTGGGTGAATGAAGGTAACCTTGACCTATGCCTTTTTGTATTAAAAAACTTTACAATTTTGTTCCCATAATAATTAATCTGCCAGTTAGTCCTTTGAAAAGGACATTAAGGGCCTAATTACGAGTTTGGCAGTCTCAGTACCACCATGTTGGCAGTAGCAGTCATACCATCAACAGGCTGGCGAAGAAGACAGCCAAAGTACGACTATGGCGGTATTCCCAATAGAATACAGCCAAGGCACTGCCGGAACCGGCACTGCGGTCAGACCGCAATGGATGACAGAAGGCACCTACACGCCGGCAGACACCCTGTTACAGCCGGACAGATTACGAGGTTGCATACCGCCAAGGTTTTTGCTGTGGTCGCACCACCATGGAAATACAGGCAGAAACTAACAGCATAAAAGGAGACACTCACCTTCAGGAAACCATACTCGACCGAAGCCACCATGGAACCAGAACTACACGTCATCCTGCTGCTCCTGCTTGCACAAAGACAACGGAATTTTCGCCACCGCCCACAACAGCAACCGTAAGTACACACACTTACCTGTTGTATAATGTCAATGTCTGTACACTCACACAATATACCATCGGGAAGGGGGTGCGAGGGAGACAACCACACGCTACTACACATAAACACACCTGCATATACGCAGTACACACACTACGGCCAACACAAACACACACATCAAACACACACACTTATGCACAGAAACACAGCACAGGCCCAGTTACACACAACACCACAACACGTCACAACACCACCACAACCATACCATCATCAATGCATTGGCAAGCCCTCACTATAGACACAACTCAGGGACACATCACACATACAACACAACCTTCAACCAACAGACAACGAATACACACAACCATACAACCATATAATGCACCAGTTGACTTACACATCACACACAGCACACCACATCTCACATACCATGCACTAAACATGTACCCGTACACTGTCACACATGTCAAAACAAACACCACTCAATAGCATCACAACAAAATGTTCTGAACAGACACATGCCCATCACACAACACACACACTATCTCTGGGGGACAAATGCACTGCACACAACCTCACATACTGCCCAAACAATACAGGTAGTACAAGTACCACACACACAAATACTGACACACAAACAATGACAGCCAGGAACAACTCCATAATAGGATATTAAATGCATAACAAAGATGTAACCAGTAAACCAACAACAGGTTGGCATAAATTATTGTTATAAAGTAAAGTTTTGAAAAACAAAGGCAATAGGCCAGTTCATTTAGAACAGTAAGGATGCACACATTGCACATATTTGTACCCCAAACTTGACTCCTGACTATATGGTAACCTCCACAGGTAGGGTCATTAGGAGGGCAGGCAGGCACCTCAGTGATTACTGGAGGGGGGATCAGAGTGGAGGTTTGGGCTTCATTTTGAGAGGAGGACCTTTGGGATGTGGCTTGGGGAGGGTTTAGGTTTAGGCTTAGGGGAGGGTTGGCTTCTTTTGGGAACAGAAGACTTCTTTGCAAGGGGAGTGGCATGGTTACTTGCAGTGGGCAGGGGAGGCCTTAGGAGGTGGAAGGGACAGACTTGGGGTGGGAAGCAACACATTTAGGGGTCTCACGGGGTAGAGGAGGAGGGAAAAGTGCAAACTCGGAAAGGAAGGCTTTCTTAGACACACAGAGACGGTCATAACAAAAGGGTTTGGGTGTGGACAGAGAGGGAGTGGTTGTAAGAGGTGTCGGTGTGGATGTCCTGGGTACATGTTTGTGAGAGGTATGCTTGTGGGTGCTGGGTGTCTGTTGTGTGGGTGAGTGTGGGCATTAATGTGTCTTTGGATGACAGGGTTGGAGGTGCCTGGGGATGCCGTGGTGGGTGGGTGACTGTCTGTTGGGCTGTTGACTGCAGGGATGGTGGATGTGCTGCATGTAGGAGTGTCAGTGGTTGTGGTGCCTCTGGGTGTGGTGACTGGGGTGGATGTCTGAGGTTCTGCTGTGGTGCTGTGTGTGGGTAGGATTGGTGTAGTGGTTGGATCTGTGAATGTTGGTGTGGTGCCTACAGGTGTGTCATGTGTGCTGTGTGTGATGCTGGGGGTGGAGGGGTGTCAGGTCAGGTTGTGACTGTTGCTGTGTGTGCATTTGAATGTTGCTTGCGGGCATGCCAGTGGGGTGTCTTGTCTTTTGAGCTACCCTTGGAAGTTGAGGTGGATGCATGCCTGTCTGTATGTGTGCTTTGGCTGGGAAGAGGAGTTTGAGATTGGGAAGAGGAAAGTGGAGAGGGGACGGTAGACAAAAGGTGACTGTCTGCTGTCAGTGTTTAGGCCAGAGCCTGAAAGGATCTCTATAGGCCAGCCAGTGCACCGTGAATATCCTCCAGGAATGCATTACTCTGTTGGATTTGAGTTGCCAGTCCAGTCCTTTGATGACATCCACAATGGTTGACTGACCCACAAAGATGGACCTCAGGAGGTCGATAGCCTCCTCACTGAGGGTAGCAGGGTTAACAGGGGCTGTGGCAGAGGTGGCTCTGGCAAAGGAGATGCCCACCCTCTTGGGTGAGCAGGCATGGCCAATTGGGTGGGGATCCACCGCCAGGGAGTGTCCACTGGAGGAGGATTCTGATGATGGTGAACTGGATCCTGTCACCCCCATTGGCACTCCCCTCGCCCTCCAGGTCACTGGGTCTCTCGAAGTCGGTAGTATCATGATTTGAGGTCCTGTGGCCAGCAGCTTCCCCACTCGGCGGTGCCCCATCTCCTTAGCCTGCCAATGCTGGTGCTGGAAAACAGAAAGAGATGTAGGATCATCATATTCTTTACATACACTAACATCACACTGTATACCTAAATCACATTACAACCACTTGTACTACACCTCCAGGTAGAACCAGGTTAGTGCCAACATCATGTCACAACTAGATCCTACCTACACCCCTACATTACAACAATGTCAAACACCAGCTAAGCCACCTATCACACACCTACTATACCATTATATCAGTGGAACAATCACAAATACCATTGCATGACAACCTGACTTCCCAACATGAATCTGAGTCCCTATTCACAGCAGCATCGTCAACCAACAACCAAGCAATGTGAAATAGTGCTAACATTCAGTTCAATATATCAGAGACACAAAATCCACATATACCTATATTTGTAGCTGATGTCATGTACCAGGAAAGGAACCACATCATGTGCCAAACACAATACAGCATGTTGCATACAAGCCAAAACTATTTCATGTCACAGAGTCCACAACACTCACTATTGACAGTTGCAAACATTCAACAACAGTACATGCATTTTGCAATAATCTGAGTATGGTAGAGTCCAAACACGTCAGCAACTCATGGCCTAATAGTTACGTAGGAAAGGATGATACGTACTTTGTGGAGCTACTCATCTAAGTCATTCTCCACCTGTAAACAAAGTCATGTTCCCCAGGGGGGAACTTAACCTACAGGATTCACCCACAGAGAAGGCCAGGTACTATACCATCACCTTAAATAAAATGTCCACCTGTCATGTGTATGAAGGCCACACACAGTACAACTAATCATGATGATTGGCAACATCAATAGCCCATTATTCAACTGGCAACATCACTATCCACACATCAGACATGTGCAATCTTACATCGGTACATGACCATCACAATGCAACAACACACTTCTGAGCTTAACAGGCTAGAGACATACATCTTGAGCCAAGCCAAATGAGTGACTACACATACCATTCCAACAACATGTGAAAGTGAAATACCACATCTGCAACACATTTCAGCCAGTACAAACTATAGGATTCCATACTTAACACTATCAAAACATATCCAAAACAGCAAAAGTAAGTATGCTCAAGTTGCATCACAATGTTGATATATGTCTGAACCTATCAATTTACACATGATGCTGTCAAAAAACAGTTTAGATTGTACCAATTAGAAATATTTTGTGGCCTATTTAGCATGCCTACAACACATTGGAAGAGGAAACTGCTGCGTAGCCATTTACCACCCAAAAAACATACCTGGAGCTAATATTCTGAGCTCTCATATCAATTAAATGGGTTGCACTTGGAGTCCAGCCATACCACCATGGTTTAGTACATACAGGATGTCCATTCTGAGGAAACATGACACATGCCAATGTTTAGGCCACACTTACCAATGGGGACCCCTCCTAACTGATCAGAGTAAGGGCAGCAAGAATGGCATGTTTAATCTCCGATTGAGATCACAGCCTACATTGACAATCATTGGAAACCTCAGGAATACTAGGCATGTACTCAACTTGTCAGACTCAATGTCACACATAGAGATGGATAAATGGGCATTTGAATGGACAGAGGGCAAAGACCAGGGCAACGTACCATCAGGATATTGGGAGTATGGATCTGTAGGTGGCAAGGAACAACCAGCAGGGTACCAAGAGCAGTATAGTGGTACACATATGACACAGTCACATGTGCATCATCATATGCTACTGTACTGAAGGGATGACATAGGTGAATAATTTGTCCCTATACACAATACAGTGTACACCTATGTACCGATGTTGAGGACTCTACATCTAGGTTTTCCTAGGAGACATTTTACCTTTAGCACTTACCACATTGTAACTGCTTAGAGACTTTCACATCATGCACTGACCTTGCAGAGGAATGTGTATGAGTTTAGTCTGTACTCACCCCTTTGTTACTGCTGTGCTGCCCTCAAATGCCCATCCAACTCAGGGTAGGCCACGGCCAATATGTGGGCTATTAGGGGAGGTCAAGGTCTGACAGCACCCCTTCATCCTTCAGAGGAAATCCCCAGCTGGGCCTCAGCGGTCTTACAGGGCCAGGGTCTCAGGTCCTCCCGCCACATTCAACAGTGGGTGCTCCACCGGCTGTGGACCCCCATGGTCTGCACTTTCTTGACGATGGCACACCAAATCCCCTTTTTCTGATGGGCTTTGACCTGCATGGATGACACAGGCAAGAGTAGAAAGTGATGTAGACATGTTCCATCCCAAAACAAGTTGGCTGAACAATCAAGTTAGTGCAAGTTGCCAAACCTACCATTCCTCACACTTCAAACTCTTTTGCAAGTCACCTTCTGCAGTCAGGCCATGTGTGAAGTGGATTCAGGCATACAACATGCATACCCAGTACCAGGTTCTCACTACAAACATAGGATCAGACCACACGTATCTCCTTAAATGGTACCTCTCTACAACTATTTCTCACATCAATATAGATGTAAATGCTGTAATGTACATATGTGGCTCAGGGTACATACATCACCCAGAACCTACTGTGTGTCAGGGCTAATAGTATGTCTATGCGCATAACCATCTACCCACACATGATAACTCAATCCTTCTTTCATGCACATTTCATCAACCTCATCATACACTCAACCTTTCACCCATTGGTATTGCATTGGACTCACCTGCTCCTCTGGGGCACCATAGACCTGTCCATACAGGGGTAGTGCCTCCTCCACCAGCTTGTCCAGAGCTTCTGGAGTAAAGGAAGGGGCCCTATCACCTGCAGGATATGGCATGATTGCTCCTAGAGGAGGTACACAGCAGCTCAGGTCGTGGAGGTCTTGCTGGCAGTAGTGTCAGGAGTCAAGTGACTGATTGTGCAGAAGATTGCCGTCATGTCCGCAACGTACAGGACCGTCACCGCCAGCAGACGTTGCCATTGGCCCAAGTCCGCCAAAGGCAGCTATGTGTTCCAATGGAAATGTCTACCGCGGTTGTAACTGCGTACCACCCTGACGACATCCGCTTGCGGAATCAGGTCACTTTCCGTTGTCCAGTACAGTAGGTCAGGCTGCTGCCATTTTAGAACTCATATATGTATGATGTAGTAATGAAAGTTGCATCATTTACTGAAACCGCATATCTATGATAATGTGTGAAGTGCAGACTTATTGTTTACAAGTGTTGATGTGCATGTCATTAGTAGAGGGAGTGAAAAGAGGTATTGTGGCTTATGTACATTAAACAGTGTTGTCACCATACTGAGGACAATCTGAAGAAAGTCTAGGTGCAAATAGCAAGTGTTACATGTCTACAGCGTTCATGCAAGTATCACTGTCAGTGACATGTATCTACATGTAGAGTACAATAAAGAAAATTCTAGCTTACGCGTCAAGAATTTTCAATTCTATTAAGGACAAGGAGGCGAATATTATGATATCTCTTTCTTTACTGCTCCAAAATAGCAGCCAATCAAAAAACAAGTAAAAAATATACATCCCATGATGCCTCATATAATATCACGTTGTCCAATCACTAATCATGACCTTTGTCCATAAGACTCTTGACCCTCAACGTCACTTCCTCTTTCTTTGGTCAAAACAGATAGTTCAAATTGAATCAAAACTTCTTACATCAATCCCGAAAAACAGGAGTCAGGAACATCCACTCCCACCGGATAACAAGAACTTGAAGAGTCCAACACGAAGGGAAACAGTCCCAGGAAGCAGCTATGCACGAAACCTTTCATGAAACCATGAGAATTCAGGAATTCTTCTGATCAGAACCAATAAATAATAAAACAGGTAGGTAATATCCCAAATGGATTGAATATGTTTCAATAAAATTGACATCTCTATAAATAACCTTAAACTGGGTGGGTAAAAAATAACAATAAATCATTCATTTCAACATTAATTGTTTACTCAATATCATATTGCACTTAAGGGTGGGATAATCCTCGCCTCCGTGTCCTTAATAGAATTGGAAATTCTTGACGCGTAAACTAGAATTGTTTTTATTCTATGTCAGGACCGGAGGCTCCGATTATGCTAGTTTAAAGCTGTCCCATAACTACAGAGGCTACATCCAAGACAGGTTTGTGATAGAATTTACGAAAAGTATTTTCTGAAGACCAGTCAGCCGCCTTCATAATGTCCTCTAAACGGGAACCCAGAGCATATGATTTAGAGGCCATAGCTCCTCTAGCAGAATGAGCTCCAAAAAGGGTGGTATTTATACCCGCTTCATTCATTAACCATCTCGTCCATCTAGCTATAGTAGCTGAAGTAACTGGTTTAAAAGGTTTCTGCAAAGAAATCAACAATTGCCCTTTCATATCTTGCCTACATTCTTCTGTAACAACTTCATACTCCTTTAAACATTGAACTACACACAGTTTAGAATTGTCAGGATACATTGGATAAGATACTGACCTGTAATTCGTTTTAGTCCTTCTTGTCAATTGAAAAGGTAACCCTATCCGGGGAATGAACCCTACCAGCTAAGTCTAGAGCTCTGACATCCGACACTCTTTTACAAGAAATAAGACATAACAACATGGTCAATTTTGCAGAAAGCTGCTTGCGCGACAAATATCTGTTGGCAGGCCAAGAATCCAAGAGTTTTAAAATAACATTAACTTCCCATAACACTGAATATCTAGCTTGAGGAGGTTTAGAGAGTCGAATACCTCTCAGAAGTTTACAGATTGGAGGATGCTCCCCGACGGGTTTACCATCCAAATGGGAATGTCCTGCCAAAATGGCTGATCTAAAATTGTTGACTGTCCGGTATGCTAAACCTGAACTTGCTAGTTCTGCTAGGAAATTAACAATTAACTCAATATGTGCTTCCACTGGATTGGCACCTCTTCCATCACACCAACTATTCCATCTGCGCCAAGCTGAGGCGTATCTTTTATGTGTACTACCGGCCCAGGCCTGTTTAATGTAGTCCGCAGCTTGTTGCAAAATGTCTGGGGAACTTCATCTTGACCTGAAATCAACCAGGCTAACAGAGTCAACTTCCCTGATGAGATCATTGGATGTTGAAGGCCCTCCGGACTCAAGAGAAGATTCCGACGAGGAGGAATGAGAAGAGGAGAGGCACAAGCTAATTGAAGCGCTATGGGGAACCAAGGTTGTGCTCTCCAAAAGGGAGTCACCAGAACGATCTTTGTCTTCTGTCTCTGAACCTGAGATAACACCCTGGCAATCATCAGAAATGGTGGAAAGGCATAACCTCGAAACTGAGACCAATCTTGGAGAAATGCATCCGTCTTCAATGCACAAGGGTCTGGGCGCCAACTGTATAATTTTTGTATCTGAAAGTTTCGCCGAGGGGCAGACAGATCCACATCGTAACTGCCCCATTCCTTGATTATCTGGGAAAAAATCATTAGGTCCAGTTTCCAGTCACTGGAATCTGTCAGGTATCTGGAATTCCAGTCTGCTATAATGTTCTGGTCCCCCGGAAGATATTGTGCTATCACCACCAGGCGCTGTGTCAGACAATAATGCCAGAAACCCTTGGCAATCTCTGATAGAATTCTGGATTTTGTGCCCCCCAATTTGTTGACATACCTCACTGCTGAAACATTGTCCATCCGTAACAGTATGCAATAGTCTGTCTTCTGAGGGGATAGGCTGTTTATCGCAAAGGAACCCGCCAGAAGTTCCAGGCAATTGATATGCAAAGTTTGCTCCCAGTCTGACCATCTGCCTCCAGTCACTAGAGAGTTGCAGCGGGCTCCCCAACCCCCGGCGGCTGGCATCGGATTCTATCACCACCTCTGGGTGAGACCCGAAGATTGCTCTGCCGTTCCAGGCTTCCATATGATGAAGCCACCATTGAATCTCCGATCTTACCTCGGCAGTCAACGGAATCTGTTCCAAATAACTCAGACCCTGTTGGTGATGCCTGATTTTGAGTCTCTGTAGAGCCCGGTAATGTAAGGGAGCCGGGAAAATCGCTTGTATGGACGAGGCTAACAGATCTACTACCCTGGCTATATTCCTTAAAGAAACGGTTGGCCTGGTCAGAACCAATCTCAATTCTCTTTTGATGTTGCGGATCTTTGGCGAGGGAAGAAGAAGTTGACATAGGACTGCGTCTATTCGAAAACCCAGGAAATCTATCACCTTGGGCGGTTTCAACAATGACTTCTGCACATTGATGAGGAAACCTAAATTTTGCAGAAGACTGATGGTCCAGTTCAACTGAGACAGGAGGACTTGAGGCGACTGAGCCATCAATAAAATATCGTCCAGATATATGATCAATCGGACTCCCTTGGCTCTTAGCCATTCCATCACAGGCCTCAGTAGCTTCGTGAAACACCAACGTGCTGATGACAGACCAAACGGGAGAGCAAGGAATTCCAGGCACTGGCCTCTCCACTGAAACTGAAGAAATCTCCTGTGAAGAGGAAAAATTGGGATCGACAGATAAGCATCCTTTAGGTCCAGACGAACCGTCCAATCCCCTTCTAACAGAATATCTCTTAACATGTGAATGCCCTCCATTTTGAAATGTCTGTACATAATCCAATCATTGAAATCCTTTAGGTTTAAGACTAAACAATGTCCTCCCCCTTTTTTGTCTACTACAAAAATAGGGCTGAGAAAACCGTAAGGGTGCGGGAGGAAAACTGTACTGCACCTTTGTCTAATAAAGCCTGAACCTCTTTGTCTATAAAATCTTGATTTGCTAGGGAAAAACACATCTGGAGCGGTGGATTGAATTGCTTGGGAGTGCTGATAAACTCTAGGCGAAAACCCATGACCGTTTGGAGGATCCATGGATCTCCTGTGATCCTTTTCCAATTTCTCAAAAACAATGCCACTCTGCCCCCAAGTGTGACTTGAGAAATATGAATAATGCTCACCTGTGAAACTTGTGTCTTGTATGGCTCCTTGTTGACCTCTACGATAGCCTCTGCGGAAGCGAGGACTCCTTCCTCTGGGACGAGTGGGGTAGAAGGTGGAGTCTTGTTCACCATACCAACCACCTCTGCCTCTGGGGTAATATTTCTGGGGACTATTGAATGTTCCTCGGCCGGGCATGCGTCCTCCGTAACGACCGGCCCTGACAAAAAGGCCCCATCTAAATACTTTTTTGAGAGACATTTGGGCTTTGTCTAAGGAGGCAAAGGTGGAACAGAACTTGGAAAAATCCTTAATAAAGGAGGCCCCGAAAAGAAGACCTTCGGCAGGAAGACCCGCTTCTGAAGTTGCTAAATCTGACAGCTTTGGGTCAATGCGCATGAGAATAGATTTCCTCCGCTCGGAAAAAATAGCGCAATTAGTGTTTCCTAACTGGCAAATTGCTCTTTGTGCCCAACCGATGAGGACGTCAGTGTCTACAGGAGTTCCTGATTCTTTAGACAGATATGCCATCTCGAGGATCTTAGTCCGAGGGCCAGAAAGGTCCAAAAGTTTGTCTTGACAATTCCGCCAAGATCATTCTAAACCTTTTTTAGGGTCCTTAGCAAACTTCCTCATGAACGTAACCATAGTAGGGTCTATCTCTGGAGTGTCAGAAACCTTACCCTCTAAATCTGGTCTGGGACACTCAGGGGGTCATTCCGACCGTCGGGAGCACCGCCAACAGGCTGGCGGTGCCCCGCAGGGCATTCTGACCGCGGCGGTTTGGCCGCGGTCAGAAGAGGAAAACCGGCGGTCTCCCGCCGGTTTTCCGCTGCCCGACGGAATCAGCCGCCATGGGGATTCCGACACCCCATACCGCCATCCTGTTCCTGGCGGTTCGCCCGCCAGGAACAGGATGGCGGTATGGGGTGTCGTGGGGCCCCCGTAAGAGGGCCCCACAAAGGATTTCAGTGTCTGCTGTGCAGACACTGAAATCGTCGACGGGTGCAACTGCACCCGTCGCACCTTCCCACTCCGCCGGCTCCATTCGGAGCCGGCTTCCTCGTGGGAAGGGGTTTCCCACTGGGCTGGCGGGCGGCCTTCTGGCGGTCGCCCGCCAGCCCAGCGGGAAAACCAGAATGGCCTCCGCGGTCTTTCGACCGCGGAGCGGCCATTTGGCGGTTCCCACCAGGCGGGCGGCTACCGCCGCCCGCCAGCCTCAGAATGAGGCCCTCAGTTCTTAGATGAGAACGGACTTCTTTATCAAAACATTTTCTCAGGTTAGATTGAACATATTGGGCCACCTCAGGAGGGGGAACCCAATTGGAAGCTCTAGGATGCATGATTTCTGTGGGATCAAAGTCCAAAACCTGACAAGGCGGGACCCCTTTTTTAGCTCTCTTACTGGAAGTCGGAGTATCTGATTCTTCTGAAGCCTCAGAAGATGAATCCTTAGTAGAGGAGGAAGGTGAAAAAGAGTCTTCCTTTCGTGAACTATAGTTATGTTCCCCACTATGCTTCTTGCGCAGTTTTTCGAAGGCGTGAATCTCGCTAATATCCGTTCGACTCTCCTCTAGATTCTTTGCTTTTTTACCTTCGGGTTGAGGTTGTTGTCCTTGCACCCAACCCTGGGAACGTGCGTAATCAAAAAGTTGCCCTGAAAAGGGACCCAAGGCTCTCACCAGGGCATCATTCACTGATTGCTGGACTCTAGTATCAAGGGCTTCTACTAAATTAACTTCCAGCTGATTGCCCAAATCTTCTGAATAATATTCAACCTCTTGGTCATCCCACTGAGCCATGTCCAAAAAATATATTAAAAGACAATGGGGTCATTCCGACCCCGGCGGTCAAGGACCGCCGGGGCCGGGGTCGGCGGGAGCACCGCCAACAGGCTGGCGGTGCCCCGCAGGGCATTCTGACCGCGGCGGTTTGGCCGCGGTCAGAAGAGGAAAACCGGCGGTCTCCCGCCGGTTTTCCGCCGGTTTTCCGCTGCCCAACGGAATCCTCCATGGGGATTCCGACACCTCATACCGCCATCCTGTTCCTGGCGGTTCGCCCGCCAGGAACAGGATGGCGGTATGGGGTGTCACGGGGCCCCTGGGGGCCCCACAAAGAATTTCAGTGTCTGCTGTGCACTGAAATTCGCGACGGGTGCAACTGCACCCGTCGCACCTTCCCACTCCGCCGACTCCATTCGGAGCCGGCTTCCTCGTGGGAAGGGGTTTCCCGCTGGGCTGGCGGGCGGCCTTCTGGCGGTCGCCCGCCAGCCCAGCGGGAAAACCAGAATGGCCTCCGCGGTCTTTCGACCGCGGAGCAGCCATTTGGCGGTTCCCGCCAGGCGGGCGGCTACCGCTGCTCGCCAGCCTCAGAATGAGGCCCAATATTATATAATATATGATATAAGTAAGAATAGGTCAACTTTTTGAACAACCAGTTTAAAATGTCTTTAAATATCTACAAACAATGGAGGGGTAGTGTAAAAACCCCAAATCAGGCAATAGAGGAAAGTGCCCTAATAAAATGTGGAGGGAGCTGCCTGAAAACACTCTCGGCAGAAGCCTAATCACAATTTTACAACCCTCGCTACGTTTACCAAAGCGGGTGTCAGGGAGCAGTATTATATGACAGAAGGACTGCAGGGAACACGCGCGCTAAGCCTGGACGAGCTGATAGATTCGAAGCACACGCGTGCGCGCGCAACAGCAATAAAAAAGGAAAGAGAAACTGCGTGAAGCACGCACCTCCGTTCCCGCTCCACCAAAATATGGGCAATAAAACGGCAAAGCCGATCTCACACACGCGCGGAGAAGGGTGCATTTAAATAAACAGTATAAGCGCGCTGAATCGCGACACTTGAAACAACAAAACACTTCAATAAAAAAGCATTTAAACACATGAAATGACAGAGATGAATTTGAGATTACTTATCTGCTGCGAAGCAGCAAAGAAAGAGGAAGTGACGTCGAGGGTCAAGAGTCTTTTTTTTTTGATAAAGAGATTTTATTAAATTTTGCGTAGAACAATTATGGATACAATACAACATGTTGCCAACGGGCATCAAAACAGTAATGGTCAAGTCCTCGGTCCCTGCCATTTTCTTCACTAATGTTGCTCACCATCCCCTCTTAAAGGCCCGCTACATCCTCCCATTTCCCCCATATCTTCTTATGTTTGTGTAAGCAACCTCTGGCCTCATATACAAGTTTCTCTCGCTGCGCACACCAATCCACTCCCCGTCTCCACTTAGCCAGTGCCGGAGCCACCCTGGCCTTCCAGTCTGCCATTATGTCCCTTTTGGCCACCAGACATGCCACCCCTAAGAAGGACCGATCTGCTCTTCGTAGCTCTGTATCTCCCATCACCCCAAGAAGGAGGGGCAATGGCAACCTCTTTACCTCCATCTGTAGGACCCCAGATGTCTCATGCACCACCTTTTCCCAATAGGCCATTATAATCGGACATGTCCATACCATGTGGTAGAAATCCGCTGTATGATACCTGCAGCGGGGGCATTCCGCTGTGGGGCGGAGGCCTGCTTTATGTAACATGGCGGGTGTGAGGTATGCGGCATGAAGGAAATAGGATTGTATTAAACGGAAGCGTGTGGCCATTGTTAGGGAGCATGGGGCCATTAGTGCTTCTGTCCAGTCCGCTTCCTCCATGGGTCCCACCCAACACTCCCACCTTTGGCGAAGCTCTCTCAGGGGTCCCCCAGTGGCGGTGATTAAGGTGCGGTAAATCTGAGAAACCCCTCCCCTTCCCAGGACTCCCATCAGTGCCTTGGCTTCCATGGGGCTGTGTTCGGGTATGGTGTCTCCTGTCTGTAGGTGGACTAGTAGGGCATGACGTAGTTGGAGATATCGGTGGAATTGTGTTTTGTTTAAGGAATATTGTTTCTGGAGGTCTTGAAAAGATCGTATATGTGTCCCACTCCAAATGTCTCCCAGCGTGGAGATCCCTATGGTGTCCCATTTCAGGAAGCCCTCCAGACCTGCTACGTGCATCAGCTGCTTCCCCTGCCATAGCGGGGTTTGTTGGGTTAGGCGTCCCCACCACCCCATCACTTTCTGGGCTGTACGCCATCCCAGAAGTACCACTTTGGTCACATCTGGAATATCCTGGGGTATCGGGTTCCCGTAGAGTATGCCAAGGATCTGTGGATAGCCCATTGCCTGCAATTCTAGTTGGTATGCGGGGTCTGACCATCCACCTCCCATCCAGTCATTAATTACAAGTATGTGCATCGCTAGATAATAGTATTGAATATTCGACATGCCCAGTCCACCCTCATAAACATCCCTCTGACAGGTTTTTAGCGACAGTCTTGTACGTGAGCCACTCCATATGAATTGGCGTGCTAAAGATTCCTTCTCCCTGAACCATCTCACGGGGAAGGGGTGTGGAAAATTCTGCAGGAGGTATAAGATCCTGGGGAGAATCATCATCTTGTACAGCGCTATTCTGCCAAGTAGATTCAGGGGGAGGGCCCTCCAGCGCAGAAGGTCGGTTTTGATTTTCCTTGAAAGCGGTGTGACATTGAGTTCCCACGCTAGCTCGGGGAGAAGTGAGATATGTATCCCGAGGTATTTAAAGCTGTTTCTCCGTATCGGGATATTCCGTTGCCAATCTATACAGTCGTGTGAGCGATGAAGGGGGATCAGTAAAGATTTGGCTGGGTTCAGGGTCAGCCCTGAGGCTTCCGCGAAAAGTCTAAGGATCTCTAGGACGCGTGGGCCGCTTTTGGATGGGTTGGAGATATACAGGAGCACATCATCTGCGAACAAAGCCACTCTGTCTTCCGACCCAGAGGGCCAGTGCCAGCCCTCGATCAGTGGGTCGTTTCTCATTAGTATCGCCAGTGGCTCTATCACTAGTGCGAAGAGCAGGGGAGATAACGGGCATCCCTGTTGGGTCCCACGGCCAATGGGGATTGGGTCAGAGACTACTCCATTCACCCTGATTCGAGCCGTCGGATTAGAGTATAGGAGTTTCACCAGTCCTCGGAATTTAGGTCCGAGCCCGTTTTTATATAAGACCTGATTGAGGAAGGACCAATCTACCGTATCAAAGGCTTTTTCGAAGTCTAGTAAAAGCAGTGCCAACTGCATATGCGATAGCACTTTGCGGTGCGCCAAAGCAAGATGCAGTCGTCTGATGCAGTGGCTTGTGCTACGAGTGGGCATAAAACCACACTGGTCAGGGTGCACCAGCGTGGGCATTACCTCCCTCAGTCTGGAAGCAAGGATCGAAGAGAGCACCTTGACTTCCACATTTAGGAGCGAGATAGGCCGGTACGCTGAACATTGTCGTGATGGGGGTTGAGTTTTGGGGATCATCACAATAGTGGCTTGGTCAATCTCTGTTGGGAAGCGGCCCTGATTCTCCGCTTCTTCGTACATGTTGAGCAGGTGGGGACCCAAAATATCGCTACATTTACTATAAAATTCCGCTGGAAAGCCGTCGGGGCCTGGTGTTTTGCCTGATGCCAGTCCCGATATTGCGCTGCAGACTTCCACAAGACCGATGGCCTCGTCCAGTCTGTCTCTCGCCTCTGGGGTTACCCCGGGAAGGGTAATCTCATTTAGTAGGGGGGACTCTCTCTCAACAGTAGGGCGTGGATGCCTGGCGTATAGACGGGCGTAGTAGGAGGCGAAGCTATGTGCGATTTCCACTGCTGTTTTGACAAGGGTGCCCGAGTCATCTAAGATCTCCGGTATAATTCTGTTAGCCATGGGGCGGGTGGCCAGCCAATGCAGTAGTTTCCCGTTTTTATCCCCCCATCCATAAATTCGGCCTGCTGAGGCTCTCCACATGTGCTTGGCCGAATCTAGCATTAAATGTTTAATATCTTCTCTTACCCTGGTCAGTTTCCTCATGATCGTGGCCGATGCCAAGTTTATATGTTGGCATTCGAGACTCCGGGCCTTGTTCTCTAGCTCGGTGATTTGGGAATCATGATCTCGTTCACGGGACCGAAGAAGGCTTCTAGCATGTCCTCTAATAGTGGCCTTGCAAGCAGCCCATAGCATTCCTGGGGACCGAACCGAGCCTTCATTTAATTCGAAATATTGGTCGAGGTGCAACCTGATCTCTTGAGTGTACTCTGTATCTTGTAAGTGCCACGCGTTCAAGCGCCACATAGGCCGTCTGGTAGGGTCTGCTCTACCCAGCCGGATCCGTATTGGTGCATGATCGGAAACCCCCCGTGGAAGGATCTCAGCCCCTGCTATTTTTAAGAAATCTAGGGTGGGCATGAACACCAGGTCTATTCTGGATTGCGTCTGGTGGGCTGCCGAGGTATGTGTGTATTGGCGTTCTCTGGGATGCCAGGTGCGCCACACCTCACACAAGCCGAGGCTCTCCGCCCAACTACTTAGGGCTGAGGCCCGCTTGGATCTATGTATGGTAGCTTCTCCAGAAATGTCCAGCCTCGGGTCAAGGACCGCGTTAAAGTCGCCTCCCAGTAAGGTAGTTCCTTGGGGTAATCCTGAGGTTACTCGGTGGAGCGAAAGTAGGAAGGAGTCGAGATTTGCCGGGGGCCCATATGCGCATACCAAGTTTAGCGGTTGTCCGTGAAGAGTCCCCGTGACCACCATGAATCTACCTTGTGAGTCAGATTGCGTGGAAGTGATTACCATGGGCAGAGATCGGTGGAGCAGAATGGCCACTCCTCTAGAACCTCTGGAAAACCCCGCATGGTATACCTTATCGTATCCTCCTCTTCCAAGCATAGGGCATCTGGACCCAAGAAGATGGATCTCTTGTAGTAGAACTACTGATTGGGAGTACCTGCGCAGGGTGTTAAATAGTGCTGATCTTTTGATCTTGTCTAACAGGCAGTTTACATTCCAGGAGAGGACCTGGGTTACTGAGGGCCAAGCGTGAGGTGTGACACTGTTGGGCATGTTTGGATGTGCGGGAGCCGGCCCAGGGATGACCGTTTCGGACATGACCGTGAAATTTTAAATCTACAAACCAGGCTAACTAACTTGTCGCCTCTTGAACCTAACTTAAACTTCCCCTCCCCCCTAAACTACCCCCCTCCCCATACTCCCCCCCCGGAAGCATCTGTCGCCCATATACCCAACCAAGACCAGACAGCCAGTAGAACTGTCATTGGGGTGGAGTGGTGGACCCCTCCTTTCTTTCGGATCAATTGCAATTAGTAGTCACAAAACAAGCGTTCAATACCATACTCTAGGAAGTCTCCGGAGCCATCACTGTTAATCTCGCTAGGGGTCGCCCGAGAGGATCAGGTGAAGCCCGAATCCCCCCCATGTCTCGCGCAGGGGTCCCACATCCCCCGTCAGCCGAGTACCGGAGACTGACTCAGTCGCCCATCCTCGGCGGGTTGGGATGGTGTTCGGGACACTGGAAGAGTCTCAGTGGTAGAGTTAGCATGAGGACCAGAGTCCCGGGCTGCTTCGTCCTCTGCAGGAGCGATCGTGTCTTTCTGTCTGCCTCTTCGGGATCTGGTGCGCCGCCTGCTCCTCCGGGGCCCCTCTGATGGTGAGGGCCCGACATGTGGGGTTCTTCCAGTGGTCCCGGGGGGACCCTTTCGGGCTCCAATGCCCTCCTCCGTCAGCCAGTCCCAAGCTTCCTCAGGGGAATCAAAAAAGTAAGCTTTCCCAGCCATGAGGACTTTGAGGCGAGCGGGGAAAAGGAGCATGTACGAGAGCTGCATTGCCCTTAGTTTTTGCTTAACATGTTCGTACGACCTACGGCGGGTCTGGACTTCTCTGGTGTAGTCCGGGAAAATTAGGATTTTGTGGTTCTCCCACTGCGTACCATCTTGCCGCCTCGCTTCCCTGAGGATATTGTCTCTGTCCTTAAAGTTAAGGAATCGTGCGATCATCGGGCGCTTCGGACCGCCCGGGGGTGGGCGAGGTGCGAGCGCCCTGTGGGCTCTTTCAATTGCAAACAAGGGCGAGAGGGATTGGTCAGGCATCCAAAATTTTATCCACGTCTCCAGGAATTCGGCGGCCTTGTCATCCTCTATGCCCTCTGGAAAACCTATGAAGCGTAGGTTGTTGCGCCTGGCCCGGTTTTCCGCATCTTCTGCACGACGATGAAGCTCGCCGGTTCGGGACTGCAGCTGGGCTACTTTGGCTTTGAGGTCAGACAAATCGGTCTCGGTTTGGGAGACTCGGGTTTCCACTTCCGTAATTCGGGTTACAGCATTTCTAAGGTCCTGTCTGATGAGGCCCATGTCCACTCGCACCTCACCAATTTTCGTTTCCACGGCTATCTGCGATGATTGAATAGCTTGGAGAATGGCACTCACCCCGTCCGGGGTCGAACCCCCGCCAGCCACTTCTCCCCCTCCTCGTTGGCCCGTCGCAGTCGTGAACTGGTCAATTTTTTGTTGGGAGGGCGGAGGTTGTTTGTTCGTTTTATCCTTCCCCATCGTGGCGCTTGAGGCGGGCGTCAGGTGGGCCACACCTTCCTTAACGCGGTTCCAAGCCTGAGAATTTAGTCCGTTGTTAAGTACCATGGGCTGTGGGGGGGTACGCTGTGTCTGATCACGTGAGGACGGCCGGCAATGACACCGTTGGCCCCTTCTTTTCAGCTCCCTTTCTCGCTCTCTCCACCAGTTGGGGAGGACCCCGTCCGAGACCCAGACCCAGGCCTCTCCACCTTAAGGGCTCTGCATCTCCATTGTAGGCCTCGTGCCGTCCCAGTCGCGCTCTCAATCTCTCGGGTCGTTCCGACCAGGGTCTAAAGTCAACCAAGCACGACCCGGAACCCAGGATATCCACTTGCCTCGAGGTGTTGTCTTCCACCGCCTGGCGCGCAGTCCAGATTTTACCGCAGTCCAGCTCACGCTCCACCCGGGCTCGAGTCCGAGAGAGGCCGAGACCAAGTCCCCAGGCCCCCGAGCCCCCTCTTGTTGCTGCAGGGATGGGGGGGGCGGGGGCGTCACCGCACGTCTTCTCCTTTCACCCCCTCCCGGTCTCCGATTCACCTCCTTGCCCCCCCGGGGCACAACTCAGATTTTCGGCCGGGTTCTGGACCCCAGTACGCCTCCAAATTGAAATTCCCTCTAGTAGGGGGATCTCTGGGGCCAGGGCCTCCGCCACAGCCCCAGCGCGGCACCGCAAGCCGCCCAGGCGGTCAGGGAGGGCTCCCGGTCCTCCGGGCCGCACTCGAGCCTCGCGCACCGGCGCGGCGCCGTTCACCCCGCGCTCTCCTCCGCGATCGGAGGGGGGGGGCCCCGCCGGCGCCCCAGCGGCAGGGATCCACCTTCAGGGCGCGCCTCAGCTCTCACCGGGCTTCTCGCCGCCCCTCAACCGGCGGCAGTCGACTTCGTCGGGGACCCCAAGCCCACCTCAGGTCTGCCGGGTGCATCTCGTAGCGGCCGCCATCTTGAGCCCCTCTTCACGGGAGCAGCCGGATCGCCATATGAGGGCGAGCTGCCGGCTTTTCATCGATTCGCCCCAACAGACTTCTCCACGGGCCCCCGGGACACCGGGGCGCCATGTACAGCGTTTTTCCGCTCCCTTGGACCGCGGTGGTTAAAGGCGGATGACGGAGGGGTCCAGAGCACTCTCAGAGTGCGACCGCCATCTTGACGCCCGAAGCCACGCCCGAGGGTCAAGAGTCTTATGGACAAAGGTCATGATTAGTGATTGGACCATGTGATATTATATGAGGCATCATGGGATGTATAGTTTTTTGTTTTACTTGTTTTTGATTGGCTGCTATTTTGGATCAGTAAAGAAAGAGATAGCATAATCGGAGCCTCAGGTCCTGACATAAAATCGAGGTTTTAGGGGGTTAGATTCTGGTACACTTTCATAAATTGGCTCGAAATGTGTTGTAAACCACTTATTCACTGTTTCATATGGCATGAGTCAGATACAAATATAACGTTGTTGTGATCATATTTACGATGTACGGCTGACCTCTACATTTCACAAGTTAGTGCAAGGTATCCAGGATCAGTCAATGCGGAACAGCAATATCCCACTGCTGATGACACGACTGTACACAGAGAGGGCCTGGCTGGTTGGTAAGTCATGTATGTCTGTATCTTTTTCATGGTACCACTTATGTGTATGTCCAAGATTAAAGTTTGGATTGGTGTTACTATATCTTACAGGGGAGTCTGGCTACCCAAACCGTCCTTGGTTATTGACATCAATGAAGTACCTAACCACGCCAGGGGAAGTCCTCTTCAATGAGGCCCACAAAAGGACAAAGTGTGTCGTAGAGTGGACTTTTGGGCTCCTGAAGAGGAGGAGCCCTCCTCTACTCAGCCTACAAGGTATGTCAAATAGTTGTAGCCTGCTGCATGCTCCACAACCTTGCCCTGAGACATCAGATGCCATTCATACCAGATGAGGGTGAGCCAGCAGATCGTTGGGTGGAAATGCTGATATGCCAAGTGAGGATGAGCATGATGAGGATGAAGCTGGAGACATCAGGCCAGATGTCATCAATCAGTACTTCAACTGACTCAAGGTATGTGATGTGATGTTACAATCAAGATTCCATGGTGTATTGTTGAGGTTATGCATGCCATGTAATGTTCTGTTTACAAACATCAGTGCAGTCTTAAGTGGCTCAAAAGCTAATGACTCTGATATGCATGCTGAATGTTCCTTAGAGTTGTGTACAGAACTGTTATTTACATAGTCCATTGTTCAGAAAATGCACACTCAAAGTCACTTTTGTAGTTATGAGAAGGCAATGTGATGTTTGTGCTTCACCCTGACATGTACCTTATCTTTGTCAATTACAGATTTGCTGATTGGCTCACCCTCATTTGGCATTGTCAGACAGTGTCACAGGCTGATGGGATTTTCAGACTGACATGAGCGTTGGACATGGATTAGATCAGGTACTGTTTTGCATGAGATTTGTGGTGTGTGACTTCTATGCCCAGACTGTCAGGACAGTGGTTTGGAGGTGTCCTTTTCTAAAAAAATAGACCTGTTTGGTATTGGTGGTGGCTCAAATGCTGGCATATGTGTGTCCATTTGTGTCTGACACATGTCATGATGTGGTATCCAGACACTGTACCATCATTTTAATTTGTGTTGAATTTGACCTAACTTATGCATAGCTGTCAGTGTGTTTCCTCACTGCAGACCAATGTGCATGTGTCTGAAGACTGACATAGGTGAGTGGCAGGCCTACATATACCTGACCATGGTAAGTTGAAAGATCCAGGACTGAGGAGATTAGTACTGACCTCTGTCTGTTTAATGGGGTATGGTCATTTGGGAGGATGAGGTACGGGTATGTGATAAGGATTTAGCTGATGAATCATTGAAAGGATAGTTCTGCCCCCTGGGGTGGTGACATACTGACATGTCCGTAACTTCTATATTCTGTGAGTTGACACCTAAGCTGAAATGATGAAGTCCACAGCATGACTCCACAATGTGCTAATTGCCATGCTCAAAATAAATACGTGAAGATGTACAATACAAGTGACGTTTGTCATGTGTATGTTAAAAACCCAATGCAAAATGTATCCTGGTTGTCCAGTACATGTGTGATGACCATAATAGAGGTATAACATTGGAGAGGAACATTTTGGTACAATAGTTGTCATACATGTAAGTTGTATATGGTTGATACATTACACTTACACAGGATCTGTGAGTCAGTGATATTTATTGAGGAGTGAACAACAAAATGAGTGAATTGTAACAGAAATGAAATAAAGTTAACAGTGAAGGGTTTAGTCATGGTAGATGAAATCCTCAGGGTAGCAGCTACACCATTTGGAAACACAAGTCAAATGTCTTTGCACCATATGAAAATGGAGTTGGGTATCAGAACAGTCAACAGGGTGTATCAGTCACACACAAGGGGAACCAATCAAGAGAGTTTCACTTCCTGGCAGTTGGTTTAGTCTTGGCATATGCTCCTCCTGGATGTCTGGGTGGACGTCCACATTTGCGGGGTGAGGGTTCTTCTCCTACATAGGGTGGGGTGTCTGAGGCATTCCCTTCCCCTGGTAGGGCTCCAATTCCGCTAGCAGCCACAGATGTCGAGGGGTCTGATGTCTCATGGCTATGGAAGAGGCCTGATGTTGGGTGCCAGGGTAGTGTTGATGTCCCTCAGCACCCCAGCAATGGAAGCCAAGATGGCATTTTGTGCCTGCCACTTCTGCATGGCTTCCTGTGATTGTCCCACTGCAGCTATCTGATCTCCCCCATCATAGTCAGTACCTGGGCCATCATGCCTTGGGAATTTTGGTAGGCTCCCAAGACTTGGGAGATGGTCTCCCAGTCAGTAGTGTTCCTTGGAGCCCCCATCCTCTGGCTCATATCATCCCTCCCATGCACCCTACCCCCACGTATCTGTGCCCCTGACACGATGTGCCCACTCCCACTGGTTGCAGGACCATCATAGGAGAGTCAGGAACCTGTTCTGAGGGGCACACGATGGAAGAGACTGTCCTTGGGACACAAGTTTGGGGGCAAATGGTTGGTTGTGATGTAGTTGCAACAGGGGTGGGAGGAGTTGTTGTGCGCAGGGTGAGACTGACAGTTGTTGATTGATCAAGTGTCCCTGATGGGCCAGCTTTGTCCTCAGTGTCCAGACATCCAGGGCTGTTGTCCTCACTGGGGCCTTTATCCAGAGGGGTAGTGTCTGTCTCTGGTGTCCTCTCTATGTTAGGGATGGCAAGGTTTCCTGTAGGATAAGTAGAACACACAGTTGCTGTAAGTGATGCAACTAGTGATGTATAAATTAGATAAACTAAACCTGGTATGTGAGATGCCCACACTGCCTTTACATGATCCCCTGACATGACAATGACAGCTGCTACTTAATCTGGGTTAGTGCAATGTGGGACACAGAGATTTGCAATTGCATATAGCATGATCCAGGCTCTTGGAGTATGCTGGTGATTCAATGGCTGCAAATACCCTCATATCTTGTCTAAATGAAGACATGGCAATGTACATTTCTCTCCTAGTAAGGTGTATGGCACCATTGAGCCAAATAGAAGCTTAACAATGCACAACGGTGTCAGAGCTGGTACTCAAATTTGATGTTACTATTTGCCCTGGACCTCTCTCTGGATGTACTGCAAGTGCGTCCAGTTTGCCATTTAAGTGTCGCCCCCAGGTGACTAGATGACATTATTAGGGATGTTTTCTCTGAGTCCAGTTTGATATGGGACACATGTAGCTGTGATTAGCTTATAGTGGTATTGGGCCATTGCATAGCTGTCATTGCCATGGACTGCTACATGATGGACATTTCAGTTTTGTTAACTTTGATTGTTAGTTTCACATGTAAGATATTAAAAATATAGTGCAAAGTTCTGGTTTTGTTAAGGATTAAACAGTGCCTTCTGGAAGCTGTAGTGCTATCAGTTCCCAGGACTTCACACGCCCTTCCCAAACTCTATGACCCAAGGTGAGTTTACTTGACATGTGGCATGGCAGTGAGGGGTATTTGGAGATTTGGCCAGGAGGTGGTAGGTGGTTTGGTCATTGGGGTGGGGAAAGGTGATGAGTGAGCATGCAAGACATAACTGTTTGGTGACATGAATGTTGTTGTGACTTACCCGACTCCACTCCCCCAGGTATTCCTGTCAGGCTTCCGGATGCAGGCTGTCCAATACCTTCTCCTCCTTTGATGTGAACTATGGGGGAGGAGGTGGGGGTCAACCTTTAGTCTTGAGGTCCACCAGCTAGTGCCTGAAGGCCATGGAACATACCTTCCCCCCAGAGGTCATTTCACCTCTTCCTGATGTCCTCCCTTGTGCGTGGGTAACTCCCAACTGCATTCACCCTGTTGACTATCTTTTGCCACAACTCCATCTTCCTAGCTATTGATGTTTGCTGGACCTGTGCTCCGAATCGATATGGCTCTTCCCTGACAATTTCGTCCAACATGACCCTCAACTCATCATCGGTGAAATGTGGGTGTTTTTGTGGGGACATGGTAGTGGTGCTAAAGACAGTGAGGTTGTGATTAAAAGGATTATATAATGTTTGTGATGAGGTCTGGGTGCTGTGATGTGAGTGGGTGATGTTTGCTGTGTATTGTGTGGTTTTGTGAATTATGTGTTGTGTATGCTGTACATATGTAGGATGTGTGCTGTGTGTTTTGTGTTGGGGTACCTATTGTTTGTTTTGCTAGTTCTTTAAATTTTGGCTCGTGTCTGGCTATGAGTGGCATTCTGGTTGAAAAGGATTGTGGGTTGTGTAGGGGGTGTACTTTATAGTGCAGTGTGTAGGTGTGTGGATCTACCTCAGGTGTGGGATATTCAAACTATCCAATGTGATGTAGTGTTCTGACTGATGTGAGTTCAGAGAGCCGCGGTTCGTACTGCCAATGGTTTTCCACCATGGTAGAACTGCTGTTGTGATTTGCGGATTGTAATTAGATCAATTGATTTTTGTCGGGCTGGCAGTGCTGGTGGTCGGACCGCCTTTCTTCCATCCTCCAGTGTCTTAGCGGTTTCAGGATTTTGGCTGTTTTTTGGCGGGTTGAGTTGTGGAACTCTTAATACGGTGGTCGGATGACCGCCAACATAGCCGTCTCTTTGGCAACCGCAATTGCGACGGTCTTACCGTCAAACTCAAAATGAGGCCCTAAATCTATCAATATTTAATGGACCAAATCCAAACTTGCCCAAAACCTGCCAAGGAATAGGCCTTCTCGGAATTGAGAAGTATCATACTGGCTTCTTTCCCTTAAATAGCTGAGGTCTAGAGGAAAGAGATGGCCAATTTAGTATGATGAGTGATATCTCTTTGGGGAACGAAAGTGTGCTGCATAGGGTTAACCCACTGTTCTGCCCAGGGAGACCAGTCTATCAATAACTTTGTGTAGATTTAAGCGACTCCGTTAAGTAAGGAGATAGAGCAGTATGCGCCGCAACTGAGTGTATTTTTAGTTTTCTTAAGAAAGTCCTCAATATTAGTTTCTTTCAAGGGCGGGGACTCCAAAGCTGTTGTTACTGAACAAAGTAAACAATGTCACCCAGACCCCACCCCCTGGCAACCACCAACACCATAGATTCACCTCCGACCAACCTCCTGCCCTTCTGGACCTCCATCAACGACACTATCGAAATCATGAACACCATCCACTCCATTGCTCTCCATCTGACCACTGCCCTCACCACATCCTCAACAAAGCAAGCTCCGTCATCGCACCTCAACTACGGAAGATCATCAACAGCTCCTTCGAGTCCGCCACCGTCCCGGAGAGCTGGAAACACGCTGACATCAACATCCTCCTCAAAAAACCCAAGGCGGACCCAAAGGACCTCAAGAACTTCCGGCCTATCTTCCTGCTCCCCTTACTGGCAAAAGTAATTGAGAAGGCTGTCAACAGACGACTAACCCGCTTCCTCAAGAACTGCACCCTGGACCCTTCCCAATCCGGATTCCACAGCAACCACAGTACCGAACCCCCCTCATCGCCTCCACCGATGACATCAGAGCCATACTGGACAACAGTGAAACCGCGGCCCTCATCCTCCTAGACATCTCAGCCACGTTCGACACCGTCTGCCACCACACCCTACGCTCACGCCTCAGCAATGCAGGAATCCGTGACAGAGCCCTGGACTGGGTCACCTCCTATCTCACCGGCGGAACCTAGAGAGTCCGCCTCCCCCCATTCCGCTTGGAGGCCAATTAAATCATCTGCGGCGTACCTCAGGGTTCGTCCCTCAACCCAACCCTCTTCAATGTCTACATGGCCCGCTCGCTAACATCGCCTAATCCCACAACCTCAACATTATCTCATACGGTAACAACACCCAGCTGATCCTCTCCCTCACCAAGGTCTCCGCCAAGACCTACCTCCAAAAGGAATGAAGGCCATCGCTGAATGGATAAAGAGCAGCTGCCTCAAACTCAATTTCGGTTAGACAGAAATCCTCATCTTCGGCTCCACCCCTTCCGCATGAGATGACTCCTGGTGGCCTGCCACTCTCGGAGCCGCTCCGACTCCCACCGACCAAGCAGGCAACCTAGGATTCATCTTGGACTCCTCATTATCCATGACCTAGCAAGTCAACGCCATTTCCTTCTACTGCTTCAACACCCTCCCCATGCCATGAAATATCTACAAATGGATACCCACCGAAACCAGAAGAACAGTCACCCACGCCCTCGTAAGCAGCAAACTGGACTACGGCAAAGCCATCTACGCAGGAACCACGGCCAAACTCCAGAAGAGGCTGCAACGTATCCAGAACGCCTCCGCACGCCTCATCCTGGACATCCCCTGCCACTGCCACATCACAGACCACCTGAGAAACCTGCACTGTCTCCCAGTCAACAAGAGAATCAACTTCAAACTCCTCACTCATGCTCACAAAGCACTGCACAACACGGGACTAAAATACCTCAACAGACGGCTCTCCTTTTACACCACGACCCGGCATCTCCGCTCCACCAACCTTGCCCTCGCAACTGTCCCACGCGTCCGCAGAACTACAACCGGCGGTAGATCATTCTCACACATCGCCGTCAAAACGTGGAACACTCTTCCCACCCACCTGCGCCAGACCAAAGACCTCCTTACCTTCAGGAAACTTCTCAAGACCTGGCTGTTCGAGCAGTAGCATCACCTCCCCACCCTCAGCGCCTTGAGACCCTCACAGGTGAGTAGTGTGCTTTACAAATTCCTGATTGATTGATTAAGGGCCCAGAATTTTAAAAATGTCTTGTAAAACTCTACCAGAATCAACTCCAATCCTGTGGCTTTCTCTGCTGGAAGCTTCCAAGTGACTTTCTCTAATACCTGTTTGGTTTTACTTTGTGACTGTACTTTTGTTATGTTGTTGAATTTAGGTGGCTCGATATAGCATGTAAATTCCGTGAATGATGGTTGTTGGTTTTGCACATCAAGTTTAACATAATAATTACGGAAGATAGATATTATTTACTTCTCATCCCGATCAACAGTGACCTGTGCATTTTGTATTGCAGAGATGTTATTATTAGCAGCATATTCATTAATTTTGAGGGCTAGAATCTTTCCCATACTTTCACTGTTCTCAAAGTTATTCAACCAGCTGTGGCATAACCCGCGGAGAAAGCTATCACATAATAATTTTTTGCAACTTATTTTATGTGAGGGAATTGTGGATGTGTTTTTTTAAGTCAGACAACAAGGAATGTGCCAATTCAATCTCTTTACACAATAGCTTTACATTAATTTGTTCCTGTTTTTGCTTCTCTTCTTTATCCCTCTTGATTGTTTACAATAATATGGTACCTCTGATGACTGACTTCATGCATTCCCAGGGCACATTTATGGACATCAAGTGTAGGTTATTAGATATCTACTCAGAGCCAGTCATGTATTTTTGATAGTTGTGGTTTCAATCAAACAACCATAGTCGGTAGCTCTGTGGTACTTTCAACAGAAAGAGTTAGATCTGGACACTTGGTAATATTCTTTGCCCAGGTGCAATGGGAGATGTGGCAATAATATATGCCACAGAAAATGAAAAGCTGGAAAGTGAGATACATCTTAAACACTGCAGCCATCTCTAAGACATTTAGAGATTGTGGTTTAAATTGTATCATGCACGGTATTTTATAGTGAATATTGCATAGAAGCTTCCAAGTGACTTTCTCTAATACCTGTTTGGTTTTACTTTGTGACTGTACTTTTGTTATGTTGTTGAATTTAGGTGGCTCGATATAGCATGTAAATTCCGTGAATGATGGTTGTTGGTTTTGCACATCAAGTTTAACATAATAATTACGGAAGATAGATATTATTTACTTCTCATCCCGATCAACAGTGACCTGTGCATTTTGTATTGCAGAGATGTTATTATTAGCAGCATATTCATTAATTTTGAGGGCTAGAATCTTTCCCATACTTTCACTGTTCTCAAAGTTATTCAACCAGCTGTGGCATAACCCGCGGAGAAAGCTATCACATAATAATTTTTTGCAACTTATTTTATGTGAGGGAATTGTGGATGTGTTTTTTTAAGTCAGACAACAAGGAATGTGCCAATTCAATCTCTTTACACAATAGCTTTACATTAATTTGTTCCTGTTTTTGCTTCTCTTCTTTATCCCTCTTGATTGTTTACAATAATATGGTACCTCTGATGACTGACTTCATGCATTCCCAGGGCACATTTATGGACATCAAGTGTAGGTTATTAGATATCTACTCAGAGCCAGTCATGTATTTTTGATAGTTGTGGTTTCAATCAAACAACCATAGTCGGTAGCTCTGTGGTACTTTCAACAGAAAGAGTTAGATCTGGACACTTGGTAATATTCTTTGCCCAGGTGCAATGGGAGATGTGGCAATAATATATGCCACAGAAAATGAAAAGCTGGAAAGTGAGATACATCTTAAACACTGCAGCCATCTCTAAGACATTTAGAGATTCTGGTTTAAATTGTATCATGCACGGTATTTTATAGTGAATATTGCATAGAAACCAAAGAAGGACAGAAGAGAGTCATTAGTGATATATTATTTCATTGTGACCTTTTCTTTACTGAGCCGTTCCAAAGAAGAGTCCACTTAAGCCAGAATTCTCAAAGGTAAGTTACATTTACTCAACTGAATTACTTCTAGAGATTCTGTATATCGGGGCCCATTAGTTGTTTTCCAAAGGCCACTTCTTCACCAAGCCCCTAGTAGCCCCTTTGCCCTTTCCTATGAGTTACAAAAATGAGTATGTGATTCTTCTGTAACATTCAATTGGGCAGGTTCCTCAAGAAAGTCGTGCCCCAATTGCCTGAAAGTGGGGAATTAATTCTCACATTTTCTAGTGACGTTCCATGGTCTGGTGACAACAATCAGAGCAAAAAAAAGGTATGGGTACCCTCTTTTTCGGGATTGGTTGAGTGGGCTATCTGATGTAGCAACTGATGAAAAATAAAGTTGCCAGTATATATCAGAATCATTCTAAGGTGTTACTTTTTTTTTAACAGCCTTTAGTCTGATAAAAGGGTAGTGATGGGTCCTCTGAATGTGGCAATCAATGCCTCACTCTTGTAAGCTAGAAAATCATTTTTAAAGTAGATGGACAATGAAGTCACGTTTGTTGTCTCCCTCTGTCCTTCTTCTATACCTAGGATTTTCACATTGTTGCGGTGCTGTCTTTTCTGTATGTCCTCCATTGATAATATGCTCGCTTGTGCGATGAGATGATTCTTCCAACTTGCCTGTCCATCTGTTGTGCTGATAAGGTTTGTAATTAAAGTCATTTGTTTCAACATTTTCTTTACCGCAATTGTCTTGAGATAAGTGGTCCACTGAAGCACACAATCCTTTCAGTACTCTTACAAGTGGAGCTTAGGAGGAAATATTTGGTGCAGAGTGTTGGTTCATCAGATTGCCCTGATTTAGTGGGCATGAGAGGAGATTCTTTTGCCTGGTGTTGATTTCTGTTTATGGTAGCCACAGCAGCTGTGTAAACTGGTGCACAGAATAATTCTACAATAGACTACTTGTCTGAGATAGTCTGGTGCACACACTGCTTGTGGGTAGGTCAGTCTCTCCTTAACGTCGGGTGTTTGAGGAAACAAAAGTGGTATGAGAGACTTCTCCTAAATCAAATATTAAGTTATTATCTTCCTGTGCCATTGTGTCCATAATGTCTCCCCAAGTTCACTTCTGCGTGCATTGATTAGCAAACTTGCCCAGCTCCTTCTCAGAATCTGACTGAGCATTGGTGTTGCCCATGAAGTTGGCATCTGAATCATTTGAGACATGAGATGTCTCACAATGAAAATAAGGCTTTCTGTGGATCCTGCTGTGGATTGAGAGCTGTCAGCAATGGTGTCTCCTAACTAGTTATGATGGTGATTAAATGGGGACATCACTCCTATCAAATTTCCTCATATGGGTCATGACGATCATTTCCGAAGGCTAAGGACCAATGAAAATGCTCTTAAATTTTCCCTTGCAGGGTTGTTAGAAATTGGATCTCTAGTTGGCAGAGGTATGCACCCTGTCCAATTAGGGACCACAATCCTAGTCAGGGGAAGTCAGTTACCCTCCCTAAATTAACCTGTGCTCATCCTCTGGTAGCTTGGCACAGGGCAGTCAGGCTTAACTTAAGAGGCAATGTGTAAAGTATTTGTGCAACACTTGAGAAGTAAAGTATATTTTTATGAGTAAAACAAGGCCAATCTGAAAAAAATCCAATAAGTAGAACTCAAGATATTAATTTTTAAAGAATAAACTGCAATATAGTGCTTGGAAGTCTGTAGTGCTAAAAGATTACTTGAGGTCGCACTAGACCGGAGTAACGCCAGAGTTCAGGCTGACCTTGATGGGTGCAAGCCCACTAGAGGACCCACTCAGGGCCTGCTGAAAAGTACCTTGGATGGAGGGTTTCGTCAACGTCAAGGAGGTGATGTAAAGGCAATGCGTAGGTTCTGTTCCGCATAGTGCCGGGAATGCGTCGCCGTCGAGACATGCAATTGTCGAAGCGATGTCCTTGAGGTACGGTGTTGAACCCTGTGTGATTAAGGCAATTTGTCAAAGAGCCGGGCAGCAAAGGCGATGCACAGGGGCTGGTGGTGATGCATCAGTCCTGAGCTGTGTATTCAGCAATACAAAAAACTCAACCTCAGCGGCAGCAGCGATGCATTGGTGTCAAGGGAGGATGCAGCGGGTCCACTCGACGTAATAGCATCAATGAATTGGTTTGTGCATAAAAACAGCTGAAGAGTCCACTTTCAAGGCCCAGGACTGGATTGGCACCTTTTGGCAGGGCAGGACTCACAGTTGGCATAGTCCAGCAGCTAAAGCAGAGTTGGGGATGTCTTTGATGACCCTGAGACTTCAGAACAGGAGGCAAGCCAGCAAGCCCTTGGAGTCACTTGGTTCTTTAGAGGATGTAGAGAGATGGGTCCCAGGCAAGAAGCAGCAGGCAGCAGGCCAACACAGCAAAAAGGTTTGTCAGAGCAGCAGTCCCTCCTAGCAGCACAGAAGAGTACTGATTTGATGGGGTCTGGGGTCCATTACTTATATCCAGTTGACCCTTTGATTTGGGGAGAAGGTTCCAGATAGAGGCCTGGGAAGTACAGAAGGTCCCTACCCTTCCTTCTCTGGGTCTAGACACTCTTCAGGTGATTACACAGCTCTTTGTGTGGGGACAGGCACTGCCCTATTCAGTGTGTCAGCTCCACCCTCCCATCTAGCCCAGGAAGCCTATCAACCTGGTGATGGGCCGAGGGTGTGGTCTGGCCGTCCTGCAAGAGGGGCGTCACGTCGTGAGTCTCTGCAGGGCAGGGGCATAAATCCGCCCAAAATCCTGGTGGATCGGCTGCACGCGACGGTATTCAATACTTTCTTCATGTCGGGAAGCCCCAGGGAGCCACGGACCGAAGAAATGGAGCTGGCCCAGTGGTAGGAGCCGCGCTGGGCCTGTGCGGCCTGAGAGAGTGGTGCCTGGCCCTATCTTTGCCTTGCGCGGGCCACGGCAGAGCTCATCCTGCTGAAGGACGAGGGGAGACTGCGGGCGGAGTGACGATCGGGGCTACCTCCCCCCGTGGACAGAGACTGGATGCTCGGCGGCTGTGTGCCCTGTTGCCGCGTCGAGCCTCTGGTGTTGGATGCCTGTGCGCCAGAACCTCGGGCCCGCAGGGGCGCTTGCTGGCAGGTCGGAGGCCTGTATTCGGGGCCAGGAGGTGGCTCCCGGGCCTGGATGCGGATGGTGCCCTTGCGTGCTGATGGTGCAGGCCGCAGTCAGACGTGCCCTGGTGTCAAACCAAAAATCAGTAAACACTGTGATGCTTGAACATTTTGTAATAACACCATCTACACCTCCACTAGCACCTGCCTCAGAATGTGTTGAAACTTTGTTGAGCTGAAGTACCAGAAAGCCACCAGATACTAATCCTGAAGTCTCAGAATATAAAAAGTTTGTTATTGATTATTCGACTGTTGATGAACAGAACTATAGATTTGAAATAACAATTGTGGAGAACGTGTACCGAATGTGGCAAAGCAGATAAGCAGATTTACATGTGAAAGGACACTCATGCAAAGCCTCCCTGGGCTTATGTTTGGCTAACACTGGTATTGATTTCATTTATAATTATGATGGTGGTACTTAACCAAGTGGTGTACGGAAAATACCTCAAAGAAACTGAAGATCCAAAACCAGTAGCAATGAAGCTAAAATGATTAAATAGGGTCACCAAAAGTGTGTGTCACGGTTGAGATAACTCAGTTGTAAGATGGTCTATCAAATCTTAGTATCAGTAGAGACTGTCGTAGTTTGGACTCTTGCTCTAGGCGAGGCTGCTGGTTAAAGGTTGACAGTACTTTTGTTTGTAGGCGACTATGCCTATCCTACAACAAGACGCAACTGTTGTCCCAACCTTACCGGCTCATTAGCAGCACCTCACCAGAAACACAATAGTAAAAGGTGATTTGTGGCAGCCTTTACGCATGGACTCGAGAATAAGACATCTCAGGGAGTGTTGTGGTTAAACAGAGATTACCCCTTTCTCACAGATATATCATGTCTCATACAAACACAGGCAATGACAAAGATGCAGTAAAGGTTCAATAGTTTTTATTTAACATAACTGCAATTTGCGATAAGTTGCATGGGCTGCAATGATTAGGATAATGAATAATGCAAGGAACAGAATTGTGAAGACAAGAGTCATTATTACAAAGACCCCCACCATCTTACAATGCATGTAAAAGACATACAAGATATAATATGCCCTAATACCCTAATGTGAGAGGCCTAACCTCCTACCTAAAGGAGAGCTGGGTTTGCTAAACCTAATCTGCCAATACCATGTACATGAAAGGAGCCCCCAACCCCCGTTACCTTGGAATGAGGTCTCTATCTCACACTCCGCAGGGACACGAAGACTGGGTCAGCGTCAAGACGACGTGCAGCATCGATATCAGCGATGGTGGCGATGCCCTCTGGTCGAAATCCCTCTGATTATCTGTCTAAGGTGCGATATATTTATACAGATCTACCAGGACCCCTGACGTACGTGTGTTCCCAAACAATAGATAACAGACATGCTTGGGACGGCAATTAATATAAACAATCCCTCGAAAGTATAGAGAGGGAAAGTCCCGAAGTGTGAACACCTACCCTTTGTTTGTCTTTGTTGCTTGATCTTGACGCCTTAGCGCAGTGACACTGATAATGCAAAACATAACAAGTGACCAAACTATAAACAAGGCAGCCATCTTAGAAGAATTAAATAATTAAATGGGCTAAGACAGAGCAAGCTAAGTAGGTTAAAAGTCACTAGGTGACGGGGGCACAAGTCTGCAAGCCAGAGGCTAAGCTAACTCCTGTTATCCCATTAAAACGAACTAGGATTCACTACACCCTCCCCATTGCCGTAACAGGTATGACAAAGGTACAGGAACCCAAACGCTAAAATTGCTCTGAACTAAAAAGCTAAAAGCATAAAAACCAGCTAAAAAAATCTTTAAAATGTGTTAAAAAAGGTAATAAAAACAGTTCTGCTAAAATACATACAGAAATGTTAATGTCAACCATGACAATCACAGCGTGCCAAAGCAAGTCAATTTTAAATGCATAACTTCAATCAAGAATGGCAAACCAGTTCATCAAATTATTTGCTGTAGGCATGATCTTGAAGAGTGTCATCAAAGTCATTAACCAAGGACCTCAAAAATGAGTCAACATCATCTGATGTTAAATCGAGTGCTGGGCGGACAAATAGATCCACAGAGCAGTAGTGAGCAGTACTTTCTGGTGTAACGTCATTCATTGGAGTGCCCTCATCCACGGTAGATCTCAAAACAGAAGGCTCACAGGTGGCCTCGCAGAGCAACCTCAGTCTCAAGGGGCATGACCGTGTATGAACCCTCATTGAGGACATAAGCAGTTCGTGGTTCACAGGAGATGTCGGTGCAACAGCAAGACAGACGATAGGCAGATGTTCAAAGAGGCACCATATGGAGCGGAAGACCGATTGTACGCACCAGAGTAGGGGCCGAAATGACAGCGACCAGTCGTGCTCCAGTTCCACCAGCAAGGGTGCACCGAAAATCCGAACCATACATTCACGGCACAGTGGAGTTGGTGGGAGCGGCTCCATTGCACTGCTTAGTTGGAAAGAAACAACCACTGCGAATCAGAAGCAATAGCAGTAGTAGTCCGCCAATCAAACCCAAAATAATTGGAAAGCCACCAAACATGTTTGAGAAGAGCGAGTGGATGGCTGACGGGATGACTCCGAAGACAGTCTGGAAGATGGACACGAAACCAGACCCGACAGCCTTAAAGAAATGAACAATCCCAGATGTGCTTGAAGCACTGAATATTCTGGATACCAGTTCTCCAAAGTGCTTGGGGAAGTTGGTATTTAATAGGGATTGTATCTCGGCTGATGATCTCGCAATCTGGAGCGCATACGTCTCCTTTGCGGATGTCAAGGCGACCTGTTTTTGAAACAATAGCAACTTTAGCCTGCTCAGCTTGTCATAGTTCACATTAATAGTATCTATGTGGGGCCACATGTCAGATACTTTTATCTCTCGTATTGGGGGGAAAAAAATATGTCCACAACACGTAACGACCTTCGAGATCGAGATTGCTTCAGCAATTCCTGGTCACATGCCGCAACAACTTTGATTGTTCAGTACCACATAACTTCCATTGGAAAGTACATGAAATACCGGGCGAATCAAAGGGACGGAAGTACCCTTCAGCAAATAGGCCAAATTTGCGACCCCCGCATTGCATAAACCGTGAACGGACACCTGCTTGCATATCATGGAATGACTAACCGCAGTCTCACATTCGCTTCCGCTAAGAAAGGCCTCTGTTTCGACGTTCAGACATTTGTAATCAAAAGGCAACTCCCACTCTTCCTTAATATAGCTATCTCTAGTTGCTCGTACCTTCCCACTGCAAGATGTTTCAGGCAGTTTGAGAAATGAAAGGTCGAAATGGGTAAATTAATTATGCCATGTAAGAGCCAGATAGTTGAAGGACTCTCTGCTACTGTGAAGGGCAACTTATCTAATTTTTCTACGTGAAGCATGGTGAAACTAGCCTTCCTTTTAGCCATTGTCTGTTGTTCGCTGGAAAAATTAAAAGCATTGAAGAACTCACTCCCGTTAATATACTTCCATGGAATACGGCCATTTTTCAGTGTCTGTAAAGTCCAACCCAGCTGCAAGATGGAACGTAGCTGTGTTTGCCCATGATATAACTGGGACAAGTCTGTCTGAGTGATATCAACAGCAGACAACACTATATTTGATAGTGAATAAATCCTGTTGGACAGAGTATTCATGCCGTTGTCGACAACCGCTAAAGCCTTTTCTAAATTTCCCTTATCTAATTGCCTCAGACGCGCAGCAGCTTCAATCTATGAAAGTTTCCAAATTTCATTGTACATAGCATATAGAAACCTTTTTGAGCGCTGTTTTCTAGGACCCAGCAAAAATTCCTGCAAGTCTACATCTTCAGAAAGAGTGTTCAGGTGTTTCTTACCTGTGGCTAACGTGTTGGTATGTACCCATTGCTGGAACAGGTTACCCACACTGTATGTTGTAACTATACCTGTATGTTGACCAGATACAAAGCGAGGTCTGGCCTGTTAATTGAAAAAACTCCTGAAGAGTTCAAAAAACGCGCTTGACACTCATTAGTGTCAGTGGGCCATATTAACCACCCGCTGGGACTGGAAAGTGAAGAATTATAGGTACCAGCCTTAACCATTGCATCTAACCTGTCCTCTGTGATATTAAGGAATTATTGCCAATCTTTAAACCTTGCCGGAGTGGGAATACTGGGCTTGTTCAAGTCTTTAATTTTTGCTAACCCCAGACAGGATGTCTGCTGAACAGTGTCATTTAAGAAAATCATTTGCACAGGAATCAGGCATGCTCGAAGTAAAGCCTCCCTACCCTGTATCTGCCAATCTTGTGTTCCCCATACACTTTTCAAGTCAATAGTGCTCTTCCAGTATTCGTAACCTTCAAATTCGAGCCGGGAAACAAAGGGATCTGAATAAATCATTTTTGTGTCAGTTAGCAATATTTTCCTAATTTGTGCTGGAGGTATTTTAAAATAATATGACTCTGCTTTTTTTGTGTCATGTCCAGAAAAGTATGTAAATTTATCACTATAGTATTTTGGGCTCCCCACTGGTGGTGTAGAACAGTGTTCCCACTGTGTGTAGTTTAATACTGGCCTGTATCTAGTGGCATGGTGTAGGTAGTAATGTCCCCAATTGTTATAGCAGAACATTTCCCCATAATTCATTGTATGTTCATATACATCATCACTTTCAAAAGGGGAATAGTCCTTCATTTCAGTTAGCATGGAATCAACTTTTTGGACATCCCAATCATCAGATACAACATCAGGTGTAATTACATCTGTCATAGAAATTTTGAATACATATGGTATTTGAATTATTTCTGTAGGCCTGTATATATCAAATGGAAATTTGTCCAACACAATCCCATCAGAAATCGGTATTGCTGTAACATTTACAGGGGACAAGTCTCTTCGGACCTTGTGTGAGGAATGATATGGAGTTAAAACTTCATCAACAGGCTCCACAGAGGAGCGATCAGGAATATAGTGACCATTTATGAGCAAAAAGAAAACAATCACAAAAACCAATCCATAAAAATAATGCTAACAATTACAAACAGAACCATAAATAGTTCCATGGGTATATCAAATAGTTATTTTTGATTCATTGATACAGCTTACTTCTTTTTGAAACATTGTCAATCACAGTAGTGGATGAGTCTGCAGAAAAATCATCAATGTCAATGAAATAGCCAGAGGCAGTCTCTGCAAACACGGGGGCCGGTGCACCATCCGTACTTTGGTCCACTTCACGTGGAGGCTCTTGGTAGACAGTGTCATTAGTCTGTGATGTGTTTGTGTAAAAAACAGCTAAATCTTGGACCGGAGTGGTCACTGAAGTGGTGATAGGAACTAGCAAGAGTTCATTTTTCGCTCTCCCCATGGTCGAGGAGGTGTCTGGAACAGCATTGGACATTGTTGCATAGTCCGTAGTAGTGTTGTTCATCCTTTTCTGTAGATGTATGTCCTGTTGGGTAGTGAGAGGGGATTGGGAACCACCCAAGGGACCTCTTGGTCTACTGTGAAGGATCGGCCACATGGTGTAATTTGATGTCATCAATGGAAATGAATCTGTTCATTCTAGAGCCAGACAGCGGTGGTAAGATGACAGTCCTGGTACCTTGAATTCCCAAGACTGGTACAGGTGCTCTGTATGATGGACCAAATTCATTCTTCACAGCGATCTTCTCACGAACCAGATCCCCAACTTTAGGAATCCAGCCAGTCGAGGTTTTCGCAAAATCCCTTATTCCTTAGGTGGCAGCACTTGCAGATGATGTATCATCACAAAATTGCTGAAGCGCCTGTAAAACAGTGAGATGTTCATTTACGTCAAATGGTGTTTCTGCTGCCACCATACCAGGGGCATCAAGATCTGGGACATACATAGGTATCCCAAAGAGAACCCTCAGATGGAGTGCGTCCCCCCAAGGACCGTCTTGGCAGATTATTCAGTGCTCTCTGGACCCCATATAGGTGATGTAACCAGCTGCGGCCTGAACCTAATACTCGAGCTGTTAAGGATTGCTTTAGATCACGATTCCACCTCTCCACAACCGAATTTCCCTGGGGATGGTATGGTGAGGAGTAATGAAGTTCAACACCCATCGGCCCCATGGTGTCCCTCAATGCCTTAGAGGCAAATGCAGGGCCCCGGTCCGAATGGAATGCTGCAACCGCATATGTACCGATAAAGATCAGCAAGTCTTTTATAACAGTCCGAGCGTCAGCCGACCGCTGTGGCCATACCCACAGGAATCTAGAACAAGAATCTACAGGGCCTAGAATGTATTTGTATGCACCATCAGGCTGTAAGGGACCACAATGGTCCAGGTACACACACTGTAGTGCCCTGTTGGACACTAAGAGGGATGTCTGCGGTGGGCGTTTGATATTAGAGCCCTTTATCTGCTGGCAAATGTCACAGCAAAGGACATACTTTTTTGCCCGTCTGCATAGGCCAGGCCACCAGAAGCGTTTCTGTAGGAGTGTTATCGTGGCCGATATACCAGATCAAATCTCTGGTCTTCGTTGGGGATCACTTGATCTCCATCCCCAGGAATTGTTGTGTAGGCAACATTCTGCGCACTGATATGGTAAGTATAGTTTGTAGGGTATCCTTTCGGAAGGGGCTTGCCTGCAGCTGAAGCTTTAATGGCAGTCAATATTTCATTATCCAATCTCATCTATGAACGAGTCACTGCAGCCACAGAAGCCGTAGCTACTGCTGCCTTGGCCGCTTCATCAGCCGATGTATTTCCGGTAATGTGTACTCCTACACGTTGGTGGCCCAGTGTATGTACTACATGGACACATGGTAGCTTATCCTTAAGATCAGCCACCCTCCCCCACAATATTTTGTGTTTAATGGTGTCCCCTTTAAAATCTCTAAACCCGTTCAGTTTACAATGATTATGATAATCATTGTAAGACTGAACACAGTAGTATGAGTCACAGACTATTAAAGTCAGGCGTCCTGACTCGGTATGTTCGAGCGCTAGTATTAGAGCTTTAAGTTCAGCCAACTGGGCTGTGCAGTCCCCTAAGGTCTGCGTGTAGGTATTGTGTGGGTGGAAGACTCCATCTTCCATCACTCCGCTCACGGCTGCGCAAGCTGCGGAGTATTGATGTTTAGTACCTACTTCCTGTTGTGCTGAACCGTCAGTGTATATGACAGTATGGTATCTGTCCAGTGGCAAGATATTTAGAGGAGCGGGGTATTCTTGTTCGTACTGGAGAAACTCTTGTGTCTGAAGTTTTGGATCAAAAATATAATCGACATCAGTGGCAGTCAGAGACGTTGCCCATTGAATCCAACGTAAGTGCAATGCTTTAGCGTTGGGAACGCTTGCTTTGCTGACAAAGACAAGAATAATACGTTTCCCCTGGGCAAGTGGCCTCTCTTTTATGACGGCCATCTGAACTGCGGTCAAAATCTTTTCTGTAGGTGCGAAACGCTGTTCTGCATTAGAGTATAAATGTGATTTATATGCTATGGGTACCGTGTCACCCTCATTGAAGGTGACATAAGTAGATCCAATGGCACCAGCAATTATTCTGATGACCAAATTTGTTTTATTATCACGTGTGTGTAAGTGTTTAGCTTCTAGCATGTCCTGTTGCATTTCCCTAAGGATGCGTGTGTGTTCAATTTTTCAGTGTCTGCTAGAAAGATTCGGCTGAACCTGTCACGGTTTTCACTGGGCTTACCATCGAGATTGATGAGGGATGGGGAACGACCCCGATTCCGGCAGGTTCTGCTCTGGCCGAGGTAGGGGCGACCCCTTCCGGTAGCCACGGTGCTGTTTGACAATAGCAAGCAACTACAGTCCGTGCCCTCCAGAAGGAGTCCCAGAGGAAAAACCCCCAAAAGGTAAAAAACCTCCAACAGGAACTCCCTGAAACAGAAGGAGGACTCAAGGGCGTTAGAACTGAGGATCCAGGAGTACAGGAAAAACTGGAGACGAAGACAGGTCAGGAAATACTGGATCCACAAGAGGAAACCAGCCGGGGCGTGACTACCACCAAAGGAGTGTTGCAACGCAATGAGTAAGCAGCTGAATTCCCCTTATATACCCCTATACAGGAAGTAGGAAACAGGAAGTAGAAACACCACCATTTTGATTTGGGGAAAAGAGTATAACAGTGAATAAAGAACATGCGTCCAAACAGAGAGCAACAATGCATGCTGGGAAGAGAGGAAGTGGGCAGCATGCTGGGAAAGGGAAAAGGCATGCATAAAAACACCACCATGTGCAGGTATCCGGCTTTTGCCTGTTAATATTGGTAAGTGGTGAAGCAGAAGGTTATTTTAATGTCTGAATGTAAAGCGCACTAATGCGCTATGCGTGGCAGGTCTGAGACCCACTCGGGGTCTCAACTCCTGCCGCGTCTGCTGTTGCAGCAGGAACGAAAGAAGGGGGCGCGGCAAGTGCCGCGACCCCTGGCCAGACTCGCGGCTTCTCCCGTGGCCTGTCTGCAAGCCGCGGCTTGCATGCAGGCCGCAGTGTTCAGCAAATGCTGCGCCGCCGCGGCGTGACAGAACCAAGTCATAAAGTTGCTTGATACGATTTCTTAAGTGTGTTAGGAGGGTGCAGTTGAGCAAATTTTTCTAGAAAGTATGGGGCCAGGCTCTTTCCCTCGTTTGATAGCTCATATCCCAGGAATAATACGCTGAGAAAGGCGATCTTGCTTTTCTTAAAGTTGAATTTGTAACCGAGGTCTGCAAATCCCAAAATGATCCGATCGACCCTTGCAAGATGAATGTCGAGGTCGTCATCTGTGAGATATATGTCATCCACGTAGGATAATGCCTCGGAATCAATATCAAGTAAAATTGATGTTACGCGGGCTCAAAATAGCCCTGGGCTATTTTTATAGCCTTGAGGTAAACGACAAAAGCGTTTCTGAGAGCCAAATGAGAATACACTCAGGTCCCGACTTTCGTGCGCTAAGTTCTGGCAGAAAAAGCCATTAGATATATCTAATCTTGTTTTATATTTTTTATGCACTATATTGTTTATCAGTGCTGTGCTATGTGAATTTTGTATAGCATATGTGCGTGTATGACTATCTAAATGTCTATAATCAATGACTATTCTGTATGAATGATCTGGAACGGGGAATAACGGATTATTCATTGTAGATCTACAGGGCTCAATTACTCCCTGGTACTGAAGTTGGGCGAGGATCTCCCTGACCGGAGCTTTTGCTTCATGTTTGACAGGATACGGTGGCTGCGGTTGGGGTGTAGACCTAACGGGAATATTATGACAGGGAGACTCCTTGTCCCAACCCACATGATTGCGATATAATGCAGGTGCATGCGCTAAAGCCCATTCAACCACATAGGCTTCTTTTTCTGCTTCCGGAAAAAGTTCAGAGAAAGAAGACAAAATGACATCTTCCCCATGTGGGAGCTTACGGACGTGTTCAGGTGGCCAGTCTTTTTCGGCCAGTAGAATATCACTAGTAAGTTCATCCCAAAATATCACACTTATAGTGCGCTCTACGTCTCCCTCTATCTGAATTTTTAAATCATAAACCCTGCTGGGGGAGGAGAACGCAGCCGTCTGCCGTTTCAACTGCAATAAAATTGCTACTTGATGTTGCATCCAGATGATCTTTCAGACTCTGGCGACATATAGTGACCTCTGCTGCGCTGTCTAGCAGAGTCACTGCCCACATCTTGTTCCTCAACAGTGTTCTCAAGTATACTGGCATTTTTAGCTGTCAGTGCTGCCACCCTTTTCTTTTTAAACTGTGGCTTTTGCTGAGGAGTCTTTTCTTAGTTTTTAATGGTTGACTGCAGCAAGTCTTTCTTTTATTTCATGTATTCAGGACGTCGATCAGGACAGCCCCCTCTCTCGTTACGTCTATCCGGTGCGTCCTGAAAGGAACGAAAGGGACGTGAATCAGTATATCTGTCTGGAGTTTTAATATTCTCCCTATTTCTGAGATTGTATCTCCTTTCGGAGTTCTCCGGATGTGGAGAATCAGCTCTCTTATTTCTTCTATCTTTGAAATCCTTTTGTTTGTCCCAGCGCTTCTTAGGGCCCTTTTGTGCCTGCTTTGTACCTTCCTCATGGGTGGTACCCTGTAACTCCAATTTCTTTGGTTTGGCTCCCAAACTATCCCGCCCTGTACTAGTATAGGTATCGGAAATAATTTTCGGTAGCTGTCTCTCTTGTTCCTGGTGTGGAGTTTCCCGTAGACGCTGGCGTATTGCCAGTGCTACCGCTTCCCCTTTAATGGTACTGAGTATTATTGAAGATATCGCGTCAAAGTTATGCATTAATTTCATCCCCAAATCCAAGACTGGTGCAGCCCCATGCTCATTTTGTATTTGTTTTAACACTTCTGGTAAATTGGCAAGTGTCAGGATAGCATGTGTCGTAGTATATGTGGCAGCGAAGACTGTTCCCCATGTGGCACAGTCATCCACCGAGGGAACCATCCCAAAGGGCAAGCACATAGTGAGCAGTCTATGTTTTTTCTGTGGTCCCATATGGGGAAACACAGCTTCCAGCTGATTAGTTTTCTGGGCAATCCAGAAAGGTATTTTTTCCCGTTCTGTGGGTACTTTACCCATAATAATATGCAGTGTTTGTGGATTAATCCCAGTTGCCAGGTGCTGGCGGTGCTGGACGCGCTGGTGTTGTGTTCAATGTTCGCATTACGAACTGAACTAATCGTCTATATAATGTCACTAATTCATTATATAAATCTTGCAGATCTGCTATTGGCATGTTTTGAATGCCTGGGTGAGGTGTATACTTGGCAAACATAGGCCATGTAGGTCCGCCATTACTTAAGGGACCTAGCGTCACTCATGTGGTAGGGCGCCTTCAAACCAGTTCTGGTGCTCTTGGTATGTGAGCGATATTTCATGATACTGGTATGCTCGGCACCGCAAAGGTACGTTTGCAATTTCATATGTGTGGAATGTATGTGTTCTTTGGTCTGCCTCAGGAAAGGTGACCTAACAGTAAAAAAATTCTGTTTGGTATGCCACATTAGCTTCTATTATAAGAGTAACATCCCGCCCTCATCTGTAAGGCCATGAGTTAATAAATGTTGTGTTGCATGTCTAGCATTTTCAGGAATGTCTATGGCAGCAGCCATTTTTGTTTAGAAAATGGAACACCAAAATGGGGGGGTTGGCTTTTCACCTGAGGAGGATTTTCCCAAAGACCACGGACGTCTCCGTATAATGGTACTTAGGGTACCTGTTGTCTGTGAGACAGTGACAGTCGGGGTATCTGTAATTTAGTGCCTAAACACCACCGTTGGTGGCGCCATGTAGTAGTTGGGACTCTTGCTCTAGGCAAGGCTGCGGGTTAAAGGTTGACAGTACTTTTGTTTGTAGGCGACTATGCCTATCCTACAACAAGATGCAACTGTTGTCCCAACCTTACTGGCTCACTAGCAGCACCTCACCAGAAACACAATAGTAAAAGGTGATTTGTGGCAGCCTTTACGCATGGACTCGAGAATAAGACATCTCAGGGAGTGTTGTGGTTAAACTGAGATTACCCATTTCTCACAGATATATCTTGCCTCATACAAACACAGGCAATGACAAAGATGCAGTAAAGTTTCAATAGTTTTTATTTAACATAACTGCAATTTGTGACAAGTTGCATGGGCTGCAATGATTAGGATAATGAATAATGCAAGAAACAGAATTGTGAAGACGAGAGTCATTATTACAAAAACCCCCACCATCTTGCAATGCATGTAAAAGACATACAAGATATAATATGCCCTAATACCTTAATGTGAGAGGCCTAATCTCCTACCTAAAGGAGAGCTGGGTTTGCTAAACCTAATCTGCCAATACCATGTCCATGAGAGGAGCCCCAACCCTTGTTACCTTGGAATGACGTCTCTATCTCAGACTCCGCAGGGGCACGAAGACTGGGTCAGCACCAAGACGACATGCAGCATCGATATCAGCGATGGTGGCAATGCCCTCTGGTCGGAATCCCTCTGATTATCTGTCTAAAGTGTGATGTATTTATACAGATCTACCAGGACCCATGACGTAGGTATGTTCCCAAACAATAGATAACAGACATGCTTGGTGCAGCAATTAATATAAACAATCCCTCGAAAGTATAGAGAGGGAAAGTCCCAAAGTGTGAACACCTACTGTTTGTTTGTCTTTGTTGCTTGATCTTGACGCCTTAGCGCAGTGACACTGATAATGCAAAACATAACAAGTGGCCTAACTATAAACAAGGCAGCCATCTTAGAAGAATTAAATAATTAAATGGCCTAAGACAGAGCAAGCAAGTAGGTTAAAAGTCACTAGGTGACGGGGGCACAAGTCTGCAAGCCAGAGGCTAAGTTAACTCCTGTTATCCCATTAAAATGAACTAGGATTCACTACAAGACCTACATGTACCACCCACTTTGCACTGGAACGTGGATTACATATTATCAGCAAGACCTTTTGCCAGTGACATGGGTAGCAACACTAACAATAAATTGCTTGCAGATGTACGACCCTTTAATTCCATGTATGATACAGATCACATCTCAGCGCAGATCATTTTCAGCTTCAAATACTACTAAGATGGTGTTACTGCATGATCAGTGGAAACACTACTCAGTGCCGATGTGGGAGAGTGAACCTGTGTTTGTCACAGATTCCCCTGTTTTTTTTCCCATAGAAACATTTTATTGGCATTTTAATCAACAGCATCACGAGCAATTACATCATAAACAATCTGTACATGTCTGCACACATTTCTACTATGGCTATACATCTGGCTGTTACCTATTCTATCCCATTTTTCCTCTCTTCCTTCCAGTCGAACAGAACTGGACCTTCTTTTTCCAATGTCCCCCTGTAGTTCATCCTTGCTCTACATACTTTTTGATGTTTGAGTGGGCACACTCTAGCTTTGTAGACTGGTCTCTCCATGATTCTTCTGTGGTCTAAACCTGCCTCACATCTCGATCAGTCTGGTGCCTCCTCTGCCCACCACATCCGTGCAATGCTGTGCTTAGTAGTTACTAGATCCAGTCCCAGAAATAGGAATCAGTACCTTCTAATACACGTCTTCCACTATAGTTAACAGTGCTATTTGTGGTGCTAATGTTATTGTGGTACTCACTACTACACAAAGGGTCCATGCTATTCTGACACAGAATATCTGGATTATGGTACACCAGCATATCATGCATATGAAGTCCCCTCTTTCCTATTTGCATCTTTAAAAATATATATATCTTTTATTAATTTTCCAAACAAGCATTAACACATCCACTTGAACTATGTGAAATATACCCCAACTTCCCTCTCAATCCATCCCCACATCCAGCAACCAGTTACTTCCTTTCTGATTTATAAAATGAATACTGTACAGTAAACCAATCTCTCTTAAGGCCATTAATTCCTTTACAGTATATATTAAGAGGCTTCGTCTGAGCTTAGATCAGATATTTTTTGTGAGTCTTCTGATTCTGGTTCATCCGGGTATTTGAGTTCATCTATCATTGTGTCCCATTGGCTTGCAGTGTCTCTGGATCCCCTTCCTTGGGCAGCCTCTCTATGTAAAATACGTCCCTCCACTTCCGCCCACTTTAACAATGCACTCAACCATCTTTGAATTTGAGGTCCTTCAGCTGTTTTCCATTGGCTTGTGATTTCTCTTTTAGCTAGAAGTAGTGCTAAATCAATAAATGTATTAGTAGTTTTTTTGGTAGCAGGGCTGGGGAAGTCCCCTAGTAAGGCGGACATCGGGGAAGGCCAAAGTTTACGATCCGTGATCTTTTCCAAAAGTTTCTCCACCCGGTATTGTACTACCTGCTGGCAGTTCCAAAGCCTATGTTCTAGGCCTGCTTCTGCCTCTGTGCATCTGGGGCAACCACTTCCACTAGAGGTGTGCATCTTTGCACGTCTACGGGGGTGAGGTAAGCTCTATGGTAAATATAAATACTTATTAGTTTAATGCAAGCATTCCTTGTTACAGGGTATATATGTGATGTGATTATATCCCATTGTTGCACTTCTATCGTGGTCCCCAGTACTGATTGCCATTTCAGTCTAAGGTTATCTAGTGGAGTGAGGGTGTCTTTGTGTAGTGCTTTGTAGAGTATAGAAACCAACCCTCTATCTCCCCCTCGGGTACAAATAACTCTGCAGCCCTCGTGTATAGGCGGTTCTTGTAATCCCATTTTCCAAGTTCTCTGGATAATCCTAGTTAATGCGGAATGTATTATGAATGTCCCCGGTGGAATCTCAAAGCGCACTTGTAATTCTGCGAAGGTCCTGAGTTGCCCATTATGATATAAGTCTCCTGGTGTGGTAATATTATATCCGACTAGTTTATTTAGACTGGGTAAAGCCTGTCTTCCTATCAGATTCAATAGGCCCATTACTGGTATGTCTGGAGCATATAGGACGCTTGAGTGCGAACGCCTAAGAGTTCTCCCCCAAGTGAATTTAACTGCTTGCCAATCTGGAGGTAGTGATAGTTTTTTCCCTCCTGGGGTTAGCAGTACTCCCAACAAAGTATGAGAAAGTGACTTAGAACTGTTCTGTAGTTCCAGGATTGTTGAATCTTCATTTAGGAATCTTGCCAACCATTGTAGTTGGCCTGCCCAGTAGTAGGTTTCCATATCAGGGGCTGAAAGCCCTCCTTCCAGAGTAGGCCTGTTCAGAGCTGGTCTGTGTCTACCTGCTCCCCATATGAAGCTAGACATGATAGAGTTCAGGTCATGGAATACTGATTTAGGTATGATCAGGGGTATGGTGGAGAAAAAATACAGAAATCTTGGGAGCACTATAATTTTTAGTATTGCTACTCTTCCCATAACCGCCAGGGGGAGTGTCCTCCAAAACTGTATATCATTTTTTTAGTTTCCTGATTCCAGTGTGTATATTTCCTTCTAATAGATCTGTGGGTTTATGATTAATGTTAACGCCTAAATAGCATAATGTGGTAGGTGTCCAGGGGAGTCCTCTAGTATCGGCCTTCGTTTGGACTTCCTCTGTTAACGGGAAGATTGACGATTTCCTCCAGTTTATCTTAAGGCCTGAAGCTTCACCGAAGCTTTCCAACATGGACAACATGAACTCCGGGTAGTTCCCTGTCTCTGTCTCCAAGGAAAATTAACATATCATCTGCGTATAGTGCGATATGGTGTCTCTGTGTTCCCACTTGAAGCCCTTCCAAATGTAACCCTGATCTAGCCATTCTGGCCAGCGGTTCCACTGCGATAGCGAAGAGTAGTGGTGACAGTGGGCATCCTTGTCTGGTGCCTCTGCCAATTATATAAGGGTCTGAGATTGTTCCACCCGTTCGAACATGTGCTGGAGGTTTCGTGTAAAGTAACTGCATCCATTTCACAAATTCAGGTCTGAGGCCCAATTTCAGCATTACTTTTTCAATGTAGTCCCACCGTAGACTATTGAAAGCCTTCTCTATGTCTACTGAGATGATCGCTGCTCTTTGTGGGCATGGTGATCCCGATTGGATAATGGATACTAGTCTCCATACATTCTGTGCAGTATTACGCTGTGGAATAAATCCAGTTTGATTTTTATGGATTAGTTTTGTCATAAAGGGTAAAAGTTGGGAGGCTAGTATTTTGCTGAGTATTTTAGAATCTAGATTTAACATGGAGAGAGGGCTGTATGAGCGCACATCTCTCATTGGTTTATTGGGCTTTAATAGAGGGATCATAATCGCCTCATTGGTGGTTAGAGGGAGGGCTTTCTTTTCTTTGGCTTCTATATACAGGTTACATAAGTGTGGGGCTAGTTGTTCAAGGAACGCACTGTAAAACTCCACCGGGAGTCCATCCGCCCCGGGTACTTTCCCTCTGGCCATGTGTTGTATTGCAGCTCTAATCTCAGGTATCGAAACAGGCTCAGCTAGGGTTAATGTTTCTCTCTCTTCTAGGTGGGGAAGGTCAAGATCTTCTAGGGACTTCACTTGAGTGGGGGTCAACAACTCTGGGGGAGGGGCATAAAGCTGAGCATAATAATTTGCAAATCTTTGATTAATTGATTTTTGTTCAAATAAATGTCCTCTATCTCCATTATCACGGATTGCTGTCTCGGTGGAGCAGCCATTCATGCCAAGAGTGAGCTCGCCTTTTCCCCCTCTGTGTGTTGTCTGTCTAGAAATTTCTTATAGTCAAATTTGCATAATGTTTCTGTGGATTCTGCCACTTTCCCCTTAATGGTTGTGATGTCAGAGGCTACTTCAGGGTGATCGGGTCTCTGGCACTCTGCTTCTCTAAGGGTTTTCTCAAGTTTTAGGATATCTTGTTCCAACTATCTCCGTACCCCAAAATTGTCTGCTATACACTTCCCTCGAATTACAGATTTAAAAGTCTCCCATTCTATCGCCCTAGAAGATGCTGTTCCTGTATTGAGAGTGAAAAAATCCTTAATGGATTCAGCCAAAGAGCATTTGAATGCTTCATCTTCCAGCATCTCTGCTCTAAGTCGCCAGGTTGGAATGCAGGCTCTTTCCCTCCCCCAGGACAATGAGATCAGGAACGGGTTATGGTCTGAGAGGGTACGACATAGATATTCTGCAGAGCTCACCATACTTTGTATCTCGGGGGAAGCTAGGATTGTGTCTAGGCGGACATGTAGGTCATGGATTGTAGAATGGAATGAGTAGTCCTTAGTAGTAGAGTGGACATGTCTCCAGCAGTCGCTAAATCCCCATTGGCGTTGCCATTCAGAGAATTGTTTAGCCGTTTTAATGGTTGGTGATCCAGGTAGGGGTGGGTGAGATCTATTGAAAGTGGGGTCCGCAATGCAATTAAAATCTCCTCCTATTAGGGTAGCTTGGGTGAGATTAGAGCCCAGTTCCCTTGAAAGCCTATATAGGAATGTTCCCTATTCTTGGTTTGGGGCATATACTCCTCCTATTGTAATATCTCTGCCTGCCAGTCTCCCTGTGATCAGGACATATTGACCTTCTTTATCTAGTATCTCTTGGGTTTTTTGGAAGGGGACCCCAGAGCGTATCCAAATTATTACCCCCCTAGCGAAAGCTGAGTAGGTTGTCGCAAACACCTGGCCACGCCATCATTTTGCAGGAGCTCTGACTTCTTGTTCCAGTAAGTGGGTTTCCTGTAATATTGCTATGTGGACGCCTCTCCTTTTGAGCTGGTTGTACATTTTATATCTTTTACTCATATTATTCAAGCCTCTAACATTCCAAGTGACAATTTTGTATTTCAGGGAGGAATCCATATTATGTAGTCATAGATATTCCCATTCTGCACTTCCTCCCAATCCACCCATAGGTTTCTCCTTCCTTGTGTTTCTATACAGTAAAATTTGGTTAACATATAGGTGCTGGATGTAACTCCCTTATTACTCAACAAACTACTTCCCCAACTCCCCCCGTCCTCTCCCCAGGACCGGTATTTAAATAAAACTATCCCCGTCCAAACTATTAGGTCTAGGACTAGCAACTATGGGGTAAGGCAGTGTACCAGGGACTCAGAGCCTGTATCCAGGCTGGTCCGCCAGGCCCATTCACCTTGTAGTATAGCCCATCATCAATTTAAATCAATATTCTTTATCACAGTTAGTCTATTGAATCTTAGCTCTTGGCGTACGATTCTTGCATGGTTCAATACATTGCAGAGAGGAGTCATCCGGTATTAGTTGCACCTAATTGGGATTCCCATATCCCTTATGCAGTTCTCACAGTGTGTTCGTTTCTTTGATAACACCTGGGTTATCCTTTCAGCGGTCTTGATGTTTCGAGTCCGAATGTTCAAAAAAGATCTTCCGACGTCTTCGGAGTTACTTTCAGCATGCTAACAGATGTGCCTTGGGAAGAAATGGACGTGTGACCCGAGTTGGAGTCATGATCTGAGAGTGATTCCAATGACCTAGTAATGGTCAAGTCTCCTCCACTCATTAAAGCTACGTTGGACACCGCTTCTTGCTTCTCTTTAGATGACTGATGTTCTAGCAGGATCTCTCTAGGGCCGCGGCTGCGTGCTCCAGTCCGTTGTTTTTTGGTCGGCGTCTGCCTCTTTTTTTGTGAAGTGGAAGTAGACTGCTCCAGCGATTCCAACCAGTCCCACACCAGTTGAGGTGATGTGAAAAAGTTAGTTCTATCTCCGTGTGCCACTCTCAACTTAGCTGGGTAAAGCATGGCGTATTGGATTCCCATGTCTCTGAGCCGTTTTTTGGCGTCTCTAAAGGATGCTCTTTGCTTCTGTGTTTCCCTGGTGAAGTCTGGGAAGAGCATTATTCGTTGATTGTCGAGCATAATTTCCCCTTTGAGTCTCGCTTGTGAAAGAATGTAGTCTCTATGTAGTAGTTTTGCGACTACTAGTCTTGGTCCTGTTCCTGGTGGGGGGAGTCTAGCTGGTACTCTGGGTGCTCTTTCGACTGCAAAAAAGGGGGACAACCCCTCTGGCGGGATTGTTGGTTTTATCTAGTTCTCAAGAAACAACTCCATGCAGTTTGGTCCGAGCTCTGATTTTTCAGGGAGACCCACTATACGAATATTACTTCTCCGGGAGCGGTTTTCCGCGTCTCCGGCTCTGTTTTCTAGGTGTCTCACTCTGGCGGCAAGTTCGTTCAAGTCAGCAGTGATGTTTTATGACCTGGAGTCAGCTGTTCCAGTGCTCTCTCATTTGCACACACTCTATCTGTCAATCTCCTATGGTCGTCTCTTAGAAGGGAGAGATCCACTGTCAGAGAGTCTATTTTTTGTTCTAGAGCCTCACGGGATTCTAGGATTGCAAGCAGTATCATGTCCAGCGTGGTTTCTGTGGAAGGTGAGTCGGTGTTTGCTACTCACGTGTGTGTTCGAGTAGGGGGCTTAACCAAGTTTGTGTCCTCTTGTTCCGGCCCTTCTCTCCTCTTGGATTTACCCATTGTGCAGAGTTTGGTGACCTAATTGGTCTTATTAGGGCTTCTGTATATCCTAAATCTGGAGCCACCGGTAGTGCAGCTTCAGATGGTTTAGCCTGAGGGCTTCTGGTTAGAGGTAGCTAGGAGTTGCGTTATTTATCAGTTTATTGAGCACTCTCTCTATGTGTTGAATTGTTCTGTTGTTTTTGTTCAGTCATATTCCATCTCCCTGGATGTTGGCCAACGTGCTGTTGTGTGGTGACTTTGCTTCTCAATCTGGGGGTGAAGTTATCAGGATTCTGGTATTTCCCGCTTCGCCAGCTCCATAGGAGATAGCGGCGTCTCAGGGTCTCCGTTCCCTTCCGGTCTCACTCAGTCTCAACAGACTGCTCTGCACTTCTGACTGCGTCCCGCTCCTCTCGGCACGTCAGTTTTCCTTTTTGTTTTTTCCCTTTTTCTTATAAAGGGGGGGTGGGTGTAGAGGCATGTACCTACTGCGGGTTCTAGAATCTGTTTGGTGCCGCTCCGGTCGATCATGTTCCCTCGTCTCAATTCATCGCGGACTCGCGGCCACCATCTTGTTTCCACCGACCACGTTTTGCTTTTCGGTTTTTATCTGTGTTCTAGGGTTTATTTGGACGGGCTGTCCGCCCCATCAGTGCTCTGGATAGTCCGGTTCGCTAAACGCAGTTTAGGCGAGCGATTGAGGGCTGTTTGGTTTCAGGATACTATCGGGCCTGGTGGACGCTGCCCGGAGCTCCGCGTTACGCACGCAGCTCCATCGGTCTCTGGCCACGTCGCCCCTTCCTATTTGCATCTTAAGCAGATCGGGGATGAATGCATTTGGAAGAGCCTTAGTAGCTGCCAGGTGACGTAGATATGGTATAGGTAGAAAAATATTTGAACCTGTATCTTGTAGAAATGGCAGTCTCATGTTAGGCCATTAATGCTGTTATCCAGTCACTGTCTGCTCCCATGGCTCCCTTAGGGTTGGAAATGTGTCCAGGGCATGTCTCGAATACTGTAAGGATCATCTTTTCTTCTATGCATTCTATTGTGAGCATGACCTTTAATGGGCTGAAGTTTGGTATGGGTGTGGTGGTGTTTAGATGCTGCTGCAATGCATGGCATGATTGTAAATCGTGAAAAAATTGATAAAGGTGAATCCCAAATTCTGTTTGTATGTGCAGTCTGCAATAACTATACCTGTCAGACTTAGGTAACCATTAATCTGTAGCTCAGAATGTTGCTGCAGGAACGACGCAGAATGCACCAGTTTCCTTCCCTATTAACAGTGCTGAACAGGTCCAAGACTGCAACCGGTGCTGGTGGTGAAAAGTATGGAGTATGGAGGAGAAGTATATGGGAGAACACACACAAGAGATGTGGTCGGTTTGTAGTCACACAGCTTGCCTTTTTCATGTGGATGTTCTGTCAATTTGTTTGCACCTTGTCAAACGTGACAGCTTTGTACAAAATAGAACACAAGACCACGCTTACTGTCTGCTCTAACATCAACTTAAAACATACACAGTTTTTTTATGTACATGGATGTCACGTGATTGGTAACATGTTATAGGAAGTGGGACATACACAACATTTACTCTACTATAGGTAGTACGTCGCACATGATAAGTAACAGTCAGCTGATATGACAATATGCACCCATGTGCTAAGCCTGCACTTTAAAATAGAGGGCCTCATTTACAAGAAACTGGTGCATCAAAGCGATGCACCAGTTTTCTTGTACCAGCTCTGGACCCTCTAATGACGCCCTGGTAATGCTGTATATGTGATACAGCGCTCCATGGCGCATGTTTCCACAGATGCGTCAGAAATTCTGACGCATCTGTGGTGCTAAACCAACACATTGCTGGACTAGCATAAGAAAAATGACGCTACTCCAGCATTGCAAAGAGGGGTCCAATGTTAAAAAGCCCAGAGTCACTTTAACGCCTGCTCTGAGCAGGCGTTAAAAAATTGACGCTGTAATGGCGCAGAATGGTGCAGTGAAATCTTCCAGATTTCACTGCACCTGTTCTGCGTGGCTTTTAATAGGGGAACACCTACCTTCCATACATTACACCTGGCGCAGGTATAATGCGGCTCAAGGCTTTGCAAACTGGCACAATGGTCTCATTGCACCAGTTTGTAAATGTGGCGCCCTGTGGGGGACTGCTTGCGCTGCCTCAGCATTAAAGCAAGGATTTGCAATGCAACGGGTCTCGCATTTCTCCGAGTTAGAGCTATTAGCAGTTGTAAACTCCCAAACTGACTTTTCTTGCCACATTAAATGCGAAAAAAGAGCACGATTGCGCTGCTACAGTTCACTCGTAGTGAAACCTATAGGCAAAAGTGCAATTATCTATGTAACCAGCAAAAGTGCAATTAACTATGTAACAGGGTCGATGTCATGCAAAGTGCTCGACTTCTGCCAAGCAAGATCGCGCTGCGAAAAAAGATAAAAAGTAGCCCACAAACTGGACGGAAAACAGCGAGCCTCGTATGTTTTCAGTACATGGTCGAGGAGGCCTAACCACCGGAAAAGGCATGACGTATGCATGCCTTTCACTAATGAAAGCAGGCAGATTTTAAAAGGCAAACCCACGAACCAATGAAAGACACTGACGTGACATGGACAGGGCTCCGAGCCCTTTTCTATCTACTAAAGCGTCTTGCTAGCGCAGGCTCGACCCTAAAAAAGTGACGCTACGGTGGCGCAAGGGGCTTGTAAATAAGTCCCAGAGTGAGTCGTTTTCCTTGGACCTGGGAAACTGAAAATGTAGCATTGTGTCGCCCACAATCTTCAGAAAATTAATTTATTTCTTTCTCTTTTCTTTTATGCACAACTCTTTTGTTTCTTTCTTTTTCTGCTTTGTTTCTTTTTCTCATTTTCCTCCGTCCATCTTTCTGTTTCATTCTTTCTTTTTACTTTTGCTTTCCTTTCTCCATTTTCTTTGTTCTTAGTTTTCCCTACTTTCTCCTTTTTTGCTTTCTTACTGTATTCGCAGCTTCCTTTTCAACTTCCCTTCTTTGACTTTATTTTTCTTCCTGCCTTTCTTTTTCAGTTTCATGCTGTCTTTCTTTCACTTTTTTCAATTTCTTCTTTATTCTTTCTCTCCATTTGCCCTCCTTTATTTGTTACTTTCTTTTTTCTTTCCCTCTTTTCTTCCCCTTCCCTCATTTCCTATTTTCTCTTTCAGTTTCATTTTTTTCTTTCTCGCCTTGCCTTTTTCTACCCCACCTTCCTTCTCAACTTGTACTATACTTGCTCTCCTTTACTCTTCCCTTCACTTTTGTTTATTCTGAGTTGTTTGTTCCTTGTTTCAGTCTTTTATTTGTCTACCTCTTTTTTTCCCTCTCCTTTCACTTCTTACTGTTTCTTTCTTTTGTTCCATTTTCTTTTTCCCCATTGTTCAGCTTCTGTTTATTTTTTCTTACTTTTTTTCTCTTTTCTTTTTTCTTCCATTCTTTCTTTTGGTTAGTCTGCCTTCTCTTGTCTTTTTCCTTTCTTTCTCTTTTCTGTTTGTTTCTCTTATCCTCCTCTTTCTTCCTCTACTTTTTACTAATATTCTCTTCTTTCTCCTTCCCTCTCTCAAGCTTTCACCTACTTTTGTCTCGCTTATTCACCCCCTTTGTTACTTCTTCTCTTTTATGTTCGACTGCTGTACAGTGTGCGGTCACCGCCAAGATATGTTTACATGTAGAAAGTTATGAAGTCTGAATGAACCTCACAAAATGTATTATTGCTAATGATCCTTCACACCTTCTCAAAATGAGAGTAGTGGAATAGTGTTAACTTATTTATTGTATGACAATGAGAATGCAAGTCTAAATCATATTCTCACCTCTCAGCATGATTCATAAACAAAGGAAACAAGCATTTTCAATGCAACGGGTCTCGCATTAGATAGAGTTAGAGCTATTGACTTTGTAAAGAAAAAAAAGTGGCACGATCGCGCTATGTAAAATGCAGCGCGATCAGCTGAGTGGAAAATAAACAGATAAAGTAGTCCGGACCCCAGGCTGAAAACATCGATCCTCGTATGTTTTTGGTATTTTATGACGTGTGCATGCCCTTCACAAATGAAAGCATGCAGATTTTAAAAGGCAAGCCCACGAACTAATGTAAGTGCCTCAAGTGACATGGGTGGGGTTTGAAGTTCAAAGAGAGATTACTGAATGGACTGAGCGCTCTGCGCTCGCCCATAAAAACTGATCCTTGGTGACTCCACAAGTTAACATTTGCTTCAAAGCTCATGCAACATTAAGGCTGTACACTCACTGTAGGAGGACTCGGATACACTAGGGGCAGAGTTTAAGTCATTGTGACTTTATGTACCCTTATCTAACACTGATATATTGGGTGGTAGCTCAGGATGCTTTTTAGCGTACAGGAGTGGCTATCACTATAGAAAAGGCTTGAGACCCCTGCTCTAGTAACTGCTGCACTGGGTTACACATTCAACACATCTATGGGATAGTCTCTTTATATTGTTAGAGACAAAATGCTTGACATTAAACTGGTTTCGGTCTGATATCCTACAGAACTTGTTAATGCTCCACAACCTTAGGCACCAATCAGAAGCTAGGTTTCACACAGAATCTGCATATAACATTGGGGGCCCATGAGACAGTTGTTACAGCACAACTTTATTTGTTATCAGTGGCGGCCCGTCCTTTAGGGCGGAGGGGCCATGCCCCCCCCACCTTTTGCCCCTCATGAAGAGTGTCTGTCAGGCTGAACAAAGGCCAGCCTGACAGACACTCTTCATTTTCAGCTCAGACAGCCAGGAGTGATCCATGCGCGATTTGCGCAGACTCCTGGCTGCCTGAGCTGAACTTTGCTGGGCTGAGGAAGTCACAGCTCCTATGGGCGTGACCTCCTCAGCTCAGCAAATGTTTAAGCCCTGAAGTGCCCAGGGCGAGTGTCAATCAGTGACACTTTATCACAGAGTGGGGTGGGGTCAGCAGTCTCACTCTGTGACAAGGCTGACTACCTCAGGTCAGCCAATGAGGGAAGGCGGCTGTCCCAACTCTCCTGGGACCTGGAGACTGAAGGTAAGTGTGTGTGTGTGTGTGTGTGATGTTTTAAATTGAATATTTACTTCAGGAAGAGTGACGAGACGTTGGACTTTGGACGCTGGTGCCGGGTGGCTCGCGTCTTGGATCTGCTGCGGGAGCGCGAGCCGCGGACGCGCTGCTGCGGCGGTTTTGGGGGAGCTAGCCGGGGGAGGACTGCTTTCGCTGGTGTGTGTTCCAGCTGAGGGAGCCCCTCCCTGTTCCCTTCCAGCGCCAGATTTGCTGTTTTGGTGCGGACTGGGGCGCCAGAAGGAGCCAGAAGGAGTGCCAGAAGGAGTTTTGCTGCCCTCCCCTGCAGATCGGGTGAGCAGCTGCTCCTGCTGTTCCCGCCGTACCCTGGCCTGATCTTGTCGTGCGGGTCACTTTTTGGCCACTTGACCATCCCCCGCTTCTGCCCTCTGCTTCGGCTCCGGCCCCAGCCCTGGTGCTGGTGTTTAGTCACCTTTGCCTCACCCAGCCCCACCCCTGTCTCAGCTCTAGCCTCAGACCTGGCGTTGTTGGTGATCCGGTTGGTCCAGTTGGTGGCTGGTGATTGGTGGTTGCCTGGTCTACGTGGTCTCCGAGGTGTTCAGGAGATTGGAGATAGGAAATAAATGGAGAACTGGAAAAGGAGGTGATTTTAGGTGACTCTAGCCCCGGTGGATCCGGTGATCGCGAGTGGACTGCATAAACCAACGCAAGTAAGCGGCCTTACTACCTGTCATTCACCTGTTATTTACCTGCTATTTCTTTCTCTATCAATCTAATTAAAGACATTAAGACCAGCAGCTGAGGGGGGGGGGGGGATGATCAGAGGACCAGAGGAGCTGACGTTAATGGTGCCGGAGGGACAAACACCATTTGTGTACTGTGCTTTCCGTGTGCAGCATATTGTGTGTATACTGTGTGCCTCCGTAAAAGCACTTAACATCCTAGAGAACAATCTACAGAGACTAGAAACCGCTGAGGCTGGTGAAGTTGCTGGCCTGTCCACACAGTAAGAGTTAAAAAAAAAAACACAAAAAAAAAAGATATAACAAGACATTAGCAACAATAATAAGTCTCTCCTAAAGATTCAGTAAGGAACCAAGGGGGGCACGGAGGACGGTGAAGCCCTCGAAGATGGTTGGAACAAGAGGAAAAACAAAGAAGGCCAGGGAGGCCAACGAGGTACTCGTTCACCTAGCGAAATTCCAAAGATCAGAGCAGGAATCCAACAGTCCACAAGATCTGGGGTTAGACCAGGACCAGGATCCTGGAACCATCCTGTTATCCCAAGGGGAATTTATAAATTAAGGAGAGGTCACAGCAGAGGATGTCCAAATCGGAATTCCTGGCGACGAAAGCAAACCAGGAGAAGAGTTGGGTGGGACACCAGAAGCGGCGTCAGTGCCTCTGCTGCTAGCCCATACTGACTCGGATTATATGGGGTGTGTAATACTGAATGCAGGAGAAACTGTGGGGGGCCTTGTAAGTCCTCCGTGTAGGAGACAACAGTATACACCAATGCACCCGGGCCCAGGTGGGACCAGGGGAGTAAGGAAAACTAAATCAAAGATAAACACCATCACTAAATACTATAATCAAGTGAACCTAAACACTGATCGGCTGCAAATGCAAAGTTCCAAAGCTAGTGACCTCCCATTACAGCCATCGGGGGAAAAAGGTGTCAATAACGTGGGGGGGGGGGGGGGGTGTGAACTGGAGCCTTCAGAGACCGGGCATCAGAATATTTGCCTATTCCAGCAGCGATCTGCCCGATCATCGTGACTACCCTGTCCAATGAATAACTCCCTTGGGGGTGGGAAGTGGAGTCAAATAATTTCCCAGAGTGGGGCAATCTTTCAGGAGAGCAAAGAAAAAGCAATGAATCACCTTATCCTGAAACCCAAATGGGACCATTAAACTCCGGGAATTCCTCACTAACATTCCCTCCACGATGTGCCCAAGCAGAACTTATAGTACTTCAAAACACAAAGGGTCCTGAAACAGAACAATTACCACCAAAACAGACCCATAAGCTTTCAGCGCCACAGCTTCATTGCGAAAGCCAAACTGTAAAAACTAATTTAACGCTGTGCAGAATCGATAGTAGTTCCTTTAGTCTGGAGCTTTCCTCGCCTGACAACTCCGTAATTGGCAACATAGAGCCCCAAGTAAACAGTATAACATCAGAAGATCTAAACTTCCTGGAAGGTAGCATAATACAAGGCCACAGAGGAGAGGACGATAAGAACTTAGAAGGGCAGATAATTAACGAGCAAAGTGGGCAAACTTGGGGAAACAGAGATGATCTCTCATTAGATCAACCAATTCTTAGCATCATGAAAGTTATATGTACAACATTGGACTCAATTGCAACAACGATCATGGTCCAGTCTCAAAAATTCGACGATCAACTTGAGCTGACTAAACAATTTACAACCTCAATACAGACTATAGATTACAGGATGGCCCTAGTAGAGGGCGTAATAAGGGAAAACCTGTTGCACCAGGCAGTGGCTGACAAAATGGACAAGACGGATAGGCAAGCCTGTGGACCACTGCTGGAAAAATTATTGGAAGTCCCGAAAGTAATCAAAGACATAATCGAAGATTGCAAACATAGCCTGAAAAGCACACAGGTGTGCAATCACGAGTCAGCGGAAACAGAATCCAGATTAACTGAAAGGCCAATAGACAGAGAAGATAGAGAAGGGCTCTCTGGCCCAGGACGAGAGGATTGCCCAGACGCAAAAACCCAGACAGACAAGACGGAGAGAATCAACGGAAGTCCTGTATCTGGAATCAAAGCCTCAAATACAGTAGAAAAAAGGACCCCGAGCAAAGGGCCTCAACCAATAGGCAGATGGAAAAAAGCTAGAAGAAATAAAAAAGTACCAGCAAAATAGGCTCCAAACATGCCACAACAGATAAGCCCAACAGGGCAAACCAGGAATACAGGTGATGAGTCTGCCCAACAGCAGCATAGAGATGAAAACATTAAGTCCGAGAGTTTCGAGAAACCTACTGACAAAGTCATTCATTTCATAACTAAAAATCCCGGATTACTGTGCGACAAAAGTTGCACTCACCATTCCCATATAAACCGTATACCCATTGGCCCCAGGGGATACCAAGCATCTGGGCATGACTTAGATAAAGGAAGGAGGTCAGAAAAAGATTCTGGTTCAAATCATGGGACAAATGAGGCAAACGACTCCCTAGTCAATGGACAACCCAAATGGAGCCCAGAAACACCAAAATTAAGTACTGGCATCGACAAGTACCTCCCAGCTATAAAAATAGAACACTCAGCTCAGGTACATTACTCAAATACTGTAGGAGATCACTATGGAAAACGCCAGCAGCCTCCGAACTCCATTACTGAGGGGGTAGAACAAGAAAACAGCAAAAGTGAAAGCAGAGGAAGCGAACAAAGTATAAGAACAACCATGTGCATTGACAATACAATAGCCCCGGTTCCCGCACCCCGGACAAAAGTAAAATACTGCTCTCAGGTTAGCCCTGGAAATCACAACCTCAGTAACCAGCCTGGGTGGGTCACTGATTCGCTTGCCCTACCGCGCCCAGCACTTGACCTGGAAACTAAAGGAAAAAGGGATAATTGGCCTCCAAAAAGGCAACCTTATGAAGAACATAGGAACAAAGAGTTGCAACCGGGGAGGGAAAAAGGCCCGGTAGATCGAACATTGACTAGTTGGGCAGCTACCACTTATAACAAACAAAATGAAGATAATCAACTTCAAGGAAGACGGTCGCAGGGAGGTGGCGGGCATACCGAGATCCGCACTGAAATAACTAAAGAGCTTGAAGCCACGATCACGTTTATCCCCGAGTACTCTTCAAGAGGAAGTCATGACATCCTAAACAGGTCTAATATCCTACATTTGGTCAACTCCCTGCCAGCTTTGAAGAACGTAACAACTAAAGACCTCCTCTCGGTAAGATTCATACCAAAAAAAGAATTAGAGAACGGGGAATCAACAGAAACAGTCTGGGCTTCACCTTGGATACCAGAACAGATCCTAAAATGTTCTAACATGATGAAGACCTGGGGAATATCTATTGCTATTCCACAAAAGGAACCATATCCAACAATATTTCTTGAAAAAGCTCCAAACGAAAACATGTCGGGTATGCAAGAGGTAAAAGGCAATTCTGGCTCGATACTCCAGGGAGCAATCAGCTCCAAACAACAACTCCTGAACAAATAAATCTGAGCAGTATGAGGTTCTGCCTGTTGGCCAATTCCCCTAGAAACAGCAGGGGCAATCCCCCACAGTCGCAGAATTACGAAGATCAACCATCTAGAAGCTTGTAGCAAAAAATGGACGGCTTGAACACAAAAGATAAAACTAGTCCCATATTAAAAATGTTAAGCTGGAACATTGCAGGCTTAAAAAGTAAAATGGAAGATAAGGACTGGGTTGAATTCATTAAAAAACAAGACATCAGCTGCTTCCAAGAAACTTGGCCTATTAATGCCATTGACCTAGATGGGTTCTCCACTTTCCACTCACCTGCTATCAAACAAAAAAAAGGAAGACCATCGGAAGGCCTGATCATTTGGATCAGAACTTCACTACTGGGAAACTCAGCAGTAACTCATGCTGTATTAAGCAAGGAAATCCAGACGCCTGCAGTAAAATATGAGGAGTGGTCACTCGAAATAGTAAATGTGTATTTCCCTCCTATTAGCCGGGTCCAAGTTATGCCAGGTGTGCGGCTCCTTAAGGAACATATCTTAAATAAAAGAACTAAGGGTTGGAGGAACCCAGCACTAGGTCACACGAACAACTGCTCTCCCCAGCTTTGTAAAACCTTTTTACTGATATGCGGTGATTTCAACACTAAACCCCATTCTATCCTCTGGGATGAACAAGTAGTAGAGGAAGATCACGTTTGGAATATTCCAACGCCCCTCATCCAACGTTGTCAAGACTCCAAGAAAGGAGAATTTATCTTCGAAGCATTAATAGAATGAGGAATCCGCACATTAAACGGAAGAACAAATTCAGATTGAACTTTCAAATCTACCTTTCGAACTGGAAAAAGGCAAAGTATAATCGACTACATGGCAATAAACATCGAAGCCTGGCATTATGTCATCGATATGGAAATAAGGGACAGGATCGAGAGTGATCATGACCCACTGCTAATGGAGATAGTCCAGCCGGACACGAGCTCAGGGAAGGCTGAGTCTCCATTTAACGGAAATAGCTTAACAATAACCATGAGACCAAATAGGAAAAACATATTAAGGTCAAATGTGGATGAACCTTATACGAGCGCACCTAGTCAAACCTGGTTGCTATCACTTAGCACATTTTTAAACCTACCAGTTAATGAAGCTTTACCCCTCCTGAATAATTTAATAATCTGCTATTACAAACAACAAAGGAAAGGACCAAGCATCTTCAAACTAATCCTGATACGATGGAGGGCTGGTTCGATGAAGAGTGTTTGTAACTAAAAAAGACCTTATCACAAGCACTAAGAATCGTCATTTGAATGACTTCAATGAGCAACATTTTTATGAATGCAGACAACAGTACAGATATTCCCACATAAGCTCTGGAAAATTCTACTGCAGGCAATATCGGCAGGAAACTGCAAAAAGTTCTGGGAGATAGTCAGGTGGGGATGCGAAGGCCCTTCGAAAAACCTAAAACTGAATATCAACCCACAACTTTGGGTAAAGCATTTTACCGCCTTGTATCAGGAAGAGGCCAAGACGGCATCCGGGAGTACTAATAACTTAAACAGTCTTACTCAAGGGCTGGTAGGTAGAAATCAAAGATCAAGTAAGGTATTTCCACTTCAAATGACCTATGCAGTACCATCAAAATGGCTTGTTAGATCGATAAATGAAACCCAGAATGAATTAGTCCCTAACAAATTCCCTAGCACAAATTCCATGCAAGTAACCCATGCCATTCCACGTGCAATGGAGTTAATATCGGAATTCAGTGAGAAAGAGATTAAACAAGTTATTCTCCTCCAAAAGCCGTACAAGGCTGCAGGCCCAGACGGTATCCCTTCAGATGCTTACCGTAACCAGCTAACGTTATGGCTACCTGCTCTAGCCCGTCTATTCAACAGTGTTTGGCACCACGAGGTAATCCCTACTTCTTGGAAGAAATCAATAATTGTTCCAATTCACAAAAACGGGCCCCGGGACATGGTGTGCAATTACAGGCCTATCTCACTGCTTGATAGTGTTGGAATTTTTTTTGCCAAAATGATTGAGTTGCGTCTAGACCAATGGCTAGAGGATGGATATTTAATATCAACACATCAAGCTGGTTTTAGGAGAGGTCAAAGCACAACAGATCAACTTTTTAAGTTGAACATGATCTGCGCTAAATACGCCACCCTAAAAGATTGTCCATTATACTTGGTCTTTGTGGATCTTCAAACAGCCTTTGACAGCGTAAATCGCCAAACATTATGGCAGTTATTGTCGGAAATGGGTATACAGGGAAAAATTTTAAGGCTGTTAATTCTACTGCACACAGGAAATACTGCCAGGGTCAGATATACTACGAGAAATGATTATAAGGCAGAAATTCCAATTGAGCGAGGCGTAAAACAAGGCTGTGTTTTGGCCCCAACCTTATTCAATTGTTATATAAATGAAGTAAGTCAAGACCTGAGGAAATTAAATCTGGATGTGCCAAAACTAGCCAATGAAAATATACCTATCCTGCTCTTTGCTGATGACACTGTATTACTGGCAAGAACGGAGATAGCAATGCATTGACTACTTAGGGGTTTCGAATCATTTTGCACCTCAAGGAGCATGGTAATCAATGAGGGGAAAACAAAGTTTATGATTCTTAACCAAAAACAGACGATGCAATCGACTTTTAGGGTAAACAACAAGCCTTTGGCCCGAGTGGCTACTTATGACTACCTGGGTTGCAGACTGGACGAAAAACAGACATGGAAACCACAAATTTATAAAAGTAACATCTCCTTGGCCCAACAAGCTGGAGCGGTACTCAGATTCGCAAAAGCTACAGGCAACCATTCTGTGAGTTCTGCACTGCTTGCATATAAAACAAAAGCAAGGGCCACAGCACTTTACAGCGCAGAGATCTGGGGATTTAGAAAGACTCCATCAATACAAGTAACCGAGAATAATTTCTTACGCCGATTACTTTGTTTAGGCAATGCCACACCAATGAATGCAATAAGAATTGATCTACGAATGAGAAAGGTTGAGGACTACATTGCTCTGGCTCCAATAAGATACTGGATCCGTATTTGGGCAAAAGAGGAACTCAAACCATATAGAGATGTACTTATGGACATCATGAAGCTACAAAGTCATCGGAAATTGCCCTGGTTCAAACACATCTCAACCACCCTGGCTGCTATCGGCCAGGAAGACCTCTGGCTCCATCCAGGAAAAATCAGAAGGCCTAGTTTATCTGTCATAAAAAAGGCATACTGGGAGCAAAAGACTCAGAGTATGTGTGAGACACTTAGTCCTTTATTTAAGCGTTACATTTTGTATAACCAAGAGCTTAAACCAGCAATCTTCATAGACAGTATTTATCGGGAAGAAAAAAGCGTTCTCTATTTTAAATTTTGCATGGGCAACCTACCAGTGATGGCGGTGACCAACAGATGGCAACCCGTCCCTCCGGGTAGATTAGAATGTTGTCCATGTCTTCATGGCGGCCAAGAAACACTTTCCCACTTCCTTTTATTATGTCACTTCACGCTTAAACTCCCCAAATTGTATTTACGTCCACTTTTTAGATCCTACGGAGTTAGGAAGTGCAATGAGGCGAAAGTGTTATGTATGCGATCAGACGAGAAACACATTGTGACAAAGGTTTCAACTTACATATTGGAAGCATGGAAGTTACGTTTATCAATGCACCCACAGTTGGCACAAGTATAACTGCTTGTATTATCTCATAGCTATTTACCTTGGGAAACCGGTGCAGGTTGTTGTAAAACTGGGCTAGGTCCTGGGCTTCTACTAAACGGTTGGCAGGCACCGTAAGGTCCCAAATGATTAGTGCCAGAATAAGATATTTAAATTTTAGATTTATAACGTTTTTCTAGAATAAGTTAAGTTTTATGTAAATTATGGTCATACACCAAGTTTTATGATAATGCAGGGCAAATCGGATACATTTCAGCACATGTTAAATCAAAAATTCAAGTACAGTTTTTCCTTTCTATTGAGATGTTTTATTTAATGTGATTTTTACCGAGTGTGATGGATTGATATTTATTGTGTGATTATTGCTATGGCCGGATAGGCTGACAACAATTAAATAAATGGTAAATGGTAAAATTGAATATTTGGTGCACACGTGCATGTTTGAGTGTTATGAGTGTTGTTAATGGATGTGGGTGTGTGTGTGTTTGTGTGAAAGAATGAGTGTGTGCGATCTTTTAAAATGAATGTTTGGTGCATGCGTGCATGTTTGAATGGTATGAATGTTGTTAATCGATGTGCATTTGTGTTTGAAAGAATGAGTGTGTGTGATGTTTTAAAATGAATGTTTGGTGCGTGCGTGCATGTTTGAATGGTATGAGTGTTGTTAATGAATGTGCGTGCATGCATGCGTGCGTGTCTGTGTGTGAAAGAATGAGTGTGTGTGTGTGTGCCCCGCCCGCCCCCCCCTCCCTCATAAAGCTGCCGGCCGCCACTGTTTGTTATTTATTTTTTAATTACAGCACAACTTTGAAAATATGATAGACTCTCATACATAGATGCAGGGGACAGTATAGTGTCCCAACAGGAGTCCCACAATCCAAACTATTGATATTTACTCTCCATACCTATCACTAACCTGAGGCCTCTGGGGACAGTGCTGAAAGAGGTTGAATAATTCCAATGATGCAAGGAAAGTCTTTGCGGTTACAAGAAGCGCCTCAAAAAGAAAACCTCCTGGAAGATGTCCTTGACACCTAGCTAGAAGATAATCGCGACTGAAAAGCCAGAAACATAGGTGAAGAACAACCGAAACTGAGTTTTCCTTTCATCAACAGGGAGGAGAATCAAGCACATTTCCACACCCTAGGTATAACTTCCATAGATGTCAGGATCCTAAAATCCTGCAATTGATCCTCAAATCACACAGTAGCCTGCCATTCAGCTAGGGATACAGTCACAGTTTTTGGGGTGCCAACGTGGGTACAGGATTGACTGTACTGGTGATTGGAGGCAACAGCTGGGCAGCACCTATATGACAGCCACAGTCCTGGGCGGTATCCTTTTGAGTGGAACTACCACTAGAGGGTTGGAAAGGGTAACCAGTAAGGCCCAAGGACCAGAGGTGGATGGAAATGAGGGTGATTCCATGTGGCAAGCCTTATTAATTGGCTTCAAAGGAGAGCTTCCCAGTATATCCCATTCATTAAATCCAGCTAGCAGCAGTCTTATGTTCACCCATAGTGGGGTGCTGCTGTCATTTTACCATCCCATCCCAACCCATCATACAAATGGCACCCTTCCAAGTACTGCATTACGTACAATAGCTGTGGGAGCAATGCCATTTTTATAAGTCCCACATGTCTCATTAGAGACAGAGGTGGGTGTCCAGTATTGCAAGTCTCTTTTCAGTTTATCAAGCAGTGGTGTCATGTTTCTCAACTATGTTTGGGCTTCACGTTTTGTGACCCAGATTCTGAGGTATCAGAAGCCTTCTCTCGGCTCTTGCAGATCAAATGACCGAGTGCACTTCAACACTCCAGTTTGTCTCAATACTTGAAAGATACTGAATTTGGTCCAGCACATCCTGAGCCGCTCCCAGTATATAATTTCAGTTTGGGCTTTCTAAGTTGGGACAAATGTAATTGGGGTCTCTAAGGTATATCAATAGAACATCTTAAGCATATAATAATACAAGATCTTCCCAAGTCGACTCCTGTTGAAGCCTAAAATATTGTGGGCCCATCTAATGCTTTCCTCTAGTGACTCCACAGCTTGTGCGAAGGTCAGTGGTAAGACTAGCAGAGTAGTCAGGTGTCATGGCGAATAGAAATGGTGTTGGCTACGACAACAACCTTTACTTTAACTTTCAGTTTCTGATAAAATCGCTTCACCCATGAAATACGTTTGGAACCCAGGTTCATCGGGTCTAATACTAGGAATAAGTAATTATAATTTATATTGTTTGAGTCATCTAAAAAATCTACTCAAACAGGTCCCAGGGCCTCAACAAGTTTATAAACCAAGACAACAGCATTACCTACTGTTTGGATATTGTAGCGTTGGCTTTGTGGAGCACAAAGTCACTTTGGTCCTAATGGAACAGTGAGAGAATTACAGTACTGAGTCAATTAACTAATGGTTTAGTTAGGCTTTTATGTGCATAGTTAAGAGCTCCTAGCGCCTCCTTGCGCCACATTTGCATACTTTTTTATGAAGCAATGTGGCCCAACGAGGCCAAAAACGCAGCACCATGGTTCAATGCTTGCATTGTGGCACTTTAAAACCCCTTGCATCACATTATGCTTATCCATAAGATTGCTTTGCACCATTTTTATCTGCATTTTTTAATTCAGCTACGTGCAGGCATTAAAAAGAGGCTCCCATGGATTACAATGGGCCTTTGGGTGCTTTGCAGGATTAGCGTCATTATTTTTTACGCTAATCCTGTAAGGCACCCAACTAGCATCAGAAATTCAAGTCGGCACCCTATCTACCGCCATGGTGTGCAGTATTTTAAATACAGGGCTACCTTGGTGCCGTTAGGGGGGTGCCAAGGGGCGCTGGAAAAGTGGCAGCGCTACTTTTCATAAATCTGCCTTTTAGCCTCTACATTAATTAGTTAAATCAGCCCTTAGGTCTACACTGGTCCAGTAGTTTGTTTAGCTTGGGCCCAGCACTAACAAATGTTTCCTCCAATTTCTGGGACAGCCTTAACATATCCTTCGATGCAACAAACATCACCAACAAGTTTGGGCTTACCACGCTGAGATAGCATTTGAAGAATTCCGCTGAAAACCCATCCCAGCATTTCCTCAGCTTTTAATTGCAATATTACCTCTGAAATGTCTTTGTTAGAAGCTTTTCAAGATTTGTTTCTTTCTAGTTCCGACAGTGTAGTTATTGGGAGGCCATCTACAAAACCCTTTGGTCTGTCTGTGTGGACTAGCTCTCATGGACCATATAAATTGTGATAATATTTTGCAAGTTTGTGGGTTATGTCCTGGGAGTCCCCGAGCAAGTGGCCCCTACTGTTTTGGAGGCCTCAAAAAGACCTTCTTTAATCTTCTCCCTGACCTAGCTATTGTAGCAGTTTCCTAGTTTTATTGCCGTGTTTATGGACCCTTTTCTGGGATGCCTGCTACATCAACCTAGCCTTAAAAGCTTTTAAATTGGTCAGTGTTTCACTTTGCTAGATGTCACAATATTAGCGATAGATTGTGACTGTTCCATTGGTGAGGCAAAGAAGTGTTCTGACTCTTTTCTGTGCATTTTCTAATGTTGTGTTGTCGTGAGCCACTAAGCGCTTAGTTGCCACAATCCCTGCAGCCGGGAGCATTCAGTGCCTATGGTCAGCTCAGCTGATGCATGGTGCACTCAGGCAAAACATCACTCAGTCCACTGAAGTGTGCGAATTTGGCCAGGTATGCCACTTTGTCTTCAATTGTTGTCTTTTCTGCTTCTATTAAAAACTGTATGCATGTTGCAGTTGAAGTTAACCCATGTAAGTGCAGGCCAACTAGAGCGTCTAATAAAAATGAACCTATTTCATGTAATAAGTCTTTCATTAGGGGAAGGGACATATACAGACATGAAAGTCATCCCAGTAACATAAGAGGCCTCACTGTCATCCATAGGTCCTCCTTTCCTGCAGCCTAGGCAGTCAAGTGAAACTCAAGTCCATGTGCTGCTGACATGCCATTTCCAACTCTCTGCAACTCAGATCACCAACTCGTCCACCACCTACTATGTCAGGACTCCCGGACAGAGCAAGGACTTAATTAATCAATTCTCAAATCTCCTTTCCATCTCGTCCATCTGACATACCCAAACTACAATATTCAACCTCATTAATACACTCAAAAAGGTACAGCATGTCACACAACCCACACACTCCAAAAGCGACATCTGTGACTTTGTCTTCTCAACATCATCATCAATCCAAGACAAACTTTGACTGGACCAACCACGTTGCCATCACTAGCTCCCTGCTCAGCATCCTATCAACAAATCAATGTTAAAATAAAATAAAAGACTATACTTTCAGATCCTTCAAAGACTTCTCCAAAGACAACAATCTACTCCGTGAACTCTTCTCTCACCCTAACAAATCCATGCCTGACACCAACATCCTTTTAAAACATTTCAACATTTTTTTGGAAAGCTATGTGAACACCCATGGCCCAATTATGACGTGGAAGTGCAAGCCAAAGCCTTCAATAGCCTTGTAATTTAATACATTGCTGACAATATCCATCTGCAGACAGAAAAGAAAATGGAAGAAAAAACATTTCCAAGCACCTCTTGATACTGAAGTCCCTCTGCGCAACATGCAGACAACTTATCTCATCAGCTAGTTCAATAAAGCCACCCACATAAGCAGAACTCTGTTCAAAGGAATCAAGCACTGCTTCACTCTAATGGACCTACCAATTCTTCACGCCACAGGAAAATGCAATGCCATCAACCTCTTCTTCAGTGCAAAAATACAGAAGATCCAATAGCACATCAACAACACCAAGCCTGCTTCATGTCTTACACCCACCCCTTCCCATAGAATTAGCCAATAGTCAGCGTTCAAGGCCTATCTCTCCCCCAGATCTTGCTGACATGCCCACCTCCCTCAAAGCTATTTATGAAAATGATCTCTTACTAATGTCCTTCTTCAAAGCTCTCTATGGGAACACCCTTACCCCTACATACCATTGTCAATGCCTCCCTCATTGAAGGCATATTCCCATAAGCTTCCAAAACAGGACAGATCCTCCAACTCCTTAGACACCTGCAGTATATCCTGATGAGCGAGCCAACTATCAGACCATCACTCACCTCCCATTCATTGGGACTATCATTGAAAAAGCAGTTTATGTTCAACTCCAAGATCACATCAGTGCTAACCAACTACAGCACAACTGTCATGCTCATGCTGCAGCAAGGAGGAAGCACTCTTACACATTGTAGATGTTGCCCTCTTCACCACAGATGAAAGATGACCCCTCTGCCTTTGACACAGTCAACCATCCCACCCTCATATATGACCTGGAGTCCTGGTTGGGATTCATCTGCAATGTCTGTTACTGGCTCTCCTCCTACCTTCCTAACCAACACCAGTATGCTCAAATGAGCACTTCTGGTCAGAAAACATGCGTATTACTTGTGGGATCCCCCAGGTTCCATACTGTCTTCGCTCATCTTCAGCCTTTAGAAGGAGCAGCTTGATGCTCTTTTCATAGATAAAAACATCAAGATTATACAACACTACTTGAAAAGCCTGGTATCAGCTCTCTTTTCTAAAGAAAGTCAACTGTTTCTTCCAGAAAGTGACTTCAGAACTGCTGTTGATGCCTTTTATCTCTTGCTTCTGGATGGCGGTAAAGCCCTATTCAATGGCGACCTAGAATACACACTTCCACCACGTAGGGGCATTCTACACACCGCAGCATGTCTCATTCAGGGCCTGAAGAAATATGATCACATCACATGCATTCTGTTGGAACTCCACTGGCACCTCTTGCCTGACAGAACCATCTTCAAAATCAGCTGCATCATTTACAAAGCCATCACAACCAACACCATTGCTTATCTTGCAGAGAAGCTCACCATCTTTGGTGGTTTTTGGCACACGAGCAACCAGGACACCGTCAGACATCAGACTAAGAAATGTAAAAAAGAAAAAAAACAGGAGTGCAGGCCTTTTACATCTATGCACCCGGGTTCCAGAAAAACATCCCCATATAAACAGGACTACCCCAATGCTGCTTCAATTTAGGAAAGTCTTGAAAATTCACCTCTTTAAAGAACACTTCATCACAATGCAAAAACTGTCCACAACTCATCTTGCTCTCCTATTGCTCATTACCGTTAGGATTGTCTCTGACCACAGTATAGTGCTCTACTGCCTTTTGGCTAGGTTTGCACTATAGAAATACCATATACATACATACCCACATACATACATACATGATGCTCATAATGACACAGAGACCTTAATATGGGTTACCTTGTTTATCTTGCCACATTTTATTTGTAATTGTAGCTTTTAAAAACAAAATAGGATGACCACTCCTCTTGACTCACGGAGAAACCCAGGGAGGAGCATTGGGGTGAAATCCTCAAAGGATTTTCTCCTGTGCTGAACTTAGTATGTATATTCTGATAAGATTTAAATGCATCTAGGGGCAAACATAGCTGGGTTACATGACAGTACAGATCCCATTCCTATCCAGGTTATTTGGGATCTTAACCTTCAACTGTCTGCATGGGGTTCCAAGAAGAGTTCTCTTCATCAATGCACAATGCACCCTTTTGATCCCAAAGCATATGGAGAGCCTACCCTCCAGGACGAGGTTTCCTACCAATGTTTCAAGGAATTTCTCAGCCTTGTGTGCCCGCAAAGTGGAGGTTGCTGAAGCGTTCACAACCTTCTGTATCTTCTGCCCGATGCATCAGGTTGTGGGCCATGGACATCAGTTCAGTCACTTTCTCCAGCAGGGGCTTAACTGTGTTATACAGGTCTGAGATCTGCTCGTTTGCCTCATTCACCCGATCTACTCCGCTTCTGAATCCTGGCATAGTTGTCAATATCTAGGTCCATTTACCCAATCTTAGTCTCAAGGTCAGTAGATGATGCTTGGATAGCTTCTAGTATCACATCTGTAGGTCCTGACGGGGTTGTACAATTTACTCTTGCCTCAGTAACATGTACTGCACCTTCCCTGTGTCTGGGGGTGTGACTTTTAGCAAACAAATCTAACTTTCTCTGATAGAGGGCATGTCCTGATTTGTATTTGCCCATTGTGGCCATCCTAAAACTGGCTTCTGTCTTCCCCCAAGTGGTCAATCATCGTCAACCATTGTGTAATGGATGTTGCTAAGGTCTCCTCCTTGAAGGTATCTGAGCAGGGGTGTGTGTGTGTGTGTGTGTGTGTGTGTGTTCCACTTACCTGTTTGGTATCAATCAGTGTTCACCACTATGGCAGGTACTCAATCAACAGGGTAGTCCTAGCTCTATTGTTTACCTCTCAGCGTGGTGAGGCTGTTATACAGAAAGGTAACCTTTGATGTGTGCCCACCAAGTTTGCAGATTGCAGTCTCTTTTTCTTGTTCCCCACAGAAAGCTGATCTGTGATATTGAATAATCACACTTCTTTCTTCTGTCTCTCATAGTGACAGGCTCTCCATTAGTTGGTGTTCCTCATGCATACCACTAGGCAAGGAGCGGCAGTACAGCAGTGAGACTCAGCACAGACCAGCGGCGATCGAGCGGAGCCCTATCGCGACCCCCTTGCAGCACCCTTTGCTGCGGCACCGCTGCCCCCTCACCTCTCATACAGAGATCTTCACCCAGTCAGCAGCCACCCAGCCTGCAGCTTGTCTTGAGGGAGAGCGCCGTTGCACCGGTACCTGGCTGGAAGACAAGACAGACAAGACTGCAAGACAGCAAGATAGCAAGGACAAACAGGTACCTTGGGCCGCTTGCATTGCCTGCACCACCCACACTGCCAGCACCACCGTGCACCGCCCCACACTTGCAGCCAGGCCAATGCCAACACCATCTCTAATGCAAGCACGGCAACCATAGAGGGCTGCTGCTGAGAGTGCGCCCAGGTCCCCCACACAAGTGGCCCAGCTAGGACTGGGTGCGGCTTGTGGGGGCCACCTGTACGACCCCCTTGCCATTGGTCCCTCGCTTCATAAAACAGAGGCGACCAATCCAACAGCAATCGACCAATAATCAGGCATTCAGCCCGAACAGCAGCGCTACCAAGCCACAGACAGTGGGCCAGAGGAGCTGACCATGGTAGTCAATAGCACAAAGTGGCTTGAATGGTAAGGAGAGGACAGGTTAGACCAAAAGGCTGGACTGTGGGCCCACAAGTGCATCCCTCACCAGGGAAAATCTTTTGGCCCCCTGTGCAATTTCGGCAACACCAGCCATGTGCTCGCCGGGACAAGACACCCATTTTGTGAATGGCCCATAGGAAGAAACAGTCACCAAAATAGTAACAAGGACTCAGAGTCAATCTCCCTACAGTGAGCACAGCTACATTATACACTGACAGAAGCTTTTTCCAGCAAAAAACAATTACTTTCCTCAATGAGTGAGGAGTGAGGAAGAAGGAGATAGGAGCAAGGAGTAATCAGAAGGCAATTGGTTCCACCCCCGGTGAGGCCGCAGTTGCACGAGCTTCATGAAGTAGTACATGAGGTGCACGGGGAGGGCAGGAGGGAATGAGAACCTGCAGCCCCCTCCTTCTGATGGCCCATGATAGGGTGCAGTACCTAATGAGAAGAGAGAAGGTGGCCCCAAACAAACAGGGAGAGCGTGTAAAAGGGGGAAAGGTGAAGTATTCCTCCAGGCCCCCAACAATGACACAAGTTGACAAAAGATTCCATGGAAATAAAGAAGTCAAAGAGCTCACCACCGGAGAACACAAGTTGACACAAGAGGGAGATCGAAAGGGGTACAAAGGGTGCAAAGGCATCAATGAGTACTTTACACCACTGTGAAAAAACATCAGTCGTAACCTTCCCCTCCCTCGAAGGGACAGTTCTGAGATCACAGCCCAACGGAAGATCTCTTAGTGACATGGCAATTACCATGGGCACTTCTTTGGAGGATGTTCCGCCAAGTAAAGCAGCACAAAAATCCATGCCGGAACTGTCTGCTCCCAGTGCACCAAGAGCTATAAGTGTTCCACCTATGCTAAAAGCTCAAAATAATCTAACTGACCAAGCGATCCAACCACAGAAATGGGAAGTCCCCCTATCCACAATTATAGTGATAAAGGGCAGAGGCATGACACCCGAAGTGTTCACTTCTGAGGGCCATCCCACAGAATGTAGCCCTGATTGAAGCCTGGTAAAGGTGACCTCGGAAACACCAGTCTCAAAGAAGAATCTGACCAGTCTCTGCTGGGAGGACTCTCACACAGGAAGAATGAGAAGAGGTCTTCAACAAAGAAGAAGAGGAGCAGCATTCAGTGGAAGGGGGAGTTCATCCAACGTCTGCAGAAATAAGTGCAAATCAGTCTCCTACCAAGAAGTCACAGCCATTCGATCCAATAGAGAACTGCGGTCTTACTGACACAAAGGATGCCTAATTTTTGACAGGATGGGAAGCCTCAAACAAAACTCTAACACCCATAACTAATGCAACGATCTTCTAAACAGATAAATTGGACATTCAGATTCAGATACTGCAAAGTTTGGCGACCACCACCATGGCAATTGACAACAAGTTGGATAGATTAGAAGAGCACAAGCTCAAGTGGAGGCCGACAGGGAACCGGCCAACCAGACCTACCACTGTCATTGCAGCACAATCCTGGACAAAATAAGAATTGTAGTCAATTATGCCACAATAGTGGCAGACTTAAAACGGGAGTCGGAACAGTGGAGAGACGGCAGGCAGCGTTCCCAGTGCCCAGAAGGTTCGGAGGCAACAAGCAGCTTGTAAGAAGGAGTGCCTAATCAGGTGGCACAGGAAGAAGCTAGCCCAGCACGGGCTTCAGGAAAAACAGCGGAAAGCACAAATAAAGAGCTCAAAACATGAGAAATACTCTTCATACCTATTCTGTCCAGGAAAACAAAAAATACTTAAGGAAAATGCATAATAAAACAGTCATGGGTCAGGAAAAGAAAGACCTACTCATCACCAGTTACAGGACTAACAGCCCACCGAGAGGGAAATCTAAGGATCAGGTTCAGGATAAAAGTGGACAAGACAGAGCACACGCCTCCTGCCCAACTGGAACACACTGAGACACAGTCCACAACAGGTCAGTTGCCAACCTCACAATGGGGAAGCAATTTCAAAGGCAGCAGGAAGAGGGAGGAACAGACTCTGATGGATGCAGGAGCCAGGGGGCCCCCGATTAGTTAACCGCAATAGGAGAACCCAAAGAATCTCCAGAAAATACTGCAAGGACTGAAATGCACCTGCAGTCAGTACTCCCTGAAACTACCACTCAGACATCTACTGCAGGGATGCATGATGGAACAGGAACTGATCAAGGAATTGTTCTTACTTCAGAGGCTCTATCCAAAATAACAAGTGAGGTGGAATCCCGGGAGAACTGTTTCCAACTGGATAAACACATGAAATCCATCCAGGCAACCTTTCCTGAAAGGGCCCCCGAGGGTTCAAGTGTGAAATCTGGTGGCCTCACCCACGTGGGGTCCCTATCTCAGGCCCCAGGACCAAGGTGGCCCTACGCAAACCCGCCAGCCAGTCCGTTCAGTATGTACACAAAAAATCAGGTGCACTACGCGGCAGAGCAAAAGGCAATCACAGATGCCGCAATTACATCAGCCCTTCCTACCTCAAAACGCCACAAGACAATAGATAAACACTCGCTGCCCTTAAAGGATAGGGATGCTTACACCATCATTTTTCACCTGATATATAAATCCCAGGGACCATGGAATATCCTCAACAGAGGAAATATCATGACAATATGCAAGGCAATCCAAGGCTTGGGACAAATAAGAAGTAAAGACCTCAAATACATAGCCTTCTTAGCACCAGGCAAGTGCGATGTAAACGACTGCACTGAAGTTTGTTTCAATAACACAGAGATTATGCAGTTACTGTTGTTGAAGTCAAAAGTATTCAAAGACTGGGGCATAGAGCTAAAGGAAGTCAACAGAGTAAAATACCCATCCTTTTTCATCCCCAAAAGAGAAAACAAAAAAAGGGACGTTGTCTTGACTACCAACTCCTGGGCAGGTACCAAGAGAACAGTTCTTCAATGGGCAAAGGCAGACATCCTCCACCTGCATAATTGGGCCAAGTGAGTTCTCAATCTCCATCGCACAGGACCACCCATGGACAAGATATTACCAGGAAGTAGACCTGCAAAAAGAAGAAGCCAACAGGAACAAACTCACTCTTCGATCCTGACACAGCCCTGCCTTACAAGGACAGAGCCGGAAACAGCAACATCAACGTTCTCTGTCCAAATGCAAGCTGGGGAATACAAAGGTAATATCCTGGAATATTGCGGGAATCATCTAAATTGCTCAAGATCTTAGTTTGGAATCCTTTTTGAGGGACTTCGACAGCATCTGCCTACAGGAAACCCGGAAAGAAACTGAAAATCTGTTAGCTGGGTTCCAGGAATTCTGAAGCCAGGCTGCAAAAACAAAGTCCAAAGGGCACCCAAAAGGAGGTCTTTCAACCTGCATAACAACAAGCAGATCTTTTAACGCAAGAAACATTGACTTGTAACCAGCCCACATGTTTGCAGTTATTATTGAAAACTGTTTACTGGATCAGACTTTTTAGCCCATCATAAAAATAAACATTTATATCAACTCAAACGTGGCACATGAACTGCACCTATTAGATATAACAGAAAATGAACTGTTAGTCTTAAGAGCCTTGCACGAGAATGCCTCTTGGATCTATCCATGGCTAATCACAGGACAATAAGTTGCAGAGAAGCACTTTGGATCAGTGCCTGGGAATCCTGCAACAAGTATCGTCCTTTAGGGATATGGACATAAGAGATCACCCTTGTGTAAGAAAAAGAATCCTTGAAGCGCTATGGTTGAGGGCCCTAAACGGCTGATTCCCCAAAGACTGTCCAATGATTCTGACTCATAAGTCAAAAAAATCTACATCTACCCTAGAATACACATTTACCTCAATGGCCTTTTTCAAGTATTTCCAGGACTTCAGTATAGAAGCAAGATGCGAAAGCAACTACCACCCACAAATTATGGAAATAGCTAACAACAATCATTATGAGGCGCTGCTACAGAAGATAGGAGATCAGGACCCTGGAAGCCATCTACATCGCATAAGACGGTCCAACATGTGCTTTGAGAAATATAAGGCATGGAAAGCAAACATATTTTCCAGCCAAGCGATCCAGGTGGATATAATCACCAAGTAGGAGGCAATATTGTCAGCAGTAAGGAACTGTCTGGAGCCCAATCTCTGGCCAAGGGCCGGTCCTCCTCCAAGCAACAAAGACAATAGCTTAACAAATCAGCCAGACTCCTAAACAGACAGCAGCTGGACAATAACCACCTCTGTGTCTTCCACGATCTAAGAAAGAAACACAAGAAGGCTGTATGGAAGCAAAGCAGGCCCACATAGATCAGGAATGGATCAAAATTGTGGAGGCAAGCAAAGATAAGAACAGCTGATACTTGTGGTCAATTGTGAATCAACTGGAGTGTGGGACCACCAGGATCCAAAGTAATGTGGTGCCGGAGGAGAAGTGGATCGAGCACATCTCGAAGCTCTACAGCAGTAAGGATGCAGCAGAATTAATTTCATTTCTAACCCTAGTTGCAAGTTCAACCCACAGTTCTTTGAAATACAAAAGGTTGAGGTACAAATTCAATGCTGCAGACAGAGTGGGGCTTCCGTTACAAACGGCATCCCTGCAGGTGTTGTATGTTCAACACCTGCATCAGGGAAAACAAAATTCCGGATTCCTGGAAAGGGGCAATTTTTCAACCAATTTACAAGAAGGATCCCTACGGGAACCCAGATAGCTATTGACTGATTGCACTGCCTGACATTGACGCAAACATGTTTGCGGCCTCCTACTAGAAGAACTGAAGGAATGGGCAACCAAGCTCAATCTGATGCCCCTGAATCAGACCGGCTTCCGACCCTCATCAAGTACCTCGGACAATCTGACAGCATTAGCCATGATAGCGGAAAAATACACAAACAAGAAATTGGCCTTGTACACCTGCTTCATGGACTTATCCAAAGCTTTTGATTCCGTAGAACGGCACAGGTTGTGGAGGAAGCTAGTAAACCTCAATATCCTGCTGGAACTATTAAAAGGAATACAGCTTTTATACTTGGACAGCTAGGCAAGGATAAAAATAGGCCATGATAGAAGCGTGTCTGCTAAAATCCAGATAGATAGAGACATCAAGTATGGTTGCGTGCTGGCTCCGATGCTTTTCAATCTATACGTGGCAGACTTATGTACACAATTGTATGCAGCTAGCTCCCACCCTCCCAAACTGGGTAATCAGTACTTAACCTCATTATTATATGCAGACAACATTGTCCTATTGAATCTCTCACCCACAGGCCTGCAAATTTGCTAAACAGCTTCGATGAGTACTGCAAGACAAATGAGGTGTCAGTAAATTTGGTAAAAAACCAAGGTAGTCATCTTTGGTAAGTGAATAATTAAGAAAAAGCAATGGCTCTGTGAGGCTCAGCTAGTAGGCAGAAGCAGCAGCTATAAATACCTTGGCATATGGCTGCAGGAGCGCTGGTCCTATCAACTGCACCTAAACTCCTTGAAAGCAAGAATGGCGTCCCAATTAAAATCAGTACAAGCCCTGTCGACAAAAGTGCAAAGTCCTATCAGGAGTCCACTCCTCAAGGTGATTAAGGCAAAGTTTCTGCCTTCCCTGGCATACGGTCTGGGAACATTTCCCATCAAGTTTCACGATTTTATGAGTATCGCCCAGAGCACAGCATTTCACCTTCTCTTATGACTTCCACGCAGTGCCTCACCAGCGCAAATCAGGCTGGAATTTAGACTACAACACCAAGCATTGGTACAAGATGGGGCGCTCCTTAATATGCCCCCATGCTGAGACAGGTGCCACCGAACACACTAAAAACATTGATTTGGGAAGAAATAGGAATGAACTTGCTGGAAGTTGCAAATTCATTAGCTAAGAGAATCGCCTTGGCAGTAAAGCATTTGCAGGCAGAAGAACAATGGCAACAGTTCCTACCACACAAACTCCTTAAGCAATTATTAAATAAACAAATCAAGTGACTTTCGTGGAGTAATGATAAAGACAAGTTTCAAATGCAATCGCTGTCGTACGTGAGTTAACGTACGAGACCGGGAGGGACAGAATTGGTCCGTCTTCTATGTTTAGTCGCCTCACGACGTCACGACCAATCCGTATCGAGGACGGTCGTGACGTTGGGGGGTGGCGCGGGCGAGACGGGAGAGAGGCGCGAACAAGCGCGGTGTTGCGCGCTGGGCGGCTCCTTGTGGGCCTTGTTTCTTGCGGCAAGACAATAAAAGATATTACAATGCAACCCGGCTGCCTCGCATCCTTCATACCTGCCACTACAAATGGCGACGAGGGTCACAGCTTCTACCAAGGCCCACAAGTGTAGCCCACCTTACCTGATGTTTCGGGAGGCCAGTGAGACGCGCTGATATCTCTTCACTGAGGACTACATGCAATCCCTAAGGTGTGCTGATGCCGGGAGCTCCACACGATTGATTTTGATGACTTCTACCTTCAAGGACCAGGCAGTAGGCCCGCTCCCGGGTTCCCTGTCCACGTATGTACATCTTCTGGGAGGTGTCCAGTGTAAAGCTGATCCCCGGCTATCCAGCGTGCGGGGCTACCATTCTGCGCTGCCCAGTAGCCTCCCATAGTGGATGCTGCACCTGTATCACGCGGTCTTTCCAAGTGTGGCGCCCGCTTTCCGGCCATGTCGCAGACAGGTGATATCTGCGTGCCTCCTCTCTTCCTGGACTCTCCTGGTAAGACATGCATGAAATGGAAAGGATGGCTGCGCGCATTTGAGAACTATATCGTCTCCATTGATGGTCAGGGGTATAGCCCCGAGAGGAAAAAGTCGTTGTTATTCGGACTGTTGGGGAAGGCCGGACAGGAGGTTTTCGATAGCCTGCCGGTTTATGTGAATCCCCATGGAGCCACAGCTCCGCTGAACGAATACCAGGAGGCTGTACGGCGACTTGAGTTGCAGTATGCGGAGGAGTGCAACATCATGGTGGGGCGCCATAAATTCGCACTGCGGAAACAAGAGGAAGGAGAGACTATCGAAGAGTATATTGCATGTCTACGAGTTCTAGCCCAAGATTGTGAATTTGCGGTGATGACTGATACGTACATTAGAGATCAGGTGGTGTTCTACTGCCATTCGAAGAAAGTGCAGGAACGTTTGCTTTCATGCAGGAACCCTTCACTGAAGGACGTGATAGCCATTGCAAAGGCAGTGGAACGCTCCATGGTGTCTTCCAAGGAACTGGCGAGCACTAGTCAGGCTTCAAATGTGTTCTATGTACAGGACAGTCGTAAACATGTGCCCAAGACTCCAGACAGGGCGGCGAGTGATAGAGGGGGAGGCAGGAGGCCGCTCGTTTGTTTTAGGTGTGGGTCAAAGGATCACTTAGCGGATAGCATGGCCTGCCCTGCCTTGCACAAAAGTTGTTCTAAATGCAGGAAGTTGGGCCACTTTGCGGCAGTGTGTAAAGCCAAGAAATATAGTACGGGCATGAAAGTGAGCTCGGTAAGCGAGAGTGACACTGATGCGGATGCGGACATCGTGTTGTCCATTGATGGTGAGGACGGAAGAGTGAAGGGGCCCATTGGCTCCGTCATGATTGGTGCGATAAAATTGCCATTTACGGCTGATTCTGGTTCCCCTCTTACCCTGATCTCTGATAGGACATTTGATTCGAAATGGCAAGATGTACGACTGCATGAGACGGATGTGAGTCCAAAGGCCTTCGGGGAACACGACATAGTGATGAAAGGTTACTTCTGGGACTCCCTCACCTTTCGAGGGCGCACTGTGAGAACAAAGATATATGTGGCTGAAAAAGGGAGGAGCCTTGTGGGATGGAAGGACCTGGCGAAGCTAGGTGTGATGCTAGTCCCTGGGGCAGAAGATCCCATAGTTCTGAGAGATGACTGGGTCAATTATGTGCAGCCTGATGATTTGCATGAAGGATTAGCTGAGGTCCTCGAAATATTTGATTCTGTTTTTGAAAACAAGGTAGGGTGTGTAAGAGGATTTGTGCATGCCATACGGTTGAAAAAGGGTGCCCTACCAATTAAGCACAAAGTCAGAACGATTCCTCTTTCTGTAAGGGGGAAGCTGAAGGCTGTTCTGGATAAGCTGAAAATGGAAGGAGTAATAGAGGAAGCAGGTGCATCAGAGTGGGTGTCCGCAATCGTGGTGTCCAAGAAGAAGAGGACAGGGGACATTCGGTTGTGTGTAGACCTGCGATCCTTGAACAGAAATATCCTGGTGAACTGCCATCCCCTGCCCAACATTCAGGAGATATTGTCTTCCACATCAGGATCAAAGTTTTTCACCCTGATAGACCTGAAGTCTGCATACCACCAGGTATGTCTCACGGAGGAGTCTAAGGAACTGACCACCTTTATTACCCCGTTTGGAGCATACAGATACGTCCGTCTTCCATTCGGCCTTGCATCGGCCTCGGGCGTCTTTCAAAAGCTAATGGACCTCCTCTTCTGCGATATGAAGGGGGTTGAAGCATTTCAGGACGACATTCTGATACACACGGAAGACGAGAAGGGGCACCTGGAACTGCTGGGCAGAGTGCTGGAGGTGCTACAAAAAAGGGGGATGACGGTCTCCAAAGACAAGTGCAAATTCATGGAAGGCAAGATAGAATACTTAGGGCATGTGCTTACCCCAAATGGCATTGCGCCGAAAGATGATTTAGTGAGGGCCATACGAGATGCCCCTTGCCCAGGAGACAAAGACGCCTTGCGATCGTTCCTGGGACTCAGCGCATACTATTCCAAGTTCATGCAAGGGTACGCAACCACTGTGGAGCCTCTAAGGAAACTGCTACGGAAGAACGAAAAATATACGTGGACGCAGGAACAAAGCACTGCCTTTGAATCCGTCAAGCAGGCAATCGCCGCGGCCCCAGCATTACAACCGTACAACAAGGACCTCCGGAATGTAATCACGGTTGACGCTAGTGCCAAGGGTATTGGTGCAGTGTTTTGCCAATTCCAAGGGAAGAAGGAGAACACAGTTGCATTTATATCGCGGTCATTGAGCGAAGCAGAGAAGCACTACAGCACCATCGAGCGGGAGACGCTCGCGTGCGTCTGGGCCGTGGAGAAACTGAGGAATTATCTGTGGGGCAGGGAGTTCGAATTGGTCACCGACCACAAACCCTTGATATACATGATGGATGGTGAAGGACGTGGCAATGGCAAAGCCAGCTCGAGGCTCCTACGTCTACTGTCTAAGTTGCAAGAATATCACTTCACCGTCAGACACATCAAGGGGGGTCTCAACTGCAGGGCGGATTGCCTATCGCGCATACCGATCACGGATGAGGAGGATGATTCCCTGGATGACACGGAGTGCGTTGTGGCAATGGTTGACGCAACAGCCATGTGCGAGGGATCCATATCAGAGGAAGAATGGTTGACGGCTCAGGAGAAGGACGTGACTATTCGGAGGGTGATGGACCACATGAAGGCTCATTGGCCCCCTATCCGGAACTTGCATGGGGCACTCAGGAGTTTCCAACAGATTAGTTCTGAACTCACCATCGAGGGCGGCTTTGTGAAGAGACACGAGCTGTTTGTACCTCCGGAAAGTTTGAGAGACAAGCTAATCAGGATTGCCCATAAGGGCCACCCGGGCAGTACCGCTACAAAGAATCTCCTCAAGCAGTACTACTGGTGGCCAGGGATGTGCAGCGACGTCAGCAGATTCATTGATCGGTGCGGACCGTGCTTAAGGGCCGATAAGCACTGGAAGACGACAAAAGGAGAGTTGCAGTTGGTGGACATTCCTGCTGGCCCATGGAACAAGATTGCCATTGATTTCGTGGGCCCATTTACCATGCTACCAGACGATTGTAGACATCTCATCGTCCTTACGGATTACTTCTCCAAATGGATTCACTACAAGTTCGTCAGGGAAGTTACCACTGAACGAGTGATCAAGGCATTGACGAACATTTTCGCGATTGAGGGACAGCCGAAGATCATGGTGTCGGACAATGGCACCCAGCTAGTGTCCAGGCAGATGACGGATTTTCTGTCCAGGTTAGGGATTAAGCAGGAGAAGACCCCGCTGTACAGCCCGAAGAGCAATGGGCAGGTTGAGCGTATGAATAGATTCCTCAAAGAGGGCGTGCAACAGGCAGTCGCTTCCAACATGAATGTGAAAGCGTTTCTGGCGGACAAGGTGCACACTTTCCATAACACGCCCAGTGAAGTTACTGGACACACTCCGTTTTATTTGATGAGAGGGAGAAGATGCATGAGTGAGCTTACCCCCAAATTCAATAAGTGGTATGACATGAAGGAGGAAATTGAGGCAGGATCTGATGAGAGGTTGAGAGTCAAAGCAAGAATAATGGCTAAACAGGAAAGCAATAAGTGGTACGCTGACATTGTGAATAGAGCCAAAACTAAAAATATAGCGCAAGGGGATTGGGTATTGGTGAAGAAACCCAACAGGGTGATGAAGGGGGAGTCTGTGTTTCAAACCCCTGTGCGTGTGCAAGGAGTGACAAGAGGGGCAGTCTGTCTGGAAGGAGTGGGGTGGCGGAGCAAGGACGACATAGTCAGGCTCAAGGCTGGTCAAGAGGAAATCATCATGAAAGGTGGCCGTGTGGATGGGGCCGAGTGCACGGACGATGTTGATGAGTGGCAAAGTCACGAAGCCAGGGATGTAGTCATTGATGAGGAGGAGTGTGTGAATACGCCTTCCAGGCGAGGACGAATCGGACATGGAAGTGCAGAGCGATGTGAGAAGGCATGGCGTGGCTTGATGGAGGCCGAAGGACAGAATGGTTGCAGGCCCGAATCTGCGGAGAGCGACAGTCACAACGTAATGGGTTCAGGCCGAGAGGATGCGTGCGCCGTCAGGGCGAATTCACTTCAGTATGTTACTCCGAGCAGGCCAACTAGGCATATCCGAGCTCCCAAGAGGTTCGAAGATTTTGTTATGAGGTGAAGTTCCTAAAGTTCTCTTGTTCTGTTAAAACGTGAGTTAACGTACGAGACCGGGAGGGACAGAATTGGTCCGTCTTCTATGTTTAGTCGCCTCACGACGTCACGACCAATCCGTATCGAGGACGGTCGTGATGTCAGGGGGCGGCGCGGCCGAGACGGGAGAGAGGCGCGAACAAGCGCGGTGTTGCGCGCTGGCCGGCTCCTCGTGGGCCTTGTTTCTTGCGGCAAGACAATAAAAGATATTACAATGCAACCCGGCTGCCTCGCATCCTTCATACCTGCCACTACAATCGCATTCATGGATGACAATTAACACAAGGCTCCGATAGCGCAGCCATACATTTCAGAAATATTGAAAAAGACTCTAAAAACAAAGGTGCTCCACGCCAAACTTGGACTACTCCCTTCATTGAACGCAGCTCCAAAATGGCACACACCCACAAACAGCAGGAGATGCAGGCTTTGCACTTATTACCAGGAAGACTTCTTACATATTCTTTGTATATGCTCTGCCCTCTTACCTTGGCGGAAGTTGTATCTCAAAAATATCTTCAACTCAAATGGTATAAGATGGTGCTGGCAGGCAATTCTGTGTTGTCTTAAAGGATCGACACCTCAATATATGGCATGCATAGCCAAATTTATCTTAAAAGCTGAACACCTTTTAAAGCATGCGTAAAGCAAACAAGGAAGTAGACTGAGCTATCAGCCCGTGTCCAAATTAAACACTGCCAGCCCCTACTGCATGGCAAATGACACAGCCCTTCCTCTTAACTGTACAATCTTCACCTAAGTCTCCAGACTGGGCAAACTATATTTAATCAGCCCTTTATACGAGTAACTGACGCAAAACCTCACTTGATACTGTTTGCCAGTGTTCTCCGTACTGGCATAAAAGACACCAGTGACGTGATATGTTTTTTGTACTTGAATACTTCCACTGGGTGGCCAAACATGTTATCACGGTTCTACTGGGTTTTTAGCAACTAGCGTGAAATATGGCTTTTATTTGGCTGTTTTATGGTATTTCTTAGTCGGCCATGTTTTTTTTTATGGTGATTGCAATGATTTTTATTAATTATGCACATAAAGTAGTCATTCATTCATTCAGGTACTGTTCACTGGTGTCGGAGAGGTTATCTGTTATCGCCTCTTTCATATGTGTTCTACCAGTAAAACAATTTCATTTGGCACAAGTCTTGCCTGTGTGTTCGCCATACTGTATTCATATTACCAGATAACCTCATTTTCAGTCGCCTTTTTAAAACCTGTTATATCTGTTTCCGGCTTGCAGTTTGCTCGAGTCCGAGCCCTAATGTTCCTCGCCCAGTCAGGTGCAGCAGTCAGTTTGTGCTGGCTTGGACAGGGTCTCTGCCATTGGGTCAGCGCCATCTCTAATAGCAGCACACAGTCTGGCTCCAGCTTCCTATGTGGTCCCCCATTATTTGTCCAATACTTGACTGGAGTGATCAAGAGCAGCCGTCTGGTCCACTCACAGTGCCAGTCTCCCTCTAGTCTTTTACCCCAACATTCAAATTTGGAATCTATATTTACACACAGGTCAATAAAATACAAAAACTAATAAAACTGTAACGCATTTTATTTAACAAGCATACAGTGAATTCTTAAAGAAAACAACAGATGGGAGCGAGGCCAGATGGGCTCTTGATTAGACATGGCTGCTAGGAGCTCTGGAGTGGCCTTGGGTTCCAGAGGCAGGTGGTGGAGTGACCAGAGACAGCTTTTGGGGAGAGTTGTGCAAATCTGGGCAAAGACAACCCCGTTTTATAAACCCTATATAGAATTTCAAGGAGTAGCATTTAAGTGGGAATTCCACTACACTTCTGCAACTAAGCAACAGTGTATTCTATAAACATAAAACCTATATCAGGCCCAGGAATAACATAACAGACATGGAAAACAAAACCATCCATTTAATACAGCAATTTTAGCGGGGGTGTAGGAGACACTAAATTTCTGGGGAGGTGACAGGGACAGCCCTGGGGATTCTTGATTGACCCTATAAAAGGTGCCCGTTTTCTAAGAGCAACAGGTTTCCATAAATGTATACAGCTACATAGGCCCTCATTATGAACTTGGCGGTTCAGACCGCCATGCCGCCGGCGGCAGAAAAAAACGCCACTGGCATGGCGGTCTGAACCGCCATATTATTAACATAGGGAGGGCCGCCCATGGCGGTCCTCCACCACCACCAGGCTACCGCCGATGGGCAGCCTGACGATGGCAGATTACATTATCCGACAGGGCAGCGCTGCCCCCCAGATAATATACCTTGTTTCCCTCAGCCTTTCCCTGGAGGGTTCCCTGCCACAGAAAGGCTGGTGGAAGGGGTGCTCTGGGGCCCTTGGCATGGGCAGTGCAGGGGCCCCGTGCAGTGCCCCGATTTACGGGCAGTGATCTGCACCCACTGCGGCTGCATTCTGCTGCACCAGCGGGCGGAAACAATGTTTTCCCCCCCCCGGCCCAGCATAATGTTCTTTATGTGGTCGGCAGGGTCTCAGGGGTGCTGGCGGTCTATGGAAAGACCACCAGCATGAACAGGGCGGTTCTTACCGCCGTGTTCATAATGACCCCCATAGTTCTGAAGTGCAATAGCGAGAAAGGAGGGCATGTCATCACAGTCTGTAAGTATGCTTTATTGTTAATTACATTCTGGAAAGCAATTAAAAAATATGCAAAAAAACATGATCTTTGCTTCTTTATGCACCAAGCAACTAGGGTGTGAGATAAAGAAAAGGAAGAATAAACAAAATTTCTTAGCAACATTCATAAACCTCAAAATGCAACTGGATTAATCAGAAACCATTCTTTCTGCTGTAGACAGTTATAATGAAATACTGGACTTATGTTTGAAAAACCAAATATTTTCTCGTGTTATGCAGTGTGAAGGAAAAATTATTTTGCTATTCTTTGTATGTCAAATGATTCAATCATCTCTTTATATATGTTGCATATGGCATTGTCCAGTCTTTGCTGTGACATAACTGACCTAAACAAAGTTTTCAATTGGTGAAGTCCAATGAAGTTTCTCTCAGCCTCAAAGAAGATAGTGGAATAACTTAGATGACCTGTTGTAAGCCCTCATCCTACGTTTATAAAGCTTTCTCTCTTGGAAGCATTTTTTTAAAGTATGACTTCAAGTTCGGGGCTTGAAGAGTACTTAAACATGCTTGATAATACAGTTAACTGAGGCGAGGGTTGCATATGGTGAATTTCTTCGTAGCGAGCAATGGGGTCTTGTGTGTGTCTCTGTACCCATTTTTGAGGTTTCAATCAATGCAGTCATTCTCTACAATAAGCCCTCAGTCTTTTAAAAGACAAAGCTGTAACACATTGAATTTTAAAGTGTATGATGAATGTATCATGCTGTAAGGAAGTCACCGTCCCTCTATTACCTCAACTAAAACTTGACTGCCCATAGGTGCTACTCTTTAAGAGTGAGCTGTATAAAGGCTTAGTGAATTGGAATTTACGACCATCTTAGGCAATGGGACAACAATACGTATCTGTTGTACATAGCCTTCAATGCAGGGTTACTGCAAAACTCTTTGCCTTTACCCCTCCAGTTTTCCAAACCTGTTTTTGTTGCCCATGAGGACCCTGTGCACTTTACCACTGGTAACCAGGGGTAAAGTGTTTGTGCTCTCTTCTTTGCACATGATAAAACTGGAATACATCCAATTGCACATTTTATTAACTTATAAGTCCCTTGTAAAGTTCTACTATTTGTCCCCATGCCACCGGTGGGCCTGCAGTACTAATAGTGCCAGCCACATAAGTAGCTCTTTCCAACATGTGTAGTTTTAAGATAACATTTCAACATGGCAAAATAAACCTTTTGTCTGGCCTAAACCTTCATTTTTAATTCATATGTCACCCCTAGGGTAGGCCCTAAACAGCCCATAGGGTGGGGTGGGGTGGAATGTATTTAAAATGTTGGCCAAGTGGTTTCAAGTTTTACATGTCCTGGTAGTGAAAAACTCCTAAATTCATTTTTCACTACTGCCGGGCTTGCCTCTCCAATATGATAAAAGCTTATTACTTTTAATAAGTTATAACTTCAGTTGGGAATTGTTAGGAGGGTCAAGTTTGGTGTCTAAAGAATTGTAATTTAAACTCATTATTTTAATGTTAAAGTTGGATTTTTAAGCCTCAATTCTGAAAATACTACTTTTAGAAGGTTGGCATTTTCTTGTCCTAACCATTTGGTGCCTGCAACCTGTGTCCTGGGTCACATGACTGGATGTAGTTGGCAGTTGGCCTTTGCGTATTCCTCTCAGACAGTAAGACAAACAGGGGTTAGGTGTTGGCAGGATGGGAGGGACGGAGCTGTTCCTTGGCCCAATTACATTTTGAAGGGGCTGCCTCGGCATGCTCACAAATAACTTGACACCAGTCTATTGTCACCCCAGATTCTTTTGAATCTGGCAGGAGAAGGAAGGCAATTCCAGTACCAGATTTGGGAGAAGCCTAGAAGGTCCTCCCACTTCTAAGTCTGGCACTAGCTATAGATACTGGACCCTCAGGTCACCTCTTTTCCAAACACTCCTGGTACTGTGGAAAACTACAGAAGGACTGTCTTGTACTCCAGGGTACTGCCTTGCTGCTTGAGGGCTGTCTTGTTTCCCAGAAGACTGCCCTCCTGCTTGAGACTTGCCTTGTTTCTCAGATGACTGCCCTGCTGATTGAGACCTGCCTTGTTTCTCAGAGGACTGCCCTGCTGCTTGAGGCCTGCCTTGTTCCACAGAGGACTGCCCTGTTGCTTGAGGCCTGCCTTGTTCTTGAGAAGACTTCCCAGCTTTTTGAGGCCTGCCTTGCTGCTTGAACAGGAGAGGACCATCTCTTTCAACCCAGGACTACCAGAGTTGCTCTAATTGTCAGGTGACTGACCTCTTTTTATGGGTTACAGGGACACAACAAGCTCCATGGGCCTCACTGCACCTGCCAAATTGATCTGCTGCTACTGGCCCTTCCTGGACCTACCGGTGCCCTGCTGGTCTCTGCTGGAATGAGTTCCTTATCCCCAAGAGGTGCCCACCCCAGGTCCTAGACCATTGGCTGCCATTAGTTGAGCTCCTCCTGTGAAATCCTGATTCTTTGAACTCTGTGTGCATGACTTTAAGGAGGTAATCTTTTCAGCGGAACTAACCTCCCTGTATTCGTCCCACATTCCATCTTGTGTCAGTCTGAATGTATGACTTTGTCCCAGTCTACCAACCAGATAGCCACAGTTCGAGCTTTCTGCTTCCTGGTGCTATTTTTACATAAACCTTCATAATTGCATATCTCTAGTTCTACTGATAGGATTTTGTCATTTTGTCTAATTGTATTTATTGCATTTTACTTGGTTTTCTACATTGGTATGAGGTTTGTCTTGTGTTGTGTTTTCACTTTACTACAGTTTGAGTGCTGCAGAAATACTTAGCGCAGTGCCTCTGAGTCTAAGCCTGGCTGCTTTTGAGCTCAGCCATCACACGGTAATTTAGTGACTTCTGTGGTTCACCCTGACCAAGATTTTGGTTGTTGTGTGAGAAGCAGTTTCACCCCACTCAATCAAAAACCCAGTTTCTTACAGTATCCATCGTTCAATAACAACTTTCTACCCCGGGCCTCAAGAAGAGACAAGTCAGAGGATGACAGCACTTAGAAACAATGCTATTAAAATATCCTTGACCAGACCTCCAGCTGGCAGTTCACTGGCATTAGCAGACAGCACCAATCCATTAAATGTGGTCTGTGTGTATGTTTTATCCAAAGAATTATAAGATTTCTAATCCCAGCTTCTCCATTTTTAATAAAAGTATTATGTAATACACATTGCTTTAAAATCTGCATTAGACTCCCTTGTAGCGTCTACAAGGGTAATCTCTGGGAATTTTCCTCAGGACCTACCTCACCATAACTGCAGTGTTCTGGGGAATGTGGAACCAGGAAAGTTTATTATTATTCCCAGCCTCCCCACTAAACAATGGTGTGTTCATGGTCAATCATATTTTCAATATATAACTCTGCTGCCATTTGCTTTATCACTGCACAGGAAGGTTAGTGGGGATACAAACACAGACAGCTGAAGTGTATTGCTTGGTCTCCTGTGGCCGCACGGTCTAGATGGAGGCACTGTATGCATTCAATGCAGCACAGAAGATAAAACACATCCAAAAAACTTTAACTCTTGCTAATAAATCTGCTATAAGAATTAGTGCAGATGAATGCCATGGTCACCAACTGAAAAGCTGAAGATGCAGATAAACATGACATGAAATATGCCTTATGTATGAGATGCTCACAAAGTGAGATGCTCAATGTGTGTGTGTATTGGAGATAGATGCTTTACAAATGTGACAAACCTGATGTGAAAGTAAGAGACACATAAAGCCTAGTATGTGAGATACCGTCAAAACAGATGCAGTGTCTATGTATGTAAAATCTGGTCACAAAACTGAGATGCAGTGTGTGTGAGAGACAAGTCATACAAACACATAATGCATGCTGTATGAGACACAATGTACCATATATCGAGACATGCTTGAAACTATGAGAAATGTGGTACTTGCTTGTGAGATGCTCACAGAAATTCAGTATAGTAAAATATGCCAAATGACATGAGTGTGGGAGATGCTTGGTTAATAAGCAAATCTAAGGTCCACTTTGGACCCAGTACAGGCTTTAATTCATAGAATCATTTGAAGCTTTATAGTGTCAGAGAGTTATTCTTTTTTGAAAGGTGCTCTAAGAGTATTACCAGTACAGGAAATGTTTGCACTATGTAAAATCCGAATACGTTTTGCTAAAAAAAAAAAATTCTGAAAGCACTGTAAACAATTAAACATTAAGGGGCAAATTTGTATCTTTTGATTTGGGAGAGAGTAGAACAGCACCATAACCACTAAGATATGAGGGAAGTTTAATCTTTCCCTGCGCTGCTGCACATTTGTCTGCCTTGCACCAGTGCACACAGCCATGCGCTTTAGTGTATAAGAGTGTGTGTTTCAAGCACAGGTTTTTGTGGCGTAAGGGTGCCCTTCTGTACACATACTTTGCTTTAACCTAGTTTGATATTTTGCCCACTCTATGCATTCTGTAAAGTATTGTACAGATATAAAGTTTCAAAAGTTTAGCAAAAATAGAACTTTACTCATTCTTTATGCCTGCCCCGAGAAGGTGTAAATGTTTGGCACAAAGTCCTAGCTACTTTTTTAAAAAGTAAATAAGGCTTTGTACCAAAATCCATGTATGGTTGTATAGAAATTAGAAGAGAGGTTGCCACTGAAAGCTCAAGCCAGCCTTGAGCTAGAAGCCTGGCCCTGGCTCAGCTCGAGTTCGTGTTAGGTCTGCGAGTCCATAACGAGCTGAGCATTGGCTTCTGCTTGCCCCCTCCCTCTATCCAGGATGTAGCGTTCCAGTCAGAGCTGCAGAATGTGGAACTGTGGAACTAGGTTCAAGTCTTGCATTGCCTCAACATCCTGTGATTCTGGGCCAATCACTTAAACTCCCCATGCCAGTAAACAATTCATGTGATCTTCTGTAATGTAACTGGTGCTCAAATAAAGCACTCCAATACTTTCGGGTTGAACTTGCACTATATTTCAAAAGCTGCAGAAAAATGCACTAAGAGGTCAAAATAGATCCTTAACCTAAGAATGAACAAATAACAACCGACGTAGTAGCTGATTTGTACAAAATAAAACCAGAAAAGTTGAATTAATCACAGCTTCCCCAGTTAAATTGTGTGATCCTAGGCAAATATTTTATTTCACCAAACATATTTTTCCTTCATTATCGCAATGAGAGCACATTCAAATATATGAGTTGAGATGACCAGTGGTAGAAAACTATCACTTTTAACAGGTACTTCCCAGGAGTGCTAAAATGCTCTCCGTAATTGTCAAGGCTTCATCTTTGAGAAATAAACAATTTTGAAGAGACATTATCATATTTTATGTGATGTTTGTTGCATGATTTACATAGAAAATATTTTCAGGGCTTCGCTCATGCCTGGGGCTTAAGATGCTAGCCAGACCCTTTGCTTGGCTCTCCCTGTTAATTTGTTGGCTAGCCCACCTCCATTTTAACCAACTGAAGTTTACTTTCAGAACAATGGATTGCCCATAGATCAGGGAGGACCAAATTATGTGACCACATTGACTAAATTATGCAGCCATAAAAAGCAAATTGTGATGCAGAATGTGACACTTTTTGTGACTGCATTACTTCATTATATTGCAATTTTTTCAGTCCTAATCCTATATTGGCAAAGGTTTCACCTCATTAGTATAGGTTTAACGCCCAAAGGTTGCACATTTGTTATATGTGGTGATCAGGGTTGTGGGCCTACCATGTGGTTTCGCTGCTCTTTTGCAGGAATTGGAGGTGTAAAGAATAGGTTCCTCTCAAATTATTCTAATATAAGGATGGAAGTGTGTGAGTGCCTTTTGACCTATGTTTGGACTATTTTGGTATGAGTTGAAGGGTAACAACCTTCAGAGGTGCAAAATTAGTGTTTCATGCAGTTAGAAGGCCCATAAATTAATCCAATCCCTCGCAAAGTATCTTCCATAGAAGGAAAATACAGCATGCGCCACCCCCACCCGGCTAATGTCATTTACCTTGATGTTAGCCCGCCCTTTGTGCCGGATAGCGTCATTCCATAAATAAGACACCCGGTCGGTGTCTTGGAATGGTGCTAGCCAGTGGTAAACATTTTTACGCAAAACAGCATTAGGCAGTTTTGAGTGGAAAAGTATAAATATGGACCCAAGTCTTTAAATGACACCTTGCAAGTGGGCTGAAGAGAGGGTGATACTACATGTGCACTAGCGCGTTTCTGCGTGAAAAAGTATAAATATGGGCCAAAGTCTTTAAATGACACCTTGCAAGTGGGTTGAAGAGAGGGTGATACTGCAGGGGGCACAATAAGCAATTAAAAAAACAAAGCCTCCTATACACTTGAAAGGACTTTCAATAACCTATGAAGTACTGGAGTCCAGCTCACAGATCAGATAAGAATCCTCTATGTCAGGGAAGTTGCAGCAGCCCCAGCAACCGGGATAGCAAGCTTTGATGTAGAAAAAATCAGCAGCCCAGTTTAAACTTCATTGGTCTCCAGTACTCATACTTTTAATGCACTGACAAACGAATGAAGTTTAAAAAGGGACGTCATCAGTGTCTCGTTCTAAACGTCAAGGTAATTTGTCCCCGTGTCCCCCCACTTGTTTCCGGTGTCCCATAACCTCCAAAATCTGGGGAGGATAAATTCCCCCCATCCCCAACAGTTCCTACCCATGAATTATAGGACCAGCAATCTGTCACTGCGACGTTTACCAGAACATACACGCCTTCTCAGTATAAAATGCATCCTTCCCAGGGTACATCTTGGAACAAGTCATTGGGTGAAGTAAAAATGAGCTAACAATCGAGTGACCCCACTGTCTTCAAGACAGCAATTCACCCCTAAGGTGTTAATGTTATCTTCCATCTGCCTAGTTCATTGGAAACGTCTTTCGCACATTCCTCTCGGGAATTCTTTGCCCCACGTGTGCAACAGCCCCACCAGTACTGCGTTTTTTCAATTTTCGACAGAAACAAATCGGTTTACCGGTAGGATTGTCCCCAATAAACCAAACCAGATGGTAAACCCAACCTCTGAGTACATTAAAGACAAATATTTTCATATAACAGAATTACTTTTCGAAAGATCCATTAGTTTTCAATGTGGCAAAAATCATGGAAAATTGATTCAAGAAAATATATTTACTCAGCATTGGTACTGTTCTGCATATCAACTCTCCTGATAAAACTTAGATAATTTTCAAGTCTATCCTGACATTTCTTATAAAAGTCCACCATCAGCCCATCCATAACTGGTGGTTTACCACACCTCATATCTTTCAGCAACGCCACTATTTCTGTAGGGCAGAGCAAGGCCGTGAGGCACTCCCTATGTTCTGTCATCTTCCACTTCTTTGCGACATGGGAGAAGTAGTCCACTGTGGCCTACTCATTGTGAGTGATCCGCTAGGTGTAGCAGTCGAAATAATAGCGGCGGAACTGAGGGGGTCATTATGAACAGGGCAGTAAACACTGTCGCCCGCAGTGGCAACGGTGAACAGAATACCGCCATTGGCAGTGAACAGAAACCCGCCATGTATAGATGCCAAAAACAGAATCCGCCAAAATTTCTGTTACCACCAGCCACCGCCAGGGCCTTGTCGACAAAAAACCTACACATCCCACCCTGCCACCGCAGAGCACACAAATCCCTGCCCTCCAAATAATGATGCACAAATCACTGCGGCGGTCAGTGGATGCCGAACGACCAATGGCGGTACAGGCCGCCACGGCCAGCAATGGGACCCAACAGCAAGAAATGCACACATTGGCAAGTTTGAAACCCACACACCTGACATACATCCACAACATTATAAAACACGCACCGACACACCCCACAATACTTTGCATCGCCAATAGGAGAAGCCAGACTGACAACACTACAAGTAGATGCTGAATGCAACAGCACACAACTCACACACCCAAACAACAGCACCCTCACCAATATCCACACAACACAGCATCCACAACACACACCATGGCACCCCCTAAGCACCCACGCTTCACAGAAAGGGAGCTAAGAAAAATGGTGGATGAGATACTCAAGGTCGATCCACAAATATTCGGGGCACAGGTCCAGCACACACCCATCACCAGGAAGATGGAGTTATGGCAGACAATAGTCAACAAGGTCAACGCAGTAGGAAACCATCCACGCACAAGGGACGACATCCGCAAGAGATGGAACAACCTGCGCTGGAAGGAGAGGTCCGTGGCATCCAAGCACAAAATTGCGGTCCAGAAGACTGGGGGAGGACCCCCACCAACACCCCCCGACTACACCGACTGGGAGGAAAAGGTACTGGCCATCCTGCATCCGGAGGGACTCACTGGACTCATTGGAGGAATGGACTCGGCGAAGCCATCTACAATTAACCCATATCCACCACACCTGTAATGCATGCACCTCCACACCCCTCCAACTACCACCAGTACCACTACCCCACCCAGGCTACAATCACTACATCCAGTCACCCTGCATGCCCACAAACCCACCAACAGGCCCACATCCCTCCCCCTGTACACAGCCCCCTACCCCTGCAAGGAATCACAATGGCACTACACCACCCACAATCCACCTCCACATCCCATGCTAAATGCAATGGCAACCCCACAATAGGTCCCTGCATGGACCAACAGGGGAATACCTGCACAAAATAGTCCTGCCCTGTGCATCCCATCCGATTATGTAAATGTAACATACATGTCCATTCCCTCCCACAGGCACCACCACCCATGCCACCCTGACACAAGACAAGGAGTTCCTGTGCCCCACATGGAGACAGAGGCACCACTCAAGACACCTGTGAGGGACAGTGAGGAATACCCTGGCCCATCACACAACCCTGGGCTGTCACCATCCAGCAGCCCCACCCAGGGCACCACTGCCACCCCTGCCACCTAGCCACCAACATCAGCTCTGGCCAAACAACCCCGCATCAGTGTATCCAGGCCACAGACTGGTGGAACACAAGGACAGAGGCCACAGTCACCACCGACCAACAGGCAGGATGACGATGGCCCCACTACAAGTGGTACCGCCAGACCTGGGCAGGGGACACAGGCACAGGGGTCTAGGCCCAGTGAGAGGGCATCAGTGGCCCAGGGGGGAGGCCACAGGATGGATGCTTCAGCCCAGGAGGTGATCTCTGAGGTCCTGGGAGCATACCACAATACCCAGGACAGGATGGGCCAGATCGTGGCCACCCTGGAGCAGAATCAAAGGCTGCAGATAGCAAACCACCAGAGGCCATGGAGCAGTGGAAACAGCTCAATGCCACCATGGCCGCCATTGCAGGGGCGCTGCTGCACCACTTCCCAACCCAGCCTGAGACCCCCACAAACCAGGAAGCCCCTACCACAGACCACGATACAGACCAGCCATCAACATCAGCAGCAGCAACCGGACTGGTGCAACTATTTAAGGACACACAGGAGACCAGCACCCCTACCCGTACAGTCCAACAACAGGCACTCAAACGGTCCCTCAGGCCCAGATATGGTACTGGTACACCTGCCAAGACCAAGGCACTGTCAAAGAAGTGACACTGACACGAACTGTCACCCAAGTGTGCCACTGAACCACAATCCCCACTGGCCAATACCAACTCCACAACCTGCAAGGTACAGATGGACACATTACCACAGCCACCAATCGCTGAGACCATGTAGCCAGTATGGACATCCTCCATCAGCCCACTGCCATCACTGTAAAGAGCACCATGGCATCACTGACACCCATTAAAACAAATGTACACCAATGTCAATGCCCCCTGTCATTATGTTGAATCAAATTGAAGTGTGAATGCATTGCCATTGAAATCAAATAATCAGACCTTTATTGCAGGAATGGCACCTCACGCACAACATGGTGTAGGATAATCAGAAATGTTTAACTAGTTGTTCATCATGTCACATAGCACTTGAATACCTTGTTACAGTCTAAGGGGGTCATTCCGACCCTGGCGGTCATAGACCGCCAGGGCCGGGGACCGCGGATGCACCGCCAACAGGCTGGCGGTGCATCCAGGCCAATTCTGACCGTGGCGGTAAAGCCGCGGTCAGAAAAGGGAAACCGGCGGTTTCCCGCCGGTTTTCCCCTGGCCTGAGGAATCCTCCATGGCGGCGCTGCAGGCAGCGCCGCCATGGGGATTCCGACGCCCTTCCCGCCAGCCTGGTTCTGGCGGTTTTGACCGCCAGAACCTTGCTGGCGGGAACGGGTGTCGTGGGGCCCCTGGGGCCCCTGCAGTGCCCATGCCAATGGCATGGGCACTGCAGGGGCCCCCTAACAGGGCCCCACAAAGATTTTCAGTGTCTGCATAGCAGACACTGAAAATCGCGACGGGTGCAACTGCACCCGTCGCACCCTTTCCACTCGTCTGGCTCCATTCGAAGCCGGCATCCTCGTGGAAGGGGGTTTCCCGCTGGGCGGGCGGGCGGCCTTCTGGCGGTCGCCCGCCAGCCCAGCGGGAAACTCAGAATGACCGCCGCATTCATTTGACCGCGGTGCGGTCATTCGGCGGCTCCCGCCAGGCGTGCGGTTACCGCCGCCGGCGGGAGTCAGAATGACCCCCTAAATGTCTACAGACCCAACATCCCCATAGTGAATAAGTCAGACCGACAGTATGCAGTACAGACAACAACATTAGCAAACAGTACCTCTTAGTCACTGGAAGTATAGTTGGATCAGTTGGTTCCTAGAGTGTACACCTTCCCTCTCTTCATCATCACCATCACCCTCATCCCCTCTCAGAGGAAGCTGGTCTGGGTATACAGCACCCTCCTCCTCCAAGAGGGGAATAGATTTCCTCACAACCACGTTGTGCAGCATGCAGCAGGCCATCACTATTCTACACAACTTCTCAGGGCCATAGCACAGGGAACCCCCAGAGATATGGAGGCAACAGATTCTAGCCTTCAGGAGACCTATAGTGCGCTCAATCACCCTCCTAGTACGTCCATGGGCCTCATTGTAATTCCTCTCTGCATCAGTTCTAGGATTCCTTACTGGTGTCAGTAGCCAATGCATGTTGGGGTAGCCAGAATCTCCTGCAAAAGTGGGAAAAACATGACTGTAACTAACTACCCTCAGTTGCAGACAGCCTGGCTGTCAGCAATGTACAGTAAAATTGTTGGCCACACTCACCTATGATCCATCCTCTGTCCCCTTGTAGTTGTTCCATCATGTCTGGCACACTGCTGTTCTTCAGCACAAATGAATCATGGACGGATCCAGGGGACATGGCATTCACATGTGAGATGTACTGGTCTGCAGTACACAGCAATTGAATGTTCATAGAGTGAAAGTTCTTCCTGTTTCTGAACACCTGTTCCCCTACTCTTGGGGGGATGAGAGCTATGTGGGTACCATCGATGGCACCTATCACATGGGGAATGTTGGCAAAGGCATAAAAATCAGACTTGATGGCAGGTAGTTCAGCACTTCGGGGAAACCTCACATATGACTGCAGGTGTTGTACAAATGCATCCACGAATCTGGACCGGATGAGGCAAAACATTGGCTGTGAAAAGCCTGCACCCATGCCCACAGTCACCTGAAACTAGCCCGTGGCCAGGAAAAGGAGTGCAGAGAGCACTTGCACTTCAGTAGGGATGGCATGCTGATTCTGATTAGCCGGTCTCAGTGCTGGATCCAGTAAAGCACAAAGTTCATGAATAGTAGCACAAGTGAGTCTGTAATTGATAATGATGTGACCTTCCACCATAGTCTCCAAATCAACAAGTGGTCTGTACACAGATGGGGCCCTCCCTCGCCACAAGGGCCTGTACCTAGGACGGGTGGAGAACACGTGTGAGGTACACAAATTAATTTGCACAATATGTTGTGTAGATAACACAGCTGTCATACAAGTAGGTGACACATAAGAATTGTAGGATGTTAAACTGTAGTGACTTGTCCTAACTGATACATATGGACTGTTGTGGTGAGTAAATTGTCTTTTGGCCATGCGTTTGAGGGTTGGGGTCCATAGGGCCAGCATGGGGTCAATGACCAAATAATATCTGCGTAGTAGTTTGCAAAATGTCAGCCCCCTGTCATCCAGATATGTAGCAGTGGAAGTAACCTCATACCGCTAGCGGTTGTCGTAATGGCGTAAGGTGGTGTTCACCGCCGTGCACCCATTCATTGGTTAACATGGTTGTCAGTGGGGAATATGGGCCCATCATGATCGCCGCCGCGGTGACGGTGCACACCACCATGGAGCGTACGCTATTTCGTCACCCCAGCTTCCCTTGACTTCCGGATTCCATGCATGCAAGTTCTCCACTGAGTGTGCTGCTGTGTCCTGACTCTGGTCCTGGAAATGGCACGAGTCACAGGGTAAAGTGCCCCGGCCTTCACCACAGAGGAGCTGGACAAGCTGGTGGACGGGGCCCTACCCCTGTATGCCAAGCTATATGGTCGACCAGAGGTGCAGGTGAGTAGGTGGATTGGGGTGCATGGATGTGTGTGATGGTGTTGGATGCCTGTAAACAGGTCTGCATGATTTGTAACTGCACAGCTGTTTAATGCATGACGATCTGCGTGAGTGAGGTGCTGTAATGCTGTTTAAGTGTCTGTCCCATAGGGGATGTATGGCCAGTGGTATCACCTGTGCTTATTCTGACCTCAGTGTTTCTTTCCTGTGTGTCTACTACAGGTCAGCACCCATCAGAAGAGGGGACTCTGGCACGCCATCGCCAGGAAGGTGTGGACCCTGGGGGTCTACAACCTGTGAAGCACCTACTGCAGGAAGCGGTGGGAGGACCTGCAGCGCTGGGCGAGGAAGACCTGCGAGGCCCAGCTGGGGAAGTCCACCCAACGAGGAAGGGGTGCCCATCGGGCCCTGACCCCCCTAATGCACCGCATTCTGGCAGTGGCGTATCCAGACTTGGATGGGTGCTTGAAGGCTGCACAGCAGACACAAGGGGGTGAGTACCAAAACCATTGTATGCCTCCTTGATGGATGTCTGAGGGTGCTGTATTACGTATGCTGTCTAGTGGCAAGGTCTCTGACTGATGTAATTTAGCATAATGGCCCCCATGGGCAGTTAGATGATAAGGGGCAGGTCGCAGTTGTTCAGGTCCTTCTGTAATGTTGGAGATGGATGTATACTAGGGTTGTGGTCACTAGTCAGGTACATCAGCATCATCTGGCGAGGGAGCAGTGGCACCGGTGAGGGGGGATGCAGCGGCCCACAGTTCCAAAGAGGCAGAGTCAAGCGACGCCAAGGGGACCAGTGGTTTGGAGGGCAAGGGGAGTACCACAGGGTAGGCATCTACCACTGGAGGTAGTGATTCTGATACCTCCTCCGATGGGAGCTCCCTGGTGGTGGCATACCCTAGTGGGCCCACCCATTCTATGTCATCTTCCGCCAGCCCCCATACCATCACTGCCCTCCCTGTTGCGTCCCACCCAGTTGCCCGAGCCCACTCACCCAGAACGGTGGGTGTCTCCATCACCCCAGGCACCTCATCCCCTTCCCCAGTCAGCCCTGCTGCCCTCACGGAGGAGGCTATTGACCTCCTGAGGAACATCTCCGTAGGGCAGACAACCATTGTGAGTGCCATCCAGGGGATAGCATCCCACATGCAGCAGACCAATGCATACCTGGATGGCATTCACGGTGCCGTGTCTGGCCTACAGAGATCTTTTCAGGCTCTGGCCTCCTCTTTGACAGCAGCCAGTGTGCCTGGTCTTTCCGTCTCCCCTCCAATCACCTCTACCCCTTCCAGCACCCCACTCCCTTCACCCATCCAAAGCACACGTTCAGACAGTCATGCTCAAACCTCAACACACAAGAAGCACAAACAGAAACACAAGCACCACACTTCCCACCACAGGCATACACACAGCCAACATACAAAGGCACACACAACAACATCCACTTCCCCCACTTTGTCCACCTCTTCCGCCTTCCTGTTTGTCACCTCTACATGCATACTCACAGGCACTGTACCTTTATTCACTGTTTCTGGCCCCATTCTTGCAGTCACCACAACATCAGACATCCAGTCATGCACCCCAGACACCACACCTGCACTCACCACAACGACTCTCAGTACCACTTGCAGCACACTCACCAAACTTGCAGACACCCAGACAACATCAATTTACACTGGCAGCCTGTCTTGTCCCACTGTGTCCACCCCCCTCCTCCCAAGACACTCAAACGTTCCGAGACACCCACCCAACACACATCCACCACACCTCAGCACACTGGACAGTCACCTGCATCCACGTCACACACACCTACACCTGTTACGACCACTCCCTCTACCTCCACTCCCACACCTTCCTCCAGGTCCACCCCGACTGCCCCTAAGAAACGTTTCCTATCCTGTGTAGACCTTTTTGATCCCACTGGCCCACCCCGTCTCGTCCCTAAACGTGCACACCTCCTTGCCCTGTCCACTCCTCCCACGTCCAAGTCCGCCCCTGTCCACTCTTCCCATTCCCGTGCACCTTCCCCTGTGAGCAAGAGGCCTCATGCTGGCCCAGGTACATCTGCCGCCCCCCAGTCCAAGCCCGCTTCCCCACCTTCCAAGTGTAAACCCAAACGCCCTCCCCCCAGACGTAAGTCCCCACCCCGCCACCCCCTGCCCCTGTTCCCTGAGGTGCCTGGCTGCCCCATTGATGCTCTTTTATGGTGGAGTACCATGTACACGTGGGAGTCAAGTTCGGGCCATTTGGGCCCATCAGCCTTTTTTATTTGGGCTGGCCATTGGCCTAATGTGGACAATCTGTTGCTCCTGGAGCTTTATTAAAGTTTGTGTGGCCAGTGATGGTGTGGGCACACTCTGGATCCGTGGTTCCTCATTTCATTGTGGGGGGGGTGTTGTGCACATGTGGGTACTTTGGGCAGGTTGTCTTGGGCTTGTGTCGGGTAAGTACCTCTTACGTGTGTATGGCTTGTGATGTTGTGTGGGGTTGTGGGTGCTTTGCGGGGTGGGTGGAGTGGGTGGGTATGTAACTGTGCCCTTTCTTCCCGTGATTAGTAGGTTGCAGTACTTAACGTCGTCGGCGGCAGTCTCGGTCGTGGAGGTATATGGCAAGGAGCAGGACTGGCATGCTTTGCAATTCTCTCTCCATGTCTGCTTCGGCGTGTTGTGTGAGCCTCCAGTGAGAGTTTCCTTTTATTTGGTTCGTTTCCACCAGGCTTTGCGTGGCGGTGGTTCCCACCCCGGAACTGACGGAGGTCTAGTGTTTCATTATTTGTTGGGAGGGTAGGGCCTTTCCGTCGGCCTGTGGGTGGCCTCTTCCATCATTGTCGACACTCCTCTGCAGGCGCTGGGTGTTTTTCAGGCGGCCTGTTTTTCATGTGCTTCATTATTTGGCGGCCCAGACCGCCTGACTGTTGGCGGTAGTTACCGCCACCGCTGGCGGTGCAGCCTTTCCCTCCGTGTTTAAAATGAGGGCCTGAATCTGCCAACTAAGTAGCAACATGAAGAGGTGTACCCTTTTCATCAGTAGTGATGAGCAGTGCACTATCTTCCCAGCTTGGTCGAATAAGAGCAGCGTATGCATGCGTAAATATTCATTGATCGCCTGAGCAAGTTCTTCATGAAAACCAGTATCTAGAAGGGAGTATTGTGGAAATCGCCAAGAGTTCACAGGAGATCTCAGACCATCCAGGTCCAAGACCATCAGTACCAGAGAGTCATCGGGGTAAGTTTTCAGTAAATGTTTCCAGTGTTGGATCCAGGCTATTAGACTGCACGATAGTAGACACTAATCAATGCAAGTGTGTATGTCCTGGACAATAGAATAATGCATACTCTTCTGCCCATAGGAGAGCAATAGCACCACACATCAAGAAAGCCACAATGTTCAGCTATGGCTGCTCTAGTGCGGACCACAGCTGAGGGCCTCCTAGGTGGGGAGCGATCCAATTTTGGGGACAGGGTACAGTTGAAGTTGCCTCCCCATATCTGGGGTAGGTCACCGCATTGGGCAAGTCTGGCATGTAGTGCATGATAGAACTGTGGCTGGGTCCATATACCCCAACAAGCATTACGGCAAAAATAATCCTTGTAACAATGGGCCACTAGAAAGCTGCCCCTGGGTGTGTGCAGACTTCCTGAAACCACACCTGACCCAAGTTAGAATACAGCGACCATGTGTAGTAAAGTCCGCTGCCTAGCAAACCTCCTTCATGCTCCCCTGGGTAAGTAACTCACTAGCCGGAGCCAAGTGCGTTTCCTGAAGACTATGACGCTGCAAATACAATACCACTTTACAGATTTTTCTACCATCATTCAGTCTGCTATTGTTCTATGTAATAAAGTTCTGTATTGAAGGGCCCCTTGCAGTAGCTTCAGCAGTCATCCCACTCTTGGTTATACATGTGGCGCGTTATGGTAAGGTAGCAATCACACTGCAAATCAGACATTGTGCTCTACACTTGCCAATGCAATAATGACAGTCGTGTATATCCCATTCTGCCCCCTCCCACACTATGCCCCTAAACAAATGGCACATCAGCAGAATTCTCTCTCCAGTCCCACCCTCAACCCCAAACATGAAATCATTAAAGAAACATTGTGGTACACACATGGGGACAGATGATGCCCGCTGAGCACCCAGCTACGTAAAGATGCAGGGAGCAGCATCACAAATATGATGTGTGCCAATTAGCCAACAGAGAAAGTCAATCATATCCAATCTCCTCACAACCAGTCATGGCAAACATTATGCAAGTTAGTAGCCAATTATACCACAGCTATTGCAACAGGCACCACCAGTCCACAGCAGAAGCAATCCATTCTCAGGGGCTATCACACAGCAAACATCCACCGCAAACCATCCAAATGCCCCATCCTCCATTATTGACAGTGTGAACAAAACAACGCAAACATAACAGGATGAGTGGGACAATGCTGCACTAAGTAAACAGAGCATAATTAGCAGAAGAGCGATTACAGATTTAGGTAGTATGGAGGAGCAATTAGGGTATCATCCCGGTCCTCCAGATCCTGCAAGGTTCCCGGGTCCTCCGGCTCTGACCTTGGTGAGTGCCGCCGTGAACCTATCGTCTCCTGCTGCTTGAGGAACTTCTGCAAGAGTTTAGGATTGCTGAATATTTTGTACTTCCCATCTACGATCACACGTACGAGAACTGGGTAGAGCATAGCATAGTCACATTTTAGTTCTTGTAGCTTATGTTTAGCAGGAAAGAACTGTCTCCTAGTCTCCTGCACCTGTGGCATCAAGTCTGGAAATAAAGAAATGTCAGCGCCCTAATATGGAAGAGTCTGTAACTCTTGGGATTTACGGAGCCCTGCATCCCAGTCATGGGAGTTGAGCAGTCTGGCAATTATCGGAAGGGGCCGAGCCAATGGCACTGGTCTGGGTGTAAGCGAGGGGTAAGTGCGCTCTACCCCAAAAATGTCAGAAAAGGTCTCTCGCCCCAACAACTCAATGAGCATTCGCTCCATGAATGTTTCCATGTTTGCAATCTTGGTTGATTCTGCCTGACTGACAATGCTAAATTGTTTAGCTGGGAGAAAGCTTCCAAATCCTCAGATTTGGCCTGTAGTGCTGAGAGCATCTTGTCTAGTTGCTTCTGAGTCCCCAAAGTGGATACCTGCTTATTCTCCACCTCCGATACTTACACTTCACTGTGTCCAGATGCTCTGCATGTTTGCTGACACGCTCTGACATTCTGTCCATCCAGTAAGAGAGTGAGTCTATCTACCCATCAATCTTAGGCCCATATTTATACTTTTTTAGCGCCGCATTTGAGCTCCTTTTTGACACAAAATCGGCGCAAACTTACAAAATACAATTGTATTTTGTAAGTATGCGCCGATATTGCGTCAAAATGCGGCGCAAATGCGGCGCTAAAAAAGTATAAATATGTGCCTTAGTGAGGCTACACTGCATGGCTGTCAGGATTTGACGTAGTTCTTCACCCCATCTCTGGTGCAGAAGCATAAGGAACCTCCTCAGAGGTCGGCGTATCGTCGTCTCTCGGTCAGTGAGTTTTCTGATACTCAAACTGCAGCTTCAGCTGTCTTTTGTCAGCTTTGTCCATTGCAACCAATAATGGAGAGTTTGCATCTCTCGTCTGAAGCAATGCCGGAAGGCTCCATGCGGGGCTGTGCTAGGGAGGGGCAGGCAGCAGTATGGTGCATCCAGTTGAGAGGTAGCAAGAAGTGTGCAGGAGATGCAGCTGCTTACTTTAGGGTTGAATGATATGGCCAAAACACTGGAGTCTCATTGAGGTGACGCCAGTGGAACAATCACAAGTTCTCAGCCGGTATGGACAACACTAATATAGGTAGGAACAGGGGGCCACAGCTCATCAGTACTTTTAATAGGAGAGCCAGTCTGAGTCCATTTGGCGCAGGGCGTTCAAGTTGAGCACTGTGCGGGGGTGGGCTTGCAACCATTAAGCCAAACAACCCTCTCCTCACCTCAGAAGCAGGTTGGCCCTGGTGGTTGACCCCCAATATCTCCAACGCAGCCAGCAGCACCACGCTGCGTACTGGCTGCAGTGCCGATCGCCGGGAGGCCCCGCTGTTTTCTGGACCATCACAGTAGCAAGAAATGTCCTCAGGAGGGCCCCATCTGACTTTGTTCGCTCCTGAGAGCTCACTCTCTCAGGAGCGAGGCCTTGTATCTGGCTCAGTCCCAATGCAGGCCGTTCGCCGAGTCTCCTTGAGCAATAAGCAGGTGTCTTTGACAGCCTCAGCTCGTCTCCTCTGCCACCTGATGACATTGTCACAGGGAGCGCTATGCTTACACAGGGCCGCACGGTGTTGATGCGGGGTCCCCGTCACCAGGCATTGGGGCTCCGACAATTCTTGATTAGTGTGCTCCCTTGGGCAGCCAATGGTTATGGAAGGCCTCCTGGCCCGCTCCCAGCCCAGGCCATGCAGTCGATGGCAGCGGAACACAGATAGAGCGCCTGCTTTGAATTGAATTGGAACTTCAGCAGCAAGCTGGGAACTCACCAGGGGAATAAAGGAAGAGGTGACTGGGGCAGCATCAGTGATAAATAGGCACAGGATGGTGAAGGGTATTTAACGGGCCGAAGGAGCTCGCCTAAGCGGCAGCCACCTCCGAGTCAGGCAAGCTCTGGGTCCCCCCTGCTGTCTTAATTTCTAACTGCGATCACCACCTGCACCTCCTCTGGGCAGTGCTTCAGGCCCTGCAAAGGGCAGGCCGAATATCGAGACCAGTAAGTGCCAGACAGAGCTGGAATCCATGGTGTGCTTGGGCCACCAAGTCAGTGGGGGCAAAGTGCAGCCCTTCCATCCCAAGATTCAGTTTTGTCTAATTTTTCTTAACGCTGGCTAGCGTCATTCCTTAGCGCCATATTTATGAAATGATGTAGGATGGCATTAAGGAATGGATAGTGCTAAAAAAAGGTGCTAACCGCTGCGCAATGCCGTAAGTAAAAGTGACGTTAATACTGCAAAAATGGTGCAACACAGTTTTGTGGCATGTAAACATGTCGCAAAAGGGCTAGCGCCATCTTAACATTGCATTAGTGTCAAAATAAAACACGAAAGCAGGAAAGAGTGCAATTGCAACAGAAGATGGAATCAAAAGACCAGGAGAGGCCCCAGGGAAACCCCAACACCCAAGTATCAGCCAGGAGGGTACAGAAAAATCACAGAAGAGAAAGTTCATGTGTCGCTTTTAGTGAGGAGGACCATGACATCTTGGTCAGAGAGGTGACAGAGCACCAACATCAGCTATTTGTCAGCTCCAAATTGCCAGTTGGGAAGAGAGACACAATATGGCAGCAAATAGTGGACAAAATAAACAGTATCGCAGAGGTGAAGAGAACTGTCACTGAGGTCAAGAAGTGCTGGCATGATTGCAAGCGCAGAACTAAGGAGAAACTTGCCAGGAACCGTAAGGCAGCACTGCAGACTGGAGGTGGAAGTCCTGCACCACAGGAGGATCTGGATGAGCTGGAGGAGATGGTTGCAGCAGTCATCCTAGGGGAACTGGTCACTGGAATCGCAGGACAGGACAACGCAGGGGATATCTGGAACTCCATTAATGGCAGAAGGGGGAGGCACATAGGACACGCTCATTGCATGCTAAAGGGTTGCATACGGACACATAGGTTCTGAGTAAAGACGTAGCTTCCTTACCCAAGCCACATATGTCCTGATGCTGTGGTTGTGCTATGCACACCAACATATAGACAACGTCAACACAGGCCAATCACTATGGCTATACTCCACCATGTAAATATGCACAACATTGCCTGGTAGACATGTGCAAATAGTGTGGCAGTGGCTGGGCCATCACAACACCCATTGCATATAGTCTAAGCCCATGTATCTAACTCAATGTCACACTGCCTAAACTCATGTGTGCTGCATCTTGCAGCACACATTGAAATGCCATCTCCACCAAAATAATTTGTACATGTGCAGGAAGGGACACCTCGCTGCACATGAACATATCATCAATTCAAGGAAGTCACGCCCGTCAACAATGCCAGTGTTGGTGCAGGAAGCAATAATCTGTGCAGGCGCAGGGAGAATTGCAGGGCTGTACTGTATACAGAAAAATATGGCACATCAGTGCGTATCAAAACTGCTGCAGTGTAGTGCAACAGATCTTGCAGCTGCCCTGAGCCATGCCAAATGAGTAAATGTCTGCCCTAAAGCTTGCAACATGTGGAACTCAAAACATACAGGCTGAACCCACAACAACTCACACACAACCATATGCGTCACATGGGAATGGCCACAGAATAAATGCATACAACACATTGGCCCTCATTACAACTTTGGCGGGCGGCGGAGGCCGCCCGCCAAAGTTGCGCGTCGTGAATACCGCACCGCGGTCGGAAGACCGCGGCGGGTTTTCAGAGTTTTCCCCTGGGCTGGCGGGCGGGCGCCGAAAGGCTGCCCGCCAGCCCAGGGGAAAACGACCTTCCCACCATGAAGCCGGCTCGTAATCGAGCCGGCGGAGTGGGAAGGTGCGACGGGTGCTACTGCACCCGTCGCGTATTTGACTGTCTGCTATGCAGACAGTGAAATACATTTTGGGGCCCTCTTACGGGGGCCCCTGCAGTGCCCATGCCGTTGGCATGGGCACTGCAGGGGCCCCCAGGGGCCCCGCGACTCCCCCTCCCGCCATCCGGTTCCCGGCGGGAGAACCGCCAGGAACTGGATGGCGGGAGGGGGAGTCGGAATCCCCAAGCCGGCGCAGCAAGCTGCGCCGGCTTGGAGGATTCCTTGGGGGCAGCGGGAAACCGGCGGGAGACCGCCGGTTTCCCTTCTCTGATCGCGGCTAAGCCGCCGCGGTCAGAATGCCCCGCGGGGCACCGCCGGCCTGTCGGAGGTGCTCCCGCGTGCCGCGGCCCTGGCGGTTCTATACCGCCAGGGTCGTAATGAGGGCCATTGTGCATGTATGGGAACATCATGTGTGAAGCTGTACAAGTGGATGCAATCTCACCATTTGACAAGTCAGAGGGCTAGATCAAACAGAAAATGATGGTGTGTGCTGCGGTGGAAAATTAGGCAGCATCACGCACTGTCGTATTAAAAAAGGCAGGGATGCACCATATACATTGGAATACACCACTCCCCTGTATACCTCCCTGCGCACGTGGTGATCAAATGTTGTGCACCAGTGCAGTCACTCTTGCACCATAGTGTAAGGATGGCTGCGTTGAGGGGGAGTATGTGTCTGTGCTGAATGGAACTCCGTCCTGCACAACAACAACCTGAAAGTGTGATTTGTAAGGCTCAATGAAGAGGCATACATGTATTTCCCCTTGTTGTTATGTTTCTATGTGTGCTGCATTTTGCAGCACACACAGAGGAGCCAAATTGCCATGAGTGATTGTGTATGTGCAGGAACGGACACATTCCCACACATAAACAATCAAACCCTACAACGCAGACATCCTTACACGATGGTGCAAGATGCCTGTGTTGGCGCTAGGCAGCTCTATGTAGAGCCAGTGCAGGAGAAAACACAGGGGTGCGCTGCATCTAAATGAATATGGCGCATCCCTTTGTGCAATTGACACAGCAGGGTGCTTCCACTCTGAGCGCAGCATTGCGCTACTTCATATTCCATTACTAGTGAGCTTGATCCATGTGTGATGCACAATTCTACATATAAGTACAACCACAATTTTGAGTCAGTGACATACTAGTGAGCCTCCAGTGGCAAATACATGATGTTCTCTGCAATGAGATTTAACACTATCTCATTGCAGAGGACGACGGCTTACCTCCTGCCGACCTGCCTGTCCTGGATTTCCCTGATGACACGGATGACTAGCTGCCAAGCCTCAATGAACAGACCCTCCAGGATTTCTTAGGAGCACTCCATACACCACCTCCACTTGCAGGGAGGACACACAGCATTGTGGGGTCTCCACAGGAACCACCCAGCCATCAACACACACCACCAGCCAGTACTCACACAGCCCTGGACTCCGAGGATCCAGAGATCAGCTTTCAGAGGACAGTGGTAGGAGTCCAGCGGGAGCTGGCAAAGCAGGTTCACGGGGGGATGGAGACCATGGCAGGCAACCTAGTGGGAGTGTGGACGTGCCTCAGTCCAAATAAGGACAACTCGGCTGCCATCAGAGACACCACTCCCCACTACGTGGAGCCCAGCAGTCTCTGGCGGATATAGCTGCTGTCAAGAAGGAGAGGCTATGACAAATACCCTCCCAAAATGCCAGAAGCATGCAGAATACCTTGGACTCCAGACAGCGGGAAGGGGCCTCCCTCAGGGAGATCTTGGCTGCCTACCACTGTGATGTTGTAGCGGTCTTGGAGAATCAGCAGTTCCTCATTGCAGCAGTGATGCCTTATGAGTTGCCACAAATGGCAGCTGCCGGGTCCTTTGACCCCACATCTCTATCCCCTGAAGTGTGTGTGGCCCCCTCTACCTCTACAACAGCATCAGCCATGGCGCAGGAGGCTCAACATACATTAGAGGATGAAGATGTGGAAGGAATAACATTCACAAGGAAAACCACCCGGTAGTACCAGTCTGTGCCACATGGACAGTTTCCCCTTAGATCTGGGCTTAGGATCGTGCCAGTGTTGTGACAATATGAAATGTGCCCTCTTTACCTAACCACTGTAAAAATGTCTGCTATGTGCTGTCATTGTCTCTATCATACCAAATGGCAATGTTAGGCACTCCTCACTATTGCACACTACTCCTAACCATGTCTCATGACATGGCCTTCAACCCTGGACTCCAATTGTGCTACCTATGGCAAACGTTCACTCATGGGATCTATGAAATGGATATTGTATAGAAATCCCTATAACTATTGCACCCGTAAATAAAGTACATTGTACACATGTAGCATTTCTACGTGTACTGTGATCCATCTACTCAGCTAAAGGTTTGTGTCAATCCATGTCAATGTGTACAGAATACCAGTACATGAGTGCATGACTTTCAGACACTAAACCACACACTAGGATCCAAACAAGAGGAAGCTGAATGATGGCGTTGTAGGTACCAACCAACTAACTGTGTTCAGTAAATGCTTTGGAACCCATATCCTTTCAAGTAGACATACGGCATATATGGCTCATCACCCAATCATTTATAAATAACCCAGATGGGAGAACCAGTACAACTGATTTGTGTGGAACAAGAAAAGCTAACCTAATCAGTGATGGCCACCTGTCAGTGTTGCAGAATACAGTTCCAAAAGTGGGAGTTGTCAGATGAACCACACTTACCAACATTGAAATAGCAGGACCCCCCCACTTACAGGTGAATTACCATGTTTACCTGCCCAAGATAAAGATTAGATACACATTGTGAATGGCTGGAACACAGACAAATGTATGCACTAGTTGACAATATATAGCTGCCATTCTGACAGCTCCTTGGTCATGGGGATGGATACGGGAAACCTGGGAAATCAAGACAGTAAGCATACCCTAGGCCATTCCCCCAACTTGGCCAGTGCACTCATGACAAGCCCCAGACCCATGTATATATATTTTTTATACACAAATACCCCAACATAACCCCCCACGCAACCCCCCCCAACGATGAAAAAATTTAGAAAGAAACCCACCCCCCACTGTACTTAACCTCACCTATGCCTACCCTACACTAACCTAACACTACACATCTAAAAAAAACGATATAAACCATATGTTAGACCTGACATGCCTTAGGGTGGTCACCCCTAACTTTTTGCCTGCCTCCCTCCACTTTTTGGACTCTGATTTTACTGGGTTTTAGACTCTGCGCACTTTACCACTGCTAACCAGTGCTAAAGTGCATATGCTCTCTCCCTTTAAACATGGAAACTTTGGATCATACCCAATTGGACTATTTAATCTACTTATAAGTCCCTAGTAATGTGCACTGTATGTGCCTAGGGCCTGTAGATTAAATGCTACTAGTGGGCCTGCAGCACTGGTTGTGCCACCCACTTAAGTAGCCCCCTTACCTTGTCCCAGGCCTGCCATTGCAAGGCCTGTGTGTGCAGTTTCACTGCCAATTCGACTTGGCATTTAAAAGTACTTGCCAAGCCTAAAACTCCCCTTTTTCTACACATAAGTTACCTCTACTGTGTGCCCTAGGTAACCCCTAGAGCAGGGTACTGTGTGGGTAAAAGGCAGGACATGTGCCTGTGTAGTTTACATGTCCTGTTAGTGTAAAGCTCCTAAATTCGTTTTTACACTACTGTGAGGCCTGCTCCCTTCATAGGCTAACATTGGGGCCACCCTCATACATTATTGAAGTGGTAGCTGCTGATTTGAAAGGATCAGGAAGGTCATATTTAGTATGGCCAGAATGGTAATACAAAATCCTGCTGACTGGTGAAGTTGGATTTAATGTTACTATTCTAGAAATGCCACTTTTAGAAAGTGAGCATTTCTTTGCACTTAAATCTTTCTGTGCCTTACAATCCACGTCTGGCTGGGTTTAGTTGACAGCTCCTTGTGCATTCACTCAGACACACCCCAAACACAGGGTACTCAGCCTCACTTGCATACATCTGCATTTTGAATGGGTCTTCCTGAGCTGGGAGGGTGGAGGGCCTGCTCTGACACAAAGGACTGCCACACCCCCTACTAGGACCCTGGCAGACAGGATTGAACTGAAAGGGGACCTGGTGCACTTCTAAGCCACTCTTTGAAGTCTCTCCCACTTCAAAGGCACATTTGGGTATAAAACAGGGCCTCTGCCCTACCACATCAGACACTTGTTGGAGAAGAAACCTGAACCAGAACCTGCATCCTGCCAAGAACTGCCTGGCTGCTCAAAGGACTCACCTGACTGCTTTCTACAAAGGACTGCTGCCTTGCTGTTGGCCTGCTGCTTGCTGAACTCTTGCCTTGCTGCAGAAGTGCTCTCCAAGGGCTTGGATAGAGCTTGCCTCCTGTTCCCTGAAGTTTCAGGGCCAAAAAGACTTCTCTTTTTCAACTGGACGCCTTGTGCGCCGAAAAAGTAGACGCACAGCTTGCTCCACGGTGAAAAATTCACCGCATGCCGATCCGAAAAAACGCTGCTCGATGCGACGCCTGCGGTGTGACCGAAACTTCGACGCATTGCCCGCCTGGACAACGCCGCCCGACTTCCAGAGAGGAAATTGATGCGATGCCTGCTGTGAGGAAGAAAATTCCACGCACAGCCCACCGGAACGACGCGCAGCTGGATAACAGGCCTAGGATTCCACGCACAGACCCTGGGACATCTGGTATTCCTGCAACCCACAGAAGGAGACGGTCCGCGTGCCGGAAAACGACGCACGACTTCCCCGAGTGAAAAATAACGATGCAATTCCGTGTGTGAAGGGGCGAAACCGACACAAACACCATTATTCTTCCCAGAGAACGACGCACATCTCCTCGCGTGGAAAATAACGGCGCAAGTCCGTGTGTGAAGGGGAGAAACCGACGCACACACCATTTTTCCACGCATCTCCTCCTCTGCGGCACTCTGCAGAGATTTTCCACTCCAAACCAGGTACTTTGTGCTTGAAAGAGACTTTGTTTGCTTTTTTAAAAACTTAAGACACTTTGGCCCTCATTACAACTTTGACGGGCGGCGGAGGCCGCCCTGCCAAAGTTGCGCCGCAGGAATACCGCACCGCGGTCTGAAGACCGCGGCCGGCATTCCAAGTTTTGCCAGCCCAGGGGAAAACGACCTTCCCACCATGAAGCCGGCTCGTAATCGAGCCGGCGGAGTGGGAAGGTGCGACGGGTGCTACTGCACCCGTCGCGTATTTCACTGTCTGCTATGCAGACAGTGAAATACAAGCGGGCCCTCTTACGGGGGCCCCTGCAGTGCCCATGCCATTGGCATGGGCACTGCAGGGGCCCCCAGGGGCCCCGCGACTCCCCCTCCCGCCATCCGGTTCCCGGCGGGAGAACCGCCAGGAACTGGATGGCGGGAGGGGGAGTCGGAATCCCCAAGCCGGCGCAGCAAGCTGCGCCGGCTTGGAGGATTCCTTGGGGGCAGCGGGAAACCGGCGGGAGACCGCCGGTTTCCCTTCTCTGACCGCGGCTAAGCCGCCGCGGTCAGAATGCCCCGCGGGGCACCGCCGGCCTGTCGGCGGTGCCACCGCGTCCCGCGGCCCTGGCGGTTACAAACCGCCAGGGTCGTAATGAGGGCCTTTATATCACCTTTCAGTGATATCTCTACAATTTCATATTGCATCTTTTTATCGTTTTGACCTGCAAATACCCAGATAAATATTATATATTTTTCTAAACACTGTGTGGTGTATTTTTGTGGTGCTATATTGTGTTATTGTATGATTTATTGCACAAATACTTTACACATTGCCTTCTAAGTTAAGCCTGACTGCTCAGTGCCAAGCTACCAGAGGGTGGGCACAGGATAATTTGGATTGTGTGTGACTTACCCTGACTAGAGTGAGGGTCCTTGCTTGGACAGGGGTTAACCTGACTGCCAACCAAAGACCCCATTTCTAACACCATACAACACTGTAAAAGGGAGGGGAATGAACTGGGATGCTGTACCGCACGTTAACTGTTCATTTCTTGCTTTTTTTCAACTTTTTCTTGATGTACTTCAATAAATTGCGGTCCTCTGCAGCATCCTGCTCCAATTTGGTGAGTCTTGCCAAAATCTGGCCAGTGTCCCTCCTCATCTCCTGCTTGAATTGACTGGGCACTACTGCTATAGGTGGCTGCGTTGTCAATGTGGCAGCTGATGTTGAGGGCTGTGGTCCAGCTGTGGCCACCTGCAACCCTGATGGCTTGTCTGCAGTGTCCTGTTGTGACTGTCTTGGAGGTCCCCCATGGGGACAGGCACGCCATTCCCCTGATGATTTTTTTCCCTACGGAATCTCATGTCCATTCGGCGGTAGGAATCATCAATCTCCATTATGTGGCGGTATCGCTTGGCCCTCTTATGGAAGTCTCGCGCCTCTGTGCCTCAGTCATGTTGGCAGCTTAAATATGAGAAGAAGCAAGCATCAGTATCAGTTTTGGGTGGAGGCTGTACAGAAATATAATGTAGACTGCAACTGCAGATAACACATACTGTCCAACACACATTCCTCAAAAATGACATACTCCTCATCTATGACTATTTCCTACCAGCAATCATCAGTCTCATGCACATGTGAATGTGTTGACGGAAATCTACTTGAAATAACAGGGCCCAGAGCTGAGTAGACAAAATTATCCATGATAAACATTTGTGTCTTATAACTTGTGAGGATCAAAGGCCTTAGGCCCACGGTGAGTTTGGCACTGCAGTGGGTGCTGCAACAGTATCCAGAAACATTCTACTTCATTTGCACATGCATGTCAGACATCATCAAAGTACTAGGTACACACACAGCATTCACATCATATGCATATGTGATGTGACCAACATCACTCACAAATATCATGGTAGCAGGACCTTGTGAAAACCGTTTGAAATCTGTTGTGGGAAGAATCATAGACTTTTCACACAACCATCTGCAGGTTAGAACACTACTGATTGTTGTACAGCACAATATGTCTCCTTGCACTTGTAAAGGCTCATTACATCTGAAGGCTACTGAGGTACCTGTAGTGTATGTGTCTCCTAGATAAGCCCCCTTGAGACCTCTGCAGATGTCACCCACAACTGTACCCACTTGTCAGTAAGTGTAAGCTATGTGTGGCACACTGTGCTGACAATTGTGCTGTGACAAAGTGGCTGTAAACAGGCATGCTATGTACATAGACAGCTGTCCTGAGACTTGTCATGGTAGACACCAATGACTAACTGGCCAGCCATGACAGTTCCCATTTCACACAATTCCATGCCAGCACACATTGCCCCTTGAACTACATGCAAGCCATTCTCATTGCACAACATTCCAACACACTTGATGTCACCACCCATTCTCCAATGATATCAGATCATTGGTCAGGCAAAACCATATTTCATGGCATTCCACACTTCAGACTGACTCACACCAAATCCTGGATTAGCACCTAGAACGCACAAGATGACACTTACTGGATGCATCAGGGTCTTCGAATTGCGCAACCTCTCCACGGTGTAGGGTGCAGGTACACCTGCAAGACATGGGTGGAAAACACTGGTTAGTGTGATTTGTACATTTCAGTAAATGGATGACATTGTATACTGTTAACTTATTAAGCTGAGTGAGCACGTCATGTTAGTGGTAGGGCTGAGCAACCAACAAACAGCTGTGATCAGTCAATCACAGTCACAGATAATATAGAGCCACACACCTACAAACTATCACTGTCCTGGACACTCCTGTGGTGCTTCTCACTGCACCATTTATGCATGGCATTGTCATGCAGGTGTCTGATAGCTCTACACCTCCATGACCATATGGAATTGCTTAACACTGTGGGGGTCATTCTGACCTTGGCGGTCCATGACCGCCATGGCGGAGGGCGGCGGAAGCACCGCCAGCAGGCTGGCGGTGCTTCCTGGGCGATTCTGACCGCGGCGGTAAAGCCGCGGTCAGAAAAGGGGAGCCAGCGGTTTCCCGCCGGTTTCCCGCTGGCCCAGGGAATCCGCCATGGCAGCGCAGCTTGCAGCACCGCCATGGGGATTCCGACCGCCTTCCCGCCAGCCTGTTTCTGGCGGTGTCCACCGCCAGAACCAGGATGGCGGGAACGGGTGCCGTGGGGCCCCTGGGGGTCCCTGCACTGCCCATGCCACTGGCATGGGCAGTGCAGGGGCCCCCTAACAGGGCCCCACAAAGATTTTCACTGTATGCTTAGCAGACAGTGAAAATCGCGACGGGTGCCACTGCACCCGTCGCACCCCTTCAACTCTGCCGGCTCCATTCCGAGCCGGCTTCATTGTTGAAGGGGCTGTCCCGCTGGGCCGGCCGGCGGTCTTCTGGCGGTCGCCCGCCGGCCCAGTGGGAAAGCCGGAATGGCCGCCGCGGTCTTTTGACCGCGGAGCGGTCTTTCGGCGGGAACCGCTTGGCGGGCGGCGACCGCCGACCGCCGCGGTCAGAATGACCGCCTGTATGTTGTATCTGAGGGGCATGCAATGGTTGTTGCAGTGGCTGTCCCATTGTGACACCCATAGCAATTAGGGCTGCCCCAGATGTTGTTGACATTTACCTCATCGTCACAGCAAACTGACAAACTATTGCCCAGGGGTTGTGTGTGTATTCAGAGTTATTGAGGAATGACGTGATACATCCTTCAGTGAAGTTAGTAATGTGTGTGTGCCATCACAAGGCATACACATGAGCAATAATGAAATTGGCGTATATAAATGTGAAGATAGTTGTACCTACCTGCACATTGACTAAATGAAATCATGAATGTCTTTCCAATAGTGTGTTGCCATGATATACCATTATTTGTCCAGGGAAGGATAAGGACATGGGCATAGAATATGCCTCAACACAGAAACACTTGTTCTGTGGTGCAAGGATGCATTTGGTGGTGCAGATTACTGAGTGATGTGCCAGTGAAGGAGCAGCTGCAGGGCCGCCCCACACTGTCAGTGAGAAGCGGCAGGCCTGTGGATCTGATTCTGCACATGTGTGGTAATAGACATAGTATAGGGTGTATGTGATGCACAAGGAACTGGAACAGCAAAGTGCTTGTAGTCTGGACCCAGTGCCTGGTTAAGCTCCCTTACATGGCCTTGGTCAATGACACAAATGGCCCAATAAAACAACAGGGGTGCAGCACCAATTGAATTAATAATGTTCTTGTGGCCATCAGTGCACCCCTTACCCCCGCCATGTGCGCGCCTAATGAGAATTAAGGCACAGCATGATGCAGGTAGGGTCAAAATGGATCTATTTCTGTGTAGGTAAATGATGTACTCAGCAGGAGTTGCAACACATCCCCACAACTTCTACTGAGTACATTGGGGGCCCAGCTCATACATTTTCATTCTCTCATATCACACCTGCTTTCAGCAGCCATTCAGAGTGCTGGTATAATTGTGCTAAGGGATTTTCCAGCTTACTCAGTGACTTATACATATGCCACCCATACAGGTTTTGGGACCCCCTTCCATACATGATGCATGGTGCAGGCCTCATTTGGTGCTGCTCATCACTGAGTTGTCCTGTGCATGCATCACAGCACTTTGTAATGGTTGTGCAGTGAAAATGGTACATCTGCTATGCATTGGCTTCATCACTGTACATCTGACTTGCAGGCCTAAGGCGGCACTGGGACTCATCATACAAGTTGCATACGACATGTCCACATCCACAGGCATGACATGCAGCACTCAACCATATCTGCAACTGTCACATTTAAAAGTAAGGACTTTGTATGGAAATGTGAGACTTACCAACTGCTCCACCAATCTTAATTCCAAGATGGTCCAGCAGATCCTGCTCCCTTGGCATGAGATCTGCCCATCAATGTTTTAGTTGGTGGTCGTTCCTTCCACTGCCGAATATCTTGGTGAAGTGGTGGAGCACCTTGCCCCACTGCAGCCCCGTGCCTCTGTGGGGTATCCAAATATTACCCGGCCACCCAGTTGCAGCATCAAAGGGAGGTAGCGGTGTACGAGCCAGATTAACCCCCCCAGCTCATGCGCAGACATCCGCCGCATCCTCCCCTTTCCAGACATACTGCAAATGCAGTTCTCCGTGAACAAAAAAGGAAAGTAAATCTAACCACTAACCTAACTACCCCAACTTGCCCAACCACTATTCTACCCCAGACAAACTTGCCACAATACAGAGACAAAATACAGTACAATTACACTACAAAAGACACGTTTAAAGAAAACTAAGTACAACACCTACAAGACACAGCACAAGAAACACTACAAACACTCCAAAAAGCACCAATCCAACTCCAACAACACCTCCACACACCCTCATTCAGTCACGGACAATAAGACTGTGAAGTGAAAGTGAACTCACTGTACCATGTTTGGAGGCAGGATGTCCTTTTTCATCACTTCCTGGTGTGTGTGTGTGACGTTTCCAGTGATGCGTCATTTTTTTAATGCATGACGGTCACGCGTGATTTTCTCACCTTTAGCGTGAAAAGGCCTGTGAAAGTGCGATAGACGCTCAGGGACTAGGCTTCTTTTAGCTTAGGGGTATTGTATGGTATATGCGTATGCGTGACAAATTTTGGTGCATGATGGTCATGCGTGGATTATACACCATAGTGCGTTCAGAGGCGTGTGTACATGTAACTGCCACTCAGAGCCCAGGTGTCATTTCACAAAAGTTGCAATGTGTGGTTTATGCATTTGCGTCAAACGTTTTTAACGCATGACAAATTTGCGTGGATTTTTGCACTGTAGGCCTTGAGTGCACCCTGATTAACTTAACATGTTACATGGGCCGTGCAAGAATGTTGTATATGTGCAATGGCAACATGTGCATGTATTTCCAGTACTGTCATTACGGTGACAATGGTATGTTGAACCTATAGGTTTGTTTATGAGTCTGCTGAATGCGACTATTCGTAGCTTGTGCATATGTGCATGTGTAGCTACAATGTGTCTACATACATGTTGGCACATGTGTGTACACATGTGTATGTTTACTAATTTGTGGGTGGACTACATTGTTATATTGGAGATACAAATGTACACATACCTACAACACAATATATTTGGTGGCCTATGTCCAACACATGGTAAAGTATTTGACAACCATGACAATTTCTACTCACAGTATTCAGTGGACTTGGACTGCAAATACATCACGTAAACCCTGCCAATTTGTGTGTCCACGTGTGTCCACTCTGTGGTGTGTTGTTGGATTTTACTTCATGTTGTTCTGCTACACGTGTGCCATTTGGTCCCCTATGCATCTTAGTTGCAGGAGATCTTCTGTACACGTGTTGGTGAACATTGGTATATGCTGTTTGTGTGTATTGATGTGTTTTGTAATATCTGTAACACATGACAACAGTGGTGTGTTCATGGGATGTGAAATCTCATATTACTGTCTTCCTGCATGGACACATGTTGGCATTTGACAAATGCACCCGTTGTCACGTCAGTGCCACTTATGTTTCTGTATGTCGGAACACATCTGAAGGTCATTTCTTACAGTCACTGATCTTATGACACTTATGTCCTTACTATTGTGCTAGGTTTCCTTTTGCTCAGAAGCCATACAGTTTGCATGCCTAAGCCACTACAGTGGTACATGTGTGCTCTGAAATGTGGTATATGTGTGCATGACATCAGCTAGGCACTCACATTTGTCCACATCACGTTTGTTATGACAGTCACAAACAATGGCATACCACTGTGTAACAGTCTTGCAGTCTGGCATAGATTGCAGCCTACTCATCATCACAACTGCGTTAGTTTGTATGGCAACACAAACCCATGGTTGATTGTGAAGGGGCAAGTTGATGGAGCTCCAGTTTACTCAGCCCCCTGTGCACATGCATCAGGTCCCTGACAATGTAATTTGTTTATGTAGCGAGAGCAGATGTGTGGGTTTATTGAGCAGGCACCTAGCCTCTTCATGATCGCTACCCAGCAGAACTATGCACACTCCCCAGCAGACAGACACATGCACAGTTGTGGTCATACAGACCAGGATATCACATGTTCCTCTGTGTTACTTGATGTAAGCTTTCCACTCTCATGTACAGAGGTCAGGTGCTTGCATATGTGGGACATGTGACATTATGTTATGCCTTTAGTTGTTTTCTTGGGCAACTTGTTGGGCTTGTATATATGTAGTGACTTCAAAATTGGAAACGTGCCAGGGTACAGATGATATTGTCTGTCACAGCCTCCTGCCATGGTGGCATGGCGATGGGCAAATACCATAGTACACTACTGCCCAACATGACTGGGTTTTGTACTGACCTGCCCACCCTCTCTGTACATATGTGAAATGTTTACATGTAGACATTGATGTGTTGTACAGTTAGTGTTGGTCCATGTGTGTCTCTTCTCTATGAATTCCTGCACTACTGATAAGGCATGTATTGTCATCTCCTTCTACTGGCTACTTGACAGTTACAGTTTCATTGACAGCATTTGTGAGATGTCATGAGTTCCACACACACATGACATTACTCGTGCCACACCACTTGTTTTGTCTCCATTTCGCCTCCTGTGTTATATTTGCAAGTATCTGTGGGTGTCTCCAAGCTGTCCATCTACAACCTCCATTGAACATGTGTATGCATTTCTTCCAGCATGCCTCAACCTAGGTACCTCTTACCATGACTGAATGACATTGAGGTGTGAAATTATCTCAGTGCTGCACAGTACATTTGCTAATTGCTACGTATATGGCTAGGTCCACTCACACTCAGATTGGTGTTGCGTCTCAGACATTTAAAAAAAATGCTGAACATAGTAGCATATCCCACACCTGATTGCGATGGTGGAGGCCACAAGAATGGGATAATTTGTTACTGTTGCTATCATGCACTTGTTCTGTCATGTGAGTGACAATGAGTGCTGCGTATTGCTTTGTGCTGTGTGATGTATTTATACACAGCATACTAGGTATACATCCAGACATGTCATGAATTGTTGATACTGGCAAACCCGTTACTACTTAGGACATACATCAGTCTTCACATGTTTGCCTGGATTTGCTGTAGGCATGTGTCAAGACAGCAGATTTGTGGGCTAATTGTGCACCTCATGTACATAGTGAAATTTAGACATTCTGCCTACATTCAACCCAGATAAAAATTTGGTGGGGCATTGCCCCATAAACTTCATGGATCATGGGTTTGGATAGTGATTCTGCACCCATAGCTGATAATTTAGTTAGGAAACCCATTGCACACTTGTAGGAGGCTGGCCTGGTTTGTAGTGGTACCAAGGGGTACTTACACTCTGCACCAGGTCCAGTTATCCCTTATTAGTGTAGAAGAGGTATCTAGCAGCTTAGCCTGATAGAAAAGAGTAGCTTAGCAGAGCAGCTTAGGCTGAACTAGGAGACATGCAAAGCTCCCACTATACCACTGGTGTCATATGCACAATATCATAAGAAAACACAATACACAGATATACTAAAAATAAAGGTACATTATTTTTATGACAATATGCCAAAAGTATCTCAGTGAGTACCCTCAGTATGAGGATAGCAAATATACACAAGATATACTGTATGTACACAATACCACAAATATGCAGTAATAGCAATAGAAAGCAATGCAAGCAATGTACAGTCACAATAGATTGCACTGAGAGCACATAGGTATGGGGGCAGAACAAACCATATACTCCAAAAGTGGAATGCGAACCACGAATGGACCCCAAACCTATGTGAGCTTGTAGAGGGTTGCTGGGACTGTAAGAAAACAGTGAGGGTTAGAAAAATAGCCCACCCCAAGACCCTGAAAAGTAGGTGTAAAGTGCACCTAAGTTCCCCAAAGAGCACAGAAGTCGTGATAGGGGAATTCTGCAAGGAAGACCAACACCAGCAATGCAACAAAGGTGGATTTCCGGATGAGAGTACCTGTGGAACAAGGGGACCAAGTCCAAGTGTCGCGACAAAGTCGAGATTGGGCAGATGCCCAGGAAATGCCAGCTGAGGATACAAAGAAGCTGCCACCAGATGGTAGAAGCAGTGGATTCTGTGAGAACGAAGAGGACTAGGAACTTCCCCTTTGGAGGATTGGTGTCCCACGTCGTGAAGAAGCTTGCAGAGGTGTTCCCACGTAGAAAGACTGCAAACAAGCCTTGCTAGCTGCAAGGGTCGCAGTTAGGGTTTTTGGATGCTGCTGTGGCCCAGGAGGGACCAGGATGTCGCCAATTGCGTGAGGAGACAGAGGGGGCACCCAGCAAGATAGGGAGCCCTCACAGAAGCAGGCAGCACCAGCAGAAGTGCCGGAACAGGCACTACGAAGAGGAGTGAACCGAAGCTCACCCGAAGTCACAAAAGGAGATCCCACGACGCCGGAGGACAACTCAGGAGGTTGTGCACTGCAGGTTAGAGTGTCGGGGACCCAGGCGTGGCTGTGCACAAAGGAAATCCTGGAAGAGTGCACAGGAGTCGGAGCAGCTGCAAATCACGCGGTACCCAGCAATGCAGTCTAGCGTGGGGAGGCAAGGACTTACCTCCACCAAACTTGGACTGAAGAGTCACTGGACTGTGGGAGTCACTTGGACAGAGTTGCTGAGTTCCAGGGACCACGCTCGTTGTGCTGAGAGGGGACCCAGAGGACCGGTGATGCAGTTCTTTTGGTGCCTACGGTTGCAGGGGGAGGATTCCGTCGTCCCACGGGAGATTTCTTCGGAGCTTCTAGTGCAGAGAGGAGGCAGACTACCCCCACAGCATGCACCACCAGGAAAACAGTCGAGAAGACGGCAGGATCAGCGATACAAGGTTGCAGTAGTCGTCTTTGCTACTTTGTTGCGGTTTTGCAGGCTTCCTGAGCAGTTAGCGGTCGAATCCTTGGCAGAAGGTGAAGAGAGAGATGCAGAGGAACTCTGATGAGCTCTTGCATTCGTTATCTAAAGAATTCCCCAAAGCAGAGACCCTAAATAGCCAGAAAAGGAGGTTTGGCTACCTAGGAAGGAGGATAGGCTAGCAACACAGGTAAGAGCCTATCAGAAGGAGTCTCTGACGTCACCTGCTGGCACTGGCCACTCAGAGCAGTCCAGTGTGCCAGCAGCACCTCTGTTTCCAAGATGGCAGAGGTCTGGAGCACACTGGAGGAGCTCTGGGCACCTCCCAGGGGAGGTGCAGGTCAGGTGAGTGGTAACTCCCCTTTCCTTTGTCCAGTTGCGCGCCAGAGCAGGGCTGGGGGATCCCTGAACCGGTGCAGACTGGCTTATGCAGAGATGGGCACCATCTGTGCCCATCAAAGCATTTTCAGAGGCTGGGGGAGGCTACTCCTCCCCAGCCCTGACACCTTTTTCCAAAGGGAGAGGGTGTAACACCCTCTCTCTGAGGAAGTCCTTTGTTCTGCCTTCCTGGGCCAAGCCTGGCTGGACCCCATGAGGGCATAAACCTGTCTGAGGGGTTGGCAGCAGCAGCAGCTGCAGTGAAATACCGGGAAAGGTAGTTTGGCAGTACCCGGGTCTGTGCTAGAGACTCGGGGGATCATGGAATTGTCTCCCCAATGCGGTGACAATTCCATGATCTTAGACATGTTACATGGCCATGTTCAAAGTTACCTTTGTGACGCTATACATAGGTAGTGACCTGTGTATAGTGCACACGTGTAATGGTGTCCCCGCACTCACAAAGTCTGGGGAATTTGCCCTGAACGATGTGGGGGCGCCTTGGCTAGTGCCAGGGTGCCCACACACTAAGTAACTTAGCACCCAACCTTTACCAGGTAAAGGTTAGACATATAGGTGACTTATAAGTTACTTAAGTGCAGTGGTAAATGGCTGTGAAATAACGTGGACGTTATTTCACTCAGGCTGCAGAGGCAGGTCTGTGTAAGAATTGTCAGAGCTCCCTATGGGTGGCAAAAGAAATGCTGCAGCCCATAGGGATCTCCTGGAACCCCAATACCCTGGGTACCTCAGTACCATATACTAGGGAATTATAAGGGTGTTCCAGTATGCCAATGTGAATTGGTGAAATTGGTCACTAGCCTGTTAGTGACAATTTGGAAAGCAAAGAGAGAGCATAACCACTGAGGTTCTGGTTAGCAGAGCCTTAGTGAGACAGTTAGTCATCACACAGGGAACACATACAGGGCACACCTATGAGCACTGGGGCCCTGGCTGGCAGGGTCCCAGTGACACATACAACTAAAACAACATATATACAGTGAAATATGGGGGTAACATGCCAGGCAAGACGGTACTTTCCTACACAACCCCCCCCCCAAACGAAGGACAATAAGACTAGCCATGACATGATGAGTCTTTATTGTCTAAGTGGAAATATCTGGAGAGTCCATCTGCATTGGAGTGGGTACTCCCAGGTCTATGCTCCACTGTATAGTCCATTCCCTGTAGAGATATGGACCACCTCAACAATTTAGGGTTTTCACCTTTCATTTGTTTTAGCCAAAGTAGAGGTTTGTGGTCCGTCTGAACAATGAAGTGAGTGCCAAACAGGTATGGCCTCAACTTCTTCAGCGCCCAGACCACAGCAAAGGCCTCCCTCTCTATGGCAGACCAATGCTTTTCTCTAGGGGTCAACCTTCTGCTGATAAAAGCAACAGGTTGATCCTGGCCCTCAGAATGGAGTTGTGATAAGACTGCCCCTACCCCTAATTCAGATGCATCAGTTTGAACAATGAATTTCTTGGAGTAACATGGGCTTTTTAGGACAGGTGCAGAGCACATGGCCTGTTATAGCTCCTCAAAAGCTTTCTGACAGTTAGCTGTACACAATACCTTTTTAGGCATTTTCTTTGAAGTGAGGTCATTAAGAGGGGCTGCTATGGAGCCATAGTTCTTTATGAACCTCCTGTAGTACCCAGTGAGGCCTAAGAAGGCTCTCACCTGAGTCTGAGTTGTAGGGGGAACCCAATCTATAATAGTTTGGATTTTCCCCTGAAGTGGTGCAATCTGTTCTCCACCTACAAGGTGCCCCAGATAAACCACTTTCCCCTGCCCTATCTGGCACTTTGAAGCCTTGATAGTGAGGCCTGCCTTTTGCAGGGCCTCCAAAACTTTCCACAGGTGGACCAGGTGATCATCCCAGGTGGAGCTAAAGACAGCTATATCATCTAGATATGCTGCACTAAAAGCCTCCAACCCTTGCAGGACTGTATTCACATACCTCTGAAAAGTGGCAGGTGCATTTTTCAAACCAAAGGGCATTACTGTGAATTGGTAGTGCCCTCCAATAGTCGAAAATGCAGTTTTTGCTTTAGCATCCTCTGATAACTTGATCTGCCAATACCCTGCAGTCAAATCAAAGGTGCTTAGATACTTGGCAGATGCCAGTGTATCTATTAGCTCATCTGCTCTGGGTATAGGGTGAGCATCAGTTTTAGTTACCTGGTTGAGACCTCTGTAATCCACACAAAATCTCATTTCCCTTTTCCCATCTTTGGAATGAGGTTTTGGTACAAGTACCACAGGAGAGGCCCATGGACTTTCAGAGTGCTCAACCACTCCCGGTTCAAGCATTTTCTGGCCTTCTTGTTTTATGCTGTCCCTGACATGGTCAGGCTGCCTTTAGATCTTACTTTTGACAGGCAAGCTGTCTCCAGTATCTATAGTGTGCTCACACCAAGAAGTGGTGCCTGGCACAGTAGAAAAGAGTTCAGAAAACTGACCCAGGAGATTTATGCAGTGGTTTTTTTGCTCAGCAGTAAGACAATCTGCTAAAACTACACCTTCCACTAGAGCATCTTGTTCTGTGGAAGAGAAGAGATAAGGGAGAGGGACACTCTCTTCTTCCTGTCCTTCATCTGTTGCCATGAGCAGGGTGAGATCAGCCCTGTCATAGTAGGGTTTCAGGCTATTGACATGGAGCACCCTAAGGGGACTCCTGGCAGTGCCTAAGTCAACCAAGTAGGTGACTTCTCCCTTCTTTTCAACAATAATGTGGGGTCCACTCCATTTGTCTTGGAGTGCTCTTGGGGCCACAGGCTCCAAGACCCACACTTTCTGCCCTGGTTGGTACTGAATCAGAACAGCCTTCTGGTCATGCCATTGCTTTTGGAGCTCTTGGCTGGCCTGAAGGTTTTTACTGGCCTTTTTCATATACTCAGCCATTCTGGATCTTAGGCCAAGTACATAGTCCACTATGTCTTGCTTAGGAGCTTTTAAAGGTTGTTCCCAACCCTCCTTTACAAGTGTTAGAGGACCTCTTACAGGGTGCCCAAATAGGAGTTCAAAGGGGCTGAAGCCCACTCCTTTCTGGGGTACCTCCCTGTAAGCAAAAAGGAGGCAAGGTAACAGGACATCCCATCTCCTCCTGAGTTTTTCAGGGAGTCCCATTATCATTCCTTTGAGAGTTTTGTTAAACCTCTCAACCAGTCCATTTGTTTGTGGATGATAAGGCGTGGTGAATTTGTATGTTACACCACATTCCTTCCACATGGCCTTCAAGTATGCAGACATAAAGTTGCTACCCCTGTCTGATACCACCTCTTTTGGGAAACCCACCCTGGAAAAGATTCCCAGGAGGGCTTTTGCCACTGCAGGAGCTGTAGTGGTCCTCAGAGGAATTGCTTCAGGGTATCTTGTGGCATGGTCCACTACCACCAAGATAAACCTATTGCCTGAAGCAGTAGGAGGGTCAAGGGGGCCAACTATGTCAACCCCTACCCTTTCAAAGGGGACCCCAACCACAGGTAGTGGAATAAGGGGAGCCTTTTGGGTGCCACCTGTTTTGCCACTGGCTTGACAGGTGACACAGGACTTACAAAATTCCTTTGTGTCCTCTGACATTCTAGGCCAATGAAACAGGGGGACAAGCTATCCCATGTTTTCATCTGCCCCAAATGTCCAGCCAAGGGAATGTCGTGGGCTAGAGTTAGGAGGAACTCTCTGTATTGCGGGGGAATAACCAATCTCCTGGCAGCTCCAGGTTTTGGGTCCCTTGCCTCTGTATACAAGAGGTTGTCCTCCCAGTAAACTCTGTGAGAGTCACTGACATCCCCATTTTGCTGTTTGACAGCTTGCTGTCTTAGACCCTCTAGTGTGTGACAGGTCTGCTGTGCCACACTCAGCTCCTCCCTGGCAGGCCCCCCTCCACCCAAAAGCTCAGCAGTGTCTGCTTCCAGCTCCTCTGGTGAAGGTTCTGCACAGGGGGGAAATTCTTCTTCCTCAGAAGTAGAATCATCTGTAGAGGGAGGGATAGTAGGTAGTGATTTACCTTTACTAACCCTAGCTTTAGGGAGCACTTGGTCCATTGTTCCAGGATCCAAGTCACCCTGTCCTTGTTCGCTTTTTGGCCTGAGCCCTGGTCAAAGCAAAAATATGCCCAGGAATGCCCTGCATTGCTGCATGAGCCTCCAACTCCACTTCTGCCCAAGCTGATATCTCTAAATCGTTCCCTAGTAGGCAGTCTTCAGGTAAATCTGAGGCAACCACAACTTTCTTTGGACCAGTAACCCCCCCCCAGTTGAGATTCACAACAGCCATGGGGTGGCTAAGAGTGTTGTTATGAGCATCAGTCACTTTGTACTGGTGACCAAGTAGGCGTTGTTCAGGGTGGACCAGTTTCTCTATTACCATGGTAACACTGGCACCTGTGTCCCTGTAGGCCTGAACCTCAACACCATTTATTAGGGGAAGTTGCTTGTACTTATCCATATTAAGGGGACAAGCAACCAAGTTGGCCAAATCAATGGCACCTTCAGAGACTAACACAGCCTCTGTGGTCTCCCTAACAAGACCAACCCCAACTAAATTACCAAAAGTGAGCCCAGCTACTCCCTTGGATTGGCTATTAGTAGGTTTGCTCCCACCACCACTGCTATTACTAGGGGCACTAGGTGTAGCAGTAGGGGTTGTGGTAGTGGGAGGCTTGGTGCTTTTCTTTGGGCAACTGGCATCAGTTGTCCAATGGCCTTTTACTTTACATAAATAGCACCATGGTTTCTTTACTTGATTAGAAGAGGATTTGGACCCACCACCCCCACCAGAGTGTTTTTGTGGGCCTGATGAAAACTCATTTTTAGATTTGTCCCCACCATTGTCTGAAGACTTGCCATCCTTCTTCTTGCCATCCTTGTCACCCCCTGTATGCACATTTCTGTTCACTCTTGTTCTGACCCATTTGTCTGCCTTCTTTCCCAATTCTTGGGGAGAGGTCAGATCTGAGTCCACTAGATACTGGTGTAACAAATCAGACACACAGTTATTAAGAATATGCTCTCTCAGGATCAAGTTATACAGGCTTTCATAGTCAGAAACTTTACTGCCATGTAACCACCCCTCCAAGGCCTTCACTGAATGGTCAACAAAGTCTACCCAGTCTTGTGAAGACTCCTTTTTGGTTTCTCTGAACTTAATCCTGTACTGTTCAGTGGTTAAGCCATAACCATCCAGGAGTGCATTCTTTAGAACTGTAAAAGTATTGGCATCACTTTCCTTCACAGTAAGGAGCCTATCCCTACCCTTTCCACTGAAAGATAGCCATAGGATAGCAGCCCACTGCCTTTGAGGGACCCCCTGTACAACACAGGCCCTCTCAAGTGCAGCAAACCACTTGTTAATATCATCCCCCTCCTTGTAAGGGGGAACTATCTTGTGCAGATTCCTAGAATCATGCTCTTTTACAGGATTACTATCTGTAATACTGCTGCTGCCACCATGGGGTCCAAACCCCAACCTCTGCCTTTCTTTTTCTAAGTCTAAAGTTTCCCTGTCTAGAGCCAGCTGTTGCTGTTTAAGCTTCAGCCTGGTCTCTTCCCCTCTCAATCTATTGAGCTCCCTTTCTAATATTCTGTCATCAGGGTGGGTGGGTTGGGCATGCTTAGACACAGAAGAATGGTGTGAATGAACAGAGGGAGACCTGTCCCTAATAGTTGGCACTCTAACAACCTGGCCTGCAAGAGTGAAACCCCTACTGTGATGAGAGCTCACATTAGTACCAGTGATGCTAGGTGGCCTGCTAAGGGGCAGGTTGGGAAGAATACTATCTAACATTCTTACTGGGGCTACCCCAGAATCAGAGTGTGAACCATCTGCTAATTTCTCACCTGATGTGCCACCTAAGGCCCTATCATTTTCAATGAGCATATTAGTCAACAATTCTCTAGAGGGATTCTTCCCTACCCCTAAACCTCTATCAATGCAGAGACTCCTTGCACCTTTCCAGCTAAGGTGGTCATAAGCAGTGCTGGCCAGATCAAGAGTTTGACCTGTACCAGACATGATAGAAAAAGGTTTAAGGGACAGAAAAAGAAAGAAACAGTTTCAGAACTTTTTAAGGAAACAGAAAAAAAACTTTTTCAACTTTTAAGAAACTTTTTGAAAGTTTAGAGGTACTTTTCAGCACTTAGCAATAGAGTAAGAGAAGAAAAGCAAAACTTTTTGGTTAGGTGTACATACACTGAACTTGTTTTGTATATTTTTCTCTTATGAAAAGTACAAAATGACAAAGTGGTAAGTAGTTGCAAGTACTTATCCCACCGCTGCACAACCAATTTAGGAGGCTGGCCTGGTTTGTAGTGGTACCAAGGGGTACTTACACTCTGAACCAGGTCCAGTTATCCCTTATTAGTGTAGAAGAGGTGTCTAGCAGCTTAGGCTGATAGAAAAGGGTAGCTTAGCAGAGCAGCTTAGGCTGAACTAGGAGACATGCAAAGCTCCCACTACACCACTGGTGTCATATGCACAATATCATAAGAAAACACAATACACAGATATACTGAAAATAAAGGTACTTTATTTTTATGACAATATGCCAAAAGTATCTCAGTGAGTACCCTCAGTATGAGGATAGCAAATATACACAAGATATATGTACACAATACCAAAAATATGCAGTAATAGCAATAGAAAGCAATGCAAGCAATGTACAGTCACAATAGATTGCACTGAGAGCACATAGGTATAGGGGCAACACAAACCATATACTCCAAAAGTGGAATGCGAACCACGAATGGACCCCAAACCTATGTGAGCTTGTAGAGGGTCTCTGGGACTATAAGAAAACAGTGAGGGTTAGAAAAATAGCCCAACCCAAGACCCTGAAAAGTAGGTGTAAAGTGCACCTAAGTTCCCCAAAGAGCACAGAAGTCGTGATAGGGGAATTCTGCAAGGAAGACCAACACCAGCAATGCAACAAAGGTGGATTTCCGGACGAGAGTACCTGTGGAACAAGGGGACCAAGTCCAAGTGTCGCGACAAAGTCGAGATTGGGCAGATGCCCAGGAAATGCCAGCTGAGGATGTAAAGAAGCTGCCACTGGATGGTAGAAGCTGTGGATTCTGCAAGAACGAAGAGGACTAGGAACTTCCCCTTTGGAGGATGGATGTCCCACGTCGTGAAGAAGCTTGCAGAGGTGTTCCCACGCAGAAAGACCGCAAACAAGCCTTGTTAGCTGCAAGGGTTGCGGTTAGGGTTTTTGGATGCTGCTGTGGCCCAGGAAGGACCAGGATGTTGCCAATTGCGTGAGGAGACAGAGGGGGCACCCAGCAAGATAGGGAGCCCTCACAAAAGCAGGCAGCACCTGCAGAAGTGCCGGAACAGGCACTACAAAGAGGAGTGAACCGGAGCTCACACGAAGTCACAAAAGGAGATCCCACGACGCCGGAGGACAACTCAGGAGGTTCTGCACTGCAGGTTAGAGTGTCGGGGACCCAAGCTTGGCTGTGCACAAAGGAAATCCTGGAAGAGTGAACAGGAGCCGGAGCAGCTGCAAATCACGCAGTACCCAGCAATGCAGTCTAGCGTGGGGAGGCATGGACTTACCTCCACCAAACTTGGACTGAAGAGTCACTGGACTGTGGGAGTCACTTGGACAGAGTTGCTGAGTTCCAGGGACCACGCTCGTTGTGCTGAGAGGGGACCCAGAGGACCAGTGATGCAGTTCTTTTCGTGCCTGCGGTTGCAGGGGGAGGATTCCATCGTCCCACAGAAGATTTCTTCGGAGCTTCTAGTGCAGAGAGGAGGCAGACTACCCCCACAGCATGCATCACCAGGAAAACAGTCGAGAAGGAGGCAGGATCAGCGATACAAGGTTGCAGTAGTCGTCTTTGCTACTTTGTTGCGGTTTTGCAGGCTTCCTGAGCAGTCAGCGGTCGATTCCGTGGCAGAAGGTGAAGAGAGAGATGCAGAGGAACTCTGATGAGCTCTTGCATTTGTTATCTAAAGAATTCCCCAAAGCAGAGACCCTAAATAGCCAGAAAAGGAGTTTTGGCTACCTAGGAATGAGGATAGGCTAGCAACACAGGTAAGAGCCTATCAGAAGGAGTCTCTGACGTCACCTGCTGGCACTGGCCACTCAGAGCAGTCCAGTGTGCCAGCAGCACCTCTGTTTCCAAGATGGCAGAGGTCTGGAGCACACTGGAGGAGCTCTGGGCACCTCCCAGGGGAGGTGCAGGTCAGGGGAGTGGTCACTCCCCTTTCCTTTGTCCAGTTTCGCGCCAGAGCAGGGCTGGGGGATCCCTGAACCGGTGCAGACTGGCTTATGCAGAGATGGGCACCATCTGTGCCCATCAAAGCATTTCCAGAGGCTGGGGGAGGCTACTCCTCCCCAGCCCTGACACCTTTTTCCAGAGGGAGAGGGTGTAACACCCTCTCTCTGAGGAAGTCCTTTGTTCTGCCTTCCTGGCCAAGCCTGGCCAAGCCTGGCTGGACCCCAGGAGGGCGGAAAACTGAACAGCAGCTGCAGTGAAACCCCGGGAAAGGTAGTTTGGCAGTACCCGGGTCCGTGCTAGAGACTCAGTGGATCATGGAATTGTCTCCCCAATGCCAGAATGGCATTGGGCTGACAATTCCATGATCTTAGACATGTTACATGGCCATGTTCGAAGTTACCATTGTGATGCTATACATAGGTAGTGACCTATGTATAGTGCACACGTGTAATGGTGTCCCCGCACTCACAAAGTCTGGGGAATTTGCCCTGAACGACGTGGGGGCACCTTGGCTAGTGCCAGGGTGCCCACACACTAAGTAACTTAGCACCCAACCTTTACCAGGTAAAGGTTAGACATATAGGTGACTTATAAGTTACTTAAGTGCAGTGGTAAATGGCTGTGAAATAACGTGGACGTTATTTCACTCAGGCTGCAGTGGCAGGCCTGTGTAAGAATTGTCAGAGCTCCCTATGGGTGGCAAAAGAAATGCTTCAGCCCATAGGGATCTCCTGGAACCCCAATAACCTGGGTACCTCAGTACCATATACTAGGGAATTATAAGGGTGTTCCAGTATGCCAATGTGAATTGGTGAAATTGGTCACTAGCCTGTTAGTGACAATTTGGAAAGCAAAGAGAGAGCATAACCACTGAGGTTCTGGTTAGCAGAGCCTCAGTGAGACAGTTAGTCATCACACAGGGACCACATACAGGGCACACTTATGAGCACTGGGGCCCTGGCTGGCAGGGTCCCAGTGACACATACAACTAAAACAACATATATACAGTGAAATATGGGGGTAACATGCCAGGCAAGATGGTACTTTCCTACAACACTCCACAGCCAACATGTGTGTGCCATAAGTGAGGTACAGTCCACATGCGAGGGTTGTGTCCAATGGCAGTACCAGGACACATTCCCATGGATACACTGTGCAGGCCCAGCATTGGACATTGATTACAATCCCTGAGCATTTACTGAAGGACCACAGTTAGCAATGATGTTCCACCATTGTCACACATGTACCATGCTGGCAAAGCTACTGTCACCATGACTTGTGACAGTGTTCAGTTCCTACGTGTTAGAAATGCGGTCTCTAGTTGGCAGAGGTATACACCTTTGTCTAAATAGGGATCACAATCCTAGTCAGGGTAAGTTACACACAATCCAAATTATCCTGTGCCCACCCTCTGGTAGCTTGGCACTGAGCAGTCAGGCTTAACTAAGAAGGCATTGTGTAAAGTATTTGTGCAATAAATCATGCAACAACACAGTGAGAACGCCACAAAATACACCACACAGGTTTAGAAAAATATAAGATATTTATCTGATTAAATTAATGTCAAAATGATCAAGATTTCACAAGTTGAAATATCACTTCTTGTAATGAAAGAAAAGTATTTAGCTCTTAAAAGCAACAATTGTCTCTTGTAAGCACATAGTACCTTGTTTGCGTCAAAATTACATGTACAAAGACAGCAGAGGAGATGTGTGAAAAAAGGTAGGTGTGCATTGGATTTCTTGGCGCACACAGACAATGCGTCAATTCTTTTCCACGCGGCAAGGGCTTTGCGTCAAATTCTGGTGCACAGGCTTGAATCCTCTTTGCGAAGCGTGATCTTTTGACGCCCAGGGATAATGCGTAGAAATCCGGGGCATGCGGGACGAAGTCACAGCTGTTGTGTCGTTCCGGTGGGCGATGCAGCGGAGTTTCTGTCACATGCCTGGCGCTGCGTTGATTCCTCTCGCAGGAAGTCAGGCTGCGTCCTTCTGGGTCAGCAATGTGTTGATCCGGTGGGCTGTGCATCAAAGTTCCAGTCGCAACGTTGGCGCTGCATCGATCTTCACTCGGGCAGCCGGGCTGCTTTGTTCCGGTTCGGCGATGCAGTGATTTTGTCACCGTTGGACAGGCTGTGCATCGATTCCGGGAGGCTGTGCATCGATTTTTGCCGCACAAGGAGTTGCTTTGCAGAGATGAAGTCTTTTTGGCCCTGATACTTCAGGAACAGGAGGCAAGCTCAATCAAAGCCATTGAAGAGCACTTCTCAGCAGAGCCAGAGGCAAGGAAGGCAGCAGGGCAACAGCAAGGCAGCAGTGCTTTACAGCAAAGTAGTCCATGTGAGTCTTTTGGGCAGTCAGGCAGCTTCTCTTGGCAGGTGGCACTGTCTGTCCCAAGAAGTATTGGAGTTGGTGGGGTGAGGGACAATGTTTATATACCCAAAAGTGCCTTTGAAGTGTGGGAGACTTCAAAGAGTGGTTTTGAAGTGCACAAGGTCCCCTTTCAGTACAACCCTGTCTGCCAGGATCCCAGTAGGGGGTTTGGCAGTCCATTGTGTGTGGGCAGGCTACTGTCCTTTGAAATGTAAGTGTCAGGCCCTCCACCCTTCCAGTCCATGAAGACTCATTCAGTATGCAGATGTGACTGAGAATCCTGTTTGTGGTTGTCTGGGTGAAATGCACAAGGGAGCTGTCAACCAGCCTAGCCCAGACGTGGATTGGAGACAGGCTGCAAGGCACAGAATGATTTATGTGCAGAGAAATGCTCACTTTCTAAAATAGTAATATATAATCCAACCTCACCAGGATTTTGTGTTACCATTCTGGCCATACTAAATATGACCATTTCTAATCAGAATCTACCACTCAAACAGTATATGAGGGTAGCTCTAATGTTAGCCTATGTAAGGGGCAGGCCTCACAGCAGTGGAAAGTGAATTAAGGAGTTTTCCACTGCCAGGACATATAAGACACACAGATATATGTCCTGCCTGTTACCTACATAGCACCCTGCACTCTGGGTTACCTAGGGCCTACCTTAGGGGTGACGTATATGTAGAAAAAGGGGAGCCTAAGGCTTGGCAAGTATTTTTAAATGCCAAGTCGAAGTGGCAGTGAAACTGCACACGCAGGCTTTGCAATGGCAGGCCTGAGACATAGTTAGGGGGCTACTTATGTGGGTGACACAACCAGAGCGGCAGGCCCACTAGTAGCATTTAATTTACAGGCCCTGGGCACAGATAGTGCATCTTACTAGAGACTTACAAGTAAATTAAATATGCCAGTTGGGTATGTCACCATGTTTTAAGGGAGAGAGCATATGCACTTTAGCACTGGTTGGCAGTGGTAAAGTGCGCAAAGTCCTAAAATAAAAAAACAGTGTCAAAAAGTGGAGGGAGGCAGGCAAAACGTTGGGGGTGACCACCCCAAGGCTGTCAGGAGCTCTCACCGCTAAGGCGGAAGTATCTGGTGAGACCATCAGCATTGGCGTGGTCAGTCCCCGGGCGATGCTCCACCGTGAAGTCCATCCCCAGTAGGGAAATGGACCACCTCAAGAGTTGAGGATTTTCACCCCTCATCTGCATGAGCCATCTGAGGGGCCTGTGGTCTGTCTGAACCCAGAAGTGAGTCCCAAACAGGTATGGTCTCAGCTTTTTCAGTGCCCAGACCACAGCAAATGATTCTCTTTCAATAGCACTCCACCTCTGTTTCCGTGGTAATAGTCTTCTGCTAATAAAGACTACCACTTGGTCTAGGCCCTCCTCATTCAGCTGTGCTAGGACCGCCCCATGCCATGCTCTGAAGTGTCTGTCTGCATGATCAATTCTCTAGAGTAGTCAGGGGCCTTGAGCATGGGGGCTGTGCACACGGCTTCCTTCAAGGAATCAAAGGCTTTCTGACAAGCCTCTGTCCAATTCACCAGCTGAGGATGCTTCTTGGATGTGAGTTCTGTTAAGGGGGCCACTATGGAGCCATAACCCTTAACAAATCTTCGGGAGTATCCAGTGAGACCTAAGAAGGCTCTTACCTCTGTCTGGGTTCTAGGTGGTTGCCAGGCCTTGACTGTTTCAATCTTGGCCTGGACGGGCTGCACTTTGCCACCACCTACTAGGTGTTCCCAGTACACCAAGGAACCCTGCCCAATCTGGAACTTACTGGCCTTGATGGTCAGGCCTGAAGCACCTCCTTGAGGTGGAGCAGGTGTTACTCCCAGCTGGAACTATAGACAGTGGTTTCGTCTAGATAGGTTGAGAAGAAGGCATCCTTGCCAGCTAGCACCCCACTAACCAACCGTTGGAAGGTAGCAGGGCATTTTTCAGTCCAAAGGGCATTACTCTGAACTGGTAATGACCCTCAGAAGTAGAAAAAGCGAATCTCTCTTTTGCCCCCTCTGTCAAGGCGATCTGCCAGTACCCTGACGTGAGGTCAAAGGTACTGAGTAACTTGGCAGCACCTAGCCTGTCTACGAGTTAATCAGCTCGGGCGATGGGGGGAGCATCTGTTTTTGTGGCAGAGTTGAGACCCCGGTAGTCCACGCAAAACCTAAGCTCTGGCCTGGCACCGGGAGTGGCAGCCTTGGAAACCAACACCAATGGGCTGGACCAGTGCTGGACTTCTCTATCACCTCAAGAGCTGCATATTGGCAAATTCCTCCTTGATGCTGTGCCCCACCTTATCTGACACTCTGTAAATGTTATTCTTTACAGGGGAACCGACTCCTGTGTGAATATCGTGGATACACAAGTGTGTGAGCCCAGGGGTGAGGGAAAACAGGGAAGAGAACTGCTCCAATAACTCAAAGCAGTCTCTTCTCTGATCTAGGGTCAGAGAGTCAGAGAGATTGACACCCCCTGTCACGTAGGCTCTCATTATTTTAATACAACTACTGGTTTTGGGCGGCAGAATCACTTGCACTTTGGCGGACTGAGTCTAACCCACTACAGGTGACACCTGTCGGCCTAATCCGGGTTTTGCTCTGGTTAACTAGCAGTACCTCATTTCTACCCAAGAGCAGGAATGATTGGGCAGCCGAGTGCATGACATAATTGACTCCTCAGGGAAATCGTGGTCACTCAGATCGCATCCGTTTCTCTCATTTACATTAGTATCACGTATACAAGGACAATCAGAGGCAGTATATGTTTCAATAAGGTTTTAATGAAGCAACTGCATCTTAAATAATAAAGCATGTACTGCAATAACCAGGACGATAAAGCATGACAGGATTAAAATAGTGACGAGGAGGGTAAAGTATAATAATAAAGCTACCATATTGTCACTAGAATCATTAAAATAATTCTTACCCAGCCTATGCTAGAGCACAACATGTGAAGCTCTATTTCTGCCCTTCAGGTTCCCCTGGGAAGACACCATCCCTCATACCTGAGCAAGAGGACTGTAGTCTACATAAGCAGCTGTAGCGAAGCATTCAGAAATCAGCATACTGTCGTGGTCATCTGGCTGGAATCTCCCTCTAACGTACCTGGTCAAAGTAATGTTTTTATGATAGAACAGCTGATGTTCCAAGAAAGGATGCCTACGTAAGAGTGTGTATGTTTCTATGAACACTAGAGACAAAGCGTTACCACGTTTATCGGCAACCTCTCTTACTGCAGCCTTTAGAGAAACACAGAGTGAAAGAAATGTCTTGTTTAAGAACGCAGTGCTGGCCTAGGCAAAGAACAGCTAGACAGAGAGAAATAAAACAAGATTGCAAATGTGGTTATTGTTAAAATAATAAACAAAGCTGAATAAAATATATCTAGGTTAAAGTGCACAGCGGCAGGCCTAGGTTTGCGAAAATAACGTGTATGGAGCTATAACTAAAATGACCCATCACCTTCTTTGGCAGGGAGGAGGTCGGGAGAGGCTCACTCTCCTCTTCCATGCCTTCATGTGTCACCAGATGCATGCTGACTTCAGACCTCTCAAATGAGGCTTCAGTCTGTTTTGATGGAGCACACTTGGGGGTTTCTAGGGGACTTCAGTTCCACTAAGTAAGTTGCCTCCCCCTTCCGCTCATTGATTTCGAATGGGCCAGTCCAGTGGTCCTGGAGAGCTCTAGGCTCTACTGGCTCCACTACCCATACTTTGTCTCCAGGTGAGAATTCTACCAGGGTGGCCTTCTGGTCATACCATTGCTTCATCACCTCTTGACTGGCCTCGAGGTTGCTCTTGCCTATTTCCAGAAGCGTTGCATCTGGTTGTGGAGGGCCAGCATGAAACTGACCACATCCTGTGTGTGTTTCCTGGAGCTTTCTCCCACCCCTCTTTGACTATGCTCATGGGACCCCTGAGAGGGGACCCATAGAGAAGTTCAAAGGGGATGAACCCCTCGCCCCTTTCTGGGGCACCTCTCTATAAGCAAAGAGAAACCATGGCAAGAGGATGTCCTACTTATGCCTCATAGCCTTAGGTAGGCTTGTGATCATGCCTTTTAGGGTCCTGTTGAACCTTTCCACAAGCCCATCAGATTAAGGATGGTGAGGGGTGGTAAACCGGTAGGTCACCCCACACTCATCCCACATGGACTTCATGTACGCAGACATGAAGTTTGTGCCTCTGTCAGACACAACCTCTTTTGGGAATCCCACACAGGTAAATATCCCCATTAGAGTGCTTGTCACCACTGGTGCCATCACTGTCCTTAGAGGGAATAACGGGTGGCATGGTCCACCAAAACAAGGATAAACCTGTTGCCCAGGGCAGATTTGGGGTCCAAGGGACCAATCACGTTGCTGTCCACCCTTTCAAAAGGGGTGCCAATGACTGGGAGTGGGGTCAGGGGAGCCTTTAGCCTTTTACCTGTCTTTCCACTAGCCTGGCAGGTTGGGCAGGACCTACAGAAAGCATCTGAGGCTACCCGCATTCAGGGCCAATACAAGTGGGTGACAAGCCTGGCAAAGGTCTTGTCTTGCCCCAAATGTCTCACCAGGGGGATGTTGTGAGCCAACCCCAGTAGGAAGGCCCGGTTGCACTGGGGGACCACCAGCACATGTGCTGCCCCAGCTTCCGGTACCTTGGGCTCACTGTAAAGGAATTGTATTCTCCCAATAGATGTGGTGATCGCCAGAGGCTTCACCTGCCACCTGGGCTGCGGCCTGTCGCCTCAAACCCTCAAGAGTAGGGCACTCTTTCTGCTCTTTGCAGAACTCCTCTCTGCTTGGCCCACTCTCAAATTGCCAGCCAGCAAGCTCAGGCAGGTTACCCAGGGCGGCGGCGACGTCCTCCCCAGTTGGCTCAAGGGCCTCCTCCTCTGGGACCCCGTCACCCACTTCGTGAACGTCTAAGACCGGTTTCCCGTGCCCCTTTCCGTTCCTCTTTACAGCCGTTGTTCCAGGCTCCAGACACCATTGACTCCCTTCCCAGGCAGCCATGGACCATGTGGTCATACAGACCCACCCACTCAGGCAAACCTAACATCTCCAGGTGAGACCTGAGCTCCACCTCCTTCAGGTAGTATGCTCAAGGTTGTTGCATAGCAGACAATCTACAAGCATGGGAAGACTCAAAGCTACTTTTAGAGTACCAGAGACCCCCCCCACACTCACAGGGACCCAGAGCCACTGGTAGGTGACTCTCACGATTGTCAGTGACTATGACCTGGTGGAATGTATTGGGGATGACCTGCTCTGCTAACACCAGCTGACCCCTGACAGTAGTCATGCTGGCTCCTGTGTCATGCAGAGCCTCCTCCTTTTGCCCATTAATGGTGACTCACTGCCTATATTTAGAAGTATTTGCAGGCCTGTGGACTTTTGGCACAATGTCCTCATTTCCCAGGGACACTAGGGTTACCTCTATCTGTTCCCCAAAACTATCTGGGTCTACCTCCTCCCTGAGCGCTACGCTAGCTAACCCAGGTGCCTGCCCTCCAGTGGGGGCGGTGCCCACGTTGGACAATTGGAGTCGCCCTTGTAGTGACCAAACTTGGTGCACTCTAAGCATTTGGGTACACACTTCCCTTTCTTTTTATCAAAGAACCCTGGCCTCTTTTCAGGATCAGGTTGGGACTGGTTACCACCAACCCCCTGGGAATTGTTTTGAGGGGCTTTTGAGAACCCTTATTTTTAAGTTTTTCTCCCTCCTCTTTCTTCTGGTGGGAACCCTGACCACCTTTGGGGGTGTCCCCCCAGATACCTTTTTGGACACTCTGGTGCTAACCCAGAGGTCCTCCTCCTCAGCAAACTTCCTAGGGTCAGTCAGCTCACTGTCAGATAGGTGCTGACGCAACTCTGTAAAGCAAACACTGAGCATATGCTCCCTCAGGATCAAATTATACAACCCCATACAGTCATGTACTTTACTGCCCACCCCCATCCATTCAGTGCCTTACTGGAATAATCAAAAACGTCTACCCAAGTCAGTTTGGAGAGTTTGATGCTGTCCCTGAACCTCTGACGGTGCTTCTCAGGGGTCAGCCAAAACTTGGCATGTAAAATGGTTTTCATGGGCAAGTATGTGTTCTGATCCTTTGGGTCTAATGTGAGGAGTGTGCCCCTGCCAAAACTGGTACATAGCCCATAAGCCTGCCCCCCATTGCTATTCAGGAACCACATGAGCCCTTAGTGCAACTTCATAAGCAGCAAACCATTTATCAATGTCATCTCCCACCACATAACTTGGCACCACATTCTTGGGTATACAAACCTTCTTGTCTCCAGCAGGTCCTGCATGTATTCTGCCACCATCACTGCTGGACTCAGACTGTCTAAACTAGCGGTCCAGCTCTTTAATACTCAGTTTGTGAGCCAGAAGAAGTTTCTTTTCAGCCAAGACTCTCTCAGCCGCAGCCTCAGCTCTCCTTTCCTGTGCCTCTCTCTGAGCTTTCCTTTCCTCTGCCTCCATGTTTAACCTTGCCATTTGCAATTGAAATGTTCTCTCCTCCATCCTTTCCTCTGCGGTCAGGCCATGGTTAGAGATACTGGGCCCTGGTTTACCAGGGGGCATAATTCCAGGGGTAACATCCCCCACTGCTGGTGGCAAATCCTCTGAGGCACCATTCTCCGGCTCCTCCATCTCAACATTCTATTGTGAGTGGGCTTCTGCCCAGGCCCTCAGCTCCTTTTGGTACTCCTCCTCCCTGGAGGTGCCCCAGATAGGTACTCCCATCCCCTTGCAGAACCCTTTCAGCTGGCTGACAGTGTATGTCTCCAGCTTGGCTAGGTTGAACTCTCCAGCTCCTACTTGAGACCCAGCCAGAGACATGTTGTTTGAGGATTTGGTTAAAATGTCAAGCAGAAAATCAAAATTGCAGAAAAAGAGAAGAAATCAAGTTGACCTTTAACTGTGAGTAGGTAGTGTACACGTAGCTATTGTATGTTACTGTACAATTACAAGTCCTCTCCCAGCGCTGGCACCAATGATAGAAATGGGGTCTCTAGTTGGCAGAGGTATACACCTTTGTCCAAATAGGGATCACAATCCTAGTCAGGGTAAGTTACACACAATCCAAATTATCCTGTGCCTACCCTCTGGTAGCTTGGCACTGAGCAGTCAGGCCTAACTTAGAAGGCAATGTGTAAAGTATTTGTGCAATAAATCATGCAACAACACAGTGAGAACGCCACAAAATACACCACACAGGTTTAGAAAAATATAAGATATTTATCTGATTAAATTAATGTCAAAATGATCAAGATTTCACAAGTTGAAATATCACTTTTTGTAATGAAAGAAGAGTATTTAGCTCTTAAAAGCAACAATTGTCTCTTGTAGGCACATAGTACCTTGTTTGCGTCAAAATTACATGTACAAAGACAGCAGAGGAGGAGATGTGTGAAAAAAGGTAGGTGTGCGTTGGATTTCGGGGCGCACACAGACAATGCGTCGATTCTTTTCCACGCGGCAAGGGCTTTGCGTCAAATTCTGGGGCACAGGCTTGAATCCTCTTTGCGAAGCAGGGTCTTTTGACGCCCAGGGATAATGCGTAGAAATCCGGGGCATGCGGGACGAAGTCACAGCTGTTGTGTCGATCCGGTGGGCGATGCAGCGGAGTTTCTGTCACATGCCTGGCACTGCTTTGATTCCTCTCGCAGGAAGTCAGGCTGCGTCCTTCCGGGTCAGCAATGTGTTGATCCTGTGGGCTGTGCATCAGAGTTCCAGTCGCAACTTTGGCGCTGCATCGATCTTCACTCGGGCAGCCGGGCTGCTTTGTTCCGGTTCGGCGATGCAGTGATTTTCTCACCGTTGGACAGGCTGTGCATCGATTCTGGGAGGCTGTGCATCGATTTTTTCCGCACAAGGAGTTGCTTTGCAGAGATGAAGTCTTTTTGGCCCTGAGACTTCAGGAACAGGAGGCAAGCTGAATCAAAGCCATTGAAGAGCACTTCTCAGCAGATCCAGAGGCCAGCAAGGCAGCAGGGCAACAGCAAGGCAGCAGTCCTTTACAGCACAGTAGTCCATGTGAGTCTTTTGGGCAGTCAGGCAACTTCTCTTGGCAGGTGGCAGTGTCAGTCCCAAGAAGTATCGGAGTTGGTGGGGTGAGGGACAACGTTTATATACCCAAAAGTGCCTTTGAAGTGGGGGAGACTTCAAAGAGTGGTTTTGAAGTGCACAAGGTCCCCTTTCAGTACAACCCTGTCTGCCAGGATCCCAGTAGGGGTTTTGGCAGTCCATTGTGTGTGGGCAGGCTACTGTCCTTTGAAATGTAAGTGTCAGGCTCTCCACCCTTCCACTCCAGGAAGACTCATTCAGTATGCAGATGTGACTGAGAATCCTGTGTTTGTGGTTGTCTGGGTGAAATGCACAAGGGAGCTGTCATCCAGCCCAGCCCAGACGTGGATTGGAGACAGGCTGTAAGGCACAGAATGATTTACGTGCAGAGAAATGCTCACTTTCTAAAATAGTAATATATAATCCAACTTCCCCAGGATTTTGTGTTACCATTCTGGCCATACTAAATATGACAATTTCTAATCAGAATCTACCACTCAAACAGTATATGAGGGTAGCTCTAATGTTAGCCTATGTAAGGGGCAGGCCTCACAGCAGTGGAAAGTGAATTAAGGAGTTTTCCACTGCCAGGACATATATGAAACACAGATATATGTCCTGCCTGTTACCTATATAGCACCCTGCACTCTGGGTTACCTAGGGCCTACCTTAGGGGTGACGTATATGTAGAAAAAGGGGAGCCTAAGGCTTGGCAAGTATTTTTAAATGCCAAGTCGAAGTGGCAGTGAAACTGCACACACTGGCCTTGCAATGGCAGGCCTGAGACACAGTTAGGGGGCTACTTATGTGGGTGACACAACCAGCGCGGCAGGCCCACTAGTAGCATTTGATTTACAGGCCCTGGGCACAGATAGTGCATTTTACTAGAGACTTACAAGTAAATTAAATATGCCAGTTGGGTATGTCACCATGTTTTAAGGGAGAGAGCATATGCACTTTAGCACTGGTTGGCAGTGGTAAAGTGCGCAAAGTCCTAAAATAAAAAAACAGTGTCAAAAAGTGGAGGGAGGCAGGCAAAATGTTGGGGGTGACCACCCCAAGGCTGTCAGGTCTAACATGTGTCCCCCCCAGCTCAAAGTGGGGAGAGCTACCCAACCCCTTGGGAGTTCTCACCGCTAAGGCAGAAGTATCTGGAGAGACCATCAGCATTGGCGTGGTCAGTCACCGGGCGATGCTCCACCGCGAAGTCAATCCCCAGTAGGGAAATGGACCACCTCAAGAGTTGAGGATTTTCACCCCTCATCTGCATGAGCCATCTGAGGGGCCTGTGGTCTGTCTGAACCCAAAAGTGAGTCCCAAACAGGTATGGTCTCAGCTTTTTCAGTGCCCAGACCACAGCAAATGATTCTCTTTCAATAGCACTCCACCTCTGTTTCCGTGGTAATAGTCTTCTGCTAATAAAGACTACCACTTGGTCTAGGCCCTCCTCATTCAGCTGTGCTAGGACCGCCCCATGCCATGCTCTGAAGTGTCTGTCTGCATGATCAATTCTCTAGAGTAGTCAGGGGCCTTGAGCATGGGGGTCGTGCACACGGCTTCCTTCAGGGAATCAAAGGCTTTTTGACAAGCCTCTGTCCAATTCACCAGCCTAGGATGCTTCTTGGATGTGAGTTCTGTTAAGGGGGCCACTATGGAGCCATAACCCTTAACAAATCTTCAGGAGTATCCAGTGAGACCTAAGAAGGCTCTTACCTCTGTCTGGGTTCTAGGTGGTTGCCAGGCCTTGATTGTTTCAATCTTGGCCAGGAGGGGCTGCACTTTGCCACCACCTACTAGGTGTTCCAAGTACACCAAGGAACCCTGCCCAATCTGGAACTTACTGGCCTTGATGGTCAGGCCTTCCTATTGCAAGGCCCGAAGCACCTCCTTGAGGTGGAGCAGGTGTTACTCCCAGCTGGAACTATAGACAGTGGTTTCGTCTAGATAGGTTGATAAGAAGGTATCCTTGCCAGCTAGCACCCCATTAACCAACCGTTGGAAGGTAGCAGGGCATTTTTCAGTCCAAAGAGCATTACTCTGAACTGGTAATGACCCTCAGGAGTAGAAAAAGCGAATCTCTCTTTTGCCCCCTCAGTCAAGGCGATCTGCCAGTACCCTGACGTGAGGTCAAAGGTACTGAGGAACTTGGCAGCACCTAGCCCGTCTACGAGTTCATCAGCTCGGGCGATGGGGAGAGCATCTGTTTTTGTGGCAGAGTTGAGACCCCGGTAGTCCACGCAGAACCTAAGCTCTGGCCTGGCACCGGGAGTGGCAGCCTTGGGAACCAACACCAATGGGCTGGACCAGGGACTGCTGGACTTCTCTGTCACCTCAAGAGCCAGCATCTTGGCAACTTCCTCCTTGATGCTGTACCCCACCTTATCTGACACTCTGTAAATTGTATTCTTTACAGGGGAACTGTCTCCTGTGTGAATATCGTGGATACACAAGTGTGTGAGCCCAGGGGTGAGGGAAAACAGGGAAGAGAACTGCTCCAATAACTCGAAGCAGTCTCTTCTCTGATCTAGGGTCAAAGAGTCAGAGAGATTGACACCCTCTGTCACGTAGGCTCTCATTATTCTAATAGGACTACTGGTTTTGGGCGGCAGAATCACTTGCACTGTGGGGGACTGAGTCTAACCCACTACAGGTGACACCTGTCGGCCTAATCCGAGTTTTGCTCTGGTTAACTAGCAGTACCTCATTTCTACCCAAGAGCAGGAATGATTGGGCAACCGAGTGCATGACACAATTGACTCCTCAGGGAAATCGTGGTCACTCAGATCGCATCCGTTTCTCTCATTTACATTAGTATCACGTATACAAGGACAATCAGAGGCAGTATATGTTTCAATAAGGTTTCAATGAAGTAACTGCATCTTAGATAATACAGCATGTACTGCAATAACCAGGATAATAAAGCATGACAGGATTAAAATAGTGATGAGGAGGGTAAAGTATAATAATAAAGCTACCGTATTGTCACTAGAATCATTAAAATAATTCTTACCCAGCCTATGCTAGAGCACAGCATGTGAAGCTCTATTTCTGCCCTTCAGGTTCCCCTGGGAAGACACCATCCCTCATACCTGAGCAAGAGGCCTGTAGTCTACATAAGCAGCTGTAGCGAAGCGTTCAGAAATCAGCATACAGTCGTGGTCATCTGGCTGGAATCTCCCTCTAACGTACCTGGTCAAAGTAATGTTTTTATGATAGAACAACTGATGTTCCAAGAAAGGATGCCTACGTAAGAGTGTGTATGTTTCTATGAACACTAGAGACAAAGCGTTACCATGTTTATCGGCAACCTCTCTTACTGCAGCCTTTAGAGAAACACAGAGTGAAAGAAATGTCTTGTTTAAGAACGCAGTGCTGGCCTAGGCAAAGAACAGCTAGACAGAGAGAAATAAAACAAGATTGCAAATGTGGTTATTGTTAAAATAATAAACAAAGCTGAATAAAATATATCTAGGTTAAAGTGCACAGCGGCAGGCCTAGTTTTGCTAAAATAACGTGTATGGAGCTATAACTAAAATGGCTACACAACACCTCCACTGACCCATCACCTTCTTTGGCAGAGAGGAGGTCGGGAGAGGCTCACTCTCCTCTTCCATGCCTTCATGTGTCACCAGAAGCATGCTGACTTCAGACCTCTCAAATGAGGCTTCAGTCTGTTTTGATGGAGCACCCTTTGGGGGTTTCTAGGGGACTTGAGTTCCCCTAAGTAAGTTGCCTCATCCTTCCGCTCATTGATTTTGAATTGGCCAGTCCAGTGGTCCTGGAGAGCTCTAGGCTCTACTGGCTCCACTACCCATACTTTGTCTCCAGGTGAGAATTCTACCAGGGTGGCCTTCTGGTCATACCATTGCTTCATCACCTCTTGACTGGCCTCGAGGTTGCTCTTGCCTGTTTCCAGAAGCGTTGCATCTGGTTGTGGAGGGCCAGCATGAAACTGACCACATCCTGTGTGTGTTTCCTGGAGCTTTCTCCCACCCCTCTTTGACTATGCTCAGGGGACGCCTGACAGGGGACCCATAGAGAAGTTCAAAGGGGATGAACCCCTCGCCCCTTTCTGGGGCACCTCTCTATAAGCAAAGAGAAACCATGGCAAGAGGATGTCCCACTTATGCCTCATGGCCTTAGGTAGGCCTGTGATCATGCCTTTTAGTGTCTTGTTGAACCTTTCCACAAGCCCATCGGATTAAGGATGGTGGGGGTGGTAAATGGGTAGGTCACCCCACACTCATCCCACATGGACTTCATGTACGCAGACATGAAGTTTGTGCCTCTGTCAGACACAACCTCTTTTGGGAATCCCACACAGGTAAATATCCCCATTAGAGTGCTGGTCACCACTGGTGCCATCACTGTCCTTAGAGGGAATAGCGGGTGGCATGGTCCACCAAAACAAGGATAAACCTGTTGGCCAGGGCAGTTTTGGGGTCCAAGGGATCAATGACATTGCTGTCCACCCTTTCAAAAGGGGTGCCAATGACTGGGAGTGGGGTCAGGGGAGCCTTTAGCCTTTTACCTGTCTTCCCACTAGCCTGGCAGGTTGGGCAGGACCTACAGAAAGCATCTGAGGCTACCCGCATTCAGGGCCAATAAAAGTGGGTGTTAAGCCTGGCAAAGTTCTTGTCTTGCCCCAAATGTCTCACCAGAGGGATGTTGTGAGCCAACCCCAGTAGGAAGGCCCGGTTGCACTGGGGGACCACCAGCGCATGTGCTGCCCCAGCTTCTGGTACCTTGGGCTCACTGTAAAGGAATTGTATTCTCCCAATAGATGTGGTGATCACCAGAGGCTTCACCTGCCACCTGGGCTGCGTCCTGTCGCCTCAAACCCTCAAGAGTAGGGCACTCTTTCTGCGCTTTGGAGAACTCCTCTCTGCTTGGCCCACTCTCAAATTGCCAGCCAGCAAGCTCAGGCAGGTTACCCAGGGCGGCGATGTCCTCCCCAGTTGGCTCAAGGGCCTCCTCCTCTGGGACCCCGTCACCCACTTCGTGAACGTCTAAGACCGGTTTCCTGTGCCTCTTTCCCTTCCTCTTTGCAGTCGCCGTCTGGGCTATTGTTCCAGGCTCCAGACACCATTGACTCCCTTCCCAGGCAGCCATGGACCTTGTGGTCATACAGACCCACCCACTCAGGCAAACCTAACATCTCCAGGTGAGACCTGAGCTCCACCTCCTTCAGGTAGTATGCTCAAGGTTGTTGCATAGCAGACAATCTACAGGCATGGGAAGACTCACAGCTACTTTTAGAGTACCAGAGACCCCCCCATCACACTCACAGGGACCCAGAGCCACCGGTAGGTGACTCTCACGATTGTCCTAGTGGAATGTATTGGGGATGACCTGCTCTGCTAACACCAGCTGACCCCTGACAGTAGTCATGCTGGCTCCTGTGTCATGCAGAGCCTCCTCCTTTTGCCCATTAATGGTGACTCACTGCCTATATTTGGAAGTATTTGCAGGCCTGTGGGCTTTTGGCACAATGTCCTCATTTCCCAGGGACACTAGGGTTACCTCTATCTGTTCCCCAAAACTATCTGGGTCTACCTCCTCCCTGGGCGTAACGCTAGCCGACCCAGGTGTCTGCCCTCCAGTGGGGGCGGTGCCCGCGTTGGACAATTGGAGCCGTCCTTGTAGTGACCAAACTTGGTGCACTCTAAGCATTTGGGTACACACTTCCCTTTCTTTTTATCAAAGAACCCTGGCCTCTTTTCAGGATCAGGTTGGGACTGGTTACCACCAACCCCCTGGGAATTGTTTTGAGGGGCTTTTGGGAACCCTTATTTTTAAGTTTTTCTCCCCCCTCTTTCTTTTGGTGGAAACCCTGACCACCTTTGGGGGTGTCCCCCCAGATACCTTTTTGGACACTCTGGTGCTAACCCAGAGGTCCTCCTCCTCAGCAACCTTCCTAGGGTCAGTCAGCTTACTGTCAAATAGGTGCTGACGCAACTCTGTAAAGCAAACACTGAGCATATGCTCCCTCAGGATCAAATTATACAACCCCATACAGTCATGTACTTTACTGCCCACACCCATCCATTCAGTGCCTTACTGGAATAATCAAAAAAGTCTACCCAAGTCTGTTTGGAGAGTTTGATGCTGTCCCTGAACCTCTGACGGTGCTTCTCAGGGGTCATCCAAAACTTGGCACGTAAAATGGTTTTCATGGGCAAGTATGTGTTCTGATCCTTTGGGTCTAATGTGAGGAGTGTGCCCCTGCCAAAACTGGTACATAGCCCATAAGCCTGCCCCCCACTGCTCTTCAGGAACCACATGAGCCCTTAGGGCAACTTCATAAGCAGCAAACCACTTATCAATGTAATCTCCCACCACATAACTTGGCACCACATTCTTGGGTATACAAAACTTCTTGTCTCCAGCAGGTCCTGCATGTATTCTGCCACCACCACTGCTGGACTCAGACTGTCTAGACTAGCGGTCCAGCTCTTTAATACTCAGTTCGTGAGCCAGAAGAAGTTTCTGTTCAGCCAAGACTCTCTCAGCAGCAGCCTCAGCTCTCCTTTCCTGTGCCTCTCTCTGAGCTTTCCTTTCCTCTGCCTCCATGTCTAACCTTGCCATTTGCAATTGAAATGTTCTCTCCTCCATCCTTTCCTCTGCGGTCAGGCCATGGTTAGAGACACTGGGCCCTGGTTTACCAGGGGGCATAATTCCAGGGGTAACATCCCCCACTGCTGGTGGCAAATCCTCTGAGGCACCATTCTCCGGCTCCCCCATCTCAACATTCTATTGTGAATGGGCTTCTGCCCAGGCCCTCAGCTCCTTCTGGTACTCCTCCTCCCTGGAGGTGCCCCAGATAGGTACTCCCATCATCTTGCAGAACCCTTTCAGCTGGCTGACAGTGTATGTCTCCAGCTTGGCTAGGTCGAACTCTCCAGCTCCTACTTGAGACCCACCCAGAGACATGTTGTTCGAGGATTTGGTTAAAATGTCAAGCAGAAAATCAAAATTGCAGAAAAAGAGAAGAAATCAAGTTGACCTTTAACTGTGGGTAGGTAGTGTACACGTAGCTATTGTATGTTACTGCACAGTTACAAGTCCTCTCCCACCGCTGGCACCAATGATAGAAATGGGGTCACTAGTTGGCAGAGGTATACACCTTTGTCCAAATAGGGATCACAATCCTCGTTCAGGGTAAGTCACACAATCCAAATTATCCTGTGCCAGCCCTCTGGTAGCTTAGCACTGAGCAGTCAGGCTTAACTTAGAAGGCAATGTGTAAAGTATTTGTGTAATAAATCATGCAATAACAGAGTGATAACACCACAAAGACACCACACAGGTTTAGAAAAATGTAAGATATGTATCTGATTAAATTAAGGTCAAAACGATCAAGATTTGCTTATCACAAGTTGAAATATAATTTTTTGTAATGATAAGAAGAGTATTGAGGGGCAGATTTATAGAACGTTGCGCTGCACTGAGTGCAGCGCCACTTTCTCTGCACCCCTTAGCACCCCCCTACTGCTGCCATGTGTGCGCCGTATTTAAAATACGGCGGACCTTGGCGCAGGGTAGGGGGAAATAGTGTCATTTTTTATGATGCTATTGATGTACTCTGCAGGCGTAGCATCAAAATATTGGTACTACTCCTGCATACATAGGACCTCATTCTAAAGAATGGCAGCCCCTTTTTAACGTCTGCTTTAGAGCAAGCATTAAAAGTGCCGTAAAAATTGACGCAAAGAAATCTCATAAATTTCCTTACGCCATTTTTCCGGCTCCCCTGACGGGGAAACGCCCCCTTTGCATACACTATGCCTGGCGCAGGCATGATGTACCACAAAAGGTTATAGAGTGGCGTAATGCATGCATTGCACCACCCTGTAAACAAGGCGCAGGGATTTTGGCCTCATTGGGCCACATTATCATAAAAATAAATTACGTTAACTGTGGCGTGTACCCAGCTGGAGCAGTACAACTTCCATGTTGTCCTGAACGTTTCCAAAGCTCTTTCTGTGTGTTTTCCTTGAGTGGAGGTGCGTGAGCCTATTTCTAACGCCTGGTCTGACCAGGCGTTAAATTTTGATGCTAATCTGACTTAAGGCAATTTTTTGAATCCACTTCCTTAGCTAGCGTAATTTTTGTGTTGGGAGTTAAATATTGCACTAGGGGGTTAGCGTTGTGTTTAGAACTAGAACGCCTATCTTGCATGTCAGTGTCGCAAGGTGGTTTCACACATCCCAGAAATTGAGCTAACGCCAATATTTTGATGCTAGACGGATCTAGTGTCAAAATATAAATCTGAAGTTAGGTTAGCACCTTTTTAGTGCCAAAATAAATGGCACTAAGGCAAGGCTAAACATCCATAAATATGGGCCTTAATTTAATAATACATCCCAACAAAATGGTACTACATGTACCCAGGGTCTGTAAATTAAACCCTACAAGCGGGCTGCAGCACTAATTGTGCCACCCACTAAAGTAGAACTGTACAACAGGTCTCAGACGGTCCACTGCAGCCTGTAGTTCAGTTTTAAAATGTCATTCCAAACTGGCAAAATAAACCTTTTGCAAGGTGGCAACCTTCCTTTTTGATACTTAAAAGTCACCACTAAGGTAGGCCGTAATCACTCTTAGGGCAGGGTGCATGGTATTTAAAAGGTAGGAAATATGTGTTAAAGTTTTACGTGTCCTGACAGCAAAAAAAAAACTCCTAAAGTTGTATTTCACCGTTGTAAGCCTAACTTCAGCAACACAAAAGGATGATAAAAGGAGTGTTGAAACTTTTCAAGCACTCATTCCCAGTCAGAGTTCTGGGTTTAATCCATCCATCCGGTCCAGGATGCTTGTTTCTGGTCCAGGGAGGACCTGGCCTGGCAGTTCGGGCTGGGCTGTTCCCATGGGGAACAGGGCCAAGACTTATTTGCATAAGCCTGGGTCCAACCTGGGGTGGCATGGTGAGCAAAAGAATGATGGATTAAGCCTAGATCTGTGACCGGGGGTGAGTGGTTGAAAAGTTTCAGTACACTGTCCATCATTTATTTGTGTAGTGTAAGCCTAAATTCCCGATAGACTAATGCTGGGTCACCTTATCACACTTAAGTGATAACTTCAGTTTGGGAACAGATAGAGAAATGCTTCTTCCACTCCACGGAATTGTAATTTAAATTCCATTATAATGGTAATGGAAGATTCAAAAGGGGGACTGGACTTGTTTGCTTTGAACCCAGTCTTCTCAGAACTGGTTGGCTGACCTCCTGTTTGAGCTACAGGGACACAAGAATCTTCCAGAGGTAACCCTGCAATTACCCAGCTGATCAGCACCAACTTGACCTGCCTGAGCCCTCCTGCTGCACTCCTGAACCACAAGAGGTGCCTCAGCGCCCCCTAGGTCCTGGACCCTTGGCTGGCATCTGGGTGCACATCTCAAGAATTAAAGGTGAAAATCCAGCGGTTTTTGGCTCCTTTCGACAGTGAAGCAGAATCTTTCTGTTGAATAATGACCATCCGCTATGCCTGCCAAAGTGAATCTCAAGCAACCACAGCTGTTCGCGTCAGCCATGACAGTCCACGTCAGAAGCAACAGTCTATGTCGACCACTAACATGATGCTTCAGTGATGACTGGCCATTCACACCACAAGAGGCAACTAGCAGTGTCGCTCAACCTGCTCCTTGCGGCTCCTGCCATTGCGAAACCCCACCTGATGCTCCTCATTTGGACTCGAGAAAGTAAACTCATCAGAGGGTTGAACCTGGTGCCTGTTTCCGTCCTGCGTTCCATTGCATTTGGCCTGAATTTGTGACTTGAGCCCAGTCAAGTGCGACCAGACAGCCACCAGTGGTGCTTTGTGCTTTTTGGTGCTATTTTCACCTACAACTTAAAAAATTCATACTTCTGGTTCTCTTGTTGGATTTTTGTTGTTTTGGTGTTTTTTTATTTATTAAAATGTACTGTATATTTTTTTATTGCTTTTAAAGACAATGGCCCATATTTATACTTTTTTAGCGCTGCACTTTTTTGGCGCGCACTTTTTTAGCGCCACATTTGCGCCTCTTTTTAACGCAAAAGCGGCGCAAACTTACAAAATACAATTGGATTTTGAAAGTTTGCGCCGCTTTTGCGGTAAAAAGCTGCACAAATGCGGCGCTAAAAAAGTATAAATATGGGCCATTGTCTTTTTAGATGTAGATGGGTCAACTTTAAATTGCACAGGAAACCTACAGGAGGTAACAGATTACTTCATGCCCTCAGCAGCCATCCTTGAAAATTGAAATGGAGTATCCCATCGGGGAACTTTTGTGGGCTAAAAGAAATTGCAGTGACAATGATACATTCCTAGATGAACAAAAGATCATGGTAAACAGATTTTCAGAATGGGTTCTGGACAAAGCAGTCTAGAGAGTGAGCACACACTCCTGTAGCAAGATCTTACTTGGGTCCAATCAGACTAACAATGATACTAGTACATCAAGAATATTTACCACTTTCAGTAATAAGTCCAAGAGTGTCTGAGATATTCTAGCCAGAAATTGGAACCTCCTGAAATGTGACCCAATTATTGGTGGAACCATTGGTAGCACACCTAGTATTACATATCAGAGAAGTAAGTCACTGAGGGATATGCTGGTGAAAACAGGCGCAAGCATTGAGGAGGAAATAATGTATGACAAAACACCAACTCAAGGGGTTTTTCACATGTGGCAATTGTAAAGCCTGTGAATACGCAATCCATTGCAAAGACTTTCATATTCTGCATACCACCAGGAGACAGGACATGACACAATTTATAACATGCAGTACAACATTTGTTGTATATGTCTTGCAGTGCCCATGTGAACTCATGTATGTAGGAAGCACAATACATTCTGTACACAAACGCATTCTGGAACACAAAAGAGCTATCACAAATCAAGAAAAACATTATCCTGTAGCCCAACACTTTTAAACCCATCACCAAAGTGACAGGAAACAATTGAGATTTTTTTGGTGTAGAATGCGTGAAGGTGGACTCAAATGGTGGTGACAAGGTAGCCACGCTAAGTAAACAAGAGTCCAAAACTTATCATCAAGTTTAACACTAAGGTCCCACATGGATTGAATAGTGATGAGGTGTTACATGTCCATCTGGAATAAACGTAGAACAGAAGAAATGTTGTGGATTTTGTGTTGGTACTAAAATTCTATTGAAAAAAACATTGCTTTTCAGTTTTCTGTATTAGGTGATACACTGATTTAGAGCTTTTTTTTATAATATTCCATTTCTGTTTTATTTCTTAGGGAGGAGAGGAAGGGACTCACCTGGCGTGCTTGGTACCGAGAGGATGCCCCGGCTGGGGCACCCTAACCTTTTCTTCCAAGGACATCACAGCAACACTGGGTGATATGGTTTCATTATTCACTTTTTATTCTTAGTGGGATACTGGTCGTACAAGTCAGGCTATCAATGTAACAGACTTTACCCATTGAGCTGTATACACATGCAGATATAGGTTGGAGCAATTTATGACAAGTACTAAGTGGACTTTCTGAAGACGCTTTTCCCACTACCGCTGTAGTCAGCATATTCGGACACACTTGTCTGGCAATATTTATTATGATGACACTGACAACACTATGGGATTACTGGACTATCAAGGCAGGTAAATAGTATTTCAGGCCTGTTGTCTCACATAGTTGTGTGACATTTGTTTATTTAATTTATAATTGCATTACCATTGTGGTTACATATTTTGCCTTTCGATATTTTGTCCTTTGTTGCCTTTCGGACCTGTCCTGTCCATTACAAACTCTCCTTTCAGGTAAGAACATTTCCACTGCCCTTACCTGATTTCGATATAGTGCATATCTTTTTCCTCATTTAGTTTACAGCATGATTATATGAGTAACAGTGTACTCATACTGCAAGGTATTTTACCTAATACCATTCCTTTTATTTTATGGCATAATGTCGGTTTATTGCCATTTCAGTACGGCTGACACACTTTTCTGTATTACAACAGAACAACCAGCCCTTTGTTACTTTCGAAGTTGTACTTTGTCACATTGTATTTAGGAGGTGGTATCATGTATTTGTCCCATGTATGACCAAGGGTGTGTGGCCGAAATGCATTGCAGGGGCAAGAGCACTTGAAAAAATAACTATTCCACCTTCCTGAGAGCTGTGGACTCGTATTTTGAGGCTTTTGGTGGGATGTATACTTGCTGGAAGCCACATCTAGGTCCTGCACGTCACAGACTCTATATATATTTTGTTGGATGCAGCCCTCTTTACAGGGTTACCCCAAATTTATTGCCTTCCCCATCCTATTTTTCTGACCTTCTTTTTGTTGTCTTTAGGACTCTGCACACTTTACCACTGCTAATCAGTGCTAAAGTGGTGCCTGTGCTCTCTCCCCTAAACATGGTATAGTTGGTTTACACCTGCTTGGCACATTTGATTTACTTGTAAGCCCCTTGTAAAGTGGTATACCTTATACCCAGGGCCTATAAACTAAATTCTACAAATGGGCCTGCAGCACTGATTGAGCTACCCACAGAACTAGCCTTTCAAATCTGTCTCAGGTTTACCGCTGCAGTGCCTGTTTGTGTAGTTTACTGCCACCTCGACTTGGCATTTAAACTACTTTCCAGGCCTTAAACTCACCTTTTTATTACACATAGGTCATCCCTAAGGTAGGCCCCAGGTAGCCCGATTGGCAGATTGCTGTGTAAATAAAAGGTAGGCAATGTACTTTTATGTTTAGCACGTCCTAGTAGTGACAAACAGCCTATTTCATTTCTCACTACTGTGAGCCTGCTTCTATCACAGGTTAGCACTGGAAATTCCCTTGTACCCTTTGAAGTGATAATTCCTGATCAGAAAGGAGTAACTTTGACTGTTTGGTATGTTTAGAATGGTATTGATAAATCCTGCTTAATGGCGAAGTTGGATTTCACAATACTATTTTAGAAATGGCACTTTTAGAAAGAAGGCATTTCTCTGTACTTATAACTCTTGTGCTTTGCAGCACGTCTCCAATAAAAGTATGGCCTGGGTGACAGGTACACTTTGTGCATTCTCTCTAGACAGCCACAACACTGGGCAACCCAGCCCTAGGAAGGCAGAACAAAGCATTTCCTCTGAGAGCAGGGTGTCACACCATCTCTCTTTGGAAATAGTTGTTAAAGGCTGGGGAGGGGTAGCCTCTCCCAGCCTTTGGAAATGCTTTGAAGGGCACAGATGGTGCCCTCCTTGCATAAGTCAGTCTACACCGGTTTAGGGAACCCCAGTCTCTGCTCTGGTGCGAAACTGGACAAAGGAAAGGGGAGTGACCACTCCCCTGTCCATCACCACCCCAGGGGTGGTGCCCAGAGCTCCTCCAGTGTGTCTCAGACTTCTGCCATCTTGTTTCCAGAGGTGTGGGGGCACTCTGGAGGCCTATGAGTGGCCATTGCCTTCAGGTGACGTCAGAGACCCTGTCTGATAGGTGCATACCTGACTAGGTAGCCAATCCTCCTCTGAGGGCTATTTAGGGTCTCTCCAGTGGGCTTTTCCTCAGATTACGACTTGCAAGAATCCAGCAGGACTCCTCTGCACTTCTCTTTTCGACTTCTGCCAAGGATCGACCGCTGACTGCTCCAGGATGCCTGCAAAACTGCAACAAAGTAGCCAGAAGACTACCAGCGACATTGTAGCGCCTAATCCTGCCGGCTTTCTCGACTGTTTCCTGGTGGTGCATGCTCTGGGGGCTGCCTGCCTTCACCCTGCACTGGAAGCCACGAAGAAATCTCCAGTGGGTCGACGGAATCTTCCCCCTGCTTCAGCAGGCACCAAACTTCAGCTTCACCGGTACTCTGGGTCCCCTCTCATCCTGACGAGTGTGGCCCGTGGAACACAGGTGGTGGACCCAAATGACCCAGACTGTCCGAATTTGGAGGAGGTAAGTCCTTGCTTCCCCTCCCCTGACAGTAATTCTGTGCACTGTGTGATCTGCAGCTACAAGAGCTTCTGTGCACATTTCCAAGAAATCCTGCCTAGGTCTCCAGCACTCCGTCCTGCGATGCTCAACTCCCCAAGTTGACCTCCGGTGTCGTGGGACCTCTCTTTACAGTGTTGAGACGACCGCCATGTTCAGTCTTCTTGAACCCGTGTTCAAGGACTTCTGTGGGTGCTTCCTTCTTGTCCGTGGGCTCTCTACGTTGCTGAGGGCCCCCTCCCCCCCAAGTGGCAATATCCTGGTCCTTTCTGGGCCCAAGCAGTACCCTTTTTCTCCAACCGCGACACTTGCAGGTAGCAATGCTTGTTTGTGGTATTTTGCCAAGGAAACAACTCTGCAACCTCCAGCACCCCGTGGGACATCTTCTGCATTAAGAAGAACTTCCTACCTCCTTTCGTTGTTGCAAAACCTGCAGCTTCTTCCAACCGGAGGCAGCCATTTTGCAACTTCATCCGGGGTTTAGTGGGCTCCTGCCCCCCCTGGACACTTTAGCGACTCCTGGACTTGATCCCCTTCCTTTGCAGGTCTTCAGGTCCAGGAATCCATCTTCAGTGCTTTGCAGTATGTTGTGGTCCTTGCATAATCCTTTAACACAACTTTAGTGTGTTTTGGGGGAAATAGTAGTACTTTACTTCTACTTTCCAGGGTCTTGGGGTGGGGTCTCCTTTACACCCTTGGTGTTTTCTCACACTCCCAGCGACCCTCTACACACTACACTGGCCTTGGGGTGCATTCGTGGTTCGCATTCCACTTTCTTAGTATATGGTTTGTGTTGTCCCTAGGCCTATTGCATCCTATTGTGTTTTACAGTGTTTGCACTACTTTCTGACTGTTTTACTTACCTGATTTGGTTAGTTGTGTATATTTTGTGTATGTTACTTACCTCCTAATGGAGCATATCCTCTGAGATATTTTTGGCATATTGTCACTAAAATACAGTACCTTTATTTTTAGTAACTATGAGTATTGTCTTTCTTATGATATAGTACCTGTATGATATAAGTGGTATTGCATGAGCTTTTTATGCCTCCTAGTTCAGCCTTGGCTGCTCTGCTATAGCTACCTCTATCAGCCTAAGCTGCTAGAACACTACTACGCTCTACTAATAAGGGATAACTGGACCTGATATAAGGTGTAAGTACCATTAGTACCCACTACAAACCAGGCTAGCCTCCTAAACTGTAAACTTTGCACTTGTATAGCACACTACTCACCTGTTAGGGTCTCAAGGCGCTGTACTCATACCGCTATGGAACCCCTCCTGGCTTTTCCCTGTGAGGTGCCCACTCCTGGGCACCCCCAGGGTGAAGCCAGGCATCCAAGCGCTTTTGGGGCTGTTGTGGAGATTAAGCAAGCTATTGCCCAGAGTTGCAGAGTGGGACTCATTAATTAGATTAGGCACTGAGGCGAGAATTATCTGGTCCAAGGGAATTGAGCCCAAGACCTGCCGAAGTGGGACTTGAACCCTGGTCTTGAGCCAGATCTCTGCCTCAGGGTCTGCCGCTCTAACCATTGCGCCACACTTCTCCACTTCTCCTACACATGCTGCACTGCAGAAGTAATTGTCTCTTTGCAACTTGGCTTATGTACTGGCCTGCGTCCTGCCTACCTGCTTCTGTGCTCTACCAGTGTGCTCCAAGGACTTCTTTGCTTGCCCCTTGTTCACTAGGACCAAAGATGCCCCCCCGCCGCCTGCCCGATCGCATGACTCTGCAGCTGGCATGTCCAACCATGGGGCTTTCGTTCGATCAGCGCCTGGCTGATCCACTGTTCCCCTGAAGAGTATGGGATGACTGAGGGTTGTTTATGCCGCCAAGACAAGTGCCTCGCAAGGATCTGGCTTTGTCCTTGCCTGACCCGTGCTACTTCAACACAAGTGCCCAATGTGCGAGGTGTTTTATAAGAAGAACAATGGTCCCTCAAGTGAAACTGTAAGAATCAATGTGCCATAGAAACACAATTGAGACTATGCTTAATTTACAAATGTAAAGGGGCATATTTATACTCCGTTTGCACCGAATTAGCGTCGTTTTTTTCGACGCAAATTCGGCGCAAAACTAACACCATATTTATACTTTGGCGTTAGACGCGTCTAGCGCCAAAGTAGGAGTAAAGAGCGTCATTTTTTTTGAGTGAACGCCTTCCTTGCGTTAATGAGATGCAAGGTAGGTGTTCCCGTCCAAAAAAATGTCTGCGACGCAAATGCGTCGTATTTATACTCCCGGGCAAAAATCACGCCCGGGAGTGGTCGGGTCAAAAAACCCCGCATTTGCGCCTCTTTTTAACGCCTGGGTCAGGGCAGGCGTTAAGGGACCTGTGGGCTCAAAATGAGCCCACAGCTGCCCTCCCATGCCCCCAGGTACCCCCCCTGCCACCCTTGCCCACCCCAGGAGGACACCCAAGGATGGAGGGACCCATCCCAGGGACATTCAGGTAAGTTCAGGTAAGTATAATTTTTTTTTTAATTTTTTTTTTTTTTTGGCATAGGGGGGCCTGATTTGTGCCCCCCTACATGCCACAATGCCCAATGACCATGCCCAGGGGACATAAGTCCCCTGGGCATGGCCATTGGGCAAGGGGGCATGACTCCTGTCTTTACTAAGACAGGAGTCATGTAAATGGCGTCTGGGCGTCGTTAAAAATGGCGCAAATCGGGTGGAGGCGATTTTTTGCGTCAACCTGACTTGCACCATTTTTAAGACGCCCTAGCGCCATTTTTCCCAACGCCGGCGCTGCCTGGTGTACGTGGTTTTTTTCCACGCACACCAGGCAGCGCCGGTCTGCTTGCGCCGGCTAACGCCATTCAATAAATACGGCGCCCGCATGGCGCTTCAGAATGACGTTAGCCGGCGCAAAGTTTTTTGACGCTAAACTGCATTAGCGCAGTTTAGCGTCAAAAAGTATAAATACGGGCCAAAGTGTTTACATATTTATTTGAATTTAAGACAATGTAGTGGAGAAACAAAAACACAGAAAGAATACCATTCATGATGTAGACAGCAGAGTAAAAATACTCAGGCATTACATATGTGACGGAAATTGCAATTCAAAAGATGAGGTCACAATACTTCAGTACCCTTGCTCGTATTGACTTAATGACAAATACAAAGACCAAGTCAAGGTACTCCAGTCGACGATGTTTTTATCCCTTAGTCCAGTGGTTCCCAATCTGTGAACCGCGGCATTCCGGTGTGAGCTAGAAGTTGCCTGGGGCGCCATGGGCATCTTGGGAACATGATGGGAACAATTTATGTGCAAAGTTGATAAATGACGTTACGACGACATCAAAAGTCTTTTGCGGCCCAAGTGTCTCATTTAGGCATTTCGGGGGTCATTCCGACCCTGGCGGGCGGCGGGCACCGCCCGCCGGGCGGAAACCGCCCAAACACCGCCCCGCGGTCAAATGACCGCGGGGACCATTACAACGTTCCCGCTGGGCTGGCGGGCGATATTCAAAAGATCGCCCGCCGGCCCAGCGGGAAAGCCCCTGCAAAGAGGAAGCCGGCTCCGAATGGAGCCGGCGGATTTGCAGGGGTGCGACGGGTGCAGTGGCACCCGTCGCGATTTTCAGTGTCTGTTAGGGGGCCCCTGCACTGCCCATGCCAGTGGCATGGGCAGTGCAAGGGCCCCCAGGGGCCCCCACGACACCCGTTCCCGCCAGCTGGAACAGGCTGGCGGGAAGGGGATCGGAATCCCCATGGCGGCACTGCATGCAGCGCCGCCATGGAGGATTCCCCCAGCCGGGAAACCGCCAGACCCGGCTGGGCGACCGCGGCTCGGAATACCTGATGTAGCACCGCCAGCCTGTTGGTGGTGCTACATCCGGCCTCCACCCTGGCGGTCTATGACCGCCAGGGTCGTAATGAGGCCCTTCATGTGGGGGAGTTACATAAGCCCCACATGTCAGCGTCTTGCCTCTGGAGCATGGTTTCACCCAGCGTGATTACGTTCATGACTAAGAAGAGCCTCCGCTTAGGCGGGGCCAGGCGCGCAGTAATTCAGGAGATAGCGCTGGAGTGTTACTGCTGCCAGTGCGATCATTAGGCAGGCCATCGTCATTAAAGTATGCACGTCCGAAGTTGTAGCTAGAAGTTCCTTGTCAAATTTAGGAAACTCAAGTAATTATTATTATGAGATTAGGATTTCTAGGGTGAGAGACAGGGCGCGGCACCTTAATGCCACACATCACCAGCAATGAGGACCGGAGATTACTATGACAGGAATGCGCAGGAATACAACCTAACCAGCTCAGATAGGGTACTACTAATAACTAATGTTCTGTAAACAGATGGATATTTCCCCGGGGCGAGCACTCTGAAGGAGGGCTCTGTGTAGTTGCTGGACAGGAGAAAACTGCTAACAGCCTGATTTGGCACCGACACACGCACGAGTTGAGTCTGTTTATTTAGAAGACATGATTAGAATGATTATTACAGGTTCCTTGCTGATGACAAGTCCAGGGGGAAATTGCAGCGCTTTCTGCTTTGTGAAAGATTATCCTTCCGCCCTTTCCTCATAATAAAACACACCTTTCCTTTTTTCCCCATTTGTGTTAAAAAATTGCTATTTGAATTTTCCAAATTATACGCCCACAGTTCTCCCTCGCTCGCATGCCCAAATCAGCTGAGACTTTCTGCCAGGGGAAGGCAATTTTTGATGGGCGGTCAAAAAAATGGCTAAATGGCTACGGGAGATACAGACCGAGTGGCACTTGGAAAGCACAGTCAGCAAAAGTTGAAGGCTTTGAAATAATTTAAAGCAGCGGTGCCTCCTAAATTCTCAAGAAACTGCAGAATGGGAGTGTGAACGACAGTGCTTAATTCATAAATAAAATGAGGCTGCTGCCCAAAGCCCTCCTCTTAAACACATGGCTGCTTCAATTAAATGTGGAAACACGGAATACTGAAGCAGTGTAATCCAGAAGCCATCTTGGGCCTCTTCAATCCATTTCAAGCCATTCCCTGCCCCTTCAGCTCAATCTTGCAGCTTTCTGTTTTCTCCCATTGTGACGCTATTTCGTTTTTCTCTTCTTCCGACTTTCCTATATGTGTCTTTTGCTGGCAGTAAATGCTTGAGGCAGAAAAATAAGTGCTGGCTCTCAAAAATAAGTGCTGGTGTTCCGCACCAGAAACAACAAGCACAAATAAAGCACTGGTGAATGACCAAGTACTGTTAAGTAGTGTTAGAGAGAGGAGAAAGTGTGCAAATTGAAGGCAGAATGTATGCTCCAGGTGTGAGGTGTGTGTAGTTAAGGCAAAGTAATGACGTAAGCAGAGAAGAAAATATGCGTATGGAAGACAGCAAGTGTGACACAGTGGGGAGATGTGGCTACATCTTTAGGACGTTTAAGAATGAGGTTGAATTGGAGGTGCTGTGGCCCTGCAGGGAGGAGTAAACATACCCAACATCAATGTTATGCTCGTTAATATATCTCTCCCTGTGCACCTAACATTCATCTTTCTCTCCCCACGGCCTCATCACAATATTTTGCCACTTCGAGGTCATCCGGTACATAAAATGAATGACTACATTTGGCTGCACTGAACCTTAATTGGATCTCACTGAAGCCTTCTTATCTTCATTAAACCTTGGCACTGCTGCACACCTTCCTTGCTTTGAGAAGCTTCTCATGAGGTCCAATTAGCAGAGGGGCAGACAGCTGCTCCAACTGCCAGCTGTTTGTGAGCATGCATGGCAGAGTCCATGCATGCTGCAGGAACTACGGGGAAGACCAGGGGCCAGATGTAGCAAAGGGTTTGCGCCTCGCAAACGGCGAAAAACGCCGTTTGCGAGGCGCAAAAGCCTCTCTGCTATGCAGAAATGCATTTTGCGAGTCGGATCCGACTCGCAAAATGCATTTCCGACTCGCAAATAGGAAGGGGTGTTCCCTTCCTATTTGCGACTCGCAATGCTATGCAATTTCATTTGTGCCCGCGAAAGCGGTCGCAAATGAAATCGCTGTTACCATCCACTTGAAGTGGATGGTAACCCATTCGCAAACGGGAAGGGGTCCCCATGGGACCCCTTCCCCTTTGTGAATGATCACAAAAACTATTTTTCAGAGCAGGTAGTGGTCCTGGACCACTGCCTGCTCTGAAAAATACCGAAACAAAAGGTTTCGGGTTTTTTTCTAAGTGCAGCTCGTTTTCCTTTAAGGAAAACGGGCTGCAGATAGAAAAAAAAAAACTGCTTTATTAAAAAGCAGTCACGGACATGGTGGTCTGCTGTCTCCAGCAGGCCACCATCCCCGTGAGTGCCCATACTCGCAATGGGGTCGCAAACTGCGACCCACCTCATAAATATTTATGAGGTGGGTCTTTGCGACCCCATTGCGAGTTGCAGACGGTGTCCGAGACACCGTTCTGCATAGCAAATTGCGACTTGCAATTTGCGAGTCGCACAGACCCGCAAATTGCAAGTCGCAATTTGCTTTTTTCCTACATCTGGCCCCAGATGACTTGCACGAGAGGGTGCATGTGTGCACAGTAGTTGTGGGGGATGCGCTGGGAATCGTAGGGCAGGGATGCTGCATGCACAGTATATACATGGGAAATAAGAGTTGGATAAGTCTTATGCATGTAGATTAGATTATCGGAGTCCAGGGCATAACTCTGAGTATTTGAACATACACTGAGCGACAGGACTGCTCCATTCAAAATGCATGCATTATGATTAGGCAGCCTAGTGGTTTGAACGGAGGGCTTGTGGATCCACAGGAACTATAGTCTGGGAGGGCACAGTGTGCACAGCAGGGATCACACAGACGGCGGATGTACGGAACACTATGAACAGGTAACCCAGAAAGCAGGGGTCCAGCTGTAAGGGGAAAGTGTGCTTAGCGACCCCACCTAAAGTGCTTTGGAAGGTGTAGAGAGGGCGAGATGTGAGGGAGGACAGGAAGGCGCAGTAATCAGGAAAGAGCGCATCTCCCCAAGAAGCAAGCTGGGGAGTGCTGCAGCCTGCATTGCAGGTGATCACCGGGGAGAGGGGAGAAGGGTGGTGAGAGCTGCAGGTGATCACAGGGGGAGAGGACGAACGGGTGCAAAGAGAGTGTCAGCCGGACAGCCAGGAAAGACACTGTCAGTCAGAGGGAGCTGTCAGACACCCTTCAGCAGCAGGGAACTGTGACAAACCAGAAGAAGAGAAGGAACTCTTGTGTGGGCACCGCCACAAGACAAGACAGCCAGAGAAAGAATCGAATGACAACTACAGCAGAGGGACAGAGAGACTGCTTTAGGCTCAAGTGCAGATAGTGAAGAGACAGCCAGAGGGTATGGTACGTAGAGAAATGTCCACATCCGAGAAGCATGGCGACTGTCTTTGGGGCAAGCAGTGATGACACTGGGAACAGTACACAAACCTCTTCTTCAAAATCATTTTCCAAATAATGACTGATGGTTTTCGGATCTGAAAGGCAGGAGGGCTGCAATGGCACAGTTTGTTTCGATTGGTGAGTAAAGGGTCCAGGGGTCTCCAGCATTTATAACAGCTACTTATAATCAATGATAATCACCCCGAGCAATTGATATTATTAGAGTTGTAAGAACAGCCACATCTGACAAACATACCCCAAGCTTGCAGGGTCTGGCAGCAGGCACATTAAAGGACAGGAAGTGGTTTCTGTCTGAACTGCTATTGTTGTTTACAGTGCATGTGTAGGCCACAGGCACAGTAAGCCCTATGAATGTAATTATATATTCATATTTCAAACATCCAACAACATATTCACAGCATTTACTTTGGTTTAAGCTGGCAATGTTTTGTGCTGGAAGCAGAACTCAACCAGTGAGTAAGCCTTGTGAGGACTGGGATGAGGAGGTAATGAGCAAAGTCAGCATAATTTCTAAATGCATTTCTCAGTATCTTAGCAGGAACACCTCCTCAGTGCCATCACAAAGATGAAAGGGGCCAAAAATGACATACACAAGTGCGAGTCTGATTGGGACCACTCAGGTCCTTAGGGGCAGGGTAGAGTCAGTGCAACTAGGCTAGAAGAACTAGAGGTGCAGAAGGTGCTACACAGCACTCCCATGTATCCTGGATGACTTTGATTTATTCTTTTTAGTCTCCGTCTTCTACTGTAAGGGAACTTTAAGATCCAGAAAAAGGAACCTGCTGTGGACTGGCTAGGGTAATAGCACCTATTGAGCTTGGGGAAGGAATGAGTTAGTGCTCTGGCCAAGAGATCCCTATCCTGTCTTCTTCACAAGCAACAGCACTTCGTATGACGGTGCTTACTTCAATTTAATGCTGAGGTGGCATGGTGGACAAAAAAACAATGGCTTGGGATGCAGTCCCAAGCGATTGACAGTGGCTGAGATTATTTCAAGCATTTCATCCATCACTTTGTTTTCACTTCAGTTATAGTCACATAACTGTACATAGCATTTGTGCAGCTCTAACATACATTTAAAAATAATTGTAAGTTATATTTGCTGTTTGAAACATGTACAGATCATTATTTGGATAGCACACTGAATTAAAAAAAATGTGATGCCTTTGGTAAGGTTGGTAAAGAAAAAAACAATAATAATTTGTCTTATCGATTTTAAATTTGTGTAGGGAAGAAGCACACTGCTGTGGGAAAGCTGATCCTATTGCACCAACCGAACCCAGTGAATCAGGTCTTCCAGGCAGTCCAGCATTCTGTGGTATATCACTTGCTGTCGCCAAAGCTGGATACATCATTCAAAGAACACCTTGGTACCTGCACATTACTTCACTGAAGTACGAGCAGGTATGTGAAGTGGTTCCTACCCAGCTTTTAATCTATATTAACTGAGTTAGAGTCGCTCATGTTTTCTATTGTTAGTTGCAACCATGGCGCTGAAAATCAGCAAAGTTTCCCTGTGCCATTTTATGGTTCTGTATTTCTATTCTTAGTCCTGTGGACACATGAACTTGTAAAATGGACATGCTCCTTTTTCTGTATCTCTTGCACTACTTTTAATTGCTGTCACGATTATGCCAGAAAAACAACCAAAACTATTCCGAGCAGCAAATGTCATGCCATCCAACATTTTTCATTCATCTTGATTAAAAAAAGCACAAAAGATATCCGTTGATTATTTCAGAGAATTGGGCAGATAGCCAAAACTTCATCCATGATAATTGTTGATGTTGATGAAAAAAGTTGATATCTCATTGGATGGGACCCAAGAATGGTTGTAGTGTGATATTTTCCATTCGAAATGACAGTCTGATATATGCATTAGCATGTCCAAATTAGGTTCCTACATCCTTTGAACAAATTTGCTGATCTCCAATTTCATTAAAGAAAGGAATGTTCTTTTTGTCAATGAAGTCACAGTGGTCGCCATCATCATGTGCTATCAAAATAACAGTAGAACAGAAAAATAATAACTTTAGCTCTTCTTATACTTACCTGGATGCTTTGTCCTTAACTTAAGGCTTATTATTCAGAGGGGACTGTGGATGGAACCCAGAAGAAGCCTGGAGATACCACCCTGGGCTAAGGAAAAGAAGAGACAAGGAACTTAACGAACTGAAAGACCTTTATTATATAGTTTTGTTTTGTTGATTCATTTCCTCCCTTGCTTCTGTTCTACATCTGAACAATTAAGACTAGTGGAACTAAAGAAGTGCCCAACTGCCCCAGTATTTCCATAATAAACATTATACATAGCCATAATGTGACTCACAGTTTCAAGAAATTGTCCCAAGTCACATAGTAAATTAAATTAGAAAAATAAAATAAAATAACATGTAAAGAAAAATAGAAGACCCAAAGAAGGCCCTGGTAAATTGCTATATTAACGCAGTCCATTCCTCCATCCTGTTCAGGTCAGTGTTAGAGCTATTAGTGCGTATTACCCATTTCAGTTCCGCCTTATTCAGTAAGGCATTAACATTAGCCCCTTTTGGCTTTACTACCTTGAAAACCTAACAGCGAAGATCATTTTCATTGTGCTTCTTCTTCATGAAGTGGTCCACCAGTAGTGCATTAGTCACTTTCCATTGTAGGCAACTCCTGTGCTGACAAATACATATGCGCACCTTCTATGTTGTTTGACCAATGTAAATCATATTACACGGGCAGGTAATGGGATATACTGCATTTTCAGTATTACAATTTTAAAACTGATTCAACATGATTTTGATAATGTTAAACACAAACTCTTTGGTCTCCGTAGTGAACAGGGTACAAGGTGTAGCATCCAAGACTGGCGTGTCCCCATGCCAGTTCGCGCTGCCGGATGCATGGAGCAGACAAGCTGCCCGAACCGGCTGCGTTGCCAAGGAAACCGAGCGGCTCCTATGCTATCAGCGCTGCCTGCCGGAGCCAAACCCTACAGCTGAGTGTAGCCGCCTGGAGCCCCTCATTATTGTATTTTGTAAGTTTGCGCCATTTTTGAATCAAAAAGTGGCGCAAATGCGCCAAAAAAAAGTATAAATATGGGCCTTAATGAGGACTGGACTATTTCTTGTCCTGGGGAGGAGGGATGGTTGCATTTGACTTTGATGATTATGCCCCTGGAAGAGCACCAGGATTAAAGGTAAGTAACTTTTCCTTCTCTTCCAGGGGATCCTCATTAATAGGCATGAGCACTGAATAGAATAGTAAGTCCATCCTTCAGAGAGCGAACAAGAGACAGAGACAATCCCAATATTTACCTAAAAGATTCCACAAGGATGCCTGCCCTACTTGAGTGTCTCCCCTCCCCTGGAGTCTGAATCTGGACAATAATGTCGAGTAAAGCTATGGACAGACCTCCAGGTCACAGCTTTGCAAATCTCTGCAGTAGGTACATTTCTAAGAGGGGCTACAGTAACCACTTTACCTCAAGTAGAATGAGCTTCTGGCCAACCAGTTAAGGGGTTCTTAGTTAAGTGATATGCAAAAACTATACAAGATATTCTCAATCTTGATATGTGTGGTTTTTCAGACGGCAAACAAGTTCTTACTGATCCATAATTCATGAAAAGCCTATCTCATTTTCATATGTTTCTAGCTTTGTTCAAATAGAATTTCAGCACCCTTGATACATCAAGGGAGTAGAGAGGTCTTGCCACCGGTGCTAAAGGATTTGGAAAAATGTAGGCAAACTGTGTGATTAATGAGGAAATCAGAGACTACTTTAGGGAGAAAACCAGGATGTGCTCTCATCACAACTGTTATTGTGAAATACTGTATATGGTTCCTTTACAAACTGGGTTTCAATTTCACTTACTCTGTGTGCTTAAGTAGTTGCAAGTAAGAAACTGTTTATCATGTAAGGTATTGTAAAGAACCCTTTGAATAGGTTCAACCTATTCAAATTTAGATCAGACAATGTTAACCTCCCATGGTGGAGAAGGAGATCTAACTGAAGAGAACCCCTTCTTAATACCCTCTAGGAAATCCATAACTACAGGAATAAACAAAAAAAGAAAGAGAGATCTGTGAAGGGGATTTCCTACAGACAGTTATGGCCACGAGGTATACCTTAATAGACAGGTACTGCAAATTAGACTTTGCTAGGTTAAGTGGGTAAGGTAACAACACTTCAACAGGATAATTAATGGATCAAAATTCTTTTGAATACACCAAATACAAAACCTCTTCCATTTAGAAGACTAGGATTTTCTTGTGGAAGGACGCTTGGACTCTCTCAAGATGTCCATACAGTCCAGCGGGAGGTTAAGATGACCATACTGTACGAATTTAGGAGCCAAGCAGTCAATCGCAACAATGGAAGATTGGGATTGAGAATCTGACCACCTAACATGTAAAGGAGATTGTGCTTGCACAGCAACCTCTTGTGAGGGCACTTGGAGGTATGAAGAAGATCCGTGAATCACCATCAACCAATCTGGGGCTATTAGCATTATTCTGGTGTTGGATTTGTAAACCTTCATCAAGACGCTTAGAGAAATGTCTTTTACCAATTGATAAAAAGGGCATTACCCTTTGACTACCCTACTTACCCTAGTCTTAGCATTTTTTTTTCTGCACCTGCAAATAAGTCTATTTGGGGTTAGCCCCATTCCTGAAAAAATTCTTACAGTACTTTGTTGCTTAGAACCCAGTTATGGTTGTCTTGAATAATACAACTGAGGGAATCTGCTTCTGTATTTTGAATATCTGGAAGGTGTACTGCTGTAATTGTTAGATTACTCGCTATGAGCCATTTCCATATGATTAGTTATTCGAGGGACAGATTTTTGGAGTGGGTTCCTCTCTATTTGTTCAGGTAATGCATCATTGTAGTATTTTGCGTCTGAACCAACAGAGAGTTCATGTTTATTGCAGGAAGGAAGGAGTTCAGTCCTAGGTAGATCACTCTCAGTTCTAGAAGATTGATTTGGTAAGATGCCTCCTTGTCTGACCATACTGCTTGAGTCTGTAAATGGCAAATGTGAAAATCCCATCATTGGAGGGAAGTATCTGTGACAACAGTTTGGGTCGGGAGATCCTGATAGAAGGGAATCCCCACGCTTAGCTTTTTCGACTTGGTCTACCATGGGAGAGACTGGAGTGCAGACTGCAACAGAATTGGTTTCTATTCCCAGCGGTACGAGTACTGTTTCTACTGATCCTCCAGACATTGTTGTAGGAGTCTCAGGTGAAGTCTGGCATGTGAAGTAGTCTATGAATATGCAAGATGCCACTGACCAAAGTAGAGACAATATCTGTCAAGATGAAGAATGATGAGTTTGCAACAGAGTAAGAAACTTCAGATGACAGTCTCTCCTCTGAAGGATACACTTTTGTGGATTGGATATCCAGAATAGCTTCCAGACAGTGTATCTTTTGGACTAGATACACTATTGCTTTGTTTATGTTGACCTGAAGACCCAGTCGTAAGAACGTGTCAAGTCATATTTGGAAATGCTTTAGAGTTTTTTTTTCTTAGGATGAACTCTTTATTAGCCAGTCAGCTACATAGGGGTAGAAAAATATATTTTGCTTTCTTGGATGTGCTGCAACAACACTCATGCATTTTACAAAGCTAATGGGGGCCGACATTTGCACAAATGGTAGAACTGTGAATTGAAGATGCTTGAAGGCTACTACAAATCATAAGAATTTTCGATGTTTCTTTATGATCGGTATGTGGAAATATGCATTTTGAAGATCTATAGCACACATGCAGTCTCCATGATGTAGGCGGGGATATATTTGGTGTACTGCCAGAATCCTGAACTTTTTTTGGTATAAACTTGTTGAGATTTCTTAACGACTTTAGTGTGGGTTACCTCCCTGGTGCGGGTCACGACAAGTGGCTGACGCCAAGGAGGGGGTAAAAAATGCTAGATATCTCCGATAGAGAAAACAGCCCCAAAAGGCCTTCCCGACTTTCGGGAAGGCCTCATTTGAAAGGGGAGACTCTCCCCTTTCAAACAAGGCCTTCCTGAACTGGTTTCCTGGCCCTTAATTGCAGCACATCTGCGATTGAGGGCCAGGAAACCCCACTAGACATCAGGGATTTCACTTGGGGGGTCAGCCCCCTCGGCAAACGGGCCACCCCGGGGCATATATATATATTTTTTAAAAAGGTAGGTTTTCCCTGAGGGGGGGCGCGTTCATGCCCGATCGTGACCCCCAGGCGCTACATTTAAAAAAAAAGAAATTGACAGGGGGTCACCCGTGAGCAGGGTGACCCTCTGTGGGGGCATTTTCTTTTTGTAGTTGCATGGTTTCCCTGGGGGCAACTATGGCCTCCAAGGAAACCATACAGCTACTAAAAATATATATATATATATATATATATATAAATATTATATATATATATATATATATATATATATATATATATATATATATATCACTTTTGGGAATGCGTGTGTGGTTTCCCTGGGGGCTGCGATCGTCCCCCAGGAAAACTGGACTCACATATAAAAGTGTTGAGCTCAGTATCGAGCATTTGGTACAATATATATATATATTCGCCACCAGCTTGCGTCTTCAAAGCAAAGCACATACTTCAACTGACGGGTTTCAACTGAGCTTTTAGACGGCAATAAAAAAGTCAAGTAAGTCTTGTAATTATGTTTCTGCTACAAAAGGATCAGATGTCTGTCTAGTGTCTAGTGGCAGTTTTGATGCCATAAAGTAGCGCAGAAGGTTTATATGCCTACTGCAAAGATCAAATCTGTATTTTATGTAAATAGCTGAGTACATTAGTAAAGTCAGCCATTACCTGCGCTATAATACAAATGAAATGTATGTGTGAGGGGGGCTATGGAGAGCTGAAAGGCACTTTTGCTGAGTGGTAGTGAAGGAATCCGAGGAGGAGGTCATGGAAGTGGGAGCACCAATAATGATTGATGGACTGGGCGTGGTAACGCGTCCCAATCTAGATAATTTATTCACTCTGGGACTCGTTTTAGGCTGATTAATCTTTTGACCCTGATTGAAGACACCTTAAGACGAGATAACTGATCAACATATCAATCAATAAGTCAATAACGTCATCAATAGTCACCATATCAAATCAATTAGATTAATCAATAACATTAATAAGACTTGGAAACCACCATGACCTTTCAGTCATGAATAAACGCACCAGTTTAGTACGATTTTATGATGTTTATTCCCTATTGGTTACAATTCTACGAGCAAGTTTATTAGTTTCAAAACCATGAAACACATTAGCATTGTCATAATATGGCAACTCGAAAAAGATTTCATCAAAGCAAAGATCACGAACATTAGAACATAACACGACGTCAACATAGGTTAACCATAGCAGAGTATCATTAGAGCATTATTCAACAAAGCCTTGATTCAGTCATTTGTCTATTTGCGTCCGATTAGTGAACCCCTTAACTAACTTCGAATTAGCATTGGCATGTTGGGCTTCATGCAAAACAATTTAGCAACACGAATTAAGAAAACATCTATCTATGGTCTCTGTCAAAAGAAGCAGTTGGTACCTAGAAAGGAAAGGCAAACAGACAATTACAATTTCATCATCGCATAGTTACCCTCCGTAATGGGTCAGCATACAGAGTCAGTCTTCGTCCTCAGTACATAAGTTGATTCGCCATCAGCCAGGAAACACAGCAAAGTTCAGCAGGACGGGGTAAGCAGGGACACTTCCCTCATAAGGAGGAGAAGTATAAAACGGGCAAGATAAGGGTGAGGATGGTTTGAAGAACCAAACAGCAAAGTCTCTAGGCTCTAGGCAGAGTGACAAAGTGTCTGGGTCGTAGCAAAAGTTTGCAAAGGCATCTCCTAATGGCTCCTCGTGTAAAAGGTTTTTATCCCTTTTCTGTTGTACAGTCCCCTAATTTCTAATTGGGTAGGGTTTGGCACCCCACTATCTCCATCCAATGATTTTCCAGTGGTACCATCAAAATTGTCACCTCGTAACAGTTCTCACGTAGTTTATTGGTTCTTGTGATTGATGTCTTCACTGGGTAGAATGTCCGGTATGATTTCATACTCTCGTGGTCCTCTCGCATCCCCAGTCAGTAGGTCCATTGTCTATACTGGTTTAGGCGACCTTGTACCTGTAACAAGTCTACACTGTTGCATTCAGCAAAAATGTTTCCTGAGCAAGTCAAATTTTATGAGAACGGATCTACTACAGTTACACTCATCTTCTAGCTTCTGGAAAAATACGATTACATGTCCTTCAGCAAGTCAGCACACTGCACGTTAGAAAAACACATTTACTGTGAAACCGAGCAGCTAGGCCCGACTCATGCTAACTAAGGCCTAGTGAATTAATTAGCAAAACCTTAACATATAGCTCTTAATACCAATACAAAATCATACATTAATGCATTAATAACTAATTTTTTGTCAATTTTATTAGTGCCCATATATATAGGTGGGCACTCCCCATGGGCACATTTCAGTCTCACGTTTAGTAAAACACATTAATATATTTTCTATGCGGCATTATTATGCATTAGTTCATAAACATTTCATGTTAATTTTGATTATAAGAGCTACGCTCCATCAATCCCTCCTCTGATGACACTTTTTATCACACTAAACCTTTCCCTTCACAACCTTTCACTTTCTTAAATTACGCATTTCGATTTCTTCTCCCCTCCTTAGTTTTTCATAAGTCTCTTTGAATATTTTCTCCTTTTTATTTTCCTCTTTTCCTTTATTTCGTTTTGCCAATTTTTCTCCAATTCTTTTACTAACTTTGCATGTTAACTATAGTCCGAATAAACAAGCTAGAGCAATCAATATACCCCTATAGGAGGCTGGCCTGGCTTGTAGTGGATACCAGAGGGTACTGACACCTTGTGCCAGGTCCAGTTATCCCTTATTAGTGTAGAAGAGGTGTTTCTAGCAGCTTAGGCTGATAGAAGGTAGCTATGGCAAAGCAGCTTAGGCTGAACTAGGAGACATGTAAAGCTCCTACTATACCACTGGTGTCATATGCACAATATCATAAGAAAATACAATACACAGAAGTACTAAAAATAAAGGTACTTTGGGGCATATTTATATACTCCGTTTGCGCCGAATGTGCGTCGTTTTTTTCGACGCAAATTCGGCGCAAAACTAATGCCATATTTATACTTTGGCGTTAGACGCGTCTAGCGCCAAAGTATGGGCAAATAGCGTCATTTTTTTGCGTGAACGCCTTCCTTGCGTTAATGAGATGCAAGGAAGGCGTTCCCGTCTAAAAAAATGACGGCGACGCAAATGCGTCGTATTTATACTCCCGGGCAAAAATCACGCCCGGGAGTGGTCGGGTCAAAAAACCCCGCATTTGCGCCACTTTTTAACGCCTGGGTCAGGGTAGGCGTTAAGGGGCCTGTGGGCTCAAAATGAGCCCACAGGTGCCCTCCCATGCCCCCAGGGACCCCCCCTGCCACCCTTGCCCACCCCAGGAGGACACCCAAGGATGGAGGGACCCACTCCAGGGCCATTCAGGTAAGTTCAGGTAAGTATAATTTTTTTTTTTTTTTTTTTATGGCATAGGGGGGCCTGATTTGTGCCTCCCTACATGCCACAATGCCCAATGACCATGCCCAGGGGACATAAGTCCCCTGGGCATGGCCATTGGGCAAGGGGGCATGACTCCTGTCTTTACTAAGACAGGAGTCATGTAAATGGCGTCTGGGCGTCGTTTAAAATGGCGCAAATCGGGTTAAGACGATTTTTTAGCGTCAACCTGACTTGCGCCATTTTAAGACGCCCTAACGCCATTTTTCCCAACGCCGGCGCTGCCTGGTGTACGTGGTTTTTTTCCACACACACCAGGCAGCGCCGGTCTGCTTGCGCCGGCTAACGCCATTCAATAAATACGGCGCCCGCATGGCGCTTCAGAATGGCGTTAGCCGGCGCAGAATTTTTTTACGCTAAACTGCGTTAGCGCAGTTTAGCGTCAAAAAGTATAAATACGGGCCTTTATTTTTATGACAATATGCCAAAAGTATCTCAGTGATTACCCTCAGTATGAGGATAGGATATATACACAAGATATATGTACACAAATCAAAATTATGCAGATAATAGCAAAAGGAAGTAATACAAGCAATGTAAAGTTACAGTAGATTGCAATAGGAGCACATGGGTATAGGGGCAACACAAACCATATACTCCAAAAGTGGAATGCAAACCACGACTGGACCCCAATCCTATGTGAGCTTGTAGAGGGTCGCTGGGACTGTAAGAAAACAATGAGGGTTAGAAAAATAGCCCACCCCAAGACCCTGAAAGGTAGGTGTAAAGTGCACCTACTACCCCCAGAGAGCACAGAAGTCGTGATAGGGGGATTCTGCAGGGAGAACAAACACCAGCAATGCAACAACAGTGGATTTCTGGACCTGAGTGCCTGTAAGACAAGGGGACCAAGTCCAATATTTGCGACAGTGTCGAGAGTGGGCAGGAGCCCGGAAATGCCAGCTGAGGGTGCAAGAATCTGCCACCGGTTGGAAGAAGCTTGGAGTTCTGCAAGAAAGAAGAGGACAAGGAACTTCCCCTTTGGAGGATGGATGTCCCACGTCGTGAAGAAACTTGCAGAGGTGTTCCCATGCAGAAAGACCGCAAACAAGCCTTGCTAGCTGCAAGGGTCACGGTTCGGGTTTTTGGGCGCTGCTGTGGCCCAGGAGGGACCAGGATGTCGCCACTTGGATGAGGAGACAGAGGGGGCACCCAGCAACGTAGGGAGCCCTCACAGAAGCAGGCAGCACCCGCCGAAGTACCTGAACAGGCACTTAGTAGAAAAGTGAACCGGAGTCCACCCGAAGTCGCAAAAGGGAGTCCCACGATGCCGGAGGACAACTCAGAAGGTTGTGCACTGCAGGTTAGAGTGTCGGGGACCCAGGCTTGGCTGTGCACAAAGGAAATCCTGGAAGAGTGCACAGGAGCCGGAGCAGCTGCAAATCACGCGGTACCCAGCAATGCAGTCTAGCGTGGGGAGGCAAGGACTTACCTCCACCAAACTTGGACTGAAGATTCACTGGACTGCGGGAGTCACTTGGACAGAGTTGCTGAGTTCCAGGGACCACGCTCGTTGTGCTGAGAGGGGACCCAGAGGACCGGTGATGCAGTCTTTTGTTGCCTGCGGCTGCAGGGGGAAGATTCCGTCGACCCACGGGAGATTTCTTCAGAGTTCCTGGTGCAGAGAGGAGGCAGGCTACCCCCAGAGCATGCACCACCTGGAAACAGTCGAGAAAGCCGGCAGGATGAAGTGATACAAGGTTGCTAGTAGTCGTTTTGCTACTTTGTTGCGGTTTTGCAGGCGTCCTGAGCAGTCGGCGGTCGATCCTTTGGCAGAAGGTGAAGAGGGAGATGCAGAGGAACTCTGGTAAGCTCTTACATTCAGTATCTTAAGAATTCCCCAAAGCAGAGACCCTAAATAGCCAGAAATGGAGATTTGGCTACCTAGTAAGGAGGATTGGCTAGTAAGAAAGGTAAGAGCCTATCAGAAGGAGTCTCTGACATCACCTGATGGCACTGGCCACTCAGATCAGTCCAGTGTGCCACAAACACCTCTGTTTCCAAGATGGCAGAGGTCTGGGGCACACTGGAGGAGCTCTGGGCACCTCCCCTGGGAGGTGCAGGTCAGGGGAGTGGTCACTCCCCTTTCCTTTGTCCAGTTTCGCGCCAGATCAGGGCTGGGGGATCCCTGAACCGGTGTAGACTGGCTTATGCAGAGATGGGCACCATCTGTGCCCATCAAAGCATTTCCAGAGGCTGGGGGAGGCTACTCCTCCCCAGCCTTCACACCTATTTCCAAAGGGAGAGGGTGTTACACCCTCTCTCAGAGGAAGTACTTTGTTCTGCCTTCCTGGGCCAGGGCTGCCCGTACCCCAGGAGGGCAGAAACCTGTCTAAGGGGTTGGCAGCAGCAGCAGCTGCAGTGGAGACCCCGGAAAGGCAGTTTGGCAGTACCCAGGTTCTGTGCTAGAGAACCAGGGGATCATGGAATTGTCCCCCCAATGCCAGAATGGCATTGGGGGGACAATTCCATGATCTTAGACATGTTACATGGCCATGTTCGGAGTTACCATTGTGACGCTGTACATAGGTAGTGACCTATGTACAGTGCACGCGTGTAATGGTGTACCCGCACTCACAAAGTCCGGGGAACTTGCCCTGAACGATGTGGGGGCACCTTGGCTAGTGCCAGGGTGCCCACACACTAAGTAACTTTGCACTCAACCTTCACCAGTGAAGGTTAGACATATAGGTGACTTATAAGTTACTTAAGTGCAGTGGTAAATGGCTGTGAAATAACGTGGTCGTTATTTCACTCAGGCTGCACTGGCAGGCCTGTGTAAGAATTGTCAGAGCTCCCTATGGGTGGCAAAAGAAATGCTGCAGCCCATAGGGATCTCCTGGAACCCCAATACACTGGGTACCTCAGTACCATATACTAGGGAATTATATGGGTGTACCAGTATGCCAATGTGAATTGGTCACTAGCCTGTTAGTGACAAATTTGGAAGTAAAGAGAGAGCATAACCACTGAAGCTCTGATTAGCAGAGCCTCAGTGAGACAGTTAGGCATCACACAGGGAACACATATAGGCCACAAACTTATGAGTACTGGGGTCCTGGCTAGCAGGGTCCCAGTGAAACATAACAAACATACTGACAACATAGGGTTTTCACTATGAGCACTGGGCCCTGGCTAGCAGGATCCCAGTAAGTCAGTGAAAACACCCTGACATATACTCACAAACAAGCCAAACGTGGGGATAACAAGGCTATAAAGAGGCTACTTTCTCACAACCCCCTATTATTTTTGCAAGGATCCCATTCCAAATACTACTAAACTAATTCCTTACTTTAGCAATTCCCTTTCCAACCTTTTCCCAAACTCCAGGTTCCTTCAGCTCCTTCAAATCTATACTATCTATGGTTAGGTTAGTAAGCATACTCCTAATCTTATTACTATTGTCAGGAATAAATGCACAACAATGGTGCTCATTAAGTATCCTACAGACTCTGCCACTCTTTGCTAAAAGAATGTCTAAAACAAGCCGGTTTTGAAGAGTCATAGCCCTTTCCGCAGCAAGTTCAGTATCCATCAGGAGTATGGCCCCTGTGAAGTTTGTCAGCATGTTATCCACAATAGTAGACAACTTTTGAATCTTTATGGAGTTTAAGATAACCCCCACTGAAGGAATTATGGTTCCAAATATGTCACCTACGACAGCAGGCGCTCTCTCTCTCGTTTGTCTAGTATGATGTAATTCAGACATTTTAGGAAGCTGCTTTAAGTCATCAATTTGGTAGATCGTTGGGAAAACTATTCCCAAATAACATGTCCCATACCATCCCTTTGGAAGACGGTAATAAGCATTAAGTGCACATATGTAATAGATCCCAGGGTTCGCTGGATCCTGTCCATTTAGCATGAACGTCCACTTACTCCGAAACAAAAACACATGCCTGCACTCACTCGTTCCCACAAATAAAGTGTCATGCTCAGATTTTGGCCTATATATACAAAGCTTTACTGTGTGTAATGCATCTATAGCTATCTTGCCTTGCGTCTTTATTGCACTATAAGCATAATCATTTGCAAATGTTCGTTTTTCTAATCCATTTTCTAGCTTTTCCTTTAAAGATTTTCTTCTATCATCAGTGTGATCTAAGAAGCTCTTCTCTACAGGCGTTAGTAAGCAGGTTAGATTATTGCGGTGCGCATAAGCTGTCCCAAATGTCAGTGTTGGCTCAAAGAAACCCCTAACTATTTTTATGTTATGTTCATTAGCTATTTTATTTAGAAACTCAATTATAGGCACAAAGGAGAACACTACATCTAGATTAGAAGTATTGTACATGTTCTTAATTTTAGAATCTTGTTAATAGCAAACTACAGCTTATTCCATACGTAAGCGGCAAACTATGATAAGTTACCCCTTCTTGTACTGACAAAGGGATCTTTGTGCACACATAGCAATTCTTCGCATCCATTGTTTCAACATACTCATTCAGCAAGTGTTAGAAGACATTAGTAGATAGTTCTTTTTTCGTATTAGTTCCCTCATGCAAATACTTTGTATCCTGCTCAAACCTCTCCCATGGTGTTAGTGTAGCAGTCTCAGGAGTTGGAACCTTGTTAGTTGCATTCTTATCCACCAATGGCATTCCCAAAATCACACCTATAATTATTACTGCACACATAATACCCAAAATAACATTAAGCCATCTACAAATCCTACCCCTATTATTATTATTTCTAGTGTTACTCATGATCTGTAAAGAATCTGAGAGCAGAATAATATAAAGCAAACAATCAACTTGAGGAAGATTTAAAAGCTCACTTTTTTTTTCTTTGTGCAAAGTCTCTCTCTCTTAGCAAGTATTTACAGCATTTCACTCACTCCTAGGACCCTTTGTCAAATCAGGTTAGCAGCTTGTCATAATCGGTTTTCAGAGTCAATTCAGGTTAGCAGTGTCACATCCGGTAATTTATCAATCTCTTTTCTCAGGTTTCTCTCTTTATTTAATTTCAGCTTTAACACAGTCTCTTTCTATGGTTGCATTCAGGTACCGTAGTATTGACCTGGGATTTCTCGATCAAAACAGAAAGCCAAGAACTCTTGTTGCCACTCAGCTTTTGTCGCATAAGCCCATTCAGGACCTGCGTACCTCCTGTTTGCAACTCTCTTTCTTTTCAGTTTGCGGTCACCCTGCAGCTCTCCCTCACTGAGATCTTCTTTCCTGGTTGTGTCAATTTCTTCTTCTATTGTCTCATTAAGGACCACCTTCTCCTTTGCAGCTTGTGTTTCTGGCCAATTATCTCCTTTAAGTGTTCTCTTGTCGCTCGACCTTTCAGGATGTTGAACAGTACCCTCTTCTTGTGCTATGGTGTTTTCTCTTGATGAAACTGCAAGCGGCTCAGGAGGAGTTGGAACACTTTGACCTCCTTCTGCCTCACCTCCTTCGCCTTCAGGGTCTGTCAGGGGCTCAATTTCCAACCTGTATTCGTCTGCTTCTGAGAGAACCTCTCTTTGGGTCGGTCCTCCTGGCGCCTCAGTTGAGATAGGCTCACTGTCACCCCTCTGGATTTCGTTTACTGTTTGAGTGATCAAGCCGTCCTCAACGGGCTCTCCTTCAGTCTCAGTTCCCTTTGATTACTCTCCGGCCCTGAGACTTCCTTCTCTGCAGCTGTTGTTTTCGACAGTTCGAGTTCCTCATCAGTTGGACACGTCACCTTCTTTGTGTGACTGGCATGGATCCAGTTTGGAAGTCCTGCACATTTCACAGCAGTAGTAGTTGTCAGTATTACTTGATACGGCCCTTTCCAACGTGGCTCCAAACACGACTTCCTCACGTGTTTCTTGACAACAACCCAGTCACCGGCTTTCAGGGTGTGACCTGGATCAGTTATCAGTGGCAATGTGGTAGCTTCCTCCTGGTGAGAAAAAGAGCGGACCACGTCAGCCATACCCTTGTAGTAGTACAACATCATATCATCCGTGATATTCACAAGAGCATTTGCAGGCACTGCAGGCAATCTCATAGCTCGGCCCATAAGAATCTCATGAGGAGACAGTCCTGTTTTCTTGTCTGGTGTGTTTCTCATTGACTTCAGCACTAAGGGCAATGCATCTGGCCATTTCAAATTTGTGGCTGCACACATCTTTGCCATTCTCGACTTCAGAGTACCATTCATCTGCTCCACTAGCCCTGATGCTTCAGGGCGGTAGCTACAGTGTAACTTCTGTTCAATGTTCAGGGCAGCACACAAGAGCTTAATCATCTCATTGTTGAAGTGACTTCCCCTATCTGATTCTAAGGGGAAGCCCGAAACGTGGTATCAACTCCCTAAGCAGAAGCTTTGCTACTGTAAGACTGTCATTTCTACGTGTAGGGTAAGCTTCAATCCAGTGACTGAAAATGCACACAATCACCAACACGTACCTCAGACCTCCACATACAGGCATCTCAATAAAATCCATCTACATTCTGCTAAATGGACCTCCTGCTCTCCCAATGTGGCTCAAATTCATCACGGTCCCTTTCCCCGCATTCATCTGCTGCCAGATAATGCACCTGTGACAGATAACCTCTGCAGCTTGTCTGAATTTTGGATTGAACCAATCGACTTTAAACAACCTGATCATTGCGTCTCTCCCAACATGTGCTTGACCATGGTAAAACCTTGCAAACTGTGACAAAAGACTGTTTGGCAAAAACATTTTCCCCTCCTCTGACACCCATAGATCATCAGATCTCTGTACACATTGCATTTTGACCCAGGAGAGTTTCTCCTCTTTGCTGGCACGACCCTGCAACAATCTCAACTCCTCATCCAGTGTGTCAACCGCCTCAACGCATATCCTGAGCATGTTTCGTTTTCAGTTTCAGGTAACAATTCCCACTGGTCTTGGAACGATATACAGTTCAATGCACAAAACCTTGCCACTTGATCTGCATATCCATTTCCCATTGACACAAAGGGGGTCATTCCGACCCCGGCGGTCAAGGACCGCCGGGGCCGGGGATGCGGGAGCACCGCCAACAGGCTGGCAGTGCCCCGCAGGGCATTCTGACCGCGGCGGTTTGGCCGCGGTCAGACAAGGAAAACCGGCGGTCTCCCACCGGTTTTCCGCTGCCCTGGGAATCCCCCATGGCGGCGCAGCTTGCTGCGCCGCCATGGGGGATTCTGACACCCCATACCGCCATCCTGTTCCTGGCGGGTCACCCGCCAGGAACAGGATGGCGGTATGGGGTGTTGTGGGGCCCCTGGCAATGGGCACTGCAGGGGCCCCCGTAAGAGGGCCCCACTTTGTATTTCAGTGTCTGCTTTGCAGACACTGAAATACGCGACGGGTGCCACTGCACCCGTCGCACATACCCACTCCGCCGGCTCCATTCGGAGCCGGCTTCCTCATGGGGAGGGGTTTCCCGCTGGGCTGGCGGGCGGCCTTCTGGCGGTCGCCCGCCAGCCCAGCGGTAAAGCCAGAATGGCCTCCGCGGTCTTTCGACCGTGGAGCGGCCATATGGCGGCTCCCTCCACGCGGGCAGCGACCGCCGCCCGCGGGGGTCAGATTGACCCCCAAAGTCTTGTGATTTAACATGAGCACTGCATTTCACTACAGCAATTTCAAGAGGTAACTGAATCGCGTGCAACAATTCCTTAATTCTTTCACCATTTTTCACTGGAGAACCAATAGAGGTCAGGAAACCCCTCTGTGACCACAGCTGGCCAAAGTCATGGACAATTCCAAATCCGTAACTGCTATCGGTATAGATAGTGACTTTCAGTTTCTCAGCGGCGTGGCATGCCCTAGTAAGAGCAATTAATTCAGCCACTTGAGCAGAGTATACTCTTTCGAGCCAGGATGCTTCTAGGATACCAGAGATTGTACATACGGCATATCCAGCTCTCAGTATTCCTACTGAGTCTCTCAGGCATGAACCATCAACAAAGATAATGAAATCATTTTCTTCCAATTGGGCATCTTTAATATCAGGTCTCGGTTTGGTGCACAGATCTCTTACCTCAAGACAATCATGTTCTACCTCCTCAGCATCATCAATGTCTGCATTTTCAATAGGGAGCAAAGTTGCCGGGTTCAACACAGTACATCTTTTTAAGGATACATTAGGTCAGTGGTTCCCAAACTGTGCGCCGCGGCTCCTTGGTGCGCCGTCAAAATTAGCCAGGGGCGCCGCACACAGTCTGGAAACCACTCGGAGGTGCTTTTAATCGGTAGCTTTTCACCGTGGTATTAGAAACAAAAACCCCTGCATTAATTATTGTGACCAGCGGAGGGCGCCAAAGTACCATTAATAATATCCCTATGACAAAAGAACAAAAATAGTTTCCAATAAATGGTTTTCAGGAACCTGAACGAGAGAATAAAGAAGTCAAACTGTAAATAGTGTAGGTACAGGTACAGGCTGGGATTACGTTCTCCCACCCGCCAAAAAAAAGTAACATAATGGGGAGCCGTGGCCAACACGGCCAATAGGTCAAAGGAGCCGGGGATCGAAAAAGTTTGGGAACCACTGCATTAGGTGACCCCATTATAATTGTTTCATATTTAGTGAGTCTCGCATTTGTCATATGTTGAGTCTTTGTTCGGGGCAACAAGATTTCAACTGAATGTGGGACCATTACTGTTAAGGGATGTCCCATCACTATACCTTCACACTGAGTGAGGCTTTGATCAACTGCTGCAACTGCACGCAAACAACCCCGTAAGGCTGCTGCGACTGGGTTCAAAGTAGCTGAAAAATATGCTACTGGGCGGTTTGCACCTGCATGGACCTGGGTCAGGACAGACAAAGAACAAGCATCACGTTCATGACAAAACAATACAAAAGGCTTTGTGTAATCAGGCATACCTAAAGCTGGGGCCCTGCATATGCTTTCCCTCAGTTCAATGAATGCCCTCATCTCTTTCTCGGACATGGTAATGGCACCCGGGCCATCCTGAATTTCTTTGATCGGCAATCTCACCAAGGGTTTAGAGATAATCGAGAAGTTGGGAATCCACTGACGACAGTAGCCCACCATTCCCAAAAATATCCTAACATCCCGCTTTGTTGTGGGGGGATTCACCTGTAATATGGCTGTCACCCTTTCTTTGGATATTTTCCTCGACCCTTTTTCAATCAGATGACCTAAGTACTTCACCTCTTTCTGACAGTACTGTAGCTTCTTTGGAGACACTTTGGGGGTCATTCTGACCCTGGCGGTAAAAACCGCCAGGGCCAACGACCGCGGGAGCACCGCCAACAGGCTGGCGGTGCTCCCATGGGCATTCTGACCGCGGCGGTACAGCCGCGGTCAGAAACGGAAAACCGGCGGTGTGCCGCCGGTTTCCCGCTGCCCTGGGGAATCCTCCATGCGCCGCCATGGGGATTCCGAGCCCCATACCGCCATCCTGTTCCTGGCGGTCTTGGCCGCCAGGAAGAGAATGGCGGTATGGGGTGTCGTGGGGCCCCTGGGGGCCCCTGCAGTGCCCATGCCAATGGCATGGGCACTGCAGGGGCCCCCATAACAGGGCCCCACAAAGATTTTCAGTGTCTGCCATGCAGACACTGAAAATCGCGACGGGTGCAACTGCACCCGTCGCACCCCTTCCACTCCGCCGGCTCCATTCGGAGCCGGCATCCTCATGGAAGGGTGTTTCCCGCTGGGCTGGCGGGCGGCCTTCTGGCGGTCGCCCGCCAGCCCAGCGGGAAACCCAGAATACCCGCGGCGGTCTTTTGACCGCGCAGCGGTATTCTGGCGGGCCCCGCCAGGCCGGCGGCTACTGCCGCCGGCCAGGGTCAGAATGAGGCCCTTTATGTCCGTTCTTTCCCAAATGATTCAATAAGGCAATAGTATCGTACTTGCAGTCTTCTCTCGTTTTGGACGCAATTAACAAATCATCAATGTACTGTACTAGAGTCGAACTAAAAGGCAATTCTAATGATTCCAAATCCTTCTTCAATATCTGATTGAAGATGGAAGGTGATTCAGAAAACCCATGAGGAATTCGACACCAACTGTAAACCTTGTCCAGGAATTTGAAACTGAAAAGAAATTGGCTGTCCTCATGAAGAAGCACCGAAAAGAATGCTTGAGAAAGGTCCACAACATCACACGGGACCTGAAACATAATTACGGCTGGATTTGGCACTATGGGGCAACATTTGACCACAATCTAAAATTTTCCTCAGGTCTTGAACAATTTGAACTTTCCCACAAGGCTTTTTCAAACCCATTATTGGTGAATTACACGGGCTGCTCATCACTTCTTTTAGAACCCCTTGCTTTACAAAGTCTGCAATTATCTGCGTCACCCGTATAAGAACATCTTGTGCCATGTGGTACTGCGGCACCTGGGGAAACACGGCATTTGGCTTCATTTCTACCTTGACTGGTTCTACTCCTTTTATTAATCCCACTTCCGTTCCTGTCAAGTCCCACACTTTCTCTGTCACTGTTTCCTGCAATTCGGCTGGTAAATCAGTCACTGTGAAAATCAGGAAAAAGGTTATCAAAGGGTACTCCTCATTTGCAGACTCCGTCTCTGAGATCTGACCATCGTCCCCTTCATCATCGCTGTTTGTCTGCACCTAAATTCCCCCATTAGAACAGGTAATTGAACACCTCGTCTTACACAATTACGGCCATATGTACAAACACATTTTTCCATAGACACAGAATGGGTAAAACCCTTTACCTACATCTGGCCCTTAGGGCCATATTTATACTTTTTTACGCTAAACTGCGCTAACGCAGTTTAGCGTCAAAAAATTTAGCGCCGTCTAACGCCATTCTGAAGCGCCATGCGGGCGCCGTATTTATGGAATGGCGTTAGCCGGCGCAAGCAGACCGGCGCTGCCTGGTTTGCGTGGAAAAAAAACACGTACACCAGACAGCGCCGGCGTAGGGGGAAAATGGCGTATGGGCGTCTTAAAATGGGGCAAGTCAGGTTACGTCGAAAAAATCGTCGTAACCCGACTTGCGCCATTTTTTTTCGACGCCCATCCCCTATCAACATGACTCCTATCATTGTAAAGATAGGAGTCATGCCCCCTTGCCCAATGGCCATGCCCAGGGGACTTCTGTCCCCTGGGCATGGTCATTGGGCATAGTGGCATGTAGGGGGGCACAAATCAGGCCCCCCTATGCCACAAAAAAAAAAAAAAAAATACTTACCTGAACTTACCTTAATGTCCATGGGATGGGTCCCTCCGTCCTTGGGTGTCCTCCTGGGGTGGGCAAGGGTGGCAGGGGGGGTCCCTGGGGGCAGGGGAGGGCACTCTGGGCTCATTTTGAGCCCACTTGTCCCTTAACGCCATGCCTGACCCAGGCGTTAAAAAGCGGCGCAAATGCGCCGTTTTTGGCCACGCCCACTCCCGGGCGTCATTTTTGCCCGGGAGTATAAATACCACGTAAAGGCCTGGGAGTCATTTTTTAAGACGGGAACGCCTCCCTTGCATATCATTAACGCAAGGAAGGGGTTCACGCTAAAAAATGACGCACACTCCGGGCACTTTGGCGCCCGAAGCGTCTAACGCCATAGTATAAATATGGCGTTAGTTGGCGTTAGTTTAGCGTCGAATTTGCGTCGAAAAAAATGACGCAAATTCGGCGCAACCAGAGTATAAATACGGCCCTAAGTCTCTTCCCAGTAGAGATACGGGACTCGAGTCACAGACCACAAATCTATGTAATCCCTGGAAGGTACCAATCTCAACTTGAACTGGATCTGTAATTGGATTTGTCAGGAGCTGATTTGCTACTCCTACCACCCTTATGGTACGCCCCGAAAGTAGCAATTTTGGAACCTCTGCACTTCTGACTGTAGAGCGTGTAGCTCCTGTATCAACTAGGAAGGAAACCTTATGACCCATCACCTTTCCCTGAACATAGGGACCCCCCTGATCTACTTATAGGGACGCTGCAAGCCTGCACTCCTCACTATCTGAACAATCATCCGACCATTCATCGTTTATTCCATCCTCACCACGCAATGGGAACTGTTGTACTGTATCATTTTGACTAATTGTTTAACCTGTGACCTGTTGAGGAAGCATCACCTGTTGCTGTCCCATTGGAGCTAGTGGTATCTGCATTTGATGTCTAGGTACCATGGGAATCTGCTGTTGTACCTGCTGCATCTGTGCTGGTTGAACATGTGGCATTTGCATTTGTTGCATAGGCTGGAGACCCTGCATCTGCACCATGTTGTTCTGAAAGTTCGGATTTTGTCCCAACATCATTGCTTTGTTGAACAACATCATCTTGCACCATCATCGGGCACTCCCGCTTCCAGTGTCTCATGCCCCCGCACGCGTGACATGGTGACACCTTTTTCATTCCTTGCACATCATTTTGAACCACAACAGTATTCAAATCTGGACCACGGTTCACAAAACCTCCTCGACCTCTGCCTCTTGTTTGCGTCTGAAACATTCCGTTTATTTGAGGTTGTTGTTGTACCACCTGCTGTACTCCATTTCCCTGTATCCCTGCCTGAGCTGCCCTAATTTGCATCACCTTTTCTTTCAGCTTTCTCTGGTTCAATTCAATCTCATCACTACAGTATTTCGCGTACTGCAACACCTCATCAATCGGCTTTGCTTGCCAACAGATCAAATGATTCTTAATCATCTGGCTAATCTCTGGTCTCAACCCTTCAACAAACCTGAACACAAGGTGATTCATGTCTTTTGGCTCTATGACCTCAGTGCCACTGTACTGTTTGAATGCCTTCAGCAACCTCTCATAGTAAGCATGTATCGACTCTGCCCTCCTGTGACGTTCGATCAATTTTCTGCCAATCAGTCACCTTCGGCTACACTTTCTGCATCAAAAACTCAATCACTTTATGGTAATACCTCATTACTTCAGAAGACGGTGCTCCAGTAATCTTTTCCCTTGCCGGCTCCTCTGTTGGCCAATCCACACCCCTCTTGCACTCAAGCCATAAGCCAGCTGGGACTATAATCTCAAACAGTGTATTCAAGTCTTCCCAAAGACATTTCGCAAGCTTCACAAACCTGTCCGTCTGCTGGTACCACTCTATTGGCTTCTCCCTTAACCTGGGATAGTCATTTGTAAATGACAGAATGTCACCCCTAGACCACGGTACATGGACTAGAGCCCCTCCAGCTGTTTATCTCATTGGTAAAAAATTTATTGTTCCCGTGTCTGGTGCAGCTTTCGCCTGATTCGGTTCCAGGCAGTCACCTTTCTCTTTATCTCTCTTCTTTGCCCATCTGCCTTCCCACTTCTCTAATGCTCCCCAAATTTGAGCACTCTGCAATATCTCTTTGAGATGTGCCTCCATTCCGATGGATCTCATGTGATCAAAATCTTTAGGTTCAAAGTCTAACCTATAGCTCCTCTTTAAATGCTTAGTATTGTCTAAGTCTATGCCGCATTTGTCTGCTAGGTTTGCCAACCTCTGATGCACCCTGCTTACCTCTTTGGTAATTTTGGGGCACAGATACTTCAATTCTGCTTCCGTGTTTGACTCTAATCTGTTCACCCCCATTGTCCCCTCCACTAGTTCTGTGGCTTCCACACCCAGTCTCACAAAATTCAGATATTACTCTCTTTCTGACCTCTCTGCAGTCACTGAAGTAGTCTGCGGCGTGTTGAGCTTGTCTAACCATTCATTCAATTGTTGCGCTGTTAAGCCCTGCAACGAAACATTTCCAGACTGCATCATTGATGTCTGTGACGTATTTGCACTCATCACCTGTGGGGTTAGTGTACCCAATCCTGCTTGCCTCATTGTCTCCAAAGGAACCCCGATCGGACTGAAATCCAACAAGGATCTAGACCTCTCAGCTGTCTGTTCCCCCTGTGTTATTCCTTGCAAGTTTCTGGTGAACCCTCCTCTTATCGCCTCTTGGGTCATCACTTCTTGGTCACATACGCTAGGCTTAGCTTGCGCATACAGCGGTACTGGCGGACCAACAGTAATTGGCAATGATATAGCAGCTGGTGACTGTCCAATTCCCAAATCCTGTGGAGCATTAACTCCCACAGCTTGATTCATCATGGGTGCTGTAGCTACTGACTGCGGTCCTGTGACAGAAGCATAACTCTGAACCACCTGTTGCTGCGGCTGGGGCAGCAATTGTGGAGTTGGCTCAATCTGCACTAACTTTGCTCTTGTGTATACTGGATCAGGCGGCACCATCAAGCTTGTAGTAGTCTCTAATACTGGGACATCAGGATAGAGCCTCTGAATTTGTGGTGGCTGCAACTGTATCTGCTTGTCTGGTGCAGTGGGTACACTGACACCATTCTGTATCAAAACTGTATCACTCGTCTGTACTGTATTCGTGATTCCCTTATTTTGTGTCGGATCTTCAGGACCCGCACTGGTACTCTGTCCATTATCATTTATGGCATATGGTGGCGGGCGATCATGTAACAACTGATTAAGAAACTCCTCATCGTCTGAATCATCTGCATCTGCTCAAGACCTCTGAGACTCTTTTGGCTTACTAGAGCCCTTGTCTGTCTTACAAGTCGCCTTCTTTCCCTGTGTCTCGTCTTCTTGTGTTATTGCCGGAAACATCCTAACTCAGTCAACTATTCCCCTTCTCCACATCTTAGTTTTGTTATCCCATTTAGCCTCTGCTAGAGTATTTTCTGCTCTCTTCATTCTCCTCACAAATTTCTGCTGTCTATGTTGTATAGCCAGTAAATCCCAGACCGATATTACCTCATACTGAGCTGGTCTCGAGGGCGGTTTTTGCTCACTTAACACCCTTCGCAAATTTTCCAAAATACTTATATTAAATGTTCCGTATTCCGGAAAAGCTAAACATCCCTCTTTTTCTGTCAATTTGCACCACTGCTTTAACCAAAGACATGGCGTGATTCCCTTCTCCTCCATTACGGTATAAGCCAGAGTATCCTCTGGCGGTGTAGGCTCCCCACACTCACTGTAATGTATGTATCTTCCCTCAAAGCACTCTTTAGAGCCTTGAAAAACTTCATTTTTGCATCTTTTATTTTGTTTAGAATCTAATCAGGAAGTGACTAATTCCCAGAACACTCTTCGCCTACCTTCTCAACCAATTGCCTCTCACGGACGGCTGCCAATCCGTGCGCGACCCCTCTCAGCAACTGAACTATCCCAGCACGGCTCCAATGACGTCACACACACACCCACTGCGGCTGACAAAGTCTTGCGGCTTGTCTTCCTCACACAGAAACTAATGCAATATATTGCGAGCACCTCAACAATAAACTAAAATTTGCCGGTTTACTACAGGAAGGGTAACACAATCGCTTCAGAACTTTACAGAGATTTCACTTGAAGCCTCGGCCGCTACTCTTTCCTTCTCAGCTCCCGCACTCGCAAGCAGAATTCAACCCGAAAATCCTACTCTCGATTTGTCAATGGTTCGTTCTAGTGCACTTTAGAATTTGCCAAATCTCCATCGAAGGTTTCACTCACACAATTTGACTCAAACTCGACTCGTCAACCACGCCCGATTGACCTATTAAACCGCACAAATTACAACATAAACCAAGTGTCTCATACACTTATCAATATACTCCGAGTCGTAGACCACGACAGGTCCGTACATCACCAACAACCACGTGGACAATTTTTGAGCACAAAGCGCCACAATCACATGAAGTTTGCCTGCTTCCCTACTCTCATACTGCGGAGTACGCCCACTCCTACTAAAACATTACCTGGCCTAAATTCACACAAACTTCACAAATCACCTGCGATATGCATAAGCTGAGCCAGCACAAATTCTACAACACTCATGCTAAAACGCCGAGAACATACCCAACTCACTTAGGCAAGCTCCAAGATTCCGGGAAAATCATTTGAGATTTAGAGACACATCATGCCTCCAATTTGCATTATTTCGAAAAACACTTTTAAACAATGGTCCCTCGTCTTAGGGCCCCAAAGGGCCTAACCGTCTCTCTGCTACCAGAACTGGTAACGCGTCCCAATCTAGATAATTTATTCACTCTGGGACTCGTTTTAGGCCAATGAATCTTTTGACCCTGATTGAAGACACCTTAAGACGAGATAACTGATCAACATATCAATCAATAAGTCAATAACGTCATCAATAGTCACCATATCAAATCAATTACATTAATCAATAACATTAATAAGACTTGGAAACCACCATGACCTTTCAGTCATGAATAAACACACCAGTTTAGTACGATTTTATGATGTTTATTCCCTATTGGTTACAATTCTTCGAGCAAGTTTATTAGTTTCAAAACCATGAAACACATCAGCATTGTCATAATATGGCAACTCAAATAAGATTTCATCAAAGCAAAGATCACGAACATTAGAACATAACACGACGTCAACATAGGTTAACCATAGCAGAGTATCATTAGCGCATTATTCAACAAAGCCTTGATTCAGTCATTTGTCTATTTGCGTCCGATTAGTGAACCCCTTAACTAACCTCGAATTAGCATTGGCATGTTGGGCTTCATGCAAAACAATTTAGCAACACGAATTAAGAAAACATCTATCTATGGTCTCTGTCAAAAGAAGCAGTTGGTAACTAGAAAGGAAAGGCAAACAGACAATTACAATTTCATCATCGTGTAGTTACCGTCCGTAATGGGTCAGCATACAGAGTCAGTCTTCATCCTCAGGACATATGTTGATTCACCATCAGCCAGGAAACACAGCAAAGTTCAGCAGGACGGGGTAAGTAGGGACACTTCCCTCATAAGGAGGAGAAGTATAGAACGGGCAAGATAAGGGTGAGGATGGTTTGAAGAACCAAACAGCAAAATCTCTAGGCAGAGTGACAAAGTGTCTGGGACATAGCAAAAGTTCGCAAAGGCATCTCCTAATGACTCCTCGTGTCAAAGGTTTTTATCCCTTTTCTGTTGTACAGTCCCCTAATTTCTAATTGGGTAGGGTGTGGCACCCCACTATCTCCATCCAATGAGTTTCCAGTGGTACCATCAAAATTGTCACCTCGTAACAGTTCTCAGATAGTTTATTGGTTCTTGTGATTGACGTCTTCACCGGGTAGAATGTCCGGTATGATTTCATACGCTTGTGGTCCTCTCGCATCCCCAGTCAGTAGGTCCATTGTCTATACTGGTTTAGGCGACCTTGTACCTGTAACAAGTCTACACTGTTGCATTCAGCAAAAAATTTTCCTTGAGCAAGTCGAATTTTATGAGAACGGATCTACTACAGTTACACTCATCTTCTAGCTTATGGAAAAATACGTTTACATGTCCTTCAGCAAGTCAGCACATTGCACGTTAGAAAAACACATTTAATATGAAACCGGGCAGCTAGGCCCCGACTCATGCTAACTAAGACCTAGTGAATTAATTAGCAAAACCTTAACATATAGCTCTTAATACTAATACAGAATCATACATTAATGCATTAATAACTCATTTTTAGTCAATTTTATTAGTCCCTGTATATATATAGGTGGCCACTCCCCATGGACACATTTCAGTCTCACGTTTAGTAAAACACATTAATATATTTTCTAGGCGGCATTCTTATGCATTAGTTCATAAACATTTCATGTTAATTTTGATTTAAGAGCTACACTTTATCAGGCGCTAGAGGTGCTAAAGAATGTGACGATTGGTATGTGACAAAGTGAAGTAATAGTGTGTCTTTTTTTTAGTGTTTTGAAAGAACGTGCTGATTGAAGGAAGAAGCGAAGGTAAGGTGACCTCTACTGTTGCACGTATCACTTACACACACACCCACCAGCAATTTTGTGACTGTCTACGTAGGCTAGTGTATTAGAGCAACAGTTTAGCCAGTAGCAGAGATGGCATCTCATTGGATGACTGCTGCTCAAGCCCTCACTCGGGTCATAGAGGGCAGCTCTGACGTAGGATCAGAGACTGAGACAGCAGACACTAAGACAGCATCTGAGGGATAGGACAATGGCGCAGACTCTGGGAGTGATTTGTCAGTCATCTGAGTCCCATTCGATAACTCCTCTTCCAGTGATTATGAGGGAGTTGATGAGGACAGTCCTGCTGTCCCTTTGCAAGCACAGTCTGTGCAACGAGACAATAGTGGGTTAGCCCAACCCAGAGAGCAGGTGCATTTGGGGGCAAGCATAGAGAGAGTGCTCTCTTGGGAGCTCCCCAATTTAGTTCAGCCCCAAATTCCACTGCCCAAATCGTATTGTGGAGACATCAAAATTATCTATCACAAAACAAACTGGTTTTGAAAGGCAGGCACCTGCATTTTTGGTCCTGGGCTTGGCGGCCATATAGGGAAACATACCAAACCCAGACATTTCTGGAAACTAGACATCCAGGGCAGTCCACAGAGGTGTGTCTTGTGTGGATTCCCCAAAGTTTCCTTACCCAGAATACCCTGCATAGCTGAAATTTTTAAAAGAAAATCAAATTTTTCTTGCATTTCTGTCACACAAACTACAGGAATATGCTGGGATCCACACAATTCCTACCACCCAGTGTTTCCCCACCTGTCCTGATAAAAACACTACCCCACTTGAGTGTCTGTACCTAGTGCCTGCATCAGGAAAGGCTCACCCCAGGGTCAACAGTTGCCCTCATATAACGACCAACATTGACCGTTGTATGATCTATTCCTGCCGCGGGCACTAGGCCTACCCACACAAGTGAGGTACCATTTTTATCGGGAGACTTGGGAGAACACTGGGTGGAAGGAAACTTGTGTCTCCTCTCAGATTCCAGAACTTTCTATCACAGAAATGTGAGGAAAAAGTGTTTTTGGCCAAATCTTGATGTTTTCAAAGGATTCTTGGTAACAGAACCTGGTAACAGAACCTGGTGACAGCCCCACAAGTCACCCCATCTTGGATTTCCCTAGGTGTCTACTTGTAATAAAATGTACAGGTTTGGAAGGTTTCCTTAGGTGCTGGCTGAGCTACAGGCCAAAATCCACAGCTAGGCACTTTCCAAAAAACACGTGAGTTTTCAATGTAAAAATGTGATCTGGCCATGTTGCATTTCCTGTAGTGAGCATTATGCCCACGCAAGTGAGGAACCCTTTTATCGGGAGTCTTGGGGGAACACAGAATAGCAGAACAAGTGTTATTGCCCCTTGTCTTTCTCTACATTTTTTCCTTCCAAATGTAAGCCAGTGTGTAAAAAATACATCTATTTGAGAAATGCCCTGTAATTCACATGCTAGTATGGGCACCCCGAAATTCAGAGATGTGCAAATAACCACTGCTTCTCAACACCTTATCTTGTGCCCATTTTGGAAATACACAGGTTTTCTTGATACCTCTTTTTCACTCTTTATAGTTCAGCAAATTAATTGCTGTATACCCGGTATAGAATGAAAACCCATTGCAAGCTACAGCTCATTTAGTGGCTCTGGGTACCTAGGGATCTTGATGAACCTACAAGCCCTATATATTCCCGCAACCAGAAGAGTCCAGCAGACATAACAGTATACTGGTTTCAAAACTCTGACATTGCAGGAAAAAGTTAGAGAGAAAAACATGGAGAAAAATGGCTGTTTTTTTCAGCTCAATTTCAATATTTTGTTATTTCAGCTGTTATTTTCTGTAGGCAAACCTTGTAGGATCTACACAAATGACCCCTTGCTGAATTTAGAATGTTGTCTACTTTTCAGAAATATTTAGCTTTCGGGATCCAGCATTGGTTTCATACCCATTCCTGTCACTAACTGGAAGGAGGATGAAAGCACAAAAATAGTAAAAATGGGATATGTCCCAGTAAAATGCCAAAATTGTGTTGAAAAATTTGTTTTTTTGATCCAAGTCTGCCTGTTCCTGAAAGCTGGGAACCTGGTGATTTTAGCACTGCAAACCCTTTGTTGATGCCATTTTCAGGTACGAAATTGTTGTTGTATTTTGGCTAATTTCTTGATCTCCTCCAGGGGAACCCACAATCTCTGGGTACCTTTAGAATTCCTAGGATGTTGGAAAAAAAAGGACACAAATTTGGCGTGTATAGCTTATGTGGACAAAAATTTATGAAGGCCTAAGTGCGAACTACCCCAAATAGCCAAAAAAAAGGGCTCAGCACAGAGTGGGAGGGGGAAGGCCCAGCAGCTAAGAGGTTAAGTCTATTATGGGTCGGAATTCTTGTTTGGGTCCTTTTTTCTAAACCAGAAAGTAATGGGAGTAAACTCCCAATTATTTCTGATAAGGTGGAACCTCCTCCACAGTGCTCTTCTGCAGCAATGTGTTGACATTCTTTTGAAACTGATGTATCTGATAGTCTGATGGTTTGTTTGGTGATATTGAAGGAGGAGGGGATCTAAAGCATAGCAAAAATACATTCTGCACAATATTCAGGACCCATTTGTCATTGGATATTTGTAGACAACCTTCAACATAGTTGCTTACACTTCCTCCTACTGGAGTAGGCGACAGAGAAGGAGGAAATCATTTTTGTGCTGAATGTTTTCTGGCCGACACATTTTGTGGTTGCTGGACCCCTCCTCCCTCTGAAAGACTTCCTGAGGGTTGTTGTTGCAATAAATGAGGAGTCTGAAACCTCTGAGGTAAGTAACGCCTGTCATAAGGCCTTTATCGCCTTCTGAACTCTTTCCTCTTTTCCAGGCCAACTGTTTTTAAAGTATCCATTTCAGACTTCATTCTTGAAATTTTGTCATCCACATGTGAGCCGAACAGTGGTCAGCCTGAGAATGGCAAATTGGCAATCCTCTGTTGTGTTTCCTGTTTAAGACCAGTTAGCCTCAGCCAAAAGTTGCATCTGGTTTAGATGCCATGGCAGTACCATGCGCTGCCAAGTCTGATGTATCTGCCGCTGCTCCAATGATTTGATTCACGACAAGCATTCCTTCTTTAAGGACTGTAGGTAAGTAGCCTCTTTCTAACATGGTTACCCCCACTTTTGGCCTGTTTGTGAGTGTGTGTCAGTGTGTTTTTACTGCGTCACTGGGATCCTGCTTGCCAAGACCCCAGGGCTCATAGATAAAAACCTATATGTCAGTGTGTTTTGCCTGTCTCACTGAGATCCTGCTAGCCAGGGCCCCAGTGCTCATAGTTTGTGGCCTAATGTGTATGCCTGTGTAGTGCCTAACTGTGTCACTAAGGCTCTGCTAATCAGAACCTCAGTGCTTAAGCTCTCTCTGCTTTTGAATTTGTCACTGTAGGCCAGTGACTTAATTTACCAATTTCAATTGGCACACTGGACCCCCCTCATAAGTCCCTAGTATATGGTACCTAGGTACCCAGGGCATTGGGGTTCCAGAAGATCCACATGGGCTGCAGCATTTCTTTTGCCACCCATAGGGAGCTCAGACAAACCCTTGCACAGGACTGCTACTGCAGCCTGCGTGACATAACACACACGTTATTTCACAGCCATTTTCACTGTACTTAAGTAACTTATAAGTCACCTATATGTCTAACTTTCATTTGCTGAAGGTTAAGTGCAAAGTTACTAAGTGTGAGGGCACCCTTGCACTAGCAAAGGTGCCCCCACATAGTTTAGGGCCATTTCCCCAGACTCTCTGAGTGAGGGGACACCATTACACGCGTGCACAACATATAGGTCAATACCTATATGTAGCTTCACAATGGTAACTCCGAATATGGCCATGTAACATGTCTATGATCATGGAATTGTCCCCCCCATTCCAAATTTGGTATTGGGGAGCCAGTTCCATGCATCCTGGGGGCTCCACCATGGACCCAGAGTACTGCCAAACCAGCTCTCAGAGACTTGCACTGCAGCTACAGCTGCTGCCACCTCACAGACCGGGTTCTGCCCTCCTGGGGTCTGGGCAGCCCAGTCCCAGGAAGGCAGAACAAAGCATTTCCTCTGAGAGCAGGGTGTTACACCTTCTCCCTTTGGAAATAGGTGTTACAGGCTGGGAAGGGGTAGCCTCTCCCAGCCTCTGGAAATGCTTTGAGGGGCACAGATGGTACCTTCCTTGCATAAACCAGTCTACACCGGTTCAGGGCCCCCTTCTCCCCTGCTCTGGTGGGAAACTGGACAAAGGAAAGGGGAGTGACCACTCCCCTGTCCATCACCACCCCAGGGGTGGTGCCCAGAGCTCCTCCAGTGTGTCCCAGACTTTAGCCATCTTGCGTTGCAAGGTGCGGGGGCACTCTGGAGGGCTCTGAGTGGCCAGTGCCAGCAGGTGACATCAGAGACCCCTCCTGATAGGTCCAAACCTGATAAGGTAGCTAATCCCCCTCTCAGGGCTATTTAGGGTCTCTCCTGTGGGTTCTCTTCAGATTCTGCTTGTAAGTTTCCTTCAGGAATCCTCTGCAACAACTTCAGACTCTTCTGACCTCAGATCAACCGCAGCCTGCTCCAAGAAACACTTTAACTGCAACAAAGTGTCTACAAGAGACACTTTTCTTCAGCAACCTCAGCTCCAAGTCAGCAACTGCAACAGTTTCCACGTTGTGCACACTCTGGGGACTCCCTGTCTTCATCCTGCACAAGAAGGACAGAAGAAATCTCCTGTGGAGTGACGGAGTCACTCCCCTGCTCCAAGCAGGCACCTTCCAAGACGACAACGGTACCCTGGGACTCCTCTCACAGCGATGAGCATGCTACTAAGGACACAGAGGGCAGACATCATCGACATAGACTGTCCTGAGGTCCAGCTGACGCAATTTGGAGGAGGTAAGACCTTGCCTTCCCCGGGACCAACGGTACCCCTGTGTACTGCGTCTTCTTCGCCTCCTGAGGCCTCTGTGCACTCTTTGCTAAATTCCTTTGTGCACAGCCTGGCCCAGGTCCCCAGCACTCCATCCTGTGACGCTCAACTCGCTGAGTTGTTCTCCGGTGGCGTGACCTTCTTTTGTTGTGCTGCATCAACCTCCTTTGAACCTGGCTCCTGCGGCTCCTGGGGGTGCTGGCTGGCATCCTGAGGGCTCTCTAAAGTGCTGAGAGCCCCCTCTTCCTTCTCACACAGACTTGAGGCCCCCAGCCCCTCCTGAGTCTATCCATTGCCATTTTGACAAAAAACGCACTTTTGTCGTAGCCAAGGCTTGTTGGAGACCTCCAACACGAAATCTCGTCTGCAACAATCCTCACGCCGTGGGTTATCTTTTGCATCATGCAGGAACCCGCTGGAATATTCCTAGGGTGCATTTCTGCAGTCTTTGACTAACCGGGGACTCTTCTTTTGCACCCTCTTCTGGGTTGACAGGGGCTCCTGTCCTTCCTGGAACTTCTTTCGACTTCTGGACTTGGTCTTCTTCCTCTGCAGGTCTTCAGGTCCAATAATCCAGCAGTTGTTCTTTGCATACTTGGTTGGCTGCTGCAAAATCCCCAAAACGAGGTGTAGTGTGTCCTAAGGAAACTTGCAGTACTTTACTCCTGCTTTTCTGGGCTCTGGGGTGGGGTAATTTACTTACCTTTACTGTATTCTTACTCTCCCAGCGATTCTGCACACACTACACTTGTCTAGGGGGAATTTGTGATTCACATTCCACTTTCTTAGTATATGGTTTGTGTTGCCCCTAGACCTATTTTCTCCCTTTGCATTCTATAGGATTTCCTACTGTTTGCATTGTTCTATGACCATTTACTTGTCTAATTTTCGTGTCTTGTGTATATATTGTGTATAATACTTACCTCCAGACGGAGTATTGTCTCTAAAATATTTTTGGTACTGTGTCACCCAAATAAATACCTTTATTTTTGGTAACACTGAGTATTGTCTTTACTTTTGTATAAGTACTGTGTAACTATAAGTGGTATTGCATGAGCTTTGCATCTCTCAAAGTTCAGCCTAAGCTGCTCTGCTATAGCTACCTCTATCAGCCTAGGCCAGTGGTTCCCAAACTGGGAGCCGCGGCTCCCTGGTGCACCATCAAAACTAGCCAGGGGAGTGTAATTTTTTTAAAATCTACGTATGAATATATAAATGTATTTTATAAGTGATCCAGGGTCCCCGCGCACAGGCAGGACTATTCTGTGTTTATGACTATTGATGAGGATCCCCTTGAAGAGAAGCGTAATTTCACACTGGAGGAGACTGAAACCATTGTCTGATTTGTAGTCCAAATCTACAGAAAATCACATGGCTACCCACTTATTTAACACAAAATGCAGCCTTATTGCAGCAGTTACCAAATGGAGTCACTGCAGTGGGGGAGGACGTCCAGACTGTGTGTGGCATCAAGAAAACGTGGCAGGATGAGAGGAGATGCTGAAAAAGAAGTTCACTATGATAGTGGTGGCAAGAGCTATTCCTGGTGGACAAACTTCAGAACAATGTCCGCTCTACTATGTACTTCTCATCTGCCGCATGGGATGCCCATGAGAGACAACCATATTTTAATGCCCGGTAAAAATTGAAGCAGAATGATCCATTCAATATGTAAATAAGTGTTTTCCCATTAGCAATTGCGACTAGGGAAGGCACTTTATGTTTATGCGCTGAATCAGTGATTTTTACTCCTATGTATTTCGTTTTTTTTTTTTATCACACAAGTTCCAGAAACCTATGTAAATTTAATTCAAAATTGTATAATCATCTTGAGTAAAAATTGTAAATCATCTACCTGTAATTTGAGATATGAATTATAACTGGCACATGGATGATACCGTGTTTTTCCATCATACCTGCATCATATATTATACTACATAGCTAAGTTCATATATGTACATAAGCATCAATTGTTGTATTTCTGTGTAATCTGCTATATTTAATTTCAATATGCAGCCAGAGTAAATACTTTTTTCTGGGGTATAAGTCCTTGCACCTGCAGAAGGTTAACATCAAGGGTCAGGTCAACCACAACCACATGCAAGAACTGGTACGTTATTGTGCTAACAGGAAGTATATGCCATGTTGTACCGTAATTTAAACAACCGTTAGAAATGTTTTGTAACATCCATTTCTTGGTTTTCTACATGTAAACTTAACTAGTATTTTTGGTTTGACATGTTAAATGTTGGATTTAATCAGAAATGCACCCATATTCTTATAGATTCTGTGATGCTGGCCCAGACCCCACTGCAGGCAAAAGGGACTCCTGCTTCTCATACTGATATCACAACTGGTCAGGCACCACACAGCAGGTGGTTGGTAGACACTGGTAAGTTCATTTACATACCACCTCACAAAAGAAGGTCAGGTTTAATGAATAGCATGTGAGCAGTTTGTGGCTTTGTTAACATCACTGTTGTCACGCAATATGCACAATTTTGGGTTATAGATTAGAAGCCTTCATCCCATGTTGCATGAGGTCAGTGTTTGACTCATTTCAATCAACATAAGATGTATTAACACAATAATTCATAATGTCTCCTCTAAGGAAGAGTGACTTCAACTATTTAAAAAGTGGACATGATTAACATATACACTTTGTTGTAGCACATAAGTCATTTTTTCACATATATGTATGTGTCAGCTTTATCACTGCTGCTGTCACAACTAGGCCGGTTATCAGGAGCACCAGTACAAACACATCTTGGGTATCAGAAGAAGTACTAGATGTAATGCCAGCAGCAATTAGATGTACCGCCATCATTCCGTCAAATAAGTGTACCAAAAGCTGTAGGTAACTATTATTTTCCAGTGTTCACAATAGCTAACGTTTGGAGAAATTAGTTTGAACGATTATGCAACTTGTGCTAAATGTATTGGTGGTGTGTGATTTTCCCAATATTTACAGTGATGTCCATGTTTTCTTGTTCATTTCCATGCATTACTAGTGCTGACAATTAATGAAGGTGAAACTTATTTTTGAACCTGCTGGATCGAGGAACTCATCATCCATCCGATACTCGGAGACCCAGATTCAGCAGGTGATATCTCAAGGGATACCTAAACCACATAGATCTGTGGCTACAGTTGGCAAGTCTGAGTTTGCACTTTGCATATTTGTTTAGCACATCACTGCTAAACTTGGAGGTATCATATGCTGCGTTTCACAAACCACATCACGTGTAAATGAAAACAGAGCAGATGTATTGAATTGATCTATAGTGTTGCAGCACTTCAACTAGTATGTTCTGTACTACATATGTTGCAATCTACGTCTTACCAGTAATTGGGGACAATGAGACTCTCGAAGATTAACCATCTACCAGTGGAGATGTGGCAGGCAATCCAAGGAGAGAATCCAATCCTCCGCCAAGCAGCAATATCTGCGGAAAGCACTACTCAACAAGAAGAGGATGAGGAAGAAGATGAGCAGAAGCTGGTTGAGACGAAGGACATGGATGAAGTTGAGGGCATTGTTGGCCCACTGCCCAAAAGACGGAAGACTACTTGATGTCCAGCCAGAATTGTACCTCCTAATTCCCTTTTGGAGATTGCCAGGCCCCAGCAGTCAGCCAACCAGTCACAGAATCCACCAGCTCCAACATAACCATCACCTCCTCACATCCAAGGTCGATGTGTAGGTTCTACTATACACTCTTCCCATGAAGGTGCATCCCAGGCCTACTCTCGAGCATGTGGAAAGAACACCCCCAGTGAGGAATGGGTATCCCCTAGGCATGAATCTCCTCCCCACAGCCTCCCATGTGCCATCCATCCCTGTGCTAGTCGACCTGATGGTCATATCAAAGGGTGTTCCATGCGGAGGGGGATGGCAAATGCTCATTTTGCCCGGTGGGAAGAGGACCTTTTCCCAAAAGTAGATCAATGTGCGGCAGGATATTTGGCACTAGGGACTACTCTATCTGGATTTTCACACTCACTACCAGGACTCCTTTAGGTGTTTAACAGGCAGAGCCATGCCTTGGACAATGTTGTGAAACGTTGCCAAGATATGTTGAAGATGCACCAAGATCAAATCAAATCAGGGATCAAACAAATAGTCTCTGGGTGGGCTTACTACCCCTTTTGGGTGATTGTTCTCTCCTTCCTCCTCCTCGCTGTTAATGTCAAGAGGATGTGCCTGCCTATGAGCCAAGGATGTACTGGTCTGCCTCTGGTCCTGGTGATGTTCCTTGGCCGCCCTGGACCACTGAAAAATACAAATGAACAATTATGTGGGTGTTTTTAACAATTTTAAGGCACAAAGTTAAACAGGAACTAGAGCAATGGCTGACATTGTTGTTCCTTGACCTAACTAAGCAAATATTATGCAATTTAAAAACAATATTATGTGTGATTTAGCTTTCATGTGACTAAAGTAAGTTTCATTTTTCATCACTGTTCCCAAACCTCTTATTCAATAGTAAATTAACAAGTGCAGAGAGGACACAGTCGGGCGGAGATAACCACACAAAGGTGTACCTAGGTCTATACATTTATGTGTGGAGTACTCTGCCCTGACTGCGAAGCCTCCGCTGTCATAAACTAACAGCTCTCATACTTGGAATAGCAAAGAAAAATCCTTCTTTAACTAATTTGTAATTTAACCTAGGTAAATCAGGCTTTTGGAGATAATCCTAAAAGGTCTGTTATTAAGATTTATTTTCCCCATGGAAACATCAGAATCTGTACATAGGTAAAGCCATTGATTCCGTTATAAAAATGCTTTGTTTGTGCAGCACACTGCAACTCATATGTGCGTGTATAGTACTGCTACACATGGTTTTAAAAATGAAATGCCTGACATTGTTACGAAAATGTGTTCATTTAGTACACATTGGATATGGATGTATGATATGGAGTAAGAAAATGTACACAATGTCAGCTTTGACATTATTTCAAGCAACAAATAGTAGTTATGAGAAACACCACAAACAAAAAGCATGCATGATACAACATAGTAACACTACAAACTGCCATACTAACAATGAAATGTGAGAAGTCCAAACAATCACAATAGCATTCAACGTTTATAGGGTCCTTGATTCACTAGTTATTAAACTCTGTGCATTGCATCTCAGACATGCATTTGTGATGCAACTCTACCCATTTGTGTTTTAAAAACTACAAGTCCCAGGATTCCTTAGAAAAAAATGTTATTAAGGATCTACTGATGCATAACCCTTATATATTTTGAGCCATGACTTCGGTTACGTTAAATGTGACAAATACCACATGACAGGACTCTCACTCACATCAAACTTTATGACAAGTAATACAGTTCATGTACTTACCATTTCCCTGCAGCACAAACTCCTCCAGCTGAGTATCGTGTGTTGGTTAGGCTGACTGTAGGACACCCTGGTACAGTGGAGTCATGCTGGGCTGCTGTAAATAGGGCTGGGAGGACACACCTAGAATGTCTAGCATTGCAGGTCCTCCCAGCGTTTTCTGTACATTCTGCCCTGCCCACCCCCACTGCACTGCAGCACATGGCAATGGCCGCCAGAACTGGGCACAAGCAGCATTGCTCTGAGCTTCACAGCCCCCATAATGCTGAGGGTTCTTAGCAAGCACCCAATCACTACGGATCTTTAATTCACTGTTGGTGAAGGGGGTGCCTTTTCATGTAGACCCTCAGCCATGTTGGGGGAAGAATAGATGAAAAGAGCAGAAGATTGAAGGAGGATGCTTCTCTGAAGTGAGGATGGCATTAAATTATTTTAAAATGGCTGACTTCAGCTTCCTGTGTGTCATATCCTGTATGATATTTCCAGTTTATGTGTGTTGATTCCCCCCAGTACATGGGGCATGTCATGTTTATGGTTTGATTATGGGTCATTTGATATGGTTGTAGACTTACAACCAACATTTAAACATATTAGAGCTGTATGGCGAGTGAGTACTTACCCAGAACCAAATGTTCCCAAATTCAGCCGCTAACAAGCAAAGTGCAATAGTGATCTGCGGAAAATGAAGCTGTTGTGTGTAATACCCGGAAAAAAGCATACACATCGATGTAGCAGCTATGGGCATTACATACAGCCAGCGCAATAATGGCATGCCAGTGGTGTCTGTTGCGGAAGATGTGTGCTGGATGATGTATCTTAAGTGCCACATGAGTACAATCAATTGCATCTAGCAAACATGTGAGGCAGAAAATAAGATAAACATCCCTAGCAACTCTTTTTCTTCCTGCCTACGTATGTGGCATGACTACATAGAGATACACTCTCCTAGTTATGCATCTCAGAACCTGATGCAAGCATCGGGTTTGGGTTTCCTATGAAATGCCAGCAATGTTACTGGGCACCCTCTTAAACGATCCAGTGGCAAGGAACAGTAGAGTTGCTAGAATCTTCACATAGACTGGGATAGCCTGAGAGCAGCAAGTAGAATAATGAAGATCCTGCTCTCAGGCAGAGACCATGCCCAAGATGACATCAGGAATGGAGCATAATCTGGAAAGCACATCTTGGCTGGACATCCCAAAGATGTTGATACTGTGCCTGAAAATCCTCTCAGCTCTTCTCTTCAGGTCATTCTCATATTAAGGGGCAAACCCACAAACACAACACATTTAGTGGCATGCTGAAGTTTCTGAAAATGTTTTTTTTTTGATTGGTCTGTTTTAATGTATTCAGATTGGCTGTGATTAATTTGTTACGCTAACGACATTCTAGCGGTGATGGGTGGGGAATGGTAAACATTCACAGGTTTGAAACACTGTTGGTATGTGAGCACTTCTTTGAGGTTTCGACTTATGATCAATATTCACATTTGAACAGACTGAAAGAAAATACATGAAATGTCATTTTTATATTTACCCTGAATGTTTCAACGAACTTAAAAAATTAAATTACAATGTATTGTTGCTACATGTAAGATAATATGAATATAGTACTGAGATTTTAATTATTATTCATATTTAAAAAAAATTTCAGAGTAGGGGTTGCCCGTCTCAAAAACCCCTCAAAGACCCTGTCAGTATAGCTAATAGCTCTGCCGGAGCCCGATTACATTTCATCCATGGTGGCTGACTTTTGTCTCCAGAGTTGTGTGTCTCCCACACTGTGTACTCCAATGTTTAGATACCTGCTGCCACACTTTGCTTTTCCTACATGACCTGCACACATATACATATGAGAAAGGCAGAGGTTTGAGACTGCAATTTATTGCTTTTTTATTTTCTACTACTGTTTGTAGTACTAGAAAATGTACTACATGATAAAGTGTCTGATTCTGGACCTATGTGCAAAAGCTTACATCTCTGTCTGTCCTATTATTGTTGTGTGCACCAGCTCGAGTGCAAAGTTTCTGTCCCAAGTGTAGAGATTCCACCCTAAGAGCAGAGATTCCACCCTGAGCGTAGAGATCTCACCTCAAGTGCAGAGAGTTCGCCCTGAGTGCAGAGATTCTGCGGTCATAAAGATACTACCTTTGGAAATTGGGCCCTAAGTTTTGTCTGTTTAATTAGATCTTGGGTATGAAATTAATAATGTTCTGTGGTGTATGATTGGTTTTAGTGCCAAGCTGCCTTATATGTTCAGCAAACCTTTAAAGGAAACCAGAGAGGTCCAACTCATAAAAATACCAAGAAAGAGGCTTTCAAACTATTATGGCAAACACAGGAACTAATTTTCCAAACCAGAAGTGTCAGATGCACATGGAAAATCCACTTACATGATTAATAGCACATGCAAAATGGGGTGATTGTCAATATCAGTAAACACATTTCTCAGTGGAGGGGTGGCATGACCTTCCCGGAGGGACTTTTGTTTTCAAATTAATGAGCACTTATTATAGATTTGTATTTTCCACTTATCGAAGTAGCAATGAGGGACCATCCTCTCTAGAGCCTGTTCTTGTAGCTTTGTCAGGATGTGTGCCTAATTACATGGACAATGACAGTGAACTGCTCCTCATGGGGTTTCAGCTGATAAATGTATTATTTGGACTCATGATTGCCACTGAAGTTTGTTTCCCTCGAAAAAACTGAGTTTTACACAATACCCTAACTGAAAGGAAAAAAACAGGAAGAATGTGCACTCCCCATGGCCCGTGTATCATGTAACAGCTCCGCAGGAGGGTTATGGCTGGAGATAGCAGAACAAGACATTACAAATTAAATATATACCAAGTAATCGTCTGCTTCATTTGTTGGGCACATAGAATGACAAGGGTGGCATAGGAGGTTCTTTCCCTAATCCAACTATCGTAGTGGCCTCAAGGATCTAGGACAGACATAACAGGGCTTTACCAGAGAGTTAGGCCCCTAAAACTCGCCATTGTGCATCAAATTTATGGGCCATACCAACGAGGCTCCATATCAGCTTTTCCCTCGTAATATGTGTGCACAGCCTGCCTTTCCATTCCCGTATAGAGGGAACTTATCAGGATCCTCTAGCACAGTGCTAGAAATTGCGTCGACTCCACTGGCATACTGAATATAATTTTTCAGACCACATTAGGTAAGGTTGCCATTTCTGCTGGCTGAAGACAAGATTACAACGGAAGGATCGGGCTTCAGTGGGTATCCCATCAGCCCCATAACATGACTACGGATCCTTTTGCAAAACATGTCAATTTGGGACAGGACCACCACATACGAATGTTGTCACCATCCTGCATCCTCTCCAACAGTCCATCTATCAACTCGTACATCTCTTTCAGTTTATCAGGTGCAACATGCCACATTGTCATGATCTTATATATCGTTTCTCTGTTATGTACACTCTTACAAAGTGAGGGGTTACTGGACCAATGTTCCTCCAATGCTGCCTAGAGGACAAAGTTACCAAGTGCCCTTGAGCACTTTTACATATAGTGTCAATCCGTATTGGGAAGCGTCTAAGATAGGCGGGCATAAATGCTGAAGATTAAGCTTTTTGGGTCAACATTTGCGGTGTTTAGTATCTCCCAGGCTGTTAATGAGCGAATGGCTGCCATTTTACTGCCTTGGTGAACAGCCCAGTGTCTGAGATGGAAATATCATAGGCTTTTGTTTTCTTTGTAACAGGTAGTCCTGCTTACATTTAAGCAAGTCTTTGATACTCCTGCCCTCGGAAATGTCCTGTAACATCCCACACCCCGCTTATCCACTGTGTAAACTTGCCTTTTATAATCCTGGGGAGAAGGCCTTGTTGCCTAAAAGGCATGTAAAGGGGGTGGGAAAGTTGTCAGCTCCCTGTCCCTGGTGAGGTTATCCCATATAATAAAAGTAGTTCCGAGGATCTCTGAAAAATCGCAAACTGTGGTAATAGTAAGTTTGGGGAGCCAGGAGCCTGTCCCATGACAGCTGCATCCATATGGATCCAGTGACGCTCGGTCTCATAAAGCAATCATTCAAAGAAAATGTAGAGTTGAGCTGCTTGGGAATACCTCCTTATGTCTGGAAGGCCAGTGCCTCCAGACATTCTGGAAGCCCTCATTATTGCCCTTGAGATGGGTGCCTTCGTCCCTGCCCTAATAAATCGGTCTCTATCTCTCTGCAAGGACTGAATACCCATCTGCAGCAAGTTAATCGATAGTTTTTGAAAAAGACACAGTAAGCAGGGCAATACATTTTGTTTAATAGCGGCTACTCTGCCCAGCCAGTTGACAAATATTTCCACCTGTAGAGGTCGTTTCTAATAGTGTCCAGTAAAAGGGTAGTTATCAGCATATAGATTGTAATACTGTGGCGTTCTAATACTCCTAAATATTTTCGCTTTTCACCTGGGGCACATCTGAAAGGAGCTATAGTTGCCAATTTACTTTGCACCTCCTGGGGCAGCCCCACACCAAGCATCTCAGATTCGGCCAAGTTCATCTTGAACCTGGATGCCCTATCAATCTTCATGACGTCCATCGCCCGGTGTACAGACTGTAAAGGGTACCTTAGGGTCAAGAGGATATATGGCCAGATGTAGCAAAGGGTTTTACCCATTCTGTGTCTATGGGAAAATGTGTTCGTACATATGGCCCATAGTCCGCAAACAGGCATATGACGTGTTGTTCACCTGCAAAGGGCATCTGATGAGATCTTCATTTATCCTAATGGAGGTTGCAAGGGGCTCAACCGCCATAACAAAAAGGAGTGGTGAGAGTTGGCAGCCCTGTCTGGTCCCTGTCAAAAGGGGGATCTCTCTCAAGATTTCCCCATTAACTAGAACTCGGGCCGCTGGGGTCTGATAACTAGCGCCTAACCAGGTCAGCAACCAGGGGCCAAAACCCACCATCTCCAGCACCTTGGTAAGAAATGGCCAGCTGATACTGTTAAACACCTTCTCAATATCTGCATCTCCCAGTAGTTAGCCTTTTCTATTAAGTGTGTAACTCTGTGAGGGAAGAAGCCACATTGATCCGGGTTTATAAGGGACGGTAAATAAGGTAAGATTCTGTTTGTGAGTACTTTTGTAAATATTTAGACATCGAGTTTAGTAACTGTATATGCTGATAGGCGTGCATTCTCATACAGTTTTCCAGTTTTATGGATTATGATAGTGGCTACGGCAATTGAGGGAAAGACAATCTGAGAGGTTAGGAAGGAATTGAAAATGGCCACTAAGTGTGGAACTAGTGAGGATCTGTAGTGCTTCTAAAACCTGTCTGTGATGACTTCAAACCCCGGTGTTTTGTCTGGGTGCTGATCTGAGATGACTTGTGGAACCTCCTCTTATTACTTCTTCTATGTGCTCACGTTTGGAATTCGTGAGTCTGGAGTGCTGGGCTTCTGCAAAGAAAGGTCTCCACATGGCGCAAGGACACCAGGTCTCATCTATACAGCGAGGTATAGACTTCCCGACATACTCGTAATTTATCAAAGGTTTTGTCCAGGGCTTCACACCCCATTCCGTGCAGGGTCAGGATCCTCCTGTGCAGGTAATCGGAGGGCTATAGCCACCCAGTCTTGTTGCCCATCTCATAAAATGTTTGACACTTCCAAAATAGGGCTTTTATCAACTTTTCACTTGTCCATAAATCTAGTTTGCCTTTAATAAAGGTCATAGCCCATAAATTCTAAAGGAGTTCGAGTCCATATAACTTTCTATGGCCTGTTTAAGCTCAGCCTCTAACCTGGCCTTGAGGGTAGTACCTATATGTCGCAGCTGCACCCTCTCAGCTATGCACCGTCCCCTGAAAACTGCCTTGAAGGTGTCCCAAAATGTATTAGCAAAAACTTCTCTTGTATCATTTTCCCAAGAAAACGGTGTAATCCACATAGTAAGTTCTTGCCTTGTGAACCTGTCTTTCAGGGGCAACTTACAGAACTACCACAGTGCCAATCAAGGGGGTTCCCTCCCAAATGGCTATACATGGTCTGATATCTCTATCATGTTATGTGAGATAGATTTCGTGGCTTCCCATACATCCTATGTTCTCCATATCTGGTCCAAACGGGAATAAGACCTGTGTGTATGGGAGAAGAACGTAAATTCCTGTTCACTGCAGCGAAAGCCTCACCAGATATCCGGCAAGTTAAGGCCCTGGAGAAGTTCCTTAGACATGGAGGCATGCAGGAATCTGTCTTGGGGTGTCTAACTAACAGGGACCGAGTCCACAAGTTATACAACAGATTAGTGAAATGTGAGTCTTGAGTCTGATTAGGAGGCGTAGATATTTAAGACAAAATAGGGCTGTCCCTCCAGCTATACATACCTCCTCTTGTCTCTCATCACGTGCCCTACTTCATTTGAGAAGTCTTTGTGCAGAGAAATCATAACCTTTTCTTTCTTAGTCGTCGTAGAGAGGAAGAATTGTGTGGGAAAGAGTCTACGCTTCATCAGTGGTGTGTCTGTGGACCTCCAATGGGTCTCTGGTAGGCAAACTATGTCTGGGTAAGTTTCATGCCCGACTCATCATATCCTGTATCATTTAATTGGAAGTTCAGACCATTTACATTCCAGGTTATCTATTTTATCATCTCACTGGGGATTAAGCATGATGGTATGTGAGAGTGCAGTCTGGGCGGAACCACCCTGGGAGCAATCTTCCAGCTTGCCAGCTAAAGACAATTTAACACACTGAAATCAAACATATCAAACGCCCTCTCAACTCCCTCGACCCCCCACCCACAACCTCCTTTCCCCTCAAACCCTTCTCGAGCTTTAACCCCATCGCCCATTCAAACAGGAAAGTGGAATCTCCTGGGCCTCCTTCAGAGTCAAAATTATGAGATTTAGGGCCATATTTAGACTTTTTGACGCAAAACTGCGCTAACGCAGTTTTGCGCCCAAAAAATTAGCGCCGGCTAACGCCATTCTGAAGCGCCATGCGGGCGGCGTATTTATTGAATGGCGTTAGCCGGCGTTAGCCGACCGGCGCTGCCTGGTGTGTGTGAAAAAAAACCACGTACACCAGGCAGCGCCGGCGTAGGGAAAAATGGCGTTTGGGCGTCCAAAAATGGGGCAAGTCAGGCTGAGGCAAAAAAATCGTCTTAACCCGATTTGCGCCCAGACGCCATTAACATGACTCCTGTCTTAGCAAAGACAGGAGTCATGCCCCCTTGCCCAATGGCCATGCCCAGGGGACTTCTGTCCCCTGGGCATGGTCATTGGGCACAGTGGCATGTAGGGGGGCACAAATCAGGCCCCCCTATGCCACCATTTTTTTTTTTTTAAATACTTACCACAACTTACCTTTTCTTCCCTGGGATGGGTCCCTCCGTCCTTGGGTGTCCTCCTGGGGTGGGCAAGGGTGGCAGGGGGTGTCCCTGGGGGCTTGGGAGGGCACCTCTGGGCTCATTCTGAGCCCACAGGTCCCTTAACGCCTGCCCTGACCCAGGCGCTAAAATCCGGCGCAAATGCAGGTTTTTTAGTCCCGCCCACTCCCGGGCGTAATTTTTGCCCGGGGGTATAAATACGACGCATATGCATCGCAGTCATTTTTTAAGACGGGAACGCCTACCTTGCATATCATTAACGCAAGGAAGGTGTTCACGCCAAAAAATGACGCTAACTCCATGAACTTTGGCGCTAGACGCGTCTAACGCCAAAGTATAAATATGGAGTTAGTTTTGCGTCTAATTTGCGTCGAAAAAAACGACGCAAATTCAGCGCAAACGGAGTATAAATATGCCCCTTAGAGTTCAATTGAAACCACAGAGCAACCAGGAAGGTCCAACAGTATCAAATTTGTTGCAGTCGCAGTTCCGTCGTAATGGGGCTAAGATATATCTATTATTCAGTGTGACCTGAGAGAGGTTGTAGTGTATCTCAATGAGTCGTTCTTGGAAAACAAGTTGGTCAAATTTTCTAGTCTCCCTCATCTTGTCCATTAGCTGCAAGGAGCCTAATTTAGTAATGTTAGACTTTTCATCCTTGGCGTGGTCTCCCTTAACTTTTTGCCTTTGTTTCCCAGGTTGTTGATGTGTGCTGGACTCTGATTTTGCTGTTTTTGTTACTGCTAACCAGTGCTAAAGTGCAAGTGCTCCTTTTCAAATGTGGATGTAATTGGTTTATCAATGACTGGCATATCTGATTTATTAGTAAGTCCCTAGTACAGTGCACTAGAGGTGTCCAGGACCTGTAACTCAAATGCTGCTAGTGGGCCTGCAGCACTGGTTGTGCCACTCACATAAGTAGCTCTGTAATCATGTCTCAGACCTGCCACTGCAGTGTCTGTATGTGCAGTTTCAACTGTAAACTCAACTTTGTCGAGTGTACCCACTTGCCAGGCCTAAACCTTTCCTTACATGTGAGGCACCCCTAAGATAGGCCTTAGGTTGCCCCAAGAGCAGGGTGCCATGTATGGTTAAGGTAGGACATATAGTAATGTGTTTTATATGACAGTGAAATACTGCTAAATGTGTTTTTCACTGTTGCAAGGCCTGTCCCTCTCACAGGTTAACACAGGGGCTACCTTTAAATCTGATTAAAGTGTAGATTCCCTTTCGGAGCGAATGAACATGTGGATTTTGGGGTCTCTGAGCTCACAATTTAAAAATACATCTTTTAGTAAAGTTGATTTTAAGATTGTGTGTTTGAAAATGCCACTTTTAGAAAGTGAGCATTTTCTTGCTTATACCATCTCTGTGACTCTGCCTGTTTGTGGATTCCCTGTCTGGGTCAGTTTGACAGTTGGGCTGGTTGCGCCTCACACTAGAGGGTGACACAAAGGAAGCTGTGGTGTAGTCTGCATTTCATGATGAGCCATCTGTGCTAGGAGGGAGGGGAGGAGTGGTCACTCGCACCTGAAAGGGCTGTGCCTTCCCTCACGCAATGCAGTCTCCAACCCCCTGGTGAGTGTCTGGGGCCTGGCCTGGGCAATGCAGGATTTCACATTCAAGAGAGACTTTGCTTTGAAGTAGGCCTACTTCAAAGGAGATATTGGGTATAAGAAGGGCACCCAAAACCACAGACTTTAGAACACTTCTGGAACCAAGAGGAACCTCTGCCTGGAGAAGAGCTGAGGAAGAAGAGCTGCCCTGCCTGTGACTGTGCTTTGTGGAGCTATCCTGCAGTTGCTGTTTCTGCCTGTGCTAGAGGACAAAGACTGGACATTGTGTTGCCTTCCTTCTTGTGAAGAACTCTCCAAGGGCTCGATTTAGAGCTTGCCTCCTGTTGTTTGAAGTCTCAGGGACAGCAAAGACTTCTCTCCACCAGCGCCTGGAGTCTCTGGAGAGACTCCTACTCTGCCAAGTGGTACCCATCCAGTTCCTGAGACCCTGAAAGGAGAAGCTGGCAGCCTCAGAGGAAGAAACCCACGCACAGAACGCCGCATGGGGAAAAGATTGACGCAACTCCGATCTGCGGCTGAAAAATCGGCACGCCACCGGCTTCGTGGCTGAAAGTAGACACTTGCCTGCAATGCGACCGGAAGATCGATTCTATTTGCTGACCCCTAACGTGGATAGGTAGATATGACAATGTGACTGTAGTGCATTTCTATGCCTTTTGTTTCTAGGTACCACTGTGCTGTCTTAATAGTTTTCCTTAGCTAGGTGTTTTTTCTAAATTACGTGTTCTAAAATGTTTTGCATGAAGCCCCACATGCTGATGTTAATTTGGGTTAGTTGAGGCTATTCACACGACGACTGACAAATTGCAGGGACTTGTACCGTTGCTTTAGAATGTGCTGTGATACATGCCTTGATTAGGTTGCATTTCTTCTCTCGCTTTGGTCAACGAGTGTTGTTTTTATATGGGTTTCATTTGATATTGAGATTAATCTACATGACTTTAGCATTGTTAACATAAGGGAAATAAACGTACTAAACTTTACTAAGGGTGTGGTTATTCATGGCTGAAAAGTCATGGTGCATGACAATTACTGGCTCCATTGATTATTGATTGCCTAATGATTAATGATTATTGTGTAATTATTATTGTTCCTGTTCTGGAACTAAGGTAAGAACATCTTAAACGAGTCAAAAGGTTCATCGACCTATATGCGTCCCCTTGTAAGTTTACTTATTAAGGACTGAAACACTAACAGTTATGGTAGCAGACTGATGGTTAGTCTCTTTGAGAGCTTGCCATAAGTGTCTGGTACAGGGTGTTAACAGTTGTGGTTAAGAGGCTGATGGGTTTGTCTTTGTAGGAGTTTACAGTATTTTTGATATTTGGATTTTGTTTTTCTAAATGACATTTGTTGAGAAAATGATGTTCCCTTAAGCCCAGAAATGACTTTCCTGATAGTGGTGTTGGGTATGTTCCTGGCATTCTAGTGATAGAGTGAAAGAGATAGGTTGCGCTTGCACGGCTTATGCAATTCGCAGGTGAATTGTGACGTATGCGAGAATATAGGGAGTTTGCATACTCCAAATGAAGTTTCAGTGGGAGTGTGCGTACTCCGCAGTAAGAGTAGGGAAGTCGTCGAACTTCGCATGTGTGGGGCACTTTGTGCTCAAAAATTGTCCCCGTGGTTGCTGATGTACGGACCCTGCGTGGTCTAAGACTCCGGAGTTTATTGAGAAAGTGTAGGAGACACTTGGTTATATGTTTTAATCTGTCTGGTTTAGTAGGTTGATCGGACGTGGTCAACAAGTCAGTGTGTGAGTTAAAGTGGGCAAAAGGAAATTTCGACTGAGATTTGGCGAGTCCTATGTGCACCAGGACAGACCCATTGATCAGTTGAGAGTAAAATTTGCGGGTCGAATTTTGCTTGCGAATCTGGGAGACTGAGAAAGAGGAATAGCTGCACGAGCGAAATGGGCATCATTGAAAATCCGTAAGGTATCTGAAGCAATTGTGTTACCTTCCTGTAGTAAACCAGCAGCTTTGTTTTTGTTTTTTGGGTTTTAGTTACTGCTCGCAATATTTTGCATTAGTTTTGAGTGGATTGGAGTTTAGGAGGACGAGCCAAAAGACTTTTCTCACGCTAGGATAGGTTGGTTAGTGAGAAGGGTCGCGCACTGATTGGCAGCCGTCTGTGAGAGGCAATTGGTTGAGAATGTAGGTGAAAGGAATCCTGGGAGTAAAACTGATTTCCTGATCTGATTCAAATAAACAAAAGTAGAAAAGATGACGTTTTTCAAGACGCTGAAAAGTGCCCTAAAGGGTGATACATATATTAGAGCGAGTGTAGGAGAGCCTACCTCGCCAGCACATACACTGGCTTACATTGTAATGGAGGAGAGAGGTGTCACGCCATGTCTTTGGTTAAAACAATGGTGCAAGTTGACAAAGAAAAACTGGAGCTTAGCGTTTCCTGAGAATGGCACGTTTAATTTGAGAATTCTGGAGCAATTGCGGATGGCGCTATATGAATTGAAGCCCCTTCGGAGACCAGCACAGTTTGAGGTGTTAGCAGTTTGGGAGCTGGTAGCTGGACAGCAACAGCAGATGAAATTCAAAAAAAGAATACGAATGGTAGAAAAGATTTTAGCGGAAGCGAGAGGGGATTGGGAACAGACGAAATGGAGATCAGTGACATTGCAGGATGTTAAATTTTTCCAGCAATTACGCAGGGAGATGAGACGGAAGGAAAGAAAGAAAGCAATGAGAAAGTCTAATAAAAGCCTGTCCGGGGGTAAGGAAGCTAAAAGGTCTTCCATAGTGGAGGAGGAATCAGATGCTGAGGATCTTGTTACACAGGTATCGAGAGACCGACCATCATCGTATGCAGTGCATGAGAGTGGTCTGAGTACTAGTGCTGATCCGACAGCCCCGGAACAGGCGATGGGGACAGTGAGTCTGGTACAGGTTAATGCTAACCTGATACAGGGTGTGGTGCAAGGTAATCCTAATGTGCTGACTACTCCAGTATATCTGGCACAGATGCAGCCGCCACCGATGCAGAGAATTTATCCTGATGTGCCTATTCTAGAGACGACTTCTAATTTAGTGGTGCCTACGGAGCGAGTGGTTCCGAGACCAATTTTGGTCCAGACTGAGCCAGCTCAGATTTTGTTGCCCCAAGTGCAGCCACAGGTATTGCCGAGATTTACGCCAATGACAGGGACACAGTCAGACTTAACCCCGGTAATGAATCAAAGCATGGGAGTCACTCTCTCACAGAGTACAGGTGCCAGAGCAGCCCCAGATGCAATATCGTTGCTGATTACTGTTGGTCCAGCGGTACCGTTATTTGCGCAAAAGAACCTGATTGTGAACGAACAAGGAGCAATGTCTCAGAGTTTAATGAGGGCACCAAATGAACAAGTTCAGGTAGTCTCTTCCATGGGTCAGACCTTTGATGGGTCGAGAGCATTGTTAGATGCCAGTCCACTTGTTGCACTTCCAGATGCTATGAATGGACCAAATGCAGGTCAGAGCTTGAAACTATTGAAACCGCAGACACAGAGTGCAGTGGTACAGCAGGTGCCACCGGTCCAAGAGAGTAACATTTTGTTACAAGGACTGACAGCTCAGCAGTTAACTGAATGGTTAGACAAGCTGAATACCTCCACAGAATACTTCTAAGGGTGAGGAGCAATTGAATTGTCTCAGATTAAGTATGGAAGCAAGTGAACTAGTTGAGGGAACAATGGGGTGAAAGATTAGAGTCCTACACAGAAGCAGAGTTGAGATACTTATGCCCAAGGATTACAAGAGAGGTGGGCAAAGTGCATCAGAGATTGGCAGATTTGGCAGGAAAACATGGCATAGAAATCGAGAAAAGAAAGCATTTGAAGAGAAGTTACAGATTATATATTTGAGGCAAAAGATTTTGAACACATGAGGTCAGCCCGAATGAAGGCGCACCTTAAAGAACTTTTGCAGAGTGCTCAGGTTTGGGGAGCATTAGAGAAGTGGGAAGCAAGATGAGTAAAGAAAAGAGACAAGAAGAAAAGATATTCTCTAGAAGTGGCTGAGAATGTACAACAATACAAGGATCCGGTAAAGATTTTGCCAATGAGAGAAATTCCAGGGGGAAATTTTGTTCACGTTCCTTGGAGTAGGAGTGATATTTTGTCATTTAGGAATGATTACCCAAAATTGAGAGAAAAGCCAGTAGAGTGGTATCAGCAGACAGACAGGTTCATGGAGCTTGTGAAGTGTTTGTGGGAGGACTTAAACACATTACTGGAGATAGTGGTTCCAGCTGACTTATGGGTCGAGTGTAAGAGAGCTGTAGATTGGCCAACAAGTGAACGGGAGAGAGAGAGAATACAGGTGCACCGTTTCCTGAGGTAATGAAATATTACTATAAGGTGATAGAGTTCCTGAAGACAATTGATAGGACAGTGCAGGAAGTTAAGGAGTCGATACATGCGTACTATGAGAGATTGTTGAAGGCATTCAAGCAGTACAGTGGCAAAGAAGCAATTGATCCGAAAGACATGCTGCATTTTGTGTTCAGGTTTGTGGAAGGGCTGAGACCTCAGATAGGTCAGGGTATTAAGAGTCATTTGATTTGCTGGCAAGCAAAGGCGATTGATTGATGAGGTGTTGCAGTATGCGAAATACTGTAGTGATGAAATTGAGTTAAAGCAGAAAAAGTTGAAAGAGAAGGCAATGGTGATGCAGATTAAGGCAGCTCAAACAGGAGTGCAAGAAAGTTTTGTGCAGCAGATACCGCAGCAGCAGGGAAACGGCATGTTTCAGCCCCAGATGAGAGGTAAAAGTTGTGGAGGTAATATGAATCGTGGTCCAGATTTGAATACAGTTGTGGAAGTGCAGGGAATGAAGAAGCTATTGCCGTGTCAAATTTGCAGAGCCGTGGGACACTGGAAGTGGGAGTGTCCGATGATGGTGCAGGAGGGTGTTGTTCAACAAAGTAACAACATCAATATATTTCAAAATGTGAGAGGACTGAGATTAAGGGGTCCCAATGCAAATTTCCAGAATAATGTGAATCAGATGCAAAATTTCCAGCCCATGCATCAGTTGCAATTCCCCTGTCCACAAGTGTCACAGTTGCAGCCGATGCAGTAGCAGGTTCCTATGGTACCAAGACAGCAAATGCAGATACCTCAAGCTCCGATGGAGCAGCAACTGATGATGCTTTCCCAAAAGGTCAGAGGAAAGACAGAAGTAGTAACCCAGTGAACCAATTCCCGTTACACAGCGAGAATTAAATAAATGGTGAATGGATGAGTGACAGTTTGGATGAGGAGCCATGTGTGCTTGCGACTTTTTTAGAAGTAGATCAAAGAGGACCCGATGTGAGGAGAAAGGTAATGGGCCCCACAGAGACTCATTTCTGCTACACGCTCTACAGTGAGAAGTACAGAAGTTCTGAATCTGCCTTTTTCAGATTGAACGGTTCAGGTTGTGAGGGCAGCGATTCAGTTTTTGACAAACCCGATGACAGATCCAGTGCAAGTTGAGATTGGCAATTTCCAGGGACTGCATAAGTTTGTGGTCTGCGATTCCAGTCTGGTATCCCTACTGGAAAGGGACTTGTTGTGTAAAACAAAGTGTCTGATTATTTGCTCAAATGATGGAATTGAGATTCAGACAAATAGTGATGACGAGGAGGACCCAGCCCCAGAAACTGAATGTGAAACTACAAATTAGGAGTACCCCTTGATTGAGTTTTTCCCCCATGTTCACAGTGAAAGAGCTTCATACTGATTTCAGGGAACAGTACAAGAGAATGTGTGGGATTTTACAGGGAAAGAAGTGGGTTTGATTAAAGGAGTGGAGCCGATTAAGGTTACTCTGAAGCTGAACACAGTGTTTCTGAAGCTTCCACAGTACAACATGACACAAGATGTCCTGATGAAAGTGGCTCAGATAATTGCAGATTTTGTGAAGCTGGGAGCTTTGAAAGAGGTGTTGAGCAGCCCATGTAATTCACCAAAAATGGGTTTGAAGAAGCCATGTGGGAAGGTTCGAATTGTTCAGGAATTGAGAAAGGTAAATGACATTGTGGTCATGTGTTGTCCCGTAGTGCCCAACCCAGCTGTAATAATGTTCCACATTCCACATGATGCAGAATGGTTCACAGTGGTTGATGTGTCACAAGCTTTCTTTTCTGTACCTCTTCATGGGGATAGTCAATTTCTCTTTTGTTTCAAATTCCTGGATCGAGTCTACTGCTGGTGTAGACTTCCTTGTTCAATCAGATCTTGAAAAAGAATTTGGAATCATTACAGTTACCTTTTCAGTCGACTTTGGTACAGTACATTGATGATCTATTGACTGCATCCAAGACAAGGGACAATCGTAGGTATGACTCGAATGCCCTGTTGAATCATTTGGGAAAGTATGGTCATAAGGTGTCACCACTGAAATTGCAAAACTGTCAGAAGGCAGGGAAGTATTTGGGTCACCAAACTGAGAAGGGGTCGAGGAAAATATCCAGGGAGAGATTTACAAAGATACTGCAGAAAAGTTCCCTGAACACACAGAGAGATGTCAGGATGTTCCTGGGAATGGTAGGTTATTGTCGCCAATGGATCCTGAACATTTCAGAAATTTCAAAACGATTGCAGAAGTTGACTCATAAGGATGTCACCGATCCCATAGTGCTAGAACAGGATGAAATGAGAGCATTCACTGAGTTGAGAGAGAGTTTGTGCAGAGCTCCAGCGTTGGATATGCCTGACTAACCAAAACCTTTCACATTGTTTTGTCATGAGCGTGACGCATGTTCATTGTCTGTCTTGACTCAGGTCCATACAGATGCTCATCGCCCAGTAGCATATTTTTCAGCTACCTTGGACCCAGTTGCAGCAGCCTGACCAGGTTGTTTGCATGCAGTGGCAGTAGGTGTTCAAAGTCATTCACAGTGTGAAGGCGTGGTGATGTAATGGTCCCTCACTCGATTTAAATTTTGCTGATAAGGACGAAAACACAATACTTGACTGCTGCTAGGTTGACTAGGTATGAGACGAGTATTTTGGGTGCCCCAAAGCGACACTGAAAAGATGTACAGTGCTGAACCCGGCAACTTTACTTCCAAGTGATACTACTGAAATTGAGAAAGAGGAAGATGTTGAACATGATTGTCTCGAAGTAACTGAGTTGTGCACAAGACCTGACATTAGAGATACTAGATTGGAAGAAAATGACCAAATTGTCTTTGTTGATGGTTCTTGTTTGAGAGACTACACAGGGACATTGAGAGCAGGATATGCCGTGTGCACAATTACAGGTACCTTAGAAGCTTCCTGGCTTCGAGGAGTGTATTCTGCCCAGGTAGCGGAATTGGTCGCTCTTAGTAGGGCGTGCCATTTTTCTGCTCAATGGAGAGTCACTATCTACACAGTTAGTCAATACGGATTCAGGATAGTTCATGATTTTGGTCAATTGTGGTCACAGAGAGGTTTCCTGACCTCTACTGGATCGCCAGTGAGAAATGGTGAAAGAATAAAAGAGCTGTTATATGCAATTCAACTGCCTGAAGAAATTGCCGTGGTAAAATGCAGTGCACATTTAAAGTCACAGGATTATGTGTCATTGGGGAAAGGAAATGCGGATCAAGTCGCAAGGTTTTGCGCATTGAGCTGTATATCATTCAAGGACAAGCGGGAATTGTTACCCGAAGAAGACACAACATGTACGAGTTTTGCATTAAAAGTAATTGACACTTTGGAAGAGTTAAAATCTTTACAGAGTAATGTTGACAAAGAGGAGAAACGTTCATGGAGCAAAATGAAATGTGTTCAAAGACAGGATGAATTGTGGGTTTCAGAAGAGGGTCAGCTGGTTTTGCCAAACAGCCTGTTGTCCCAAATGGCAATGTATTATCATGGTCAGGCACCGACTGGGAGGGATGCCATGGTACGTCTGTTCAAAATTGATTGGTTCAACCCCAAGTTTAGACAAGCAACTGAAGCAGTGTGCCATCGCTGTGTTATTTGTCAGCAATTAAATGCGGGGAAAGGGACAGTGGTTAATTTGAGCCACACTGGAAGAGCAGAAGGTCAATTCAGCAGATTGCAATTGGATTTCATTGAGATGCCTGTGTGTGGAGGTCTGAGATATGTGTTAGTGATTGTTTGAATTTTTAGTCACTGGATTGAAGCATACCCTACACTAAGAAATGATAGTCTCACAGCAGCGAAACTGTTGCTTAGGGAACTGATACTGTGCTTTGGATTTCCGATCTCTTTAGAATCAGATAGGGGAACTAACTTCAGTAATGAGGTGATTAAACTATTGTGTGCAGCATTGAACATTGAACAAAAGTTGCATTGTAGCTACCACCCTGAAGCATCAGGACTAGTGGAGCAGATGAATGGTACCCTGAAGTCAAGAATGGCGAAAATGTGTGCAGCTACGAATTTGAAATTGCCCGATGCATTGCCTTTGGTGTTGATGTAAATGAGAAATACACCTGACAGGAAGACAGGACTGTCACCCCATGAGATCCTCATGGGCAGAGCAATGAGATTGCCAGCAATTCAAGCCAATGCCCTTGTGAACATTACAGATGATATGGTGTTGGATTACTGCAGGGGTCTGGCTAATGTAGAGCGCTCTTTCTCTCAGCAGGTAGAGGTCACCACACTTCCACCAATCCATGACCCTGGGCACAACCTGAGGGCCGGCGAATGGGTTGTTGCTGGAAGCATGTGGGCAAGACGTGTTTGGAGCTTCGTTGGAAGGGACCGTACCTGTGGTCCTAACGACTACGACAGCTGTGAAGCGTGCTGGGATCCCAAACTGGATTCACGCAAGTCATACAACGAAAGAGCATGTCCACTGAATCATGAAGAAGCGTTGTTGAGAGTACCAACAACCGTGCAACAAATTACAGCCCCGGAACAGGAGCAAAGAAGAACTGAAGCTGAACCCAAGCTTGTTGAAGACGGTTCCATCACCCCTGTGAGAGACAAAGGTGGAGACCTCCAGGAGGGTGCTGAGGAACCTATTGCGACTGAAACAGCAGAGGGCCTAATGTAGAGGGGGTTCTCCCAGAAACAGACGATTCCGAGAGACAAAGAGAGCAATTGCCAGACCCACAAGTGGAAGGAGTTGAGGTGGATCAAAGTCAAAGTGATCCGACTCCTCCTGAACCAGCTGCAGGCCAGTCAAGAGAAAACACCACAGAGAAGGAAAAGGATTCAATTCAGTCCTGAAGAGAATACTGACAAAAGGTTCGTTGAAAGGAGATAACTGGCTGAAATCGCAAGTGGAGAAAAGGAAAGAGGTGGTTGTTGAACCAAAAATAGAGGAAGAAGTAGACACTACGAGAAAAGAAGAACTAAGTGAAGGAGAGCTGAATGGTGATCGAAAGTTGAAAAGAAAGAGAATAGCAAGTCGAAGACACGCAGGACCTGAATGGGCGTATGCAACTACAAACAAATGGCAACAAGAGTTTATGTCTTTTTGTTTTGATAGGAATGTTCCAAGTCAATATTTTGAGGTGACCTGAAGAAAATCAAGGAGCTGAACTGTTGAGACAACCTGAGGAAAATAATTTTGAGAAACACTGTTGAAAGAAACCGGAAAAGACATTTGATAACCTAACCTGATTTGACAAGGCTACTAACTGACTTTGACAAGGAAAAGGGGTTCCTGGAAGTAAAACTGAACTGCTGAAAGAATGGTCTATTTTTGATTTTTGCTGCAAGTTTTCTAAGTTACTTCTGCTTTCTGATTCCTTACAGATCATGGCTGACGTAGATAAGCAGGTTCGAGATGCTAGGAACTGTAAAAATATGAGCATTGGTTTGGCAATTATGTGTGGAATACTGTTTATAATATTGATTGTGGGAATGTCTATTCTTGACGCGAAAGGAGCCAACCATACTTCTGCTTTTGAGACTACTACACTAACGGCTGTGGAGAGGTTTAAGTTAGATGAGAAGTATTTGCATGATTATACTAATGAGCAAGAGAACTTTCTTCTAATGTTTTCTATCGCTTGTTGAGTGAGTATGTTGAGAAGATGGATGCAAAGGATTGTCTTGTGTGTACGTAGATTCATTCATCAGTCGAGGAAGGAGTCACCTATCATAGTCTTGCACTAACTTACGGAATAAAGTTGCAGTCTGTTACTATCAAGGTTCTATAACCAGGAGTATATTCAGTATTTTTATTGTAATCACGATGTTGTGTTCTTGTTTGTTCCTATCATTAGGTATTTGAGTAGAATAGCGAAGGATAATGACATAGTATTAGTTAGAGGATTCTTTGAACCTACTTTAACGTTCGGCACAGCTTATGCGCACAAAAATAACCTGACACGCTTGCTTACACCTTTAGACAGAGCTTCTTAGATCATACTGATTACAGGAGAAAGGCGCTGAAGGAGAAATTAGAAAAAGGTTTAGAGAAGAGAACTTACAAGAATTATTATGTTTACACTGCAATTAAGACGCAAGGGAAAATAGCTTTAGACGCATTACACGTCAGGAAGCTTTGTATAGGCCAAAATCACGCACTGACACTATTTGTGGGTACGAGCGAATGTAGGCATGTGTTTTGGTTTCAGAGTAAATGAACATTTATGTTGAATGGGCAGGACCCTGCGATTCCAGGGACATATTATATTTGTGGACTTAATGCTTATTACCGTCTTCTAAGAGGATGGTATGGGACATGTTATTTGGGGATAGTTTTCTCAAAGATCTACCAGATGGAGGATTTGAAAAAGTTTCCAGGAATGACCGAATTACATCATAAGAGACAGAGGAGGGAGTCCTCTTCTGCGATAGTGGGAGATATATTTGGTGTGGTGATTCCTTCAGTTGGAGTCATCCTGAATTAGAACAAGATTCGAAAGTTGTCTACTATTGTGGATAACATGCTGACAAATTTTTCAGGGGCTATACTCCTGATAGATACTGAATTAGCTGTGGATAGAGCTAGGACTCTTCAAAATCGTCTTGCTTTAGACATTCTTTTAGCGAAGGATGGCAGAGTCTGTAAAAATGATTAACTCTAGGCATTGTTGCTCATATATCCCTAACAACAGTAAAGAGATAAGAGACTTACTTACTAATCTGACTAATGCAAGTAGTAATTTGAAGGAATTAAAAGAACCAGGTGTTTGGAAAAAGGTTGTTAAGGGGTTTGCTTCAGTGGGAAATTGGCTTAGTAGCATTTGGAATAGGGTACTATTGAAAATAATACAGGGGATACTAATTGTTATGGGTTTTCTATTAGGAATATGGGGATTATGCAAATAATGCAAGAGAATTAAATTGAAAAGGTCTAAGAATAATCAGAGGTGGGAAGAAAAGGGAAAGAAGTTATAAGAAACATTCAAGGAGAAGACAAAATGTTGAAGAAATCGAATTATAAAATTGTGGGTGGTAATTAGAGTGATGACACATTTAGTCATCAGAGGAGGGATTGCTGAAGCAGATGTCTTAATCAGAAATTATTGAGTGTTTAAGTATTTTGAATAATAACTTATGTAGAAAATGAACAACATAGGGGAAAATAATGTGCACGTTTGAAATTGTGACCTCGAAGAATGGCCACCATTGTTCACGAAATGTACTAAATAATTATTAATACTTATGAAATATAGAAAATATATTATATTAATGTAGTAATGTGTCATATTAAGGGTTATGAAGGGTTATTAGCGAGTGTCTTGGCCTAGTTGCCAGGCCTCATGCAGAAGCTGTATTTCTTAGCTTTGAATAGAAAATGCTGACAGAGTGAACGAACTGTGAAATGTTCATTGATTTAATAAAATGTTTAGCAGAAGCTTTTCATGAGAACCGACTAACAGAGACAGTGTCCTTAAAACTGTAACAAGCTATGTGTAATGTGTGAGAGAAGTACTTTCCCAGGACGCGAACAATGAAGACACTGACTGGAGACAAAGATGCAACAAATTCAATCCCTGATGAGCTGGATGATGAGGACATAGTAAAGCGGACCAATCAATGGTGTGTGAAGAAAGAAATATTAGAATTCATAGATTTGGTATAGAAAAATTATTGGGTAGAGCAATAACATATGATTAATTGACCAATAGGGAATTAGGGGATAGTTTGGGTGACTTTGATATTAAAACAATGTGACAAAGGGAAAAGATTCGAGAACAGATGATGAGACTAGAGAAAAAGTTTAGGGAATTACTGCGATATTTAGAGAAGAAGAGATTTGAGATTCTGACATTGGGCTCATACTGTCTGACTGAAAGGCTGATGTTCTGCTGATCGACTGATGACCTGAGGACGAAGACTGATTCTGCTTGCTGACCCAGACCGTGGATAGGTAGATATGACAATGTGACCGTAATGTATTATTATTCCTTTTCTTTCTAGGTACCAACTGCGCTGTCTTAATAGTTTTCCTCAGCTAGAAGTTTTTTCTAAATTATGTGTTCTAACTTGTTTTGCATGAAGCCCCGCATGCTGATGCTAATCTGGGTTAGCTGAGGCTATTCACATGACGACAGACAAATTGCAGGGACAAATGTTTGACGAGCTATCTTGCTGAATTCGATGTATGTGATTAATTCATCGCAAATGACTTTGTTATTAATCTGTATCGTTGCTTTAGAATGTGTTGTGATTCAAGCCTTGATTATGTTACGTTTCTTCTCTCGCTTTGGTCACCCAGTGTTTTTTTCATATCTGTTTCATTTGGTATAGAGATGAATCTACATGACTTTAGCATTATTAATATAAGGGAAATAAACTTACTAAACTTTACTAAAGGTGTGGTTATTCATGGCTGAAAAGTCATAGTGCGTGACAATTACTGACTCCATTGATTATTGATTAACTAATGCTGATTAATTATTGTGTATTGATTATTGTTCCTGTTCTGGAACTATGGTAAGAACATCTTAAACGAGTCAAAAGGTTCATCGACCTATATGCGTCCCCTTGTAAGTTTACTTATTAAGGACCGACGCGCTAACGCAGGTGAGAACTGTGCCCAGTACCAGGCCCGAGAGTGCTGCATACCTGACAAGTACCCGGGGAACAGGCTGAGCGCTCTACCGATGCAGTGAGGCACGTACTCTTTTTCTTTACTGGATGCATCAATTTAGCACCTGCGTTGTTTCCATCCTGCGTTGTGCAGAGAAGGCCTAAAATGGCGGACACCACTTGGGTTCACAGTGGGAGCCGATTCCAGGAACTATGCAGTGGCTCGGTAATCTGTAGTGCTCAACTCAGGCTGCCCCAGGAGTCATGTCATTCATGCCTCACTGCACTAATTCTGATGTGAATTGGAGCTGCAGCAGGAGACTGGTTACTGGGGTCCCAGCCGGGAGCTCATCAGGCAGAAGGCATACTTGCCTGGCTGCAGGCCAGCCCACCCCCACCACTGAAGTTTTGTTGCTGGATAGAGCAATTTGAATTTCAACACTTTCTTTAAAACCGTGAAAGTTACACTTTGAGGAAGGTTTCATATCAGAGAGGGTCTTTCTCAGCAGGCTACAGAATGGTTTGAAAAAGACAACTGTTAAATTTAAGAAATCTTTATTTTGAAATAATTCAAAGAAACTCAAACCATACTGGAAGTGAGTTCAATCTGAAATAAGAACAATTAAATTCAATACTTTCCGTATGAAACATCGCTGCAAAATCTCTATTTAAATTAATCACAACTGATCAAGAGATCCTTGATCCCGGCGGAAAAATAGAAGGGCTTTCTAAGTGTCATTATACTATATTTGGGCTAGTCATGTTCATTAACTATTCAGTCTTTTTCAAATATGCATTCACATTCATTGTTCCATTTTAGAACTTTTTTCTAGAAATTATAACTGGGACAACAAGGTTGTGGGGGTCACTGCATAGGTGTCACTTCTCCTTTCGTAGTGCTCAATATTTATGTTCATTTCACCGTTAATCCTTTCTACAAAGGGATGTTGGCATGCTTCTTCCAAGGATTTGCCTGCTGTTTACTGGCAAGCACATCCAGGTCACGGCAAATGCGTATTCGAGTTGTAGATGGCTGGATTATGTCATCAACAAATCCTGCAAAGATAATGGCAAAAGCTGATTTAATTTTAAGAAAGGCGTCAAGGGTTTCAACCAATTGATCTATGAATTAATTAAGTTAAACCAGAACTATATAAGGGAGAAGATTCAGATGGTTGTGAGGTACAGTGGCTTAAACGTACCATGCCACTTATATTGTGTTTCAAACCAACCCAAACGTTTATTTAGCACAGGATTAATAAGAAAAACAATGGCATCAGATACAGTATGACAGTAAGAAACGTGAACCTAGATTAATAAAAAATTACAAGGATGTATCCATTAGTATAGTTGAAGAGTAAAATATACACACTGAACTAATCAGCATTGTACCAAACATAATAATCTATAAACTTAACAAAACTGATAAAAAAGCAAGACGGTATATAGGTGTTAGCGAGCAAACATTATTAATAAAAATTGAGTCACTAAAACATGATGTGAAATAACGTAAAATAAAAGACCTAACTGAAAACCGTGTGATAGAAAATAAATGTGTAACTGATATGGAAATAAACAATGTGTATTAATGTGAAGTAATAATGTCTAATGAAAATGTATTTTGCTTAATCATAATTAAATGTAATAAAAAAAGATAATTATTAATATGTACTAAAAGGTTAATGGTTTAAAAATATGAAATGTTTTATTCTTAATGCTTAGCACTAGTTTAAAGGTCTCCCTTTACAGTAATTTTCCACAACGACGATGTTTTAAAAATGGTACGCTAATTCTGAAAAATAATGTTTTTTTCAAACATCCTGTGTGACTTGCACAGTGGGAATTTCTGTCCTCCTCTTACTGCTGGTGTCATATTTCCTTGAAAGAAAAATTGTTATGTAAATAATGAACCTCAGTGCTCAATGTAGTGTTTTCATGTTGCATATTTTGTTCTTACTGAAGTTTCATTTTTGTCAGGAAGCACATTATGTTTCCATACAGTTTTAAATGTAATTTTTGTATGGAGGCTGATGTCAGAAGAGATAGGAGTGACAGCGTGATCCAATCCTGGGTGACGGGATACATCTGAAGCGCAGATGATGTTTTACTGGCTGTAAACTAAACTACCTCATAATTCTGTCCAACAGAAGCTTAGTTAGTAACTTTTGGGACTTTAATATAGCAAGGTTTTAGGTGATATAAATCAGTTTTTCATTTTCCTGAGTTCTGTTCAGATGCTGCTGTTTAGTTCATTTCTATGATTATAACAGTTCAGATATATTAGGCCTAACTTTACTAAACTATTTCCCTTTCATGTCCTGATGCTGTTCCCTGAAGACCTGATGTTCCTGCGCTCTGCTGATGAAGATACTGATTGCTGATCTATTTAGGAGAGGTATGACCAATGTGCATTTGTCTTTCTTGCAGGTCTTTCTCCCTTAGAAAAATATATCCTCTTATTTTGGTTAGCGCCAAAGTTAGACATTTTCCAAATTCATTTTTGTCTTATTTTTCATTTGCATGAAGGCCACACATTCTTCTAATTAGAGTAATAGTTAGGGATGCCTGACCTAATGTCTAAATTTGGCTGTTTATTAACTGATTTTGTTTTATTCAACTCCACAAACTAAATGTATTGTGTGTCTATTTTTCACTTGACTCTGTGGCTATTCTGCTTTGTTCTTTTGGGGTGTTTAATATTAAATGCTTAGATTAGATTGAGATTCTTCAGGCATTTTGGACAGCATGTGATGTTTCTGTATTTCTATCATTCGGTCTTGTGCATGATTTACGTAATCTTAGCATTGTTAATCCAAAGGGCAATAAATGTTTAAACTTTACTAAACTGGTGTGGTGATTCATGGCCACATAGGTCATGGTGTGTTTAAATTACTGACTCCAATTGATTAGGTTAATTATTTGATGTCATATTTGATGATTATTGTTCATATTGTTTGATTGGATGATTTCACACTCCTGTTTGAGTCCAAAGGTCCAAGTCGACCTCTGAGGGTAACAGATGTCTTACCCTATATATGTCACTTTATCATAATAATATAAAAACAAATAAGGTATGACACACCTACATAGGCAAGATTAAAAAAGGCTACTGTACAATCCTTTCACAAACAATGTTGACCAGCATAAATCCTTTAGCTGAAACACATAGTGGATGTTTCCTTTTTAATGGATTCCTTTACATTTGCAGGAGCCACGTCATTGCAAAATGAGTGACATGTCCTTCTGATGAAGATAGTCTTAGGGTGCATGTTAGTCAGCTACACAGTGGTTGTTTTCCCAGCATACAGTCGACATTTGAACTTAATCTGTACAAGTCAGCAATCAAAGAACTTTGTAGGGAGGGCTCTGAATGGAGTCCCTGCTGTGAGTGGTTGAAGACAGCCACATGGCAAACGTACTTAACAAATTTTACTAGGCACTTACACTCAGGAAGGAAGTGACACCTGCAAGTAATCCACTCGTGAAGCACTGAAAATAGAAGGAGTGGCTGAGCAACTCCACAGGTATTCACCAGTGGTACTTACAAAATGAGGGGCAAATATCGAACTTAATAAGCGGCACACCTTTTATTTGTCTTGCCTAGACCAAACCAAACCTCACAGTACAAATCTGATTTATCCAGGTTAACTGTTCTTCAGGATTCCTCAGAGAAACATCAACGGCTATGGGTAACCTAAAATATCTTTGTGCAGCAGAGTTCATTGCAAAACGAAAGCTGTTTCAAGCAAATTGGTTGAAATAGGAATGCCCCAAGGCTTCCTCCATTGAGTCGGCCGCTTCTCTCAATGTGTAAACATAGGGCTTAATGAACAATGAAGGAAACATCACCACCAATGATCCACAACTTTTGTCTTCTATAAAGCACACAGGATCCAAGCTTTTTTCGAAATTTCTAGGATTTTCTAGACAATGAAAACAATCTTAGAATTCGGAAGATAGCATTCTGTTCAAAACAGAATGACTCTCATGCCGAGAATTAAAAAGACAAATCTTTTCCCTTACTGGAGTGGGCACACATATGAGGCACAACAGGGCTATTACAGATACTGTGGCAATTGTGGTGCGTTAACTTCTGCAATCCAGGTGGCAGTAATCCCATGATGAGGAATTACCATGGGATTACAAAGTGACACCACATGAAGCTATTATGGAATGATGAAGAGCATTGGAAATCAGTGTTTTCTCACAAATTGCTGTCATTCCTGATTTCTAGGCTATTTTCTGGGCAACAACTTCATAAAGATATGACCTGAATAATTTGTCCTCTGAAACACCAGTGGTAAAACGTGTTTGTGGTATTGGTGCTTTAGATGCCAATTTGGGCAGAAACTCAGTTTTACCCTGAAATCATTACTCTGTGGTTACTTTTAAAGTGGCCCATATGTAGTAAATCTGCATCTGTCCTTCATTTTTTATTTTTAAATATTTTCATTGCTTTTTAACTTTCTGCGATCCTTTAATACAAACCAGTGTTGCGCATCAGAGGAGTAATATGGAAATTAGGCAGTAGAACTGCATTGAGTATTAACACTGTACATTTCATTAAGTACATCATTAGAAAATGGTGCACAGTTCCTGTGTTCATTTACGGTATCATCACTGTGCCGGGTTAAGCAGTCCATTAAACTATAACATTTTAATGATAACCCTGACCACCCCTACTCAGCTGTCATCTAATTGCCTTGTTTTGATTCTCTGTCATTCCCTAGTTTGGAAGTGATCATCTTTTGCAGCAGGACCCAACAGTATCCAAAAAACACCATCTTTCACATCATATTTACAGCCCTCAGGAGTTTTGAGTTATGCAGGTGATTTGATGGTTTAGGATGTAGGCCCAGCATACACGCTTCCTTTTTCCCAAGCCATGTGGGGTGGGTAGTATGTTCTAGTTCCAGCATCACTTGGCACCAGAAGGCAATGATTGTGGGGTATTCCCATCCCACGTGTATAAAGTCAGCATCCACCAGCAAGCACCGCTGATAAGGCTTGCCTGTAGGTCTCTCTGTGATGTTCAATCTATTGGGGAGGTCATCTTAAGATATGTACTGGACACTCGTCATTACAAGTTACCCAGCTACATAATGGCTCCATTGAAACCTAAGGTGTTTGGTATCAAACACCTTGTCTTAATTAATCCGGACTGATGCTAGTCCTGGATTTACTCTGACATGCACCCAGAGAGCACCTTAGAGGTGTCCTCCGAAACGTGTCAGACCCTTGGTGTGCTGGCTGACTGGCACAGACCAACATGGCACCACAGACATATTTCCGGCCAGGAGGTGAGAGCCCATGCTCTCAGAGGTTAGAACCAATGCTTGCTCCCGAGAAGGCTTTATCACCTCCTCCTGCAGGATGGCTAGTGAATCTGCATTCCAAGACCAGGGACTTCAAAGACCCTGCCAGCTTTGATATACACCCTACTTTCCCCAGACCTTGGAGTTGCCACCCCCTTACCTGAGGCCTATTTGGCGCCAGGACAGGCAGGAAATTAGTTATTCAGGAGACATGTCTCCCATTTGGGCTAGTCATATCCCTAAGGTGGGCTACCTGAAGTGGACACAAGAGGAAGGGTTCTACCATCTCGTTTTTGGTGGAACTAGGAATCCTGGGACAGGATTATACCCACTTTCCACAGGATGTAGTCATATAAGGGGTGTAGTCACCCCAGGGATAAGTTGCCCATTAGCTACTAACCTACACTCCTCTAAATTGAGTATTTAGGTGGCTCCCTGACACCAGGACATTAGATTCATCTGACCCATGAAAAAGAGGACAAAGAAGAGCTGAAGAAGCAAGAAATGCTGGTGGACCTTTGGCCCAAAACCCTGCCTGCCTACCTGCTCCTGTTCTGAAAACTGCGACATCCTGACTCGTCCTGCAGCTGTGCAATCTCCAAAAGTCTTGGAGAGCCTCCAGCACTTCATCAATTTGTCAACATCTCCCTTGAAGTGGAGGAGCCACTTGCAGTCTGCAAGCACCAACCGCAGCATCCGGCACACCGTTCTGCTGAACATTGGAGTCACCGATGTAGAGGAGCCACTTGAAGTTTGCAAGCACCAACCGCAACGTCCGGCACACCGTTCTGCTGAACACCAGAGTCACTGATGCAGCAGCTGCCAGGAGAAGGTCACCGTACTCCAAGAAGTCAAACCTGTCTCCCATTCAAGTGTTAAGACACCAGGATCCACCCGTGTCGGGTACAGGACACCTTGCAACAACCAAAGCTTGTTTGTAGTCCAACCCGGACTCCAACACCCAAACAGAAGGCCAGACATCAGGAGACGTCAGCAACACAGAAGACATCACCAAGGGTCACCCTGCTGCCCTCTTCTGTCCCACTTTTGTAGGTTCACTCAAGAACTGTGGGCGCCTTCACATCGGAGCAACAATGACAAAGACCCGCTGCACCCGAGTCCCCTGGCCTGGGTCCACGACATACAATGGCATTTCTTTGCTCTCAGGACCCCAACTGACTAAACAACCTGTTGGGAGCTGCAAGACTGGTTTCTAGTCCCCCTTTGCAGTCTTTTTCTCAGTGGTTCCCCTCATCCCCAGCTGTGTAGTTCGCAATGCCCCAATCCAACCAGCATCACTGCACTGGGATGCCCCAGGGCAGGTAAAACTGCACTGCTGGTGTTTTTAGTGACCTTGCCCCTCTAGCACTATTCAACCTACAGGGGACCACCAAGAATTGTCTGCAAAGACCCCCTTGCAGTAAAAGCACTTTCAAGTCCTTATTACGTGAAAGCGCATTAGAGTAATAGTGTTCTATATTGCAAAAACATTGATACAACTGGAACAGTACTTATCTTCTTTGAAGTCTTCTGTTGTTGAAACATCATATAAACAAAGTAACTATTTTTCTAAATATTGGGCTTGAGTGCCTTTTTGAGTGTCTGTATCTCATTTATTGACTATGTATTCAACAAATGGTTAGCACTATTCTCTGAAATCTTTGCCTGTACTGTCTGCATAGTGTACCCCTACATTTGGTACACTACACAGATAGCCAGCTTCCTAAAGTGAGGTAGTCTTCTACATGATCATCCAAGTACAAACACCAGTGGGACTGAGTACATGCTCAGCCAAAAGAGTGGCTGTTGTGAAAACATGGAACTTTTGCTGTAACCATGCAGTACCACCAAGCAAGGCCCGACATGATCTGTCTCAAACTCATAAAATACTCCATCAACAAACAATTTAATAACAAATGTTGTTCAGTTAAATTGTTATTCACAGACCTCAATAGAGGACACATATGGCAAAGGTAGAAAAGATTTCAAATGGACCGGAAGACATTACCTCTTACAGCAGCGGGAAAGGGGTTAGCAAACTTCTCCACATATTCTGCCTCAGCTTGGGCTTGGTCCTGCTTCCCTCTGAAAATTATTTGAACTGCTCCCTAAAATACAAAACACAAATGGTCAATAAGCAAAATGATGTAGTTAAAGCAGTTATTTGGCCAATAAACAAGTAACCCTTTAGCCATAACCACATTTTGATCAATTTGTGGAAATTATGTATGCTAAATTCAGCGTTAGATGACCAACCATTAAACTCCCACCCACCCAAACCTTTGTAAAGTGGTTTCCCCATTATGGGGTGACTCGTCTATATACATTTTGACTGCAAAACCGATGTCAGAGTAAATGCATACTGGTTAACTGTAGCAAACAAAAGTTGCAACTAGAAGGTGTCCCAACTTTGCAAAATAATTTATTTGGAATTTTGAAAAAATCGTAATGTTAATGATATCTGTTTTAGGTAAACAGCACATAAAACAATTATATACAATTTGGGATGCACCTTTCAATGGCAAATTATGAACAAGGATTGCATATATGCTTTGTAAGTTTTTTTTGTATCGGTTTCTCCGTCTCTCAACTTCTTATTTACCAAACATAATGATCTCAGGGTACCTTCTGAAGTTCGTCCATTCTTTATTTATTGATTGTAAAAAATAAAAAATCTGAACAGCCCAGATTACCACAATCCAGGAGACAACATTTTCTAATTTCTCACCAAACATGTCCTTAGGAGAAAACCACTTCTGGATATTCACCAACTTATATCAACACATCACTTGTTTTCAGTCACTTCCTATTTACGAACAGGAAATGTGATTCTGATAAACATACTGTGATAGTATGAATACACTATCTGCATTATGAAAGAGCTGTATCATTGGCTTGCCTAAATTTCAAGATAAAAAGATGACAGAGAAAACAGGTAAATATCAGGAGATTATATATGCTGTGCCAGTATACACAAACTTCAATGGTGTACGCTCAAATAAACTTAGCTGAAGTACAGCCATTTTTGTGCAGGTAAAATTAAGCCAGATAAAAAAAATCCTACAGCTAAAAATATGTAAGCTTCCCATCAATGTATTATCCTTTCATCCAATGTATACACATACACTTAGTCCTTCTCTTCTAAAACAAACTAAAATGTCAAAAGGCAATAGACTTCGAAATCAATGTTCTCTACTATGCAGATGTTGTAATTACGAACACAAATTCACAGTTATCAACAATGCCAAAAGTTCTGAGAAATAGGAGATTCTACGTGATTTTTTTTTGTTCATAAATGTTAAGAACAAAGTATTTATGCTCACCTAGGAGTGATCGCTATGTTAAAAATGTTAATTTAGTGATCAACTTCAGGTCTTTGTCTTGGAGCCGTCTGCTTAGGAAGAGTCATGTGATAAACAGCAAAGCGCAATGGTTATATGATGTTACAACCCATGCTTTTACCACACATCAGCCATTACCTCGCATGAATTTACCACGCATGTAAGCATAAATAAGGTAAGTGAATTATACACACACACAAAATTGTTTTTGAGGGAGGAGACCCCCAACCCCCCCCCATTTTTAAAAAATAAGTTGATTTGATTTACTTTACTAATTACCCTTACCACCCTATGCCCTTACCGACCCAAACCCAAAAAATAAAATTTCCATCAAATACCCTAAATTATCCATTACACCAATGCCCTTATCCACCACTAACCCTAAAACACCCTTATACCCAATACCCTTATCAATCCCAAACCCTAAAAATGCCATTTCCAACCAATACTTTTACCCACCCCTAAACCCTAAAACACCCTTACCACTAACTACCCTTACCTTGAGCTTTACCCACTTCTAAAAAGAATCTGACAACCCAATACCCTTTTCAACCCTAAACCCTAAAAACACTGTCTCCATAAAAATACCCTTCCCACCTCTCAACTCTAAAAACACCCTTACAACTAAATACCCATCCCACACCTAAACCCTAAAAAACCTTTACAACCCAATCCCCTTATAAACCCTAAAAAATACTGTTACTCCTCAGTAACCGTAGCTTGCTTTAAACCCTAGAAATACCCTTACCACTCTGTACTCCTACCCACCCCTAAACCCTTAAATGTATGTTTGCACATACACACACAGACACACACAAATATGTACATATACTTACCTTAACTAGATTTACAATGCATGGTAAAGGAATGCGCTGTAAAAGCACAAAAAAAAAAAGCAGGTGTGGTAAAAGCTGAATGGTAAAGGCACTGTGTGGTTAATACTGTGTTGTAAAGGATGTTCCAACTCTCTATATTTCAGCACTGTAGATGCTGTAAAGACATGGGATGTTTTCTGTAACCGCTGAAGGTTTGGGAAAGGGAACTGAACATATAAACAAGGTACTCTCAACATTGAACATGATAAACCTCATTAGAGGGAATTTAAGGGCAGAAACACGTTGATCTTGCATAATGGGTTGACTTAACCCCCATTATTTTAACTCTCCCCATTGGAGACTAGAATAAAGTTTGCTTATGCTCATTAATAAGGTCGTTTTTATAATAACCTTTTCTCCCCTCTTCCTCCTAAGTCCCACAAGGTCAATTGATCATCACATTTAGGAGGGCTCCCGAAACATACCCCTAGAGCTCCCTATTATAGGTAGCAGCTCACACCTGGATCTACCCGACCAGTGCCAGGAAGGGCCCCATGGTGAAGCATGCCACCTCTGTGGGAAGTGCGAGGATTCTGTTCTGTTGAGAGGGAGCTCCAATACATAGTTACGCTTTAAGCAAGAGAAGAAGGTTTAGGCTCAGGTCAGTGATATTTGGTGTATGGACATTCTCTTTCAGTCATGTATCACATGTACGTTTTCTATGACTGTTCCCAATCACACGCCCCATTCGTATGATATATTAGCCCATTCACAGACCTCCGAGGAGAGTCTGCTGATTTCTGCCAGAATCAGGGCTTGGATCATGCTAAATTTATTCCACGTTTCTAACCTGGAACAAATAGATCCATGGTAATTGACATGGACAGTGAATGAAATTCCAATGGTTAACACTGAGGTGGTATAACCCCTTGCAGAGCCCAGTTGTCGCCAACAGGTGACAAACAGCCATAGATGTACAAACACCTGTTGTTCGAAGAGGTTGAGGCGATATTAAATTGCTCACCCAATCACAATGGTGCCTCTCTCTGAAAAAATGCCCCAGTCCAACCGGGGAAGATACAAGACTACTTTAAGAAAAGGTCAAAGGACCAAAGTCTGGATCCAGTTTCGACCAACAATGGTGCGACTTTATTAACAACGCACCTGCTACCTACTCTCCCTTCAAATGATATAACAAACATGACAAATGTATTGGTGCATAGGTGCGGATCTCCCCATGCGGAAATAGAGGGCAATATTCCTAATCCTGTCATACCACCGAGTTCTGCGATCAATCTGATCTCAAACATACCTTGTAGAAACCGGTTTGAGGCCCTAGCTGAGGATGATGAAACTTCTAGAGTTTTTGATACAACTACAGATGATATCAACAAAGAGGCTATCCCCTGCACCCCAAAACTAGTTCCCGCCTCCCTCTCAATGCACCCCGCCACCGAGCCTAGCAATGCCCTTATACTACAGAGAATAGAAGAAGTTAGGTCCCTGGTCTTACAACTGGCCAAATGCTTTCGGGAGAGTTTAGAGTGTGGATGCAAGCGCAATTTTAGGGATGAAGGGGCGAATGTAGGTCATACATTGCCTGATTTAACACCATCAATCCGGCTTGCACAGGGGGGCCAGGTTATTAATCACCAAAAGGGGAAGATACATCGGGCTGGCTCGGATGGGAATGCAATATGCCCTGAATCCAACACTACACAGGCGAGCCAACATAGTAAAAGATCACTAGAGGAGGGGGATACTATGGAAAACCATAGTGTTATTAACAAATTCTCCCCAGGGCCCTCCAATTATCTGTCAAAGAGCCGTAAACAGACTGACAATCTCCCATTCAGGAGGTCCTACGCCATACCCAATGCCAGCGACCTATTCGCTCCCAAACTCTTCCCCGGTTGTCCTAGTGCCCCTTCTTATCAGAGGCCTCCTCACGATCCAGTCTTATTGCCAAACCCCCAATGCCTCAAGCTTGGAACAAATATTCTCTTTTTAAAACAAGTCCCGAAATGGCTACCAGGACTCAGCGAGGATCATGAGTCTAGGGTTAACAAAGTAATCCACTGGTTACGACACCAAAGAAATTGTCTATCGGTCATACGTTCAGATATTCGTAACACTAAGCGGTGGTGTCCTTTAGGGTCTACCCATGACATAATTTCAATCGAGTTTCATAATAGATCCCTGGCAGAAAACCTTATTCTGCTCAATAACCGAACTCTCCATCTTATGGAACAAAGAAGGGGACATATTACCTTAGAGACAGTACTGGAGATGGAAGACCAACCACTAAATTCTGGTTACTCATGCAACAATGTAACTAGTAACCAGTCCAGGTATGCCGACTCTATCCGGCTTAACCCAGTATGACTGGCAATAGCCCAGGGAACAACTCTTGGGACTAGTTTAGCGGAACCCAGTCCCATGATTTCTGAAGGACCTACCGACACAGAGTTGATTCCTGAGAGGCCCAACCTACAGCCACTAAGCTCGGTCTTTGAGGAAAAAGGCATATCAATTATGACATGGAATTTAGCTGGCCTTGGGAGGAAATTAGACGATACTGACTGGTGCTCATACATCAACACCCAAGACATATGTCTTTTTCAAGAAACATGGGCCGAAGAGCTGATTACCCTAGATGGGTTTCTTTCCTTTAATGTGGCTGCTCAACCCTCCACAAAACTGACGTGTCGAGCCAAAGGAGGACTTCTGATGTTAATAAACAAAACTGCGCAGTGTACATACAAGACACTAAAGTTTGATAGCCCAGACCTGATGGGGCTACAAATCACGTTCCAACAGGATTTGACCATAATCTTTGTCAATGTCTATGCCCGTTCGGTTTCGCGAGGGGTTGAGTCCCAAGTTTTAAAACTGCTTCTTGATTTTCTAGACACCTTACAATCAACCTCCTACCTAATAATAGCCGGGGATGTAAATTGCACTTTTGAACCCTCTGTGATACTAACTGGTCTCACGGAGGATGAAGATCAAACATGGGGGATTGCACAGCTGACTAGTGACAACAACTGTCCTAATTCCAGTGTAGCTATCCAATTGGCATCCCTTTGTTTGAAACATGGTCTCAGGGCATGCAATGGCTGCATGCCCTCTGACCTGGATACTGCACCCACTTTCAAACGTGGTTCAATTACAAGCGTAATTGATTATTTCCTAGTGGATGTGAGATTGTGGCCCTTTTTGAATGATATGAAAGTGGATGTTAGAACTGAAAGCGACCATTATCCCTTGCTACTCTCTATGTCAGGCGATGTTTTTGGTAGGACCTTGAACAAACAAACTACTTTGGTTCCCATTCCTACCATGAACATCACATCTACTAAGGTCAAGTGGCCAAAGGTCCAGTCAAATCCTTATTTGGTAAGTGAGATTTATCAGGCCTTCATAGACATCCTTGCTCCATATAGTGACTATGATTCCAATTATATCCCCTTCTTATCCATACATGAAAATATGATCATTAGATTACAACGCATATTCTATAGGAAGGTTGGGGCAAGACACCAAGGAGCTACTTCTAGCTCATGGTTTGACGAGTCCTGTCATACGGCCAAGAAAGGATTAAAAGGTGCCCTCATGGAAGGAACCCATGGGGAAATACAACTAGCTAGATGTATCTATAAAGAATCCATTACCCGAGCAAAACAAATCTGGGAAGACACCACCTGGCAGGAGTTGTTGGATGCTACACAATCCAACAACAATAAATTGTTTTGGGAATTGTTAGGTAAGCGGGAGAAAGAGGGCAGGATTGGTGTGAGAAGCCATATACAGCCAGAAAGATGGGTCGAGCATTTTTCGGGCCTATATGGAAAAATTGAGACCCCCCACAATTTCAGTTACAGGGGAAGCAGGCCAAGATTATCTCCTGGCTCCTGATGAGCATCACGGGCCAGCTCCCCTCGTAGGGGGTCCACAGGATTCTAAGAGCCATATCCGCTTTACTACCAAGGAAACAGCCGATGCCATTAATACGCTAAAACTTGGGAAAGCTCCGGGCCCAGACAAAATTCCGGGGGACCTTTATTCGTCAGAACCAATAGTCTGGACCTGGTACATCAACACACTCTCCAATAAAATTGCTGAAGGGGGGCAGATTCCCACGACATGGAAGGGTTTCTTTCCTTTAATGTGGCTGCTCAACCCTCCACAAAACTGACGTGTCGAGCCAAAGGAGGACTTCTGATGTTAATAAACAAAACTGCGCAGTGTACATACAAGACACTAAAGTTTGATAGCCCAGACCTGATGGGGCTACAAATCACGTTCCAACAGGATTTGACCATAATCTTTGTCAATGTCTATGCCCGTTCGGTTTCGCGAGGGGTTGAGTCCCAAGTTTTAAAACTGCTTCTTGATTTTCTAGACACCTTACAATCAACCTCCTACCTAATAATAGCCGGGGATGTAAATTGCACTTTTGAACCCTCTGTGATACTAACTGGTCTCACGGAGGATGAAGATCAAACATGGGGGGTTGCACAGCTGACTAGTGACAACAACTGTCCTAATTCCAGTGTAGCTATCCAATTGGCATCCCTTTGTTTGAAACATGGTCTCAGGGCATGCAATGGCCGCATGCCCTCTGACCTGGATACTGCACCCACTTTCAAACATGGGGGATTGCACAGCAGAAATTATCCCCATCCATAAAAAGGGTAATGCAAACCTCCCGACAAACTATAGACCAATCAGTCTAATCGATAACATCCCAAAAAATATTTGCCAAGCAACTTCTAGGTAGATTAACCCATTGGGCCAAAAATCACCATATTCTTTCCCCTCTTCAAGCTGGATTTCGACTAAGGATAAGTACAGTAGATCAGGCCTTTAGATTGGCCATTCTGTACTGGAAATATACAGCCCTGGCAAAACAACCATTATATATCGCTTTTGTTGATTTGAGATCAGCATTTGATCTAGTTGTGGGAGGTGCTACAAAAAATAGGGACTCCAGACAATTTAATCCAACTTCTGAAGCGGTTGCATGAGGACACATATGCGCAGGTGAGATGGGGAAACTCAGGTGAACTAATGGACAAAATCCCCATAAATAGGGGCGTTCGACAGGGTTGTGTGTTGGCACCATTTTTATTTTCTATTTTTATCAATGAGGTTGTACAGGTTTTAATGACGTGCCAGAATGATGCCCCCACCTTATGCGCCCAAAAAATTCCAATCCTTCTTTTCGCTGACGACTCTCTTCTTATTTCTAAATCTCCCATGGGCCTCCAAACTCTTATCAATAGATTTAACTCCTTTTGTCAAGATCACGGCCTAGAGCTGAACCATAAAAAAACCAAGTTAATGGCGTTCCGTTCAGGAGTGCGGAAGAAATGTACTATCCATTTAGAAGGGAACCTCCTGGATAAGGTTTCTTCCATTGATTATTTGGGTATAAGGTTTACTGATAATCTGAACTGGGCAGAACAGATCAATAAAAGTGTGGGTCGCCTGCAGCACGGTGCAGCATCAATCCTGCGTTTCTATAGGGGTACAACAGCAAAAACTGTCTCCCCGGCAATTAAGATCTATATTGCCAGAGCACAGGGTGCCGCCGCATACGGAGCAGAGGTCTGGGGTTTTTCTGATTGTAACAGGCTCACTATCAGTGAGAACAGTTTCGCGAGGTCCTTGTGTGCCTGTCCTTCTAGTACTCCATTGATACCACTGCTCTTAGATCTGGGCCTGAGACGCATAGCCGATCTCATTATTTTAAGACCATTATTATATTGGATAAGACTATGGACTGTCCCTGAATTAGATGTTTATAAGACCTCACTCCATGACCTGCTATTGTGCTCCAACTCAACCTCTATTCCTTGGGTTAAACATGTATCCAGTTGGTTTAATAAACTTGGCCTCAGCCATTTTTGGGAGGAACCCCACAAACTAGAAAAGGCTCACTCCATTGTACTGAAATGCATATATTGGTCCTATGTACGCAATGATTATATCACCCACAAAACCTATGGCACCTTAACAAATCGTTTTACAGATTTTAAGTGGTACCCACAATTTGAACCATATCTAGACAGTATTCCTGACATTCTCAGTAAAAGCTTATATGCCAGATTCCGTTTCCGGTCGTTGCTGCTGAAGTCATTGATGTGCAAATGGGGTGCAAAAACAGATACAAGTACATGCCCGGTTTGTGGTGCAAAATCAAGAAACGGTGGAACATTTTATGTTTTTTTGCCCTGCTTACTCTCTTCCTAGGTCTAAGTGGATCCGTCACACTTGTCGCGAAATGGGGATAAGAGACTGCCTCTGCTCTGAGGATCCTAAAAAGTCATCATTCCACGGTTTTAATACTTGCTGTCAGTAAATATTTAGTAGTAGCATGGCGAATACGCAATTCCATTGCTAGGACTGTGTTTTAATTCAGAGCCCTACTTTTTACTTTTCACTTTTAAAAGAACTGCAGGAGGGGGCTGAAACTGCATTATGTGTATTATGTGTACTGAGAATTTTAATTGATCATGTTTTTAGGCACTTATGTTATGTTATATTTTTACCCATGTATTATTATTATTATTATTATCATTGGTTTTATTCTTATTCCTACTATTATTATTGTATATTTGCTTTGATGATCGATTGATCGAATAAAGCATGTGTTTAAACGTAAACAAACACAATCTTTTTTTTTTTTTTTCTTTTTTTTTTTTTCAACTTTTGCAAAACTGATTCATTTACGTTGCTCCTCTCCAGCTGGGGCATGTGTATTTTTTGTTCTAAAAAAGGATCAACATTTTGGAATCTGCATTGACTATACTGTGTTAAATAAAATTACAATGAAGGATCATTTTCCTTTAACACTGGTTAAATACATTTTGGCATTAATACAATGAGCACAGATATTTAACAAGCTTGGTCTGTGAGGTGCTAGCCATTATTTGCATTTAAGAGAGGTTGACAAATGGAAAAAGGCTTACCGCACCCCATATTGTATAATACTATTAGATATCGCAAGCAAGTATAATATACCAGAAATGATGGAGAGGTGACCTGGTTAAAAAGGTCTTGTTAAACAGATTCTATGCTCAACATTTTGACTGATTGATTTTTTCTGATGTTTTGAATCATCTTGTTCAGATTTAGCTGGGTGATCTTTCGTTTTCTGACACCCTACTGAGAATCAAGAACATGTGAATTTGGTATTATCAAGTCTTCAGCAACATGTCAGCATGAAAAATGCAAATTTGGGACACAGGAGATTGAGTAACTGGGATTCAGGTAGAATACATCTGGTATATCTATGGCACTAAAGAAAGGGCTAGTCCTCACTGAATAACTGTCTGCCAATGTAAAAGAAATCCAAAGTTGTTCTGGATTTGCAAATTTTTATTTTCAGTTCCGCAAAGATTTTGCAGATTTAACCTGTGACATCACAAGCGTCTTAAAGAAATGAATCATGAAGAAAGGTTTTAATTAGGATGCTCCAGCTGAAAAGGCATTTATTATGCTCAAAAGAATGTTCATTCTAGCTCCAATTTTATGCCATTCTTACATCTTTAAACAGTTTGCTGTAGAGACTGATGCCTCAAAAAGGGAGTTGGTGTCTGTCTTATTACATATGCAAGAAAGTGACAGACAACAGCATCCCATCTTTTATTTGCCCCATGTTTTGTTTGAGAGTAAACATAACTATTCGGTCAGTTATTAGCCATGGAGATGGTTTCTAGTAAATGGAGACATCAATTAATGTACACCTTTGAAATTTGGACTGCTCATAAGAAGTTACAATGTTTATGAAATCTTCAATACAGAAATAGTTGTTAAGCCAGATGGGATTTTCTTTTTTTGCACAGTATGATTTCATCAAGAATTAAAGTCATGATTCAAATGATCAATGCGCTGATGCATTGGATTATCATTATCCAGAGTCATCACTTACTTACGATCAGCCTATAATTCCTTCACACCACTTTGCTGGACCTGTTCAGTCCCTTTTAGAATGAGTTAAAGCGACTGGAGAACAGATGGGCCATAAAGAGTTAGAGGGGGGCCTTCATCTCAAGAATCCACTGATTATTCATTTTTATCACCAATTTATGAATCAAAGTTCCATGTATTATATGTGTCATGATTCTGTTATGTCTAGCCATAGTGATAGAGAAATTCAATATTTTGGATAACACTTTGTAAAGCACAAGTCATTGCACAAGCTCTTTCTTCTGGTTCTCGTATTCAATCTAATGGAGAAACAGAACAAACTAACTCAAGTTTGAAATAGTATCTTTGATGCTAATGCAACGACACTCAAGATGACTGGGTTTTGGATTTACCAATTCCATATTTTGCTTAGAGTAGAGCAACTCATAGTGCGACTGAGGTTTTACTATTTTTCTGCTTGCAAGGCTTTCCCAAATGTTTTACATTCTTCACCTCGTGTGGCCTCTTTGCTTCCAGACAGCTACTCATTATGTGTGAACATTTACAGAAACAAATAAAATGGTTTAAAAAAATGTCATTCTAAAATAAAAATGAAAGAGAATGTCATTCTAAAATAAAAATGAAAGAACATGCTGTCAAGTCAGGATAAACTTCTTATCCATTTGCTCCTGGTCTTAAACTCTGGGAATCTTTTCACTTTCTACCTGCTGATAGATTGCCAGTCAAGTTTTGACCATAATCATTTGGTCCGTTTGCCATCACTCATTAGGTTAATACTGTAGCCTTGTGTGAGAATTGCGCCATACCTGGAAAACCCATTCTGTTTTCCATACTTTAGAACTGAATCATGTGTTTCAGATCCTTATAACTTGCTTTCTACTGAACCACCACCAATTAAGGGACAATGGCAACCTGAATATAAGGTTCAAGAGATATGTGATTCTCAAATGTTTTGAGACGGTCTTCAATTTTTGTAAAGATTATCTATCCCGTAAACATTCTTAAGAAGAGGCTTCTTCAGTTCATGCACTCATGTTGGGATAAGTTTATTTCCATCAGCATCCTAATAAACTTATAGAGTAAAAATGGTGTAAAAATGGGCATATTGTTAGGTCTGCACAGGAGACTCGTGAGAGGCAGTGGCCTGTTTGCAGTGTTTCACATCCACAAAAGAGGTGATAAATCACTGGGCTTCTCGTTCAACATAAGGCATGCTGTCGTCTTTGATATTGCTCTGTCAGTTACCGAATCTCTACTGCAGGTCGGAGGTGTGTTCTGCAGAATGTGTGGATCGTCAGTCTGGGAAGGTTACGTAGTAGAGTATGGAAGACTGGAAAGGAGGAAGGATGTCAGACAGGGTTCTTCTTGTGCTTGACAGACAACATTCTTCTGATGAAGGCATGGTTAATCTTACATCTATTCACATCTACGGTGGTCTTCTTCCCAGTGTTTGTTGTCTGGAGTTTCCATTTTAAGAGGTTGCCAAACCTCTTTTCCTGTGATGGCATGTCCTGCTTAGATAGTATATAACGAGGCTTTAGTTTGACATGGATACGTGATAACACATTAGTTCCATCACATTCATCACCCACTTTGAAGCCTTTTTGTCCCCAATTTTAGCATAAGTTTCCTGTACCTGGATTCCTTTTTTGGATTCTCTGTTTTTGAAGATCCAACGCCTGGCTCTTAATCCACCCTGGTTCATAGATGGTTTGGTACCTACCTTATCAACTTTTGTATCTTTTAACATCTGCAATTACAAATCACTAAAGTTGCCAACAATGTTTTTTCCCCTCCAATTCTCCTTTTTGTTTTCACTCCGTAACTGACATTCTCTTAACAAGACAATATACACATGAAAGGTGTCAACTAAGTGCAACATTAGCTATTTGGAAGTATCACACTCTCGTCCGGCAGCCAAGAAGAAAACTTATGAGACATTTGCACCATCCTGTCCTTGACTGTAAAATGGGGCACATAAAGTGGCACCGGATTTTAAAAAATAATGGGGTAGGAGATAGTGGCCAGTAGCTTTTTGATTTTTTAGACTTTCCATTAAATGTATGATTCTCACTTCTGTATTAGCAATGATCATATTGTCAATCTCATTTTGTCATAGGTTGTTTCAGTTCCACAGATGTCCCCCCCAGTAGGACTCTGAACCACAAGAATATTCCCCAATAAGGTGCAATCCATTCTTCTAGTGGTTGCTTGCATTCTACGACCACTCCTGTGGATTTAGAACTTCTTGTATCATTTGCTAGAAGCCCTTATATCCAATTGCATATTCTCTAAAGTTCCACTGTCCAGTGTGCCCCTTTCATTAAGGCCCAGAAGTACCACATTATGTTTTGCACCAACTCTTTTGTGATGATGCATTTGAGCAAGCCAGTTAGGTCTTCTTTTATTCTTGATCAATCATAGTGAAATCATGATACAGTTAGTTTTGTGTGCTTTCCCCAAATCTTTTCAAATGTGTCAATAGGCCCTGGAAGCACATTGCCTGCAGTCCTCTATAATAGTTTTAAAGTGGGCAAAGAACACATTTTGTTCTGCCACGTTTACAGTGTATGGTCTAGCAGAGGGGATCAGAATGTTGTTTCTTAGAAAACCTATCTCATAACTTCAAATCCATTCTTGTGTTTCTCTCTTCACAGAAAGAAAAGACCGAAGAGACATGATTGCTCGCCATGATCCAGCTAATTTTCCCAAAGAGAAACTTTATTCATTGGTTTATGGGAATAAGCATGTAGTCCAAAAGAGAATGGCAGTTGTCTATTGAGAAAGGGAAGACTTTTGGAATGGGCAGCCTAATGTATGAATAGGTGAGACTAATAGAGTTGCGGCATTAAAGGTTTCTAAGACTATCTTTCTTCTTCCCGTACAATTCTTCAGGCTTCTACAAATTCATCCTCTGTGTCAATCACTTTGTACATTTTGGCATTTTTATGCTCTCACACAATAATTATTTGCTCTTGCTTGTAGGATCCTCATCTTGTAGAAAGAGCCTCTACTTTTCCACAAAAATATCAAAGAAATTTGGGGTTTTGGTTGGATGTGGATATTTAAGTTCTATAATAACTTTATTATTGAGAAGTTGTATGTATCATTCTGCTACTTTGTATCCAGTGTCAACTATTAATACTGTCAAGACTGCAAAGGTGCTGCAATTGATTTGAGTGCCCCAAGACTGTTCTCCCATTTTGCACTGCCATTGAGTGGAACTATTATTTTGTTGGTCTCAGACCGCCACCTTACTTCGGAGAGCATCACATCATTTATTCGCAGGTATACAAGAAGGTACAAGAACAGCATTATATAATTTCCTTGCATGTAGTCGAGAAGAAGCGCGTCACCTGTTTTTGCCCCCCCCATCATGGTACATTAGAGAAAGATATTCTTATTGTTTCTTTAAGTGCTAAGTTATCAGTTACAGTCAATGCACTTGCATGCTATTGATGGTTGTATTGTTCACCTAATGAGATCTGGATTCACTTTTGTTTTTTCATTTACAATCCACAACGCTTTACTCAGATTCTTTTGCACACAAAAAACTTATTTAAAGAAGGGTCACTACAAGGGCAGTATCTGATTTCCAATACTTTTCTAGCATTGCATGGATATTTTCCTTAGAGTCACACACCTTGTCCAGCATCATTGGTAGCTTCTCTATGCACTAAGCATCACTTCATGTACTGTTGTTCGCAAGTCACAAATCATTATCCTCAAACAGTACCACCGTAAACCAATTTCAATAGTTATAATGGAACTACTGTTGGAGACAAGTAACTTACTTTTCAACCGTGGTTTTTAGCATTAAATTGGCGATAGAGTTAAATACTAAGCAGTGAGCATGCAAGAGATGGGAAATATGAAGACTGCGCCTTTTACCCAAGTAGTTGCTTACCATCAACAGGCACATATCCAAAAACAGCGACTTAATGACTACAGACTAACGATAAAAGGTTCCCTTTGGTGCAGTGAAACCTCACATGCCTGGATGAAGCTCACTGTTTGGATGGGGGTTTACTTATTGCAAGCACTTACCTGAAGGTGCTTATTTGAAAAGTGTTTGCTTATAGCCGCAGATCAATGAAAAATGAAAACCAGACTTGTCACTCTATTTCTTTGCCCTTACTGGATGGCACCTTGGAACATTTTTTAGAATGGTTCACTTGCAAAGGCAATTACTAACTCTCACCTATAAGGAAAGAAGACTGAGGAAGAGATTGCCAGGTTCACACGAAAGGATAAGTTTGGAAGATTAGAAAGATCAACATCTTATCAATTCACAGAGCAAATATCTCAGAAAAGTCGGTATCCTTTGGCAAGCATAAATGTGGCCCTCTGGGGCACAAATCTAAAAAAAAGTCATGCTTGAGTACTGTTACGAAGCATACATCCCTAAGATGAACAAAAGCCACATTAATTTCCTAAATAAAACAGTGTTCTCTAACTGGGTGACATTAGAGCTTTGCTCCTAAGAAATCACTAATACTGTGAAGAAAGTGTATCACGTTTGGTATTTGACTGTAAGCCCTAATGGTTGACAAATGCACTGTGATAAAAGATTAATGGAAACCTGAGCTTATTAGACGGAGAAGGTAGGTACAGTTAGCTGTGAGACACTATGCAATAGGGTTTTACAACTCACAATTCACCAGATACAAATATGTTTAATTCTTGAAGTGCAACATATAATTGAGGAAGTCATTCTGGTAATTAAACATTTCCAGCTCAAGTGTGTGAGATTTATTTGCTCATACTCTACAATTAAATGAGCCAATAACCCAAGTTTCAGTGGTGCAGTTTGTGATTATGGATCTCCCCTATGAACTAGAAAGTTAAATAAATCCCCTGGTAAGTTTTACATTAGGAAACTCAAACCGTGAAGGTGGTCTGAAGGCGTGACCATCAAAGCAGTCCGGCAAAAGTCTAAACGAGGTGAAACAGTCCTACACTCACTATAAATTCATATATTGATTTGGGGATCAAACGTTTTGGAACTGGTGTATAGCACTCATCCAGAAAACACTCTACTAACTTGGAGATAAACCTGCAGTTTTCACAGATTCAAGAGGGCTCCAATTTATTTCTAAAACAAAAATACAAATAATTGTTAGGTAGCTTCCTGCATAAACTCCCAATCGTCGAAGTGCTAAAAGTGTCTGATGGATGTGTACCCGGTCACCTTCTCCTGGAAGATGTTACGTTACCCCATCAACCATGATAGGGACTAAGTAATGCCATGTATTGTGCTTCACTGAAGGAGTACCAGTGTGTCCTATCTACATTTCAACAGAAGTACTCTCTGTATGTGTTGCCCATTCACATTGCTGTATAATTTTAAAAGAAAGGAAACAATACTGAAAAAGTCCAAGGGCTTTAAGTCCAATGGGTTGTATCTCCCTACGTGAGCAAGCAGATAAATTGGGCTCAAACCAAAGAAATATAGGTATGTCCCTATACCGCCAGGCTTTCTTACAACTAGGGTAGAGTTCTACCACTAAGTGCAGACTAGGTGTTCCGCAGCTCAGTTAGGAGGATGCTGGAGACTGCAGTGCTCACTGATCATATGTCTGTCTCAAAGAGTAAACCAGAAATTCCCTCATAAACCTAATCTTGAAGAAATTAAATTACCTAAAAACAACATAATTCAGAGGCGAATCTTAATTATTACGCCCACCATAAATGTTTGAGAAACACACAGAAATCATTTTATCTCCTGATTGGATCATTTCCACTAGGTTAGATGATGTTCTGAGGCATGAACAAGGACAGCTTGCCTATAAAAGGGGTCTCTAACTTTTAAAGTATTTGAACAATGTGTTCTGCCAGCTAGATATTTTCTGTTTTAGATGAACTAGTAGTGAATGCGTGATATAGCGTATGTGACATCTTGCTTGCAAACAGCCATGTGAGCAGCAATGTATTTATCATTCCTTTCAACTGTACCAACATGCTGTCATGATTGCCCCATTTTGCTATATAAAACAAGTAGAAAAACGTACAATAGAAAACTAACAGATATTTTACCTCAACAATAATGGTGAAAGTGAGACCTTAGGTTTTTTTGCAAGGACAATTTCAAGGCAAAATTCTTCTCTTTGGGGTTCACAGATGTCATCGAAAATGATCTTAGTACAACCTGAATGTGAATCTTTCAAAATTAGAGTCCTTCTTGAAGGACAACTTAATTTTCCTAATCATTAGCATTGATATACTTAGCATTCCATAAGTAATTTCCCTAGTGTTCTTTTGTTATTGCTCTTTAACAAACAAACAATTGACCACGACTATAAACGAGGGGGAAAGATTTAGTCAATATCTACAGCAAAGTGCAGTGGAAACGATTCCTCCCCCATAGCAATTTACAAACAAAACAGCCCTTCATGGAGGGATTTCATCCCAGAATTAAATTTCAGCAGATAGGCAACTGCAGAAACTATACCTATATCAATTAAAAGAAGAAAGCACATATTTTACATTATTTGACTTGAAACAAAAGTTTAGAATAGTACCAATGCAACAACAGAATTTCTTTAACGAGACATTTTCAACCAGGTCACCTCTCAATCATTTTCAGATGTGTTTTGCTCACTCGAGATATCGGTGTGCAACAAGTCAACTATTTTATGAAAAGAGGAATCCTTCTCTTTCACAGTGGGGCCACACATGTACGTATCATTGTTTTTGCAACTTTTCATTTAATATATGAATAAAATGAGAGGAGCCACAAAGTGGAGAGTAGAATGATCTCGCAGGACAGCACAGAACAGTGGTCACTGGCAGGTTGAAATTATGTAGGTAAAGGCTTACCTTGGCACCCATTACAGCAACTTCAGCAGTGGGCCAGGCATAATTTGCATCACCACGCAAGTGTTTGGAACTCATTACATCATAAGCACCTCCGTAAGCCTAGACCACAAATTAAGATACACTGACTGTCACTGCTTGACCGATACATGGCAGATCACATTCACAGGCTATACATAGTGCAATACAATATATCAACAGCAAGAACAGTACTAATAAACAAAGTTGGAAAGGATAATACATACAACATTACCATACTGCAGTTTGTAACGTACATTAAATACAATTTTCTGATGCAAATGAGGATGTTACTTTTAAGCTACATAGAGTTACATTCAGGAGAACATTCCCTAATCTGAAAACCATTGATGAAAACCAGCTCTAATTCCTCTCTACAGTTCTCTTCCTCCTCTCTTCCCAATTTTTACATCTTATAAGTTAATGATTTAGTGATTTTCGTTATGAAGCCTTTGTTGAATCCCAAACCACAGAGAAAGAGGAATATACTATTTGATGAATTTGTATTTCAGACATATCAGAGCTGACCAGAAACAGGTCAGTACGAAAGTACTGTTCAAGGGCTACTGACTAAAAAGTATACTTCAAGTCATAGGATTGTATGGACGCCAAGTATCTGTGACCATTATAGGTCCCAAAAAGGCCCTTTGATTATGACCTGTAAGAAACTATTCGAGGTGCCCTGAGATAAATCAATAATGCAATTAAAGATTTCAGAGATTATAAAAGGGATGGTTACAATGGCAAAGTTGTAAAGCAAGACCAACGAAAAAATGATCCTCAAAATAAGGAGTATTCTTTGTCAGAGAGTTAAAACTCCCTCCTTCTGTAATGAACTGGGCAATAAATCAGCACCACCTTTTGTCCTATTTTGTCGAGGCAACCGTTAAGAAGTTATTCATAATTAGGACTGTTACTTACCTACACCCAGCACAAGCAGAAAGGTAAACTCGCTAGAAAAGGTTTTGATTCGGTTTTTTGTGTACCCTTACAGGTCATACACTGGTGTTGAAGCAACAGAAAAATCTAACTCTACTCAAAACAAAACAAAAACGGATTCTTTACAGCAGCTTTAATTAAACAAGCAGTGTAAATAAAAGCGCCACAGGCCAGTGTGAAACGGTCAAACTGTGTGGAGCCTCCAGCAACAAAAACATATCCGTGGAAGCATCAATTTTAACATTCTTCTGTGCTGGTGGACCTTGCTTGATGTCGATCCTTATAACCTTTGAGTATGCTAGTACTTTTGTAAGGAGAAAATTGAGCGGACAGACTCCTTCTTACACCACTGTCAATTAAAATAGCGGCTGCCTCACACAACCTTTATCCTATTAACACTACTGCACAGTTGGAGACTTATTTACAGCTATTTAAAATCAAAAACAAACATTTGTCATTTGTTTACTCTCATCTCTAGAGTTTAGAGTAAACATTGACATGTTTTAACATTAAACTTTCTTCCTTGCCAGAGATTTGACACCGACTGCACTAGTTTACCAATGTTAAGATATTTGTGGTAGAATTTTCGAAAGAATGATTTTCCTATTTAAATAGTTACTGTAATTTTCGATTTACGTTTATTTCAATACGAATTTTCTAAAAATTATTTGTCCATGTTTTGTTTTTCACCAATATGATTTCATAGACTTTCCATTAATTCACATATTACAGTGAAATTGTGGAGCCTAATTACCAAGTTGGGTTTGGGGAAATTAACGACCTGCAGGGGGTGCTTCCCCAGAAATTCACTATTTACCACTATAGAACCCCGGGGTCTGTCACAGGAGTAGGACAGAAAAAGTAAGGGAGAGAAGAATGTAAAGCCTAGCTACAAGAAATACAGCCTTTAAAGGGCATTTTCCAATTTCCCTCACCCACCCATAGGGTGACATGCTTTATCATAGGGAACCTCCTCGCACCATGATACCTAGTCACGGTGCGGGCTACAATCCCCTGACGGAGAGGGAGGAGCTCTGCCAATGTTTTAGAGTTATGGAATCTTCAAATGATAAGCAGGGTGTGGTGAGAAAGGCAGAGGGTGACCAAAGACATGAAGTGTGGTAAAACCCAGGGGTTCTATAGTGGCAAATATGGCCAGAGGAGAGTACCTCGGTGGGTGATCCGACTGACCTTGATGCAGGGCTACATACATCCCCTATTTACTAGCCAGGTCTTGCTCAAGTTGCTCTTCTAACATGTTCTTTATAGCATTAAGCTGTGTAATCTTTGTCCTTCCATGTCTCTTCTTCCTGTAGAGCAGTTATAGGGGGCAGAATCTTGTGAGGTGCAATCAGGGGAAGTTACTGAAACTTGGATGGTTCAAAAGGTGCAGAGTTTGTAGTGGAAATGGTATGGTGGCGCTTGTGGAACCACTGGAGGTACTTAAGGAGGACTTAGAGTACAGTGAAGTACCAGTGGTGGAAACCTATTACACAACTCCTGCAAAATGTCTCACAAATGTACAAATTCACCAATACCTGCACCATTGAAGGTTTTATATATGTATGTTCTCAAAGTGTATATCTTTGGGAATAAAATGGATCTTCAGGTGTGCGGTCCTGTGACCTCAGCTCCTGCAGGCTTGCCTTCCACATGAATGCTAAGGCAGCGTCAAATGCATCCTCACCTTCGTTTTACTCTCCTGTTCTGTGAGATCTATTTTAAAGCAGCATATTTGTTACCTGAAGAAGTGATGCATTCGTTCAAGTATATTTGGTCTTATTCTTACCCTAACCATTTTCCATGTAATCCCCCAAACCCCCTGTGAAAATACCATCCTCTTGCCCAATATAGAATTTGATGGCATATTGCAGCTATTTTCTGCATCTCTAGGTACTATTAGTCTAATGCCGTACCTTCCAATGCCCACTTATCCGTTGTTATCTATCTTCCTTACAAATTATGTCTGAAGAAGGGAGAAGAAACAGCACAAAAAAGTGTTGTCTGTGAGGATTCAGCTAAAACTATTCAGTACATATCATTTCCGAACAGGTATTTTCAAAAATAGAGGAGTGAAAGACCGAGAAATACTGCTTTAACACTATATGGCAGAGAGGAACTCTTGAAAACCCTGAAACAACAAAGGGTAAAAGCACTTGGACCCAACACAGTAACATCCTAATATACACTTTCCAAATCTAGCAAAAGACAAGCCCGCCCTTGGTCATTGACACAATTAGTGTGGCAGATGCTTTTATGACCAGTTTATACATCTGGGGTGATGCAACAGCGCTACCACACACAGTGTGTAAAAGATACTAAATATATACAATATACATGGTATTCAAAGGTCTCAAAAGACAACATTCCTTCCACGTTCATCACCTTCCGTGTGATTACTGTGATCTTTGGCACCGTGGCTTCTGCGAAGGCAAAGAGGAGTTTTGCTCCATGTCGTATGATTCCCCCATATTCTTGTGCTGTGCCTAGAAAGAACAAATTAAATTATAAAGATGATTTAGGATTGTGAGATGCCGGGTGGACATGTTGCAACACACATACATTTGACATTTCATCAAACAATTCTTACTATTTGGCTAGTGCAAGAAGTACATGACGCAGATTACTTCCTTCATTTTGCGATTTGCATAATCACAGGGTTAGCAACTGGGAAATGGTTTTGTGCCATGTACAAAACCCATTCTGCTTACTGGTAAAGCCTTTCTGACATTCAAAATGTGTTTGACAACTTAATCAAAATCATAAATTTGAGGGGTACGACGAGGGCACCACCACCTGTCAGTGATTTACAATGAAATGTATCAATGGTGTCTGACAGCAATCTCAGTCACAAACTGTTAGAAACAGGGTCTCTAGTTGGCAGAGGTATACACCTTTGACCAAGAAGGGAACACAATGCTAGTCAGGGTAAGTCACACAGAATCCAAATTATCCTGTGCCCACCCTCTGGTAGCTTGGCACTGAGCAGTCAGGCTTAACTTAGAAGGCAATGTGTAAAGTATTTGTGCAATGTATCATACAGTAACACAGCGAAAACACCACAAAAATACACCACAGAGGTTTAGAAAAATATATGGTATTTATCTAGTTAAATTAAAGTAAAAACGATCAAGATTCAACAGCACAAATTGAGATATCACTTTTGGTAGGTTAAAAAGTGCCTTAAATCTTAGAAATCAACAGTTGTCTCTTGTATGCACAAAGTACCTGGTTTGCATCAAAATTACCACGCACGGAGACAGCAGAGGAGGAGATTTGTGAAAAAATAATGTGTGCGTCCGGCGTAGCACAGACGATGCGTCATTTCTTTCCACGCTGCAAGGGGCTTTGCGTTGATTTCTAGCACACAGTCTTGGTTACTTACTGCGATGCGGGGCTCTCTGGACACTCAGAGAGGATGCAAGGAAAAATCCTGAGCATGCGGGAAGATGTCACAGGCGTTGCATCGATCAGGTAGGCGATGCGTAGAATTTTCTGTTGCATGGCAGGCACTGCGTCAATTCTTCACTTCCTGAGGCGGGCTGTGTTATTCCGGCTCGGCTGTTCGTCGATCCAGTAGGGCTGTGTGTGTCGAATTTCCAGTCGCAACGCAGGCGCTGCGTCAATCTTCACTCAGGAAGTTGGGCTGCGCCATTTCAGTTCGGCTGTACAGCGAATTTCTTGTTACAGGGCAGGCTGTGAGTCATTTCCAGCAGGCTGCACATCGATTTTCAGCGCACTAGGAGTTTCCTTGAAGAGATGAAGTCATTTCGGCTCTGAGACTTCAGAAAACAGGGGGAAAGCTCAAGCCAAGCCCTTGGAGAGCACTTCTCAGCACAGTCAGAGGCCAGCAAGGCAGCAGTCCTGCACAGCAAAGCAGTTCAACGGAGTCCTTTGGGCAGTTCCTCTTGACAGATTTCAGGATCTGGTGCAGAAGTGTCTGATTTGGTGGGGTCAGAGACCCAGTGTATATACCCCAAAATGCCTTTGAAGTGGTGGTGGGGGGGGGGACTTCAAAGAGTGGTTTTGAAGTGAACACGGTCCCCTTTCAGTACAGGTCTGTCTGCCAGGGCCCCAGTAGGGGCTTTGGCAGTCCATTGTGGGAGAGCAGGCCACTAGCCTTTGAAAGGTAAGTGTCAGGCCCTCCATCCTCCCAACCCAGGAAGACCCATTCAGTGTGGAGATGAGTGCAGGTGTGACTGAGTATTCTGTGTTTGTGGTTGTCTGGGTGTCAATCAGCCCAGCCAGACATGTTTTGGAGACAGGCTGTAAGGAACAGATGGATTTTAAGTGCAGAGAAATGCTCACTTTCTAAAAGTGGCATTTCTAAAATAGTTATATAAAATACCACTTCACCAATAACCAGGATTTTGTATTACCATTCTGGCCATACTACATATGACCTGATTACCCCTTTCTGATCAGAATCTATCACTCAAACAGTATATGAGGGTAGCCCTAATGCTATCCTATAAAACAAAAACAGGCCTCAAAGAAGTGGAAAACGAATTTGGGAGTTTTCCATTACCAGGACATATAACACACCTGCATATGTCCAGCCTTTTACCTACATAGCACCCTATCCTCTGGGTTACCTAGGGCCTACCTTAAGGGTGACTTATGTGGAGAAAAAGGGGAGTTTAAGGCTTGGCAAGTACGTTAAAATGCCAAGTCGAAGTGGCAGTAAAACTGCACACACAGGCCTTGCCATGACAGGCCTGAGACATGGTTAAGGGGCTACTTATGTGGGTGGCAAACCCAGTGCTGCAGGCCTACTAGTAGCATTCAATTTACATCCCCTCGGAACATGTAGTGCACTTTACTAAGGACTTAAAAGTAAATTAAATATGCCAATTGGGTATGAGCCAACATTACCATGTTTTGGGGAGACAGCATATGCACTTTACCACTGATTAGCAGTGGTAAAGAGCGCAGAGTCCTAAAACCAGCAAAAACAGTGTTAGAAAAGTGGAGGGAGGCAGGCAAAAGTTGGGGTATGACCACCCTAGGGCTGTCAGGTCTAAAACAAACCATTGAAAAGTTACAGTGTACTCAAAGGACATGGTGTCCCCATTTGTGGAAGGGAAGCTGCCCCGGTTGGCCAGCTTCCGCTTTGGAAATTCTACCTGGCAGCCTAGATGCAGCAGAAAGATTTATTCTGCATTCTTTCGTCACTGTCCTTTAAAACTGGATAAGAATCTGAATACGCATCCACCCACAATGTTGTACATTTAAAAGTAGACAGGATACAGTCTTGCACCTTATACAGTGCAGATATCTACTGCAGGGGGTAAAAGCAATTCTCAAGCTGAGTTACAAGCAAAGCATCTCCAGACTAAGCCCATTCCCACGGTCAAAACTCAAACTGGTGTGAGAAATTAACTCCTGGAACGGTAACTGCCCCGATCCGTGGAATAGAAGTCATCAGCCTTACCAAAAACTCTAAGGCAAACACCAGTTCTAAGATATAAGCAGTCATAGTTGTGCAGTCTATTATAAGCATGGGTTTCCTTGTCCTTCGGATGCTGAAATACATGTAAATGAAAGAAATAACCCTCCTACTGGCTTACATAGATGGGACATATTCACCTTAACACAGTAGGAGTGTGTCTCTGAGTTATAACACTCAATTCTACACAGCAGGACTCACTACAAACACACTTCCAACCAAACAGGCAACCTGCAGCATGCAACATGCAATCCTTCAAATAGGGACACGTGCTATTAGAAGGCAAAACCAGTGACAGCAAAATGTACACAAATGACAATGTTCAAGTGTGACAAAATCAATAATTTTGAGATGGATCATAGGCAGAATGTTCGTCATCACATGGACAAATCGGCTAGAAACAATCTCCCATAAAAAGCAACTCTTTGTAATGCTGTAGCACTTCTTCTGCAGACAGGAGCATCATTATGGACAGTTAAAGCTTAATATTTTCTAAAAAATTATTCTGAACATTTGAAGATTTCCATAAGTCAAAAATAGCGTACTGGAGGAAGAAAGGTATTGCCATTTGAGATATCATACAGAAACAAGAATCGGTAACATAAAAAGTTTGATTTAGGTATCAAATTTTGAGCTCTATGGTGGCTTATTTGGTTCTGCATACCACTTTATTTTTCCAACTCTTTTCATCTCTTACACAGATTTTCTTACATCATAATACTGTACAGAATACGCACAAGAAAATATTTTTTGACACAGTTAACAGTATTAACTGATCAGATCATTTCTACTTTTTACAATGCTATTTCTAACATTTTTACCTTAATTGTAATGAATTCATGCTGTGCTGTATGAATCTAAAATAATTAAATATAAATGAAAAAATCACCACCCAAACGATGAGAAAACTAACATAGCATATAAAGAGGAATTTAGAAAAACACACTGGAGACTGGAAATAAACATAGGATAAAGTCGAAAAGCAGGATATTTTAACTGTTAAAACGATAGGGGACGAGAAGAAATGTCAAATTCAGTGTTTCAAAAAATGACAGCCTTAATATAAAAAAGAAACACATTTATATAGGGGGCATATACAACTGAGGCTGATGATTGCTATTCTGTTTTTGAGCTTAAAGTACCAGATCGAGTCTCATGAACCCTGAAACACCACTGGGAACCAAATATGCTTGAGAATGGGAGCTTATGAGTTGCACACAACTACGAATTAACAGTGGCTACGAGGACTCAAGCCTTAATATTCCTTCCCCTTCTGATTATTAAAGGTGCTAAAAGCAGTTATGATAGGGGGTGCGGTCTCCCCCAGATTAGGGCAGGAGTAAAACAGCTCCACAAGGAAGTTACAGCATGTTCACACGTAAGAGTGAAAGAGGAGTGACCTGTGGCACTATCGGAGTTGCTGAGGAAGCAGATTTGTTAGTGGGAGACATTGAGTGGTGGAACTGGTTAAGGTGCTGGCAGCTGGAGGCAGGGCCAGCACTGACACAAGTGGAAAAAATAGCTGAGACAGGGACAGTTGTCCACACTGGCTGTGGGTTTATGCAAAAGGTTCAAGGGAACATCTAGTTTCCCTGGGGTTCTCTTCCTCTGTTGCAGCTTTAACTGCAGATCACTCAAGACGATCAGCACAAGAACACACCTTTTCCTCCACTGAGTTCAATAAGGTGTTCCCACAAGACAGGATATCATAAGCAGTGATCTAGGCAAATGAACAGGCCAGCAGTGCAACAAATAACACAAAGAGTATGGGGTATCACATGGGTACAAAATGAAATTAAATTGTACTGGACTGTCTGTATCTCCCGGAATTCTGGACCTATATGTGTGCTAAATGTGGTTGGCGAAAGGGGCTAAGGGGAATTTCTCCTTACGGACTAGGTGGTCTCACACACTATGTAGTGTCATGCTTCATCATATGACCACCTTCCCCCATCCAAGTAGGACAGTACCACCTGGATGGACTCAAACTTGTTGTTAAAAGAACTTGGAAGGAGTGCAGAGACAAAGTTTATCTGGATAAGATAGCGATACAGTTGTACTATAGAGAGTCTAAAATGACCTAATAAATCACCTGTGTAATAGTACACCTTTATTTGCAGTGATTGTTGGTGAGATTAAAAACAGAACAGGACGCTTCTAGAGAATAATGACTCAAAGAGTCACCAATAAATCACTGGCCAACATGTTTCTGCCCACTAATTAGAGCCAAAGGAGGTCTGGGGAATTCGTCAGGGCCTGGGATCCCTAAGTTCATGCACTAAAGAATCATATGTTGAACAGGGGGGCATACATCAATAGGAGGTGGCTGAATATATATAATGTGAAGGGCCTACCTGTGGATTGCTTAAAAGTGGAGGCCCTGTAATTATAAGGCAAGTAGCTCCTGGTCTCCTTGTAGTCACCCTTACTCTAAAGGGTGACACTCGCTGGCGTGCCTAATCTTGACTCCCTCCCCAGCTGTAGCAGGCCAGCAGTGCTACAAAGAAAGGAAAGGGGGTCAAGCACAGATCTTACGGTGGCTATGTCATGTCTACAAATGATCCTAAATAGACTTTCAAGTGGTGATGTACGTGGGCGGGAGAAAGAGTTACACATCATATGTCCCATACGGACTTTTTGGAAACCAGCTGATCATTCATCCTATAAAAAAAGTCAATTTAACTTTGAAACAGTGAGTTTTTGTAATTACTCACATTGGCCTTTACTTTGCCAAAGGATCTAGAACAATCTGAAGATAAGGTCTATCAGAGGGCCAAGGGCGCAGGGTGGTGTTATTGATCCCACTTGTGGTAGTTGATGCCTTTCATCCAGATGTCTTGGGGCCTGGCTTAGTATGGGCTCTGAGCAACTAGGCCAAGCACCTCTCGAGCACCTGACTCTTAGCAGTGCAGTTTGAAAAGTCCAAAGCACCTCTGGGTAGGTGTAGGTAGAACACAGGCTCACAAATCAAAAACCATCTAGCAACCCGACTAAAATATCATCCTGTCCAATACATGCTTTTATGAAAAAGAGGAGTATGTACCTACTAACAGAGTACAATTCAGTGCACCAAAAACATTATGTGGCACACTAACATTATCTGGGTCAGCTCTTGGGTTCCCTTTCCCTTCTATGGATCGTGTGTGTTGCAAAAACCAAGCCAGACGCCACTAGTAAGCACAAGTCTTAGAGGGTCTATGATGCTTTAGCAAAAGTCAATGTGTTCCTATACTGTGGCGCATCAACCATAACACACAAGTTCTCATTGGGCACACTGGCCTGGTAGTCAGCCTTATCCGTGGCTGTCTGGTGTGGCGGTCTAAAGTCCCAGGTGTGAGTCTGCAGCATGGCAGTGAGCAGAAGTGGGAGGCTGCAATCATGAACACGCTGCCTTCATGTACCGTTGCACTCACTGGCTCACATGCACTCCAGCAAAATGCATGTAAACAAGCATGTGCTATCTCTTTATAGTGTAGCATACACTGGCTGGAGAACATGCCATTGTGTTGCACTCAAACATGCATGCGTAGTCTCTATGTATTGTACAACACACTGGCTCACATGCATGCCATTGTGGTGCACTCAAAAAACATACACATGCTCTCTCCCCACATCCATGCTAAATGGAGGCCAATTGCTGAGATGAACAAATAGAAGTGGAACTTTCTATGAGTGAGCCAGTAGGTCCTATGCCCAAGACACAGGTCCCTGGACATATTACTTAATTATTCACTAGAAAAACAGTGTGCTGCTACCAACACACTTGTGCCACTCAGCTCCCAGTAAGGGCAGTAGCTCCCCCACCACCACCACTATGAGGGTAACAAGTGGTGGATCCCTTCTCCTTCTAGGCAGACCACAATCCATGAGCCAGGCCTAGGTCATGGTGCAAACACATGATCGGTGTTCGTTCATGTCCAAAAATGTGATAACAAGGATACAGATATTACCACAGCTGGGGCACTAAGTTCAGGGGTTCACACCTTTCAGCCCAAACACTGAAGCTTAACATCTCTTGAGAGAAGGAAAAACAACCAGTTTCTAAACAGTGCACCTATCTGCAGTTTAGCCTGCGTCTAAAACCTCCTTTTAGATGCTGAAAAGGATATTAGGCATAGCCTCTGCCCTTTGGCCAAAGAGACCAAAGATCCTTCTCTCCTGACAGCGTACTTCCCCAATTACAGTGTACTCCGATAACTGCATGACCAAAGTTTGTGCTTTTTAATCGTCAGCACAGGGGGCTACCTTTGTCAAGTCACCAGAAAAATGGCACTACAGAACAATACTATAAAAAAACAAAATATAAAAAGAAAGGAGATTACGAGCACCACCGAAGTCCATAAATGCAACACTAATTCAAATACAGGGGGCATTAAGCAATCTATCAAGACTTAGACGGCAAAATATAGGTCTGGCCAAGTGAAAGTATATACTATATACAGTAGTGTGTGGCACGGACTGCAATCTCTTGAGCAGCAACAGTCTGGTACTGGGACCTCCTTAGAGGACACAGCAGATTTCCAAAACTGTGCAGGTGAAAATGCAATGTGGGAGTGTCAAAAAAGTGTTCAAAACACTAAATGTGGAGCAGATGTAGGGGCATTCTCGCTCAGTAGAGCAATGAATGACTGCTGAATGTAAGAAAAAGAAAATGATCAGTGATACTGAAGAGTTCAAGAATTCTATGTCATAGCACCGACCTGTACAGGATGCGGGGCAGAAAGAGGGGGATTTCCTACACACTTTGGTCCTGCCCCCGTATTCAAAACTACTGGACTGTTATATTGAAAGAATTTGGAGAAATACTGAATTTAGAACTCCCAGCGGACCCGCGGCATGTGTTGCTAGGCATACCTACAGAGATTGACATAGCGCGTCCTAGACACATTTTCAGAAACTTGGGACTAGCGGTGGCTAATAGGGATGTCGCAAAACGTTGGGGAGCCCCAGAGATACCTACCTTGAGGGAATGGAGGACGTGTGTAGACCTCTACATGATGGCAGAAAAAGTAACGTATAAAGCCAGAAGCTGCCCAAAAAATTCCTAACGATCTGGGTACCATGGAGGACATATTACAGGTTACAGGAGCTAAAAGAAGGCAACAGCGGGCACTCCTCTAGGGGCTCATGACAGGAAGTTGTAGAACCGTAGGTATGTGCCCCCTGAAAGAAGAACATTTAGAATAAATACCCAGAGGACTGTGCAGTATATTAATGTCAGACATTGCAATGCCACCTTGCTACTTTGTTGCGGCTGCTTTGAAGCCCACTTCGGCATGTTGTTGTGTTTGACGTTTGAATCAAATGCTGATTAAAATAAAAATATTCAGTTTAAAAAGAAAACAAAAAATCTATGTCATTACAGCACATTATATTTTTAAAAGACTTGAGTGTTCTCATACACCATTGTGTTTAACCATTTGGTGTTTTTGATCCATGCCTGAGTGAACCAATAATAAGAGGTCTCTCCTAGTTCTGGGTTTGACACTTGTCCCCAACACCATTCTTAGCATAAAACAAGCCACACTGCTTCAACAGAGTATGGCAGAATCTCTTTAAATGAGATTACAAAAAGTATAATAAAAACTGGCCCTTAACTTACTCTATGGGTATTGCAGTACCTAGAACATCAATAACGAGATATAGAATGCTGGTCACTGCAATAAAAACGTTTAATTAATTGCAGGACTGAAAGAAGGCCACAAGAGAGTTAAGGCTACGCTCTGCGTCCCTTTCGAAACAGGGCGAAGAACCATTCATCTAGTCTTCAAATTGTGCATCTTTAATTATTCTGACCTCGCTCAACTCCCAGAACCAGCTCTCAGAAAGGACACTCTCACTTCCCTAGTCTTATTCACCTTACAGTTACCAATTTTCAAAATTTAAACCCTACTTCTTTCCTGCCAATAACCATCCCTTAAACCTATTGGCCTTCCTCACATAGCCCATTGTTGGAGAGGAAATGAAATGTGAAGAAATTACGCTACATCAGTCGGAAACAATATAAATTCATATGTGGTGAAAGAGCAGTGTAGGCCTAAAATGTGTACTGATGCCAGAGAAGTGAAGAGTTCACTTGAAAATAGAATGCATGACCAGCAATGTCTGTTAAAGGAAAACCTGTGTTTGTGAGCCTGAAGGAAGTTATGGTCTTAAGCACACAGGCACTTATTCTGTTGTCTCAGTAAATTAAAAACGTGACTGAAGAATGGGAGCAAGACACTGAATTAGCCTAGCGGTCTTGAAAGCAAAGCAATAAAACATACACACAAATACACATGTATTCAAGAGTAGTGTGGGGTTTGTTTGTTAAACACTGTTAGAACTGCAATAACAAATGTGTAAGAAATAGGTTCAAGGTTTAGGGACACCAGTGACTTTATTTTGCAACAAGTATGTAATTGCTGAACTTACTGATTAACCTTTTATAATACACATTGTTCATGTTGCTATCTAAGTGGCTGCCTGTGAAGTAGCACATTGAGACCAGCTGTCTACCGTTATGGCGATAGCTACACTTCCTGACGTGACAGTAAAAAGCTGTGCCGGGAGGAGTCTTGTCTTTTTTTAATCTTAAGTTGCCCCGCAGCATTTGGCGAGCTCAGCCAGGGGTCCCTTTTTGCCCTCAACCTACTGCTGTGACAGGAATACCGCCTACCACCCTCTGCATAGATCTTTGTGCATCTCTGATGAAGTAAGCAGACACAGTGTTCTCTCTCAAGTTCTGCCTATACATATATTGTATGACTTGTCTCGCTGGCAATGGTAAACACAGATGTAATAACAATATAAGAATATAAGTGTATCACATGCAAGATTGTGTACATGTATTACAAAATTTTAAGTTAAGGCGGTGCATACTCAGGAGTGTTTATCCCAATGTAAAATTTCGAAGTGGTCAATTTGGGTGATTTGAAGTTGGGTTTCCAATATGTGCCCCAATATTTTGACATAGAGGGATGGCTGAAAAGCCCATGTCATTAAACCTTGCCCCCAAATATAATCGGAACCCTTGAATTCCAGTCCTGGACCTCATGTCTAGAAGTCACTCCATTGTCTGAGGGTTGTCCCCTTGAAGCGCAGAGGGAAGAGAGCAGTTGCTACAGACAGTATTTACCATGTAGAGTTAGAACATTTGTTATTCATATTTATAAGTAGTTTAAGTGTTCATATTTTCAAAATGTTGATGAGGAGTGCGTATGTATGCGTGTAAGTAGAAATGTATCCACAGAGTGATGTTAATATTGCATTGTGTTATGATGTATAATGTTTAACACTCGATCGGGAAGACAAGTTGAGGAATTTCTTGTTAGAAAGGACTAATGTAAAGATTTAAAAAGGTGAAAAATTGAGTGGACAGATAAAAGTTACATTGGCAAAGTTGTTATAAATACGGGGCGTAGGGGGTTATGGAGAATCTTTTAGAGCATATGCTAAAGACCTTTCCGGGTGACCAGAAAGAAATACAGAAATATTGTCAGGAGTGGTTTAACACTACTCAGAAGCATATGCATCCCTGGCCAAAGGAAGGGGCATTGAGGACAAAATATTAGAGCATATTATTACATACCTTAAGAGCAAATATGTAGGAGCTAAATTGCAGAAGTGAGAAGCCACCTTAGCCTTATGTCGAGTTTTTTGTGAAAGGCCTAAGGACTCCTCAAATGATGATACCCCTAGTACCACATCTGCTCCTCCACCTCCCTATGAGTCAATGAGTGCTTCCTCTAAGTACCTGGTATTTATCCACTGACACAGCTACAGGAAGCCGCAGTGGGATTTGAGAATCCTGAAATTGAGACTCCTTCACAATCACCAAAGGAATTCCCTAATGTTGTCCCACAGATATAAGAGCCAAGACATAAGAGTACTCCTAGACAACACCAGGGGTGGGTGGCCCTCAGTTTTCAGGACAATTAGAAGCACAGTTTACACTGCATTTAGATCCAGCTTCTCACCAGGAGAGTAGAGGTGGACATCAGGGTCCAGGAGGCAGTGATAATCAGTTGCATATTTAATCAGGAACATGGCACTTATTACAGAAGAGGGATGTAACAGGAAGAGTGGCTGGGGAACGGATGTCTACCCTGCAATGAAGATATGCAGATGATGCTAGATCGAATGACTATGCAGACAGGGCTGTTAGCAAGGTGCGATGGCCAATATCCCAAGAAAGAGATGAGGATTTTAGAAGGACTGAAGATAATCTACCACGTTGGCAGAAGGAGAAAGGGAATGTAATAGTTTTGCCAAAGAGTGTTCAGGAATGGTTATCACGAAATGCATATAGAAGGGATGCAAGAGAAATAAGGAGAGAAGGATATTATGATTATCTTTCAGTCAGATTCAGGGATGTTTTGGGAGGATGGCAAATAGAGTAGAGTCAATACATAGACTTGTAGATAACATGGGTGAAATAGTTAAATTTTCAGAGACTAGGCACTCTACTTATGATACTAGTAGAAAGGCCTCTTACGGATCTTGACCATACAAAGGGAGAGATGGGATTGTCTAATCGCACTGATACTTGAGAAAGAGAGCAGGACATGTTCACTAGAGCTCAGAAACCCCGAGTGACTGAGCTTCAGCAGTTGCAAAGCTATAGGAGGATTGACACTACATGATGAACCAATGCAGCAGATGAGTGTTCAATCAGTTTTGTGCAGCACTGATCTCACTCCTAGTGAGACAGTTGCTGAGAGAGAAAATAGTTAGTACAGTGTTGTACCTTATGCGGATAATTTAGTAGGATAGATTGAAGGTTTAGCCCCACAGATGAGTCAATGGCCACGAGAATGGTCCTTTGATCAACGTGATAAGGCAAATGCTGAGCATTGTATTCTTTTTGATGAGGGAAAACCAGACTGGTATTATCCCTACATGCAGAAATATTTGCACGTGTGGCAAAAATATGCCAGATAGCACAATCCCTAACATTCTGTCACTCCCATATATCAGATGTCCCTGACTCTTAAGGGACCCGGGCACCTCATTATGTTCCTTGGCCACAAATGGACAAGAAGAATCTTAAGAAAAGTTGTAAACCACCACTTAGAGGGAGCAGGGAAATGGATCAGGTCCTTTGAAAAGCAAACTGCAGGCATCAACCTGGCAGTAGGTGAGATAAAGGGTTTACTTAGCTCTCTTATAGAAGAGGAGACAAATACTGTTTTCAGAAAGCTAGAGTGAGAAATGTTACCCTCATTGATACCAGGAATGGTGGTTCCCCATTCAATCTAGTCTGGACATTAGTTTGGGATCATTTGAGGAAAATGAATCCTAACAGACCAGGCACTGTGTCCCTCATGACTTAATTAATGCAGTCAAAAGAGGATCCCACTTGAGGAACTGAGAGGATGAAACCGAAGTGGACTCAAGGAGTAGGCCAGGGTTAGGAAGAAACGGGGGGAAATGCCCTGTTCTACAATGTAGTGAAAAAGGGTTTACCCTCTGATGTACCAGACAACCTTCATAACATAGTGGCACTGGAAGCCAAGCCCTGGATAGAGATACAGGGACGAATAATCAATTTCTGTAAAAAGAAGCAGAAGAAAGAGAACCAAGTAGGAAGTGACAGAAAAAGCAGCAGCTAAGTTAGTGCAGCAAACGCTGGCAAAGAAAGGAGCAGTGGAAGTAGCTGTAGGAGCAGCCACCACTCAGATGACTGCAATGTCTGTGGGATCAGTCCCAGTGAGCACCCAACAACAGTACCCACAACAGCAGAAAAATATAGGGGGACAAGGAAGTAGCAGAGGAGGAATAGGAAGAGGAAGGATAGGTCCCTGAAGGATAGATAAAGGTGCCATGTAACAAATGTCAACACAGCAATGTTACCAAACACTCCCAAAGGCAAGTCCACCTCAAAGTGGACAGGGAGGTGTGATTATGAGAGGAGGAAATCCTTTCCAGATAAATTATGTGGAGTCTACATGCAATGAAGATGCCCACTGAGTAGCTTCATGTGTCTAGTACTGTAAGTGACGCACAGGCCAGATGAGGAACCCACTCTGACAGTAGCCATCAATGACAAGAGGTAAGCTTCCCTCATAGATACAGGAGCAACCCGATCTTGTATTAGAGAGGGGTACCTTCCAATTTCTAATAGATCAATGGACACACAAGGATTCTCAGGGGCAGAAATGAGGGTTCCATTAAAAACCCAGTAGAGAGGGAAATAGGAAGGAGGTACATTGATGGCTGTTTAGTGCTCTCTCCACCTGTCCCAGCTAATTTATTGGGAAGAGAGAGATCTTAATGCAAAATTAAATAGGACTATTCATTTTGAGCCTGATGGTACTATTGATGTATTCCACCCCTGGAGTTCCACCCTCCAGGATCATGGCTGTAACAGTAGATTCTTCTACTGGATGTCAAATCAGAGCTCTGCCAGCTTATATAGAAGCATTCATTACAACCGTATATACAATAATAGCAGAAACACCAGAATTATTGGGAAGAGCGGTCCAGTTACTTAAAGAGTTTGTTTTCGGGCAACAAAAGTAATATTCTTGGATACCGGACAATGAGCTGATATTACAAATAGAGGCCTGAGAAATAACATCAATCTATGATGCTCTGCTAGCCAGTGATCATAACCATGTCTTGTACGCAATGTGTTACATTCACTGAGCCAAGTAAAATGGGTAGAGAAATACTGGAGTTGTAGCCTTTCAGGATGACATACAATTGAGAACAGTAGTGGAAGTAAGGACACCCACACCAGGTAGAGCTTTTGATTCTGTCAGGGATGTAGATCTTTTCCAAGTACCAGACAAATTATGGATGTAGGTGTTATTCGTACTAGAATTACACTGAAGGAAAGTACCATACTATCTAGAGCAAGACAGTATTCTGTTTCTAGAGAAGGTGATGAGGGCATCGCTCCTACTATACAGACTTTGCTAGAGCAAGGAATAATTTACCCTGGAGTGTCCCCTTGTAATACTCCTATTTATCCAATTAAGAAATCTAAGGGTAATACTTGGTGTATGGTTCAAGACCTCCACCCATCAAATGATGTAGCAGTACCAGGATTTCCACTCGTTCCGGACCCTTCCATCATTTTGACAAACATTCCTCAGGATGCTAAATATTTTTCTGTTATAGATCTCAAGAATGCTTTTATTAGTATCCCTCTTCATTCAGACACCCATTATTTGACAGCGTTTTCCCAACACAGGACTTAGTATTTGTATCCTTGTTTACCTCAAGGGTATTTGAGTCCCCTATCATTTTCCACAGAGTGGGGAAAAAATGATCTGTCAAACTTCCAGTGTGACTGTACCTTGCTGCAGTATGTTGATGACATATTAGTTTGTAATCCTACAAAACAACAGTGTTGACGAGCAACTCCTGAAAGAGCAGCATCTATACATCAAATGGCTTAGCCAGAAACTGTAGAGGGAATGTAAAAGTGGCTTGGTCTCTGTAACTAAGTGAGACGAAGGGTCTTTGTTGACAGCACTTTAGTACCACCTTTGCTGGCTTCTATTAAACATGTGAAAGACAGAAACAATAAGATAACATGGACACCAGAAATGAGAGAGACTTTCCAGAAATTGAAGACTGAGATAAATGCCCCAGTTTTAGAGACTTCTGATTTCACCAAGAAATGTTATCTCTTTTGTCACTGCAATGGTCAAGTAATCACAGCACTCCTTACGCAGGACATAAACCCATTGCATATTTTAATAGACAGTTGGGTTCAGTTCTGAGAAAACATTATCCTGCGAGCAAGCTCTCGCCACTGCAGCCCTTGCAGTGCAGAAGAGCAACCCCATCGTTAAGGGGACACCTTTGATGCTCTATACAGAACATGCAGTGTTTGCTATCATTCAGAAGGCCTAGACTACTCCAACTAAACAAAGAGTGGTAGGATATGAGGTGATACTGTCACTAGTCTAGTATCTTTGAAGGTTGTGAAGTGTTATACAGTGAACCCTGTGACATTCTTTGCTCATCCTATATTAGACTCCGAGGATGGTGAGCATGACTGTGGAACATATATCCCTAATTAATCTAATCAAGCAACAGAGGATCATATTCCAGGTATTATTGTCTATTTTGCTGATAGTTTCTCTACTATTGACCAGGATACAGGAATGAGACACATAGATGTAGCACTAGTCCGAGCACAACAGCATGATTCTTCAGACAGCATTTAACACTACCAGGGCATTATTCTGCACAACCAAGCAGCAGAGTTGATAGCCTTGCTAGCGGCCCTTAAGCAAGGAGCAGGAAAAGTCAGCACAATATATTCAGATTTGACTTATATAACTTACACAGTACATTCTAGCATTATGAGATGGAGCAGGAGAGGTTTCCTCAAGTCAGATGGAAGTCCTCCTATACATAGGAATCTTTTAGAGATTTTAATAGAGGCAGTTGCATTACCACAGGCAGTGACAGTTGTGAAGTGTGCAGCACATAGAAATGGGCAGGATTTCATGGTACAAGGAAATGCACTAGCAGACTGGGCCGCTACAGATGCAGCTAAGGGCACCCCCGCCTGTACCATATGGTTCACAACAAGCCCCTGTTTTGGTGGCCCAGACTGCCTTACCATCTCAGTATGAATCTGACACTACCACTGAAAACACCACACCTCATTATGCTGAAACAACAAGTTTACATCTTCGAGGGTTGCAGGAAGAGACTCCACCATATGAAAAATAGTTTTGAGGGACTAGAGGTTGCTCCCAGTCAGGGGATGGCTTAGTTTATAGGCAATTATCTACAGGTAAGTCAGTGATGCCTCAGACTTTACTTATGGTAGCTCTTGATCAATTGCATTCAAACAGCGCAAATCTCGAGAGACCATTTTTCTATGCAAATACAAAAAGATTGGTTTGTTCCCAACTTACATGATATGATTACCATGTACGTTCATAATTATACTGTTTGTCAACAATTCTCTCCAAATCCCACATTGAAGGCAATAAATTCTACCATTCCACGACCACAAGGTCTTTTTAAAGCTCTCCATCTTCACTTTGTGGATATGTTAGAAAGGTGCAATATCTATCTGAGTCTCATGGTTGTAGTTTGTCCTCTTTCTCAATGGACTGAAGCAGGACCATGCGTCCATTGTGATGCTAAGTCAGCTGTTACATTCTCTGATTCGTGAGGTGATTTCCTGCTGGGGAATTCCAGAAGGGATAAGATCCGATAATGGCACACACTTTGTTTATGCAATCTTCACATATCTCACAACAATGCTAGGGATAACACATAAACTATCTTCTGTTTATCATCCCCAGAGCAATGGCATAGTTGAGCGCCTTAATAGTCTGCTGAAGAAAGAGATCAGCAAGCTATGCATCTCATTGTATAAGAAGTGGTTGAACTGCTGACCATTGGCACTCTTTTTCCTTGGGAATAGACCTAGCTCTGATCATCACCTGACACCCCATCAGATAGTGACTTGGAGACTTATCAATACGCAAATACTTACTACCAGAAGTAAGGTTGAGGAAGAAAGTACAGCCGAAATCTTGAATGATTAAATGAATCTTTATCTCTTTGAACTAACCAAAGCAGTAAATTTCATTTCCAAACTGGTAACCAAGGCAAAGGAGAAGCATGCCACTGCTGAGGTCGACCTCCCAGTTGTCAATTTGGTGATACAGCTTTTGTCAGAAATTTTGTTCGGAAATGAAGAGAGCCAAACTTCAATGGACCTTTCACTGTGACAATGGTTATTCCCACTGCCCTCAAGGTGGATGGCAGGAAGCCTTGGATTAAATTATCTGACACTCAATTGAACCCTGGACCACAAAAAAAAACGAAAGTGATATAAATGGAAGAAGAGGTGGGGGGGAAAGATTGTGACCATAAAGAGATCCCCCTCCACCTCTGCCTTTGGAAAATTCTCTGCTTTTAGACAATCTTTTGAACCAGCAAAACAAAAGTTATGTATTTTTGTTTTCTTTTTCTCTTTCCTCTCTTATTACTATCACTTCTATTATTGCTCTTTCATAGTAATGTATATTCTTGTTCAACTAATTGCATTATACACCGGCAAAGAGAACTCTCTCCATATGATAATGTGTCCCATAGTATTCATACCAGATTATTAGTTAACATGTGGTACCGGAACATGTGGGATATCAGTTCAGAAAATACTAATGATGTTTTGTTTGCTCTCTAATTACTCATGCCACAGGATCAGACTGGTTACATTCAGCTAAGGAAGTACCCCAAGCACAATTCAATATCTTTTACATCTCTACTTGTGTAGAATTAAGGCCTGAGTGCAGCCAACACATGTTCGGGTAGTACAGTTTGTAGTTAATGCCACACAATATGTCTCTTCAGCAGATGTTTTATACATCCTTACCGACTGACAGGATATTAAGGATGAAATAGCACAAATGAAGAAAACAGGTTACTGTAGAATGGATACAAATAGTTTTAGGTTTAGGGTTTTTAGGTGTAACACACCCGCCTACTGAGTGTAGTAGTTATTTAGTAAATCCTTTAACCCCAGATTGCGTTCATAGGCCAGGACTTAGAATTACTGGATCAGTTTATTCCCATGATCAATGGCATCCTGTTTTTGATTTTCCTGCAGGGTCATGTCTTCATGAAACAGAACTGATATTAGTCAGGATGCAGTAAGACAGTGTACGAATATCTGGGACCACAAAGTTTCATGTTACATCTGGATAAATAGTACAATATGCCCTCAGACCATCATGAGATTAACATCTGTTTCTTTTTGTTTCAGAGCAAACAGCATTATTAATGTAGGCAGGACTATCAACTGTAGTGCCACAATAGATAATGCCGATGTGCAGGTGGCACCTCCAGCCTCATGGACTATTTTTGGCAGTGTGGAGAACTACTGTATTCTTAGTTACCCTGAGCAGGAATGGCCTATGTATCATGGACAACTTGCACGCCCCGGTTTTGGTAATTCCTGGAGTCAATTTATCAATGCTTCGCGAACACCCCATGAGCCTTCCAATGACTTTGCTACATTATCATTGAAGGAAAAGAACTGCAGGGTATTATGGCACTAACATTTGGAATGATGTTCCTTCTGAGTAACGGTTATTTACTAATGCACAGTTGTTCTTTGGAAGTATTCTGCCACTTGTTCAGACAAAGGGAACTGCTTGACAGCTACAGATAACTCGACGGGAACTTATAAAGACTACAAAAGAAGAACTCAATGCCATAAAAGAAGAGTTGCACACCTTGAAAATGATGATAATGCAGCACTGTTTAAGTACTTGACCTTATGACGGCCATGGAAGGAGGAGAAAGTGAAAGAATTGGGGCTGCTTTTTGTACTTATGTCCCAGCAAATGATGCGGACAGTGGAACTTTGTCAGAGACCGTACAAACGTTTCATAATCTACAGAAGAAAATGTGATGAAGGTGGTGCCCCAGATAATTGGCTTAGCAAGTGGTTTTCTTTACTACCTCCTGGATAACAGGACTGTCGGGAGCCTTGTTTCCAGCTCTTGTGGCCCTGTTATTGGAATGGTTTCAGTTAGGACTCCAACACGAGTAGTAGATGCTTTTATATATGACCTAGTGCCAAGTGCAAACCAAGGTTTAGACTCAGTAGTTGAAATATCAATTAAATGGGGGAATGTTGGAGAGGAAATAAAATGTGAAGATAATATGCTACATCAGACATCAGTAGAAAACAATATAAAATAATATGTGGTGAAACAGCAGTGCAGGCCTAAAATCTGTGCTGATGCCAAAGAAGTGAAGAGTTCACTTGACAACAGAATGCATGACCATCAAGGTCTTGGTTAAAGGAAAACCCGTGTTTGTAAGGAATTTATGGTCCTAAGCACACTTGCAAATATTCTGTTGTGTCAGTAAATTAAAAACATGATTGAAGAATGGGCAGAGGGGACCGAATTACCCTAGGGTCGATAAAAACTGAGGAGGTCCTGGGAGCAGAGCGATAAACCATGCACAAAAAATACACATGCATTCAAGAGTAGTGAATGGTTAGTTTGTTAAAAATTGTTAGAACTACAATAAAGAATGTGTAAGAAAAAGGTGAAGGTTTAGGGACACCGGTAATGTGATTCTTCAACAAGAATCTAATTGTTGAACTTACTGATTAACCTTCTGTAACAGGCATTGTTCATGTTGCTATAAAAGTGGCTGTCAGTGAAGCAGCAAATTGAGATCAGCCATTTACCAGTATGGAGACAGCTACTCTCACTGCTGCGACAGTGATAAGCTCTGTTTGCCTTGCTGGAAGAGTCTTGTCATTTTTTAAATCTTACATTTCTCTGCAACACCATCAGCACTCCCTCGAAACCCGACCCCTAATCCCAACCTTATACTTATTTTAGGTCTTGCTTAAATGACAGCTTTTACCTGTCTGCTGTCAAAGGCCTATTGTATAGAAAACGTAGTGGGCTTTAGGACAGCCCATTGCTTACCACTAGTTGGCTTTATTCTCAATCTCAAGTGCTTGCTTTTTATCTTATGGCTTTCCTCTTACAGATCTTTAGTTTACACCTTCCATGGAGCATAGCTTCTTTACCATCCTTGTGATTAGATGACTTGTATACTTCCACTGCTTACACTCAGGTAGAAACTTTTTTCTTTTTGTTTGAGCACTCAATGGGAGTAAATAGTATTCTCCCCTCCCCAATATGCTGCTTTCCTCCTCACATTTTCACCTCCACCAATCCCCATGCATCCTGCTTTGAATATTGCTTCCTATCCACTTGGCTCTTCCTTTTACTTCCTCAACCCCATCTGGCTTCCCCCCAATATATATTTTCTCCTCTCAAATGACCACTCCCCACCCACACGTGTCTTCTATTTTACCCCGTCCAATATTGCTGCATTCTGCTACTATGCCACTCTTTTCCCTTAAAAGCACTTTCTTATTTTTGTTCATTTACTGTGCCAAGATATGTGTCTGCCATTTTGTAACCATAAATAAAAAGTAGTTAAAATAAATAAATAGCCCCTTCAAAGACATATTAACACTGCATATGCGGTGAGGAATTATTCCAGAAGGGTGTATGTCTCCTTACCTTGCATCTATAAACCTTGGTGGCCAATCATTAAAGATATATATTGGAAGAGCTAGTCTTACTGATGTAATGTGGCATGCTTCATTACTGATCATCTCATACTACCCTCCTTGCACTGCACCTCCCGTCAGCAACTGACATGATCTCATACTCCATCCTCATCAGGCGGCTGTTAGAGATTGGCACCGAAGGACCAGCTCTCGGCCAGATCTACTTTTTCTAAATGGATAGAACACAGGCTGTCAGCCTGGTACCTTACACCTTGGAAGCATACAAAGTCATTTGCGGAATCCCTGAAGGTTTATCACTCAGCCCCCCTCTTTTCAATGCATACATGATTCCTCTGGCAAATGTAATTCAAGCACATGACATCAACATCCATTTCTATGCAGATGACATCTCAGACAAGACCCTATACACAAGAAACACGTTCACCACCTGCATGACCGAAATCGCTAACTGGAAGAAAGACAACTGTTTCAAGCTCAACACTGACAAGACAGAAGTAGTGAGCTTCAGCAAGAACATTTCAGCATGGGGGCTCCAACTGGTGGCCAGCCAAATTCAGACCCATGCCCAGAACCCATGCCAGGAACCTCTGAATAGCCAAGAATCTCTGAATTGGACATCACTCCACAAGTCAACGTCATTAAAGCATCCTTCTTCCATACCCTGAAGATGCTGAGGAAGATATTCAAATGGCTCCAGAGCAACACAAGTAAAACTGTCACTCATGCCCTAATCACCAGCAAGTTAGACTATGGGAATTGCTATGCCGGGATCCCCAAAAAACTCACGAGAAGACTAGAGACCATCCAGAACTCAGCAGCCACTCATCTTCAACCTCTCACACAAAACTCACATTACACCACACCTCAGGGAAGTACACTGGCTTCCAATATACAAACACGCTCAATTCAAACTCCTGACGCACACATTCAAAACTTAGGCCCATCTACCTGAACCACACCTCCTTCCACCAACCACCCAGACACTACCGCTCCGCAAAACTCCTACCCGCCATATCACATACATACACAAAAACAGATCAGGAGGACAAGCGTTCTCTTATTTCGCTCCTAAAGCTTGGAACGACCTACCTCTCCACACCAGAGCCGCCTCCTCTCTTCTTGAATTCTGGAAGAAGCCATAAGACCTGGCTTTTCAATTAACCAACGTACCATTGGTAAGGCTCGCCAAACACACCTACTCAGCACCAGGATACGCTTGCGAGTGATTGTGCACTTTATAAATACACATAACATCACATTACCAAGGCCTTCTATGGCTGGTTGAGGGTAGGTACCTGCAAGGGTGAAGGAGTTGCTGTGCTGCAGCACACCTTTAACTGCTCAAGCAGGTGTGGCCTCATCACCGACATTATGCAAGTGATAGTGCCAAAATGGATTAGGTATTCAGGACATGGTGAACCAAAAAAGAGGCCTCTGATTAAGCAACACTACTGGCTCACAACAAAACAAGGAAAAAAAGAAGAGAAGTACAACATACAATTACAGTATACTGAAGAAAAGGGTTGTGTTTCATGCATTACACACTTTGATCTAAGAGAGGGCACCATTCCAAGACGACTGCTACTTTTAACCTACAGTGCCATACTTGCTCTCGTCTCTTAGCCACAGGTAGAGGTGAGGAATAACAGCAAAGGGTATTTCTGGTATTCGCCTATACCTTTGAAGATCAAGTAATGTGGGTGACCCAAGCCATCTATGAATGGCAGATTCAACATCAACATTAAGAGCAATATATGTAATATCAAAAAAGAAACACCTTAATTAGATCAAGGAAAGTATGTAAAGTCACTGTAAGACTTGTCAAAGCAAATGTTTCAACAAAATTATTTGTTTCATATTTTTGATGCATTTTTGCACACAAGCAAGTGCTTCAAGCAAGTGTTTGATTCTCAAGCGTTAAGTGGACTAATCTTTTTTAAAGATGGCTTATGTGTCCACACCCCAAAAGAAGAAAGAGGGGGAAGAAATACTTATAAGTAAGGAGTTCTCTAAAGGTCCCCCAAAAATTTTAAAGGGAGTGGTGGTAGCCAGTCCCAGTCTGATCATAAGAAGAAAGGGTTCTATAGTCACAAGACAGGGAGCTTTGCACCCCAATGAACAGAGTGCTCCAAGTACGGCCACTCTAAGGGCGACTCCACTGGTGGGCAGACACCTGGGATAGCTAGTGTAGCGCTCGAGGAGGAGATAGTCCCAAATAGTTTTGGGGAGCAGACAGAGGTAACCCTAGTGTTCCGGGGGATGCAAACATGGTGCCAAAAGCCCACATGTCTGCAAATACTTCTAAGTATAGGCAGTGGGTCACCATTAATGGGCACTGGGTGGAGGCTCTGCTGTCAAGTGTCAGCTGGTGTCAGCAGAGCAGGTCCTACTGAACACATTCCTCCAAGTCATAGTCACTGACAATTGTGAGAGCCATCTACCGGTGGCTCTGGTTCCCTTTGAGGTGGAGGGGGTCTATGGTACTCTGAAAGCAGCTGTGAGCCATGACATGCCTGTAGATTGTCTGTGAGGCACTGAATTTGGGCACACTACCTGGGGGGAGATAGAGCTCAGGTCTCACTTGGAGATGATGGGATCGCCTCAGCGAGTCTGTATGACCACACAGTCCATGGCTGCCCAGGAGGGGAGTCAAGAGTGTGGACGAAGGGCCCAGACAGCTGCCAAGGACAGAGGCCTGGGGTATGGGAAATCGGTCCCAGAAGTTCCCACAGTGGAGGTTGACAGGATCCCGGAGGAGGAGTCCCCTCAGCCAACCGGGAAGGACTTCGCAGCCTTAGGTTACCTACCTGAGCTCATTGGCTGGCAAGTTGAGGGTGGGCCCACCAGGGAGGAATTCTGCAAAGCGCAGAGAGAGTGTCCCACTCTTGAGGGCATGAGGAAACAGGCCTCAGCCCATGCAGATAGTGAAGTCTCTGGCTTCGGGTACTGGTGGTTCCCAGTGTTATCGGGCCTTCCTACTGGGTTTGGCTCAGGATATACCTCTGGCAGGACATTTATGGCAAGACAAGTCCTTTGCTAGGTTTGTTGCCCACTTCTACTGGCCCCGAATGAAGACAGCCTCAGATACATTCTGCAGGTCCTGTCCCACCTGTCAGTCCAGTGGGAAGTCAGGGAAAAAGCTGAAGGCTCCCCTGATCCCACTTCCTGTCATTGGCACCACCTATGAAAGGGTGGACATCAATGTCATTGGTCCACTGGACCCCAAGACAGCCCTGGCAACAGGTTCATCCTAGTCTTTGTGGACCACGCCACACGGTATTCAGAGGCAATCCCTCTGAGGACAGTGACGGGATCTGTGGTGACCAGAACTTTGAAGGGGCTCTTTATCCATGTGGGGTTCCCCAAGGAGATAGTGTCTGATTGGGGAGACAGTGCCTGACAGAGGCACTAACCTCATGTCAGCAAACATGAAGTCCATGTGGAATGCATGTGGTGTAACTTACAAGTTCACCATTTACTATCACCCTCAACCCAATGGTCTAGTTGAGAGATTCAACAAGACCTTGAAGGGCATGATTGCAGGCCTACCCGAGGCCATGAGGCATAAGTGGAATGTCCTCTTGTCATGCCTTCTTGTTACTTACAAAGAAGTGCCCCTGAAAGGAGTAGGGTTCAGTCCCTCTCTATGGGTACCCTGTTAGGGGACCTGTAAGCATTGTCAAGGAGGGGTGGGAGAAAGCTTCCAGGACACGATCATAACACCCCCAGATGTGGTCAACTACATGCTGGCCCTCCGCAACCAGATGCGCCGCTTTTGGAAAAAGCCCAAAAACAACCTTGAGGCCAGTCAAAAAGTAATGAAATGCTGGTATGACCAGAAGCCCCCTCTGGTAGAGTTTCAATCTGGAGACAAAGTATGGGTCATAGAACCATTAGAGCCTAGAGCTTGCCACAATCACTGGACTGGCCCATTGGAAATAAAGGAGTGTAAAGGGGAGGACACTTACTTAGTGGACCTCCCGACCACCCAGTAACCCCATAAGGGTGCTAAACAGACTCAAGCTTCAGTTTGAGTGGTCTGAAGTCAGCATGCTCCATGTGACAGATGAGGGTGAGGAGGAGGAGAGTAAATCTCTCCCTGACCTCCTCTCTGCACAGGAAAATGATGGGTAAGTGGAGAATGTCAACCTATGACTCCCTGACAGTAAGGCATTGGGGTGACTGCTACCAGTTGCTGGGACAGTTTGCCTCACTGTCCTCGTTCTCCACCACCCCTGGAATCACTCATCTGTGTGTCCATGACATTGACACGGGAGATAGTCCCCCTGTGAAGAACAAAATTTACTGGTTGTCAGATAGGGTGAAATCCAGAATCAAGGAGGAAGTTGCTAAAATGCTAGCATTAGGAGTGACTGAAACCTCTAACAGACCCTGGTCTAGCCCAGTGGTATTGGTACCAAAGGCTGCCCCACCTGCCGTCAAACCAGAACTTCAGTTCTGTGTGGACTACAGAGGCCTCACTTCCATCACCAAGACTGACGCACACCCCATCCCCAGAGCTGATGAGCTCACTGACAGGCTAGGTGCTGTCAAATCCTCAGTACCTTTGATTTGACATCAGTGTACTGGCAGATCGTCTTGACTGAGGGGGCAAAAGAGAGGTCAGTCTTCTCAACCCCAGAGGGACATTACCAATTACGGATGATGCCCTTTTGCTTGAAGAATGCCCCCGCTACCTTCCAATGGTTGGTTAACAGGGTCCTTGCTGGTAAAGAGGTGTTCTGTGACGCCTACTTAGACGTCTGTGCCGCCTTCACTGCTGTCTACAGTGTCATCTGGGAGGAACACCTGCTTCACCTTCAAGAGGTGCTCCAGGCCCAGCAACAGGCAGGCCTGACAATCAAGGCCAGTAAGTGCCAGATTGGACAGGGTTCTGTGGTGTATTTGAGACACCTAGCAGGCAGTGGAAAGGTGCAGCCCCTCCAGGCCAAGATTGGAACAATCATGGATTGGCAAACATCTAGAACCCAAACTGAAGTGAGCCTTCCTAGGCCTCACTGGCTACTACAGGAGATTTGTTAAGGGATATGGCAATATGGTTGCCCCCTTAACTGAGCTGAGCTGGACAGAGGCTTGCCAGAAAGCTTTTGATTCCCTGAAGGAAGCCATGAGCACAGCACCTGTGCTTAGGGACCCTGATTACTCCAAGGAATTAATAGTGCAGACAGACGCTTCAGAGCACGGCATTGAGGCAAGTCTTAGCACAGCTGAATGAGGAGGGCCTAGACCAACCGGTAGCCTTCATTAGCAGGAGGATACTTCCAGTGGAACATAAGTAGAGTGCCATTGAAAGAGAAGCATTTGCTGTGGTCTGGGCACTGAAGAAGCTGAGACCATTTCTGTTTGAGACTCACTTCTGGGTTCAGGCAGGCCAGAGACTCCTCATACTGCTCATGGAAATAAGGGATGAAAATCCTAAACTCTTGAGGTGGTCCATCTCCCTACAGGGAATGGACTTTACTTTGGAGCAGTGCCTGGGGAATGACCACGCCTGTGCTGATGGTCTCTCCTGATTATTGGGGAACGGGTAGTTCTCCCACTTTCAGCTGATGACCAGTGCTAAAGTGCATGTGCTCTCTCCCCTAAACATGGTAACATTGGCTCCTACCCAAATTGGCTTATTTAATTCACTTGCAAATCTGTGGTAAGGTCTACTACAAGTGCCCAGTGCCTGTAAATTAAAAGCTGTTTGTAGGCCTGTGGCGTGCGGCATTGGTTGTGCCAACAACATAAGAAGCCTCTTAACCATGTCTCATGCCTGCCATTGCAAGGCCTGTGTGTGCAGTTTCACTGCCACTTCAACATGGCATTTAAAACTACTTGCCAAGCCTTAAACTCCCCTTTTTCAACATATAAGTCACCCCTAGGGTAGGCCCTATGTATTCCATGGGGCAGAGTACTCTGTAAGTAAAAGGCAGGACATGTACTTATGTGTTTTACATGTCCTGGTAGTGAAAAACTCACAAATTTGTTTTACACTAGTGTGAGGCCTGCTCCTCTCATAGGCCAGCATTAGAACTGCCCTTATATGCTTTTAAGTAGTAGATTCTGATCTGAAAGCAGTAGCCCTGTCATGTTTGGTATGGCCAAAACTGTAATAGAATATCCTGCTTACCGGTGAACTTGGATTTAATATTACTATTTTAGAAATTCCACTGTTAGATAATAGGAATTTCTCTGCACTTCCTTCCTTCTGTGCCTTACAGCCTGTCTCCAATCCACAGCTGTGCTGTGCTGCCTTACAGCTCCCCTTGTCCATTCCACTCAATCAACCATAAACACAGGACACTCAGCTGCATCTGTATTCATCTCCATACTGAATAGGTCTCCCTGGGCAGGAACAGTGGAAGGGCTCTCACTTACTCTTCAAAGTTCAGTGGCCTTACCCCACACAAAGGACTAATAACCCCCACAGGGGTCCTGGCAGACACGGCTGGGTTGAAAGGGGACCTTGTGCACTTCAAAACCGCTCTTTGAAGTTTCCCCCACTTCAAAGGCACGTTTGGGTATATACATTGAGTCTCCGACACTTCTGGATCTACAACTGGACTCTGTCAAAGAGTCTGCATAGCTGCCCAAAGGACTCATCTGGAATGCTTTGCTGGAAGGATTGCTGGAAGGACTGCTGCCCTGCTAGTTGCCCTGCTGGCCCCTTACTCTCCTGGAAGGACTCTGCCTTCCCCACAAGTGCTCTCCATGGGCTTGGATTGGGCTTTTCTCCTGTCCTGAAGCCTCAGAGCAACAAAAACTTCACCAAAGAGAAGAAAATCCTTGTGCATCGGAAAATCGGCACAACAACTGCAGAAACTGATGTAGTGCCTGCCTCGTGCCTGAAAAATCATTGCATCGCCTAGCAGTTCGATGCAGCGCTTGCTCCTTTTTACCAGCACATCAAGGATTTTCGACGCATTGTCCCTGGGCGTCAAAATATCCCTGCACTGCAGTAAGGAACCAAGGCTGCACTCCCCTAAATCGACGTATCACCTTGCAGCGTGGAAAGAAATGATGCACTGTCTCTGCTGCACTGGAAAATCCGACAGTGCCTAATTTTTCAATGCATCTCCTCCTCTGCGGCTCCCGCGCATTGTTATTTTTGACGCATCCCAGATACTGCATGTTAAAAGGATACCACCACTGATTCATAAGTATTGAGACTCATTTAAACCTTTAAAACGTGCTATCTTGACTAGTGCGTATTGGATCTTTGTCAATTTGGTCTTATTTTATTCAGCTAAATATTATCTATTTTCCTAAACTGGTGGAGTACTTTTTGTAGTGTTTTCACTGTGCTACTGTAGGAGTTATTGCACAAATACTTTACACATGGCCTTCAAATCCTGCTTGCTCTATGTCAAGGTACCAGAGGGTGAGCACAGGATGATCTGGATTGTGTTGCGACTTACCCTGACAAGGGATGTGGTGACTACTTGGACATGGTGCATACCTCTGCCAACTAGAGACCCAATTTCTAACAATCACCTTGCGTAGATTTCGACCAATCTACCAGATCTTGCTACCATTTGATCAACAATGGGCAACTAATGATTCAGCTAAAGGATCTCATACTTGCCCAAACATTTGACACTCACAGCGTGATGAACAACGATCATATTCACAAAAAGTGGTTGAAAGCTGCACATCAACTTTTTTGTAAATGCAATCTGATTTTGCGAACCAATCTAGGTAAAAATGGGTCCGTACACAAAATACTGAATTGCAGTTGTGTTGCAGACTAATTAATGTTCATTAGCCAGATCAAAATGTGTGACCTCTTGCAACTGGCTGCAATCACAGGAATAGCGGCCTGCACCCCTACTCTCTCCAAAGCTTCCACACTGATTCTTAAAGGGGGAAGTAGTCCAAAGGGAACACCTTCTCCTCTGTGAATCAGTGACCAACAACGTCAATAACATGGTAATGATTTGCAACCAGAATTACAGTTGCCAACCATTGATAAATAAGTCACTGACTCACTATTTGGAAGTCACACCCTTAATACACCACTTCCAAATTGTGATTTGGTATGGGCTTCTAAACCCATTTTGCGATTTTGGAAACGTTTTAGAATCTCAAAACAGGATTAGCAGATCAGAAAAAGCCATTTAGTGGTCTCAAACCCTGTAATTCAGGATTGCAACCACTTTGTACATCAGACTCTCAGTTCCTGTACCTTGGGTAAACTGAGAAACCAAAAAGTGACACCTTTTGTGATTAAACACATTAATTACTCTAAACCTGTCGAAAAGATTGAAAGTCAGATGTGATGAAAGAAATCCAAACTTTCCACAGTTAAGGAAAGCGTTCCTATGATAAGCCAAGTACTTTGCTGTGTGTATGTATTAAAATGCACTCAGAGAACCAGAAGGTCTTCTAAATACAACAAAACATTTGGGAGCTCAACTAAAGTGGAATGAGGGATTAATTAGCAAATAATGAAAATATAGCCCCACCTGGCAAAAATCCTGGAACATCCACAAACGTTATCAATGGAATATTGAAAGCATCGCAGAACCTGACAAAACGGGCCCCTTTCACAGAAGAGTTAATATCCAGGCATCCTGGTGAAAAAAATAAATAAATGAACAGTAAAAACACAAGGCACAGTCACAACAAAGAACATCTACACATTTGAAATATACACAATCCGATCAGGATGAGAAAAAGAACCACCCTCATGATTAGGCAGCCCAAAGAGAATACAAAAGTACCTCTAAAGGTACCAAGTGCTGGCACGTGGAAATGGAAACGGATTACGCAGAATAAGTCACAGCAGTTCCACAAGTAATAATATAACTTCAAAGATCAGAAATCACCCACTGGCATAGGAAGTAGCACTTGAATTATACAATTTGCAATGATGCAAGCATTTCCTCACTGAAGTACTTCCACTGCATAATGAACAGTTTTTATCAGGAAAATATAATTTATTTTGTTTATAAAACCTGGTTGCATTCTTCAATGTATAAATGAGTGCAGATAAAATATTTACCTTGTTTTGTTCCCAATATTTTGCATCGAATAATCACAAGTTTATTGTTTCAAAACCGTAGTCATATTGTACTATTCAGTAGGACTTGCTTATAATTGCTATAGCTCAGATAAGGGATCAGTAAGAGCCATAATGTGGATACAGGTATGATAGGATACGAAATTCTGAGGAAGAAAAGCATGAAGTAAAATACTTTGTCAGACCCCATTCCGGGGCCACGGGGCAAGCAGGCGTTACTGAACCACAAGACAGAGGGTTGGGGTCTTTTAACACCAATGTCTTGGGTTCTGACCTACTGTGGCACTGCAACCTGGGCACCAAACACACCCTTTCCACACCTGACTTCTAGGAAAGAGAGCCATTAAAGGCTTTTCAGAAAGGTAGTGTGGGGGCTGAGTCTCTAAACTCAAACAGTCGAACACCAGACACAAACCGTACAGTTCAGCCTACTGCTTTTCTTAGTAAAAAGAGAAGTCCTAATTGTACACCAATACATAATATCACACATAGGAAATTTCAATCAGCTAGTTTTAAGATAGATTCTCAAGGATCTAAACCCACACAAATATTCAGGCGTAAATATGGTAGGATGATGTGAGTAGCATCCAAGGTTTTATGATCCATACGTAGGCCTGTTGCTATATGTCACACTATAAGGTGGTCTAGGGTGATTCAGGTTAACTATTTTAAATATCCCAGAGCAGTCTTAGCAGAAGGACACAGTCAAAGTTCAAGTTCATACGGCTCCATTTATCCAGTAGATTGGGCACTCGCAACACACCCACTCGATGCAGCTAGTAAACTAAACAAGCCAGTGGCTCACCTCGCAGTACGCAATAGTGCGCACTGGCGACCACCCCCGATTCCATCATTTGTACTTGAGTACAGTGAGGCCGGGCAAGAGCAGTACAGGTCCAGCAGCACCCCAGGGCCTCTCACTGGCAGGAATTCTCCTAAAGTGGCAGTCTCGGATCTTCAGTCACAAGACTCAATATCATAGCAGAGTCAGCACCAGTTCACCAGCCTCTGGAAGATGACAGGCATGTTATAGTCAAGATGACGAACACCTACTAAGATCTTATAATGATACTGTTCACTTAGCTTGTTGTGAAAACTTATGAGGATGCTGAGAGGCTCTCCAGACTCAGATCTGATTACACTTCCTAGTTTAGTCTGCTTCTGCAGGCACAAAAGCTGGGATCCTCCTCATTGAGCAGTTTCTTCCTGCAGGAATAGGTGCAGGATTAGGTGTTCATTCCACTCACTTAGAAAGATAGGCCGCAGGAGGAGCTTCACAGCTCTTCAGTAAGATGCACGAGTGAACAAGTAACTTAGTTTTGGTAACACCTTATCTGGTACAGACTCTATCTAGCCGCAGATACATTACCTTAGAATTATCCCCAGGCATCAGACTGGATTGGGAAAATTATGGATATCAGTACCCCACGCCAGGAGCGTGGAGCCATGACAAACACTTACCACTGGTGTGGAAAACTAGGCCCTGACAGGGGAAAGCCCGGTCCAGAGCAATCCATTTGCAGAGCGAGGAGGATGTGTGGGTTGGTAAGGCATCTGCAGCAAGACAGTCTCTCTAATAGATAAGGCATTTCCGAAGTTAAGGAACGTATTCATTTGATAGACACTTCTAGCCAAAAATTCCTTACCTCGTCCCGAGGTGGGTCTGTGAAACAATTTCATACTAATAAGTCCTGCAGGACCAGAGAAAATCCCCATCCCTATGCACCTAACTGTCCGGGCAGTAGTGCTTGGAAAACTTATGCAGAGATGCCCACGTTGCTTCCTAGCTGATGGAACTCCATGTGCTACTGTAGTGGTTGCACCTTCTTCTCTGGTGGAATGAGCACACAAGCCTTATGGGGATTGCTTCTTGGCCAAAGCGTAGCAGATTTTAATGTAGAGCACGATCCATCGGGAGATGGTTCACTTCTGCACAGTCTTTCCTTTATTCGCTTTGACATACCCAACGAAGAGTTGGTCATCCATGTGGAAATCATTTGTGCGGTCAATGACAATGCTCTTTTTGGGTCCAGACGGTTGAGTTGCTCCTTTTCTGTAACGGGGTATGGCGGAGCAAAAAAAGTAGATAGGGTGATGGACTGGCCTACAAGAAAGGAAGTGATTACTTTAGGTGGAAAGGGAGCTCTAGTTTTTAAAACCAGGTTGTGTGGGTAAATGTTTAAGCATGGAGGCTTTGATGACCTAGCCTGCAGCTCACTGCCCATCCGGATGTTACTGCCACCAGGAAGACCGTCTTCATGGTAAGGGGCCTGATAGGACAATTGTGAAAAGGCTCAAAGGGAGCATACATTAGGAATATCAGGACTAGATTAAGGTTCCACTAAAGCATGATAAAGGGAGAAGGAAGAAACATATGGGGCAGACCTTTCAGAAACCTATATACAATAGGGGATTTGAAGCGGGATGGCTGGTCAGGCAACCAGAGAAAAGCAGATATATCAGGAAAAATAGCCCCTTAAGGTGGACAGAGCAGAGCCCTACAAGGCAAGGGAAAGAACAAACAGAAGAACCTGAGAAAGGGAAGGAGAAAGCGGGTCAACTTGTCTGTCTGCATACCATGCCATTAACCTGCCCCAACCGCAGACGTGTACCATTTTGGTGGAGGGATGCCTGGCTGCCAGAATTACATCACAGACTTCAGGTGGAAAGTCAAAAGCTACGAACTGACACCACTCAGTCTCCACACAAGAAGGCAGAGCACTGACCGGTTCGGGTGGAGAACCCTCCCCTGCTGCTGCTACAGAAGTTCCTCTCAAAGGGGCAGCCTGATCGGAGGACAGATGGCCATGCTAAACACCTCAGGACACCAAACTCTCTGAGCCCAGTCAGGAGCAACAAGGATAACTAGGGGCCAATCGTTCTTGATTTTCTTAAAAACTCTGGACAGGAATGGACTGGGGGAAAGGTGTACAGGAGACCTGACCTCCACTCGAGATGAAAAGCGTCTACAAGCGAGAGCTGCCTTGGCAACTCCAGTGCACGGAAGTACTGACATTGTGTGTTGCTGGTGGTGGCAAACAGATGTAACCAAGGCTCTTACCATTACTGAAAGAGACCTTGCACAACCTACAGATGTAGACTCCATTTGTGATCCATTAGACATCTTCGGCTAAACATGTATGCTCTGGTGTTCAGAGAGTCAGCCAGGTGTTGAATTACCAGGGATATGCTCAGCCGTGTCCAGAGAAGCATAGCCTCTTGACAAAGTGTCCAAAGCCCCAACCTGCCCTGTTTGTTGCAGCACCACATGCCTGTGATGTCTGAACTCCTGCACTAGCCTTTCCTTGATGGAGGGTAGAAAGGTTTTTAATGCCAACTGGATGGCCTGGAACTCAAGAAGGTTGATATGGAGTCTGGATTCTGCCAGAGAACAGAGGCCTCTGATCTTCACCTCTCCCAGAAGGCCACCCCCATTCCAGGACTGACGCATCTATCACTATTGTCAGATCTGGTTGGGGAAGGGAGAGGGCTCTGCCGCTGACCCAACTGCGGTTCGTTAACCACCACTGCAGGTCTTTTGCATTTCCCTCCGTGATCTGGACCATGTTGGAGAGATTCCTCTGATGCTGTGCCACTGGAACTTCAGGTCTATCTGCAGAACCCACATATACTAGCAGGTATGTGCCACAAGCAGAGTGCAGAATTTCATGAAGCCCAGCAGTCTCACCGACATCCAAGACAGAGGCCCAAACATCGGTATCACAGTTTGAATGTCCTGGACTCGCAGTTCAGGAGGATACGCCCAAAACTGCACTATGTCCAGAACAGCTCTGATGAAAGGAAGTGTCTGAGAGGGGGTCAAGTTTGGCTTGGGCATGTTTATAGTGAACCCGAGCGAATGCAGGAGGTCGCTGCAGTCTGGAGGTGGGAGATTACTGCCTGGGGTGAGCCCACCTTCAACAGACAGACATTGAGATAGGGGAAGGCTGAAATTCCTGACCTTTGCCGATAAGCTACAGCCACCACCATCACCTTGCTTAACACCTGAGGGGAGCTGGTATGATCAAAAGGAAGCACAGCAAACAAAGTGCTCATGGCCCATCATGGACCGCAGGTAACGCCTGTGGGCAGGCAGGATGTGAATGCGGAAATATGTGTCCTGGAATTCCAACTCTACCATCCAGTCTCCTTGGTCCAGGGCAGACAGGACTTTAGGGAGCGTGAGAATTTCAAATTTCACCTTCTTGTGGAAGAAATTGACAGGACCCAGGTCCGGGAAGGAATGAAGGCCCCTCTCCGTCTTTGGCAATCACAGCCTACTTCTGGCATCAGCACCCTCTCAATGGCTTCCTTGGCAAAAGTCCTAACCATAGCCCGCTATGCTTAAAGAGCTCTAGCGTTGAATCCACCTCATCAGTGAAGAGACGGGAGCCATCACAGGGCATCGCCATAAGCGATTCTTGGACATCTAAGAAAAGCCAGATGTCCTCGCCAGGCTTGGCACCTTAAGGCCACTGTCGATGAAACTGCTCTGCCCATCGACTCAGTGGTGTCCACTCCAGATCTGAAAGTGAACTTAACTGCATCACTTTCCAGTCAGCAATAGCCTGGGAGAGTATGGCTTGGGCCTCCTCTAGAACCACTGGCAGTAACTACACAACCATATCCCACAGAGCATTGTAGTAGCAGCTCAAAACCATGCAGTGTTCAAGGGCTGCAGTGCCAGGCTGGTGGAAGAAAACACCTTCTTCCCTAAGGTTTCTACCCTCTTGGATTGCCTATATGGTGGTGCGGCAGTTGACATTACAAATGAAAGAGCTTTTTGCCAGAGTTATTGCTAATACAGTATTCCGAAATCACAGAATGACTCCAGATTGTTTTGTGCTTTAAGGGTGTTTATTTTAGTGCTCAAAATTGGGGGGGTAGCAAAATGGTGAGGGGTGATGGCGGAGGAATGTCCATGGCAGAGTCCAGTCTATTAGTCTCACAGGTGCATTGCCCAAATGGGCATAGGTAGTGGAGCTGGGGCAGTTTAAGGATGGACAGGGTGACAAAGTGGGACTGTAGGATGACAATCAGGGTGGTCTCATTTCTTGGCGGGGGTCTTGGCATCATTCTCTGTCTTTGTCCTGGATCTCAGGGACCATTTGTGAGGTTGTTCTCCCCCTGCAGGGGGAGGGGTGCTGGTGTGGTGGTCCTGTGGCAGTGCCTCCTGTCCACTAGCGCTGGTGGAGGTGGTGGGCAGTTCATCATCCAGGCTAGTCAGGGGCCCCTTGTAGTGCCACAGTGTCCCTCCTGGTGTTGAGGACTTCCTTCAGCACCCCTACGATGGTGCCCAGGGTGGAATTGATGGTTCTGAGTTCATCCCTGAAGCCCATATACTGTTCCTCCTGCAGGCGCTGGTTCTCCTGAAACTTGGCCAGTACCGCTGCCATCGTCTCCTGGGAGTGGTGGTAGGCTCCCATGATGGAGGAGAGGGCCTCGTAGAGAGAGCAGCCCTCCCAGTTCCCCTGTGTTCCTGGGCCTCTGTCCCCTGGACCGTGTGCCCACTACCACTGCCCCCAGGTCCCTGTTGTTGTTGGGGTGGTGGGTTATCCTGGGTTCCCTGTAGTGGTGGACACACTGCTGATTGACGTGTCCTGGGGACGGAGGTATGGGCTCGCTGGGTGGGTGCTGTGCTGGTGTTTCCAGAGGGGGGAAGCTCTGTGGTGGCCTGGGACTGGGTGTGGGGAACCGACTGTCCCAAGGTCCCTGATGAGCCGGGCTGGTCATCTAGATCCAGTTGGACAGAGGTGCTGTCATCACTGTGGGCCTCTTCGGTTGGTGGTGTGGACCCTCCTGTCCGGTGACGTTGGGTAGGGGTCCTGCAGGGGTATAAAAGGATGTTTATTACATCTGTGTGTGGCATGGTGTGCAATGGGTGGGTGACCGTGTATCCCAGTGCTTGCATTCCTGTGTGGGACCTTGTGTGATGATGGTTTAGGGGGGTGTATGGGTATGTGCAGTGGGCATGCTTTAGTGATGGGTGTCCATGCTTTGTTGTTGCATGCAGGGCTTGGGGTTAGGATGTGTGGTTTGTGATGTTGGGAGATTTGTGAGGAGTTAAGAGTGATGGGGTGAGGGTGAGGGTGGGGGTATGTGCTGGCATGCAGGTAGGGTGGGGGATGTAATAGTTAAGATTTGACTTACCAGAGTCAATTCCTCCACCTACTCCTGGGAGGCCCTCAGGATGCAGAATCGCCAAGACCTGCTCCTCCCATGTTGTTAGTTGTGGGGGAGGAGGTGGGGGTCCACCGCCAGTGCGCTGAACCGCCAGGTTGTGTCTTGAGACCACGGAACGCACCTTCCCCCGTAGGTCGTTCCACCTCTTCCTGATATCCTCCCGATTTCTTGGGTGCTGTCCCACTGCGTTGACCCTGTCCACTATTCTTCGCCATAGCTCCATCTTCCTTGCAGTTGAGGTGTGCTGCACCTGTGATCCGAATAGCTGTGGCTCTACCCGGACGATTTCCTCCGCCATGACCCTGAGCTCCTCCTCTGAGAACCTGGGGTGTCTTTGCCGTGCCATGGGGTGGTGTAAGTGATGTGTGGGGTGGAGTGTGGGGTGATAAGTGTGCTGATATGTAGTGGTGTGTAGTGTGCGGTGCGTGGAAGTTATGTGGGTGATGGTGTTGTGTGCCTGTGGATGCTTGTATTGTTGATGGTGGTGTCTCTCTCTGGCCTTCTCTCAGTAATTGTGATCGTAGGTGTTTGTGGGTGATGTGGGTGTGTGTTTTATATTGTATTTCTGTTGGCCTGACGGTGGAGGTTTTGTTTTCGCCAGTTTATCACTGACCTTTGGTGTGGGTGAATGAATTTTTGTCGGATTCCGTGCTGTGGGTCATAATAGCTGTGGCGGTTTTCCGCTGCCGCGGCGGTGTGTTGGCAGTCTTCTGCACAGCGGTAAGCGGCTTTTACCGCCAATGATGTAATGACCGCCTAAGTGTCACACGTTTGGTCAGTGAATATCACTTATAAGTTCACTGAAACCATGCCAATAGTGACTGTTTACAAGTTTGTTTATCCATGCACTGTTCTGAACCAACACCTCCTGTACTGTATGACTCAATTGCTGATGATATCTGGACCCTCTGGGAACAGGGAATATGATACTGTCCATCATCTTCTTATATACCTGACGTACATCTGTCTGTTACTCTCAAAATCAACAAAATTGGTTCAAATAAAAAGTACACTGAAGCCATAGAAATGTCACCCAAGGAATCTAAAAACTTGGTAGCTATGGGCCATATGTAGAAAAACATTTTCCCATTGACACAGAATGGGAAAAACCCTTTGCTACATCTGGCCCTATGTTCCTAGAGCTGTTTGGGTGCAAACATCAGGTCGGTGGCCGGGGTGGCAGGCAAGACGAACAAGTTACCAATATTTGATAACACTCTTTCTGGTGGAAACTCTAACTGTAGATTCCTAACCTTGTAAATATTACCCATCGTCAGACTGGGTCTGGAAATATTTTAGCAGTACCTTAGCACACAGATCGGTGGTGTTGTGCATCTCTGCACCAACATTATTCCACTTTGGAAGGTACGTATGGAGCCACATATAACAGACATGCATGCTCAGAAATCAGTTGCTTTCTAGGCTGAATTCACTCCCAAGAGACAGAGCACAACAGTAGATTAGCTTGTCCACTATGTATATCTCTAGACTTTGGACCTTTTTATAGTGAAAAGGAGTCCAGATCACAGAATGGAGTCTCAATCAGAAAGATTATCATCAAAGGTAAGTAACGTTTTCTTCTGATGGATAATTCTAACCACAGATTGTTAACCTTGTGAATAGACACCAAATTACCTCTCTGGTTCTGGAGCTGTGAACTGGCTTAGAGTGCTGCAGGACTCAGCAGCAAAGTGATCACCTCAACAGACCAGGTTGTCCTGACACTAGGGCTTAGTGAACATATGAACTGATGCTCACATAGCAGCCTGGCAAATGTCAAGGGCAGGCACACTGCATGACAATGCAGTGGTAGCAGCCATGGCTCTGGTGGAATGAGCCCACAAGCCCTCTGGGGGCTGCTTCATAACCAGTATGTAGCAGATTTTGATGATAATGATCCAAATAGAGATGACCCTCTTCTGCACAGCCTTGCCCTTCTTCGTCCTACCAAACCCATCAAAGAGCTGATTGTTCACACGATGTTCCTTGCTACGATCATTGTAGAAACTAAGGGCTCCTTTAGGATCTTGCCGATGGAGTCTCTCCACATCCTTAGCAGGTTGAGTTGGAGCTAAGAATGCCAGGAGGGTCATTGTTTGCCTGGCGTGAAAAGTTACTACTTTTGGTGGAAAAGAGACTTCTGTCCATGGCCCCAGTTTGTTCAGAAAGAATGTGGTGTATGGCAGGTTGACAGAGAAAGCTTGTAGTTCACTCACGCACTGCACCAATGTTACCCTAATGAGGAAATCCACCTAGAGAGTGAGAAGCAGCAAAGGACAACTGAATAGCGGCACACAAGGAGTATACACCAGGAAAGTAAGAACTAAATTCAAGCCCCACTGAGGCATTATGAAAGGTCGAGGTGGGAGCAAATGTTGCAAACATTTTTGTAAAAATGCACATCCCAACAAGTGATTTAAATATGGAAGGTAGATCCAGGAACCTCAAAAAAGAAGAAAGAACGGATAAGTAACGCTTTGCTGTGTCCGCAGCAAGTCACTGATGGGATAGAGACAATAACAAAAAACTGTACTTCAGATAGTTTAGCTTGCAGTGTGGCGCTCCAAGAGACAGCTGTCTTGGTAACTCCAGGAAGCAAAACTGCTAACATTGTGCATTCTCAGCAGTGGTGAAGAGATCAAACCAGGATTCTCCCCATGTACAGACGATATTCTACGTCACCTCTGGGTGAAACGGTCTTTCGTGACCTGCTGTAGGAAAGTGCCCCTTTTTGACATGGTCACCCCCCCTTTTTAGCTGGTACATGATGCAATTTTGACAGAAAGTGCACAGGGTTCCTGCTATCCAGGTCCCCAGTGCCAGATCACTTTCCTTAAAACTGTACAATGGTTCCCCAATTGGCAATACCTTTGGCATCTCTTATTAGTTCCTAGTAAATGGTACCCCAGGTACCAAGGGTGTGGGCACCAAAGAGGGTCCCCAAGGGGTGCAGCACGTTATGCCACTCTCAGAGACCCGTCACCTCGTCCATGCAGACTGCGGGTCTTGGTGCAACTAAAAGTAAAAACATGACATGGCACATAGCCTGTGTGCCATGTCCTTTAACACTGGGTGGAATATATGTAAGTCACCCCTACCGCAAGCCTTACAGCCCAAAGGCAGGGTGCATTATAGTACGTGTGAACATTTCTGCACAACAAGATGTGACCCTGCAAAGTCTTTGTCGATTCATAGACATAGTGAGTTGACAGAGAAGCCATTTTAAGTGCATGCGTTGGACAGTGGTCAAGTTCCCCAGCTATGTGATGGTTCACTGAACATAGGGATGTTTGGTATCAAACATCCAGTATTAATAGATCCTCACTGATGCTAGTGATGGATTTATTAATATATGCAACCAGAGGGCACCTTAGAGGTGCCCCCTGAAAAACCTACCAACTAGCAGTGATCTGACTGACTAGTTTTAGTGACTCTACCTCCAACAGACATGCTTGTCACCCCCTAAGGGTGAAAGCCTTTGCTCTCCTGTGGACAAGAGCAAAGGCTGCTCTTGGAGAGATGTTTACACACCCCTACCCCCAAACAGGATGACTTGCAACTCTGCATTCCAAGGCAGGGGCTTTAAAGCAACCCAGCGCCCTTGGTATGCAGATCTGGCTTCCCTCAGAGGGAGATGACAACCCCCTTACCCCAGGTCCCATTTGGAACCTGGACATGCAGGAAAATGGGTAGTCAGAGGCGTGCCCACTCTCAGGCTAGTTCCACCCCTAAGAGACTAAATTTAGAACTCTGCAGTCTTGGAGAAAACAGAACTAGGAACTCTGGAACAGGGTTGCATGGGGGCATAGCAACCCCAGGGGTAGGTAGCACATTGGCTACTACCATATACTTCCCTAAACAGCCCTAAATTCAGTATTTAAGGGAGCCCCCGGCACCAGGAAATCAGATTCCTGCTGAACAACAAAAAAGGAGGACACTCAAGAGCCCCAAAAACAAAGACTGAGGAAGAAGCAACTGAACTTGGCACTAGCCCTGTCAGCCTGTTTGTCGAATTGCACCAAAGTCGCCTTGTTCTGCAAGCTGTCATGCCTCCAAAAGCTTGGGAGGACTGCCTGCCTTCAACAAAGTCCCACAAACTCTCAAGGAGCAGCGCAAGTGCTTCCCCACATCCTGCAGGCACCCTTAGAGACCTGAGAGGACTCCAGACCACCAAACTCCAACACCGGAAAGCATCACTGCACAGGGGCCACCTAGCATGAGCTGAAGTGAGCCAACAGTGCCAGCATGGTCTCCCAGACCTCCACAGACAAAGTCCACCTTGGACTTGCCCACTGTGAGGTCACGGACACCACCTGCAGTCTCTGTTTGCAGGCCCTCTTGACCATGAGTGACGAAACTCTGAAGCTTCAAGACACCTCTGCACCCGTCACTCTTGGTGAAGAGGCCCCAGGGTGTCCCCACGTCCCCGAGCATTGTGAGAGTGGAGCCCACTTGCTGGTTCAGCCCAAATGGCCTCCCAGTCCAAACCTACAGCCTCTTTTTAACCTGACTGATCCCCATTGACAAATGTTGGGCACCTGATACTGTATTGCACCTCTGCGCTCCCAGCTGCCCCAGTGCTGCCCTGTGTGACCTGTTGGTGCTGCCTTGGACCTTACCCCATACTTACCTTAAGTCCAGGAGATTGGTCCTGTACGTTGCTGTGAAGTGCCCAAAATCAGTACATGTTTTTCCCCCATAGGATAACTTTGGGCGCCAGACACTGAAAAGCACCTCTGCAACCGTCAGCCTCAGTGCCGCCCAAGGTGACCTGCTGGTGCTGTCTTGGACCTCGCCCCTATACTTACCTAAAGTCCAGGAGATTGGTCCCATAAGTCGCTGTACTATATCTGTATGCAGTACTTGTTTTTCCTCCATCAGATAATATTGCTGCCTCTGAAAAATGCACTGTCGACTTTTAAAACCTGAAAGTATTTATTTTGCAAAACGTACTTACCTGATCGTATTGATTCAAGTAGTTTTTTTTATAAATTATTGTGGATTTCCTTACTAAGTCGTATGCATCAGTTATTGACGGTGTGTGTATTTTCAGATGTCTAACACTCCACTCTGATAAGCCTAAGGCTGCTCAACCACACTGCCTCCTGATATAGAACCTTGGGATTGCTAGGCAAAGCCCCTGTCCACTAGTAAGGGAACCCCTGGACTCTCTGTACAGTATGTCTCATTTTGATACACTATATAAAAAGCCAGCTTCCTATACCCGTTAGGCATCAGCAACTGAGATTGGCTGCCATGGAGCTGAAAGATCACGTCAGGTGGTGCACCACCAAAAAAATCCCATAGCAGATCCATCTACTTTCAAAGGAATATCGCCTTCTGACAGAGCCCACAACTCGACCGTGTCCTGCTTATTGCAGTACTACATGGTGGCTGGAGTGGTCAGTGAGCACCTGTTGCAGTCTCCCTCTGATGGTGGGCAGTAAGGCTTTCAATTGAATTGACTGCAACTCCAGCAGGTTGATGCGGAGCCAGGCCTCAGTCAAAGACAAGTCGTCTCCACCTTTTCCAGATGACATCCCCAAACCACAAGTGACGCATCTGTTAACACTATCGGATCTGGGTATGGAAAGAAGGGTCTGCTGCTGACCTAATCATTAACCAGCACCCATCACTGCTGGTCTTTTCCAGTTTCCTCCAAAATCTGGAGACATCCCCCTCATGTTGTGCCCAGTAAGACTTTAGGTTGCACTGTAGAGCCTGGATAGGACATCTGGCATGCATCACAAGTAGGATGAGGAAGGCCAGTAGTCCCAGCAACCTATAACTCGTACTCACTAAGATCAAGGACATCAGGATCATAGCCTGTACATCTCCAGGGTGAAGGCACAAAACTGTGCATGGCCAGAATAGCTACGATGAATGGGAGCGCCTACGAAGCAGTCACATTGGACTTCGGCACACTGATATTAAATGTCAAAGAGGTCAGGAGGTTGTCCGCACTCCAGAGGTGTGTGACAAGTGCCTGGGACAAGCCCACATTCAGCAGCCAGTCATCAAGATATAGGAAGACTGGAACTCCTGACCTTGGAAGATGTGCTACAACCGCTGGCATCACTTGGGTCAGTGGGAGCACCGTGAACTGAAAATGCTCTTGCCCCACTGTGAAAAGCAGATAGCGCTTGTGAGTCTGCAGGACAGGGATGAGGGATTAAGTGTGCTGAAGGTCCATCATTACATCCAGTCTCCAGGGTTAAGGGCAAATAAGACCTGGACAAGAGTGAGCATTTTGAATCTGTTCTCATGCAGAAAGGCACTGAGAGGGCGTGAGTCTAGAATAGGACAAATTACTCCATCCTTCTTCGGCATCAGGAAGGAGCAGGAATAACAGCCAGTGCCCATTTTCCAGCCGGACCCTTTCTACAACGCTTTTGGGGAAAAGGGACTGGACTTCCTGCTGCAAGTCAAACAGGAGGACCTTTTAGCTGTGCTGAGGGTGGTGGTAGGTGCAGCTGAGTGCAAGGAAATGGAAGGGTAAAGACCCAAAAGACAATTTGCAGGACCCACTAGTATGAAGTGATTGCTTTCCACCTTTGGGGGGGAAATGGGAGATCCTGCCTCTGACAGGGTGTGTCTGCAATGACACATTAAATGTGTTTTGGGCTGTGGCAGCTGCAGGGGCGATAAACTGGGCTGCACACTGCCCTGGTTGCCCCTTTGCCAGTTGCGTAGGCTGGTGTAGACAGTATAGCTGGTCCCTACTGTAGCCGAGGAGAAGGATGAAACTGCATCACTGGGACAGATAGGCCCACAGAGCTTGCTGTGGCTCTGCTATCCATAAAGGCTCCAGGGCCAAGTCCACTTTCACAACGAAGAGGTGAGAGCATAAAAGGGAATGCTCATTAATGAGTACTGGATATCCCCACAGAAACAAGCATCCTCAGAGTGCTACACTGGCGCCTACTGTCCAGCCTAGGAAATCAGTAGAGTCCAGCCCACAGTCTATCACAAACTTTGCCAAATCAAAGCCATTTTCAATAACCCGCATCCTGGAGATCCTCAAGGATGGCAGTCAAAACCTAAGCTACTGAATCCCTCAGTGGGTGGGAGTAGCGACTTAGGAGACAGCTGGCATTGACCAAGCGCAAGGGAAGGCTAGTGGAGGAGCATATAAGCTTGTGGAAGGTCTCAATGTGATCAGGCTCCCAGTCTGATGGAGCAGAAAGAAAGGCATTCAGGTTAACCCTAATGGTAGACGTCTGCACCACTAAACTTTCAGCTGTCGGGAGTAGCTTCTGAAAAGCAGGTCACGCAGGAGTAGGGCAATTTGCCACTTTACTGGAGGTCCCAAGCAAGACTTAGTCCATAACCTTGTAAAATATCGGTTAGGGCCTCTATGGTTGGAAATTGGAGGTCAAGTTCCTCAGCTGTCTTCTACATTACCAAAGCTAAATTTGAACTGTCCCAAGCAGCAGAGCCAGGGGAAGTGACCATCGCGGAGTCCGCAGAAGTGTCCAGACCATTAGCATCCTGCAATTCCTTATACCATTTGTCATTGGTGAACTGAGGTACCAACTCATCCAAGTCATCATATCGGTCATTATCAGAGTCTGACCCAAAGAGATTGTAGATAACGTTCACCATTCCATGGGGCAAGGCCAATGTGCCAAAGTCTGATGAGTTACTAGAAGGCTGCATCCTAGTGTGCTAAGCACTGCCTCGGAAGGGGTGATTTTGGCCCAGAGTCAGAGAGCATGATCAGTTGCACCTCTTCTTCCAGTGTTGACGGCCTCAATGCTTGAGGGTCTGGTGCAGGCCATGGTCAGTGAAGTAAGGCAGCACTGAAGCTGGTTTGAAACTAGCAGAAGGTTCAGAGGATCCAGCTGGTGCCAAGGGTGAACCAGATGGCGGTATTCCAGTTGGAGGTCTTTTTGAATCATGGGCACCCAGAGGGAGCGGTTAAGGTGGCAAAAAGACACAGCATGCCTTCACGGAATTTCTCTATCAGCTGAAATGTTGCAGATGGGCCCGCAAAATTCAGATTGCCTCGGGACGAGAGTTGGAAATGGCTCCAAAGGTGACTGAGTTTGCAAAGAAAAGAACTGATATCAGTGAGCATGGGTGGCTCTTATATGCAGCTCCGCATGTCACTTCCGGAGCAGAATGACGTCAGCGTGGAGCTGCACAATGCCGCCTAACTCCATGATGAGGTACTGCTGAAATGTTTCCTGTTCCAGTCTGACAATTGAGAAAATCAACAAGGTGAGGAATGTGCGGTTGGAAGTATCCATCAGAAACATGCACAGTCCCCAGAAATATACATCTTTGCTAATTAGGCCCTGCCACCATCACTTGATAGGTCAATAGTCGCCTACTTTTGCAGAAGCTGGGTCACCTTTTTCCTGATGGTAGCTTCCCCACTTCTGAACAGTACCATGAATCTGGGGCCACCAATGCACTGGATAGGTTTGCATACTACTGACTGCGTCTGAAGGTTAGAACCTGCTGGGAATTGTTCCAGTTGAAACACCTGGAGTTTCCCCAACTGAAACAGATCTCCTTATCTCTGAATACTAGAGGATCAGTCTCCAGACTATATAAATTGTACACAAAATGTATGGCCTGGCTACACTGCTAAAACATAATGGGAGGCTGACCTACGGGTGGTGGTATGAAGTCCAGCTGTGAATAAAATCTGTATCTATAAAGTACAGACATAAACTTAGCCATGTCCACTATTTGAACAGGTTAAATTACACACATACTTTGCTACACAGTACAGACTCCTCACGCCACTTGCACTGCGGTAGGTGCTCCTCAGACCCTGCGGATTTGCTGCATTTATCCTGGAAGTGCCCCAATCAACAACTTCTGGGCAGGGGTAGCTCAAGCAATCAGGGACATAACTTCCTCGCAACCGACCTGTATACCACTGATCATGATACTAGGTTATGTTGCAGAGGTGTCATGTTCTTTCAGGAGGGTGACAGCCTTGCTAATATTGCTGGCAAGGAGCAGAGTAACAACAGCAAGGATAAAGTGCCCTGTCCCTAAATTGCAAGACTGGCTTAAAGATGTGGATTTGTGTAATCACAGGGCAGATAGCTTTGACACATTACAGCCTGCAAGCACAATTCGAAGGACATATGGGGACCTTCCAAAGACTACATGTTGTGCTTAGACAATACAGCTGATGTACCTCTAAAAAGGAAGATTTCAAGAGCTTACAAGAAGGAAGACAGAGCAAGGCGGAACCTGCAAAAGGCTGCAATTCTTTATTTAGTTTCTGTGGCTTTATGCTCTGTGACATGTGTGAACATTGATTAGATATTATGCACTAGAATGTCTAATGTCCAGCAATGCACTTTTTGTAAATACCTTACTGGAGACTCTCCAGATTGTTAAGTGTATTCTGTGCATGAGATGAAATGGCGCAGAAGTACAAGTTGCTTACCTTTGGTAACGAAATATCTGGTAGAGACATATTCTAGTTGCAAATTCCTTACCTTAGAATTTTCCCCCAGGCGTCCGACTGGATCCTGAGATTTTTCTTCGAGCAATACCCTTGCACGCCGGTAGGTGGCGTCTGTCGACTCCGCAGGCGTCGCAGGCATTGTGGTCGCCGTGATGACGTCGGGAGTAGTACATAGACGCCACCCTTGCGCAGTGAAGTCAGTTTCTTTTAACGGCTTTCACCACCAGAGCGCAGAGCTGCTAAGAACACTGAGATTGGTGCACCAGAGCTAAGGACCTGAAAGAGGGAATCCCTGTCCCTAGAAATCAGTGCGCAAGTTGGGAGGATAGGTGGGCGGTAAGGAATCTGCAATTAGAATATGTCTCCACCAGATATTTCGTTACTGAAGGAAAGTAACTTGTACATCTGATAGAGACTTCTAGTTGCAGATTCCTTATCTTAGAATAGATACCTAAGCAATGCCATCCTCGTGGTGGGCTGCGAACCAAGATCATACTAGCAAGTCCTGCACGACAAAACGACCACAGAAGACGTCTCGACGGGCTTAACTATCCAGGCAGTAATGCTTAGCAAACGTGTGCAGAGATGCCCACGTAGCTGCCTGACTGATATCCAGGACAGGAACTCCACGTGCTAACGCAGTGGATGCAGCAGTTGCTCTGGTAGAATGAGCCCGCAAGCCTTCAGGAGGTTGCTTTTTAGCCAAAGCGTAGCACATTTTGATGCAAAGAAGCACCCATCGAGAGATGGTACGCTTTTGCACCGCCTTCCCTTTCTTCGCACCCACATAGCCAACAAAGAGTTGATCGTCCACCCGGAAATCTTTAGTACGATTGAGGTAGAACTCAAAGCTCTTTTTGGGTCCAGATGGTGGAGTCTCTCCTCCTCATGGGAAGGATGTGGGGGTGCGTAGAAGGTAGGCAAAGTGATGGACTGGCCTACATGAAATGGTGTAACCACCTTAGGAAGGAAGGAAGATCTAGTGCGTAACACCACTTTGGCAGGGTGTACAGACAAGTATGGTGGCTTTGAAGAAAGGGCCTGAAGCTCACTCACCCTGCGAGCAGAGGTGATAGCGATGAGAAAGACAGTTTTGAATGTGAGGAGCCGCAAGGGACAATTATGCATTGGTTCAAAGGGGGTACCCATCAAGTAAGTACAAGATTAAGATCCCACTGAGGCATGATGAAGGGAGCGGGAGCAAATAAGTGGGTGAGCCCTTTTAAGAACCTACTCACAATAGGAGATTTAAAGAGTGAGGGCTGATCAGGAAGCCTAAGAAAGGCAGAAATGGCAGAAAAATACCCTTTAAGGGTGCCCAATGCAGAGCCCAGCTGGGCTAAAGAAAGAATGAACAGAAGAACCTCTGAAAGAGGGGCAGAAAGGGGGTCAGCAGATTTGTTGGTACACCATGCCACAAATTTATTCCAACGACAGGCGTATACAGTTTTAGTCGATGGACGCCTGGCTGCCAAGATAACATTACAGACTGTTACAGCTCAAACTCCACGCATGAAGGTGGAGGTTGGACAGGTTCGGGTGGAGGACCGTCCCCTGCTGCTGCGACAGAAGATCCGCCCGATGAGGCAGTTTGAGCGGAGGATCGATGGACATGCTCAATAACTCTGGATACCACACTCTTCGAGCCCAGTCCGGAGCCACTAAGATAACTTGGGCCCGGTCGTACGTGATTTTCTTGAAAACTCTGGACAGAAGAGGGATAGGCGGGAAGGCGTAAAGGAGGCTGGAGCTCCACTCGAGATGAAAAGCGTCACCGAGCGTGTGCCGCCTTGGAAACTCCAACGCGCAAAATAGCTGACATTGCACAATCTCTGCGGAGGCGAACAGATCTAACCAAGCCTCTCCCCACTTGAGAAAGAAACCTTGAACCACATCCAGATGGAGACGCCATCCGTGATCGACAGTGCGTCAGCGGCTGAGTTCATCTGCTCTGGCGTTGAGAGAGGCCGCCAGATGTTGAACAAGCAGGGTAATGCCCTGATGTTCCAGCCATGTGCAGAGACGTAGTGCCTCCGGACAAAGGGTCCAGGACCCCACCCCACCTTATTTGTAGGAGTACCACATGGCGGTAGTGTTGTCTATGAACACCTGCACCACTTTCCCTTTGAGAGAGGAAAGGAATGCTTTCAACGCAAGCCTGATCGCCCGGAGCTCCAGCATATTTATGTGGAGTCCCGACTCCGCCGGAGAACAGAGGCCTCTGATCTCTGCCTCTCCCATGTGGCCGCCCCACCCCAGAAGCGACAAAGCTGTCACTATAGAGAGATCTGGTTGGGGAAGGGAGAGGGATCTGCCGTTGACCCAATCGGGATTCAAAAGCCACCACTGCAGGTCTTTTCCCAGTCCCCTCCGAAATCTGAACCATGTCGGAGAGATTTCCCTGATGCTGCGCCCACTGGAACTTTAGGTCCCACACTGCAGAGCCCGCATATGCCACCTGGCATGTGTTACTAGCAGATTGCAGGATCCATGAGGCCCAGCAGCGGCAGCGGCAGTCTCACCGAAACCCAAGACCAAGGCTGAATGATCGGAATCATAGCCTGAATGTCGTGGACTAGCTTTTCGGGAGGGTAAGCCTGAAACTGCACTGTGTCCAGAACAGCTCCGATGAGAGGGAGCGTTTAAGAGGGAGTCAGGAGTGACTTCGGCACGTTTAGAGTGAACCCCAGCTGGTGCAGGAGGTTCGCCGTAGTCTGAAGGTGGGAGACACCTGTCAGGGGAGAAGGCACCTTTAACAGCCAGTCGTCTAGGTAGGGGAAGACTGAGAACACTAACCTGTGCAGATGAGCTGCAACAACTGCCATCACTTTCGTGAACACCCGAGGGGCGCTGGTAAGGCCGAAAGGGAGCATGGTAAACTGAAAGTGCTCAGGACCTACCACGAATCGCAGGTAACATCTGTGGACAGGCAGGATGGGGATGAGGAAATAAGCGTCCTGCAAGTCCAACGCTACCATCCAGTCTCCTGGGTCAAAGGCAGACAGAACCTGAGCCAGGGTGAGCATTCTGAATTTCTCCTTCTTGAGGAAGTAGTTCAGGTCCCAAGTTCTGGGATAGGACGTAAGCCCCTGTCCTTCTTTGGTATCAGAAAGTAGCAGGAATAACAACCACAACCTAGTTCTGGCACAGGGCCCCTTTCTATAGCTCCCTTGGCCAAGAGAGCCGCAACTTCCTGGCGGAGAAGCATCAAATGATCCTCCAGAAGATGATAGAAGGATGGTGGCATGTGTGGTGGTGCAGATTCGAAAGGGAGGGAGTAGCCCTTATGAATGATTTGCAAAACCCACCTGTCCGTGGTGATATGTTCCCAGTGGGGCAGGTGATGGTGGATCCTGCCACCTACTGGGCAGGAGTGAGGGGAGGGTTTGGAGGCTGCAGCGGGGGCAGAGGCGGACTAGACAGACTTCTGGTTCCCTGTGCACGGCCACGTGGGATTCCGCATCCACGGCCGTGCACAGGCTTGTCCAGCGTGTGTGGCACGGTGGCTGGGTTGAGGACGCGACAGGACGCCCCTTCCGTGTCCACGAAAGGGACAAAAAGCTGACTGTGGTGGCCGTGTGGCGGAGGAAAGACCAAGGGACCGAGCCATAGACCGGGAATCCTTGAATCTCTCCAAGGCCAAGACCGCTTTGTCTCCGAAGAGACGAGTGCCATCAAAGGGCATGTCCATGAGTGACTGTTGGACATCCCCGAGAAGCCAGAAGTACGTAACCAGGCGTGGCGCCGCAAGGCCACTGTCGTCACAACCGATCTGCCTAGAGAGTCAGTTGTATCCAGCCCACAACGAATAGTGAACTTTGCTGCATCTCTGCCATCTTTCACTGCTTGGGAGACGATAGCACGGGCCCTCCTCCGGTATCTGCGGCAGGACTTCAGCAACAGTATCCCACAGTGAGTGGGAATAACGGCCCAAAAGACATGCGGTGTTCACAGACCGCAGTGCTAGGCTGGAGGAAGTAAACAACTTCTTACCAAATTGTTCCAACCTTTTGGATTCCCTATCTGGGGGTGCGGAAGGGAACGCGCCAGAAGAAGAGGAAGCCTGGATTCCAAGACTCTCAGGCGTAGGATGTTGGGACAGGAACTTTGGGTCGTTCGGCGCGGGCCGATGTCAGCGAGCAATAGTCCTGTTCACAGGAGCCCCTGTGTTGGGTTTGACCATGTACCCAAAAGGACATCAGTGAGGGTCTCATTGAATGGGAGAAGGGGTTCCGAAGTAGAAGCCCCAGGATGAAGCACCTCCGTCAGGAGGTTAAACCTGACTTCCACAATAGGTAGCTCAAGGCCAAGGACCTCAGCCGCCCTACTATAAGTAGATCCCTCCGCTGTAGCCACGGTAAGAGGAGACAGCATGCCAGTGTCAGGAGAAGTATCCAGACCACTGTCTTCGCCCAAGTCCTGTGCCCATTCCATAGTAGGGTCATCCTGGTATTCATAAGAGTCCAGGGACCCCTCCATTCTTCCCCGTATTCCTAACCATAGGAAAATGGGTCTGAATCCAACCTCGGGCGAATAGGGCCCAGTGAAGCCGATGGTGGCGTCGGCTGATGCCGCTCCGACTCCGAGTCGTCGGGGATGAGAATTGGGTCGAAGTCGATAGTGGGCAGTACCGACGTCGGGAGCATCGATAATCGACCTGGCCCTCAATGGTGCGACCAGCGTTGGTGCGGTTCCGCGCACGGATCTGGAGGAGACCTAGGTGGCCAGGGCCGAAGCCGTTGGAGCGGAATCCGAAGGCCCCTCAGCCGAACCCCTAGGGCCCGAAGGCGCCATATCGGAGTCGACCAGCCCAAAGATGGCCTCGTAAAACTCTATAAGTTGGGCAGGGGTCGCTCCGGCTCCGGGAAAGTCGGGGAACTGCGGAGTCGACCCAGATGTAGGCTCCGAGGACGGAGGCCTAGTGCGTGGACGCTCGTCCTGCGTCGCATCGGCCGAGCGACGGGGTGAAGTCAGAGATGGGACTTCTTCGACTTCTTCTTCTTCTTACCTTGACCCGAGGACTTTGAAGAAGACGAGTGGTGATGACTCCGAGACTGATCTCAAGACCTTCCTCTCGAGCGAGACCAGGACCTACGTGGAGTCGAGTGCCGGGTCGCCAATAGCTTTAGGGACCACTCCCTCAAAGCTTTTGGGTGCATAGCTCGACACTCGGAGCACGCCTTTGGGTTGTGGTCGCGCTCGAGGCACCACAGACAAACGCAATGAGGATCCGTCACCGACATCGTCCGATGGCAGTCCTCACAAGGCTTGAACCCGGTCTTCGGGGACGTTCTTGACGCACCAAAGTCGTACCAAAAAAGCTCAACAAAACTGTCGAATTCTGCCAAAAAATAGCCTAGGGTAGCTCTCTCCGGATCAGCATGTGGCACGGAAAGAAAAGAACTGACGTCACTGCCCGAGGGCGGCGTCTATGTACTACTCCTGACGTCATCACGGCGACCACGATGCCTGCGGAGTCGACCAACGCCACCAACTGACGCGCAAGGGTATTGATCGAAGAAAAATCTCCGGATCCAGTCTGACGCCTTGGGGAAAATTCTAAGGTAAGGAATCTGCAACTAGAAGTCTCTACCAGATTCACATTTCAATGCAGCTCTTTTTTTTAATGCACAAAACAATGTTTTATTACTGTGACCTCTAGTACTGCCTTGTACTGTGTTGAAAATTGGATAAACAATACGTCAATAAATCATGGACACCCTTTCAAACACTACACTCAATCACCTACGAAGAGGGCTTGGAACTTAACGATTTTAAATAGAGATGAAAAGAAGCCCGATAGCTTGCTTTGGAAGAGCTAAATAAATATGTGCCAGTCATTTACGCACCCTAGAATGCCTTCCACTGGCAGTTGCTGCACAGTTAGCTCTTTTTGTTGAATACGTGACTAGAGAACAGTATGCACGATGCACTGCTATTAGCTGTATGTTCAAGATGAAAGCAGGGAAAAAGGGTGAGTTGTTTATGACTTCGATGGTGATCCAGGACTACAATTTGGTAACCATTTCTTGTGCATCGCAGGACCTTCACAGATATAAATTTTGGAAGAGCAACAATCTTTAACAAGCTGCTCCTTAACATCTGTCCAGAATACAGCATATTAAAAACTTTTTCAGAAGTCATTAACCATAGAAAGTAATAAGCCTGCATAGTCAACTAGTTTGTCATCGCAGCTCTAGTATTAGATTAAAAACTAATACTGTTGAGGCCTTGGGTGCGCCGTGAGGCAGCGGTCTCTGCCCATCTCCCCTTGGTTCAACGGAAATACCTTCACAGAGCATATTATACAAGGCATTGATTGTGGCACATGGGCGTGATCAACTCCAGACGCTCCTCTGTTGTGGGGGGGGAGGGTGCTCTTTTATTCATAGTTTGGAGATGCACAGCCTTGGCCTCTTTCTGGACAAGGGTAGTGCCTGCCTGGGGGAGGTCCTTTCCTGGGTAGTTCCCCTATACCCCAAGCTGAGCCTGCTGCATACCATGGATGGTATAGGAGGGAAAAGGTGCAAGCGGTTACTCTTTATTCTTGGTTTGTCACTAACGAAGAGGGATATCTCCCAAGCATGGAAGACTGATGTGCCCATACTATCGGGGATGGAAGAAAGGGTTGGACAATTGTATGGGGTTGGAGACTGCTTTTTACCATGTGAGGGGTTGCCCTCAGAAACACCCCAAAATCTTACACCAGTGGGCTGACTATTGGGGCATCGTCCTGGTCCCGGTGTGTTCCCCTGCGGCCCTTCATGAGAAGGAAACTCATAATTTCGAGAGGAATACTGAGAGACTGCTACATGATTATTGGATATATGCGGTGGGGTATGCATCTTGACATATGGACTGTGGGTTGACTGCGTGGAATTTTCTGTGTGCATTCTTTTACTGTTGATGTTCATGGTTGTAAACTTGCCAACATTCTCTGTACATTCTTGATGCATGTGGTTATGCAACAGTGTAAAAAAAAAAATGACTAAAATTTGTTATAAAAAAAGAAAGTGTCTTGTAAAACTGTGGACTGACATCCATGTGGTTGCATAACATACCTACTACATGAATATTTTCTCAGTCACACTGTAGTCGCAACTTTGACTCTAGTTGAGTCTACTTTGGTCTTCACTGGTAGGGTTTTATTAGCTAATTGATAATGTGTCCAAAAACAAGAAGCTATCCAGCTCGAGAGACAGTGTTCAAGAGGCTAGCCCAGTGAGTATCGGAGCATAGTTAACATGCAACAGACTGGACCTGCATAAATCTTGGCTCCAAGTAGAAACACAACAATACCCTGACAATGAAGGAATGTGATAAGCGCTTGGCTGGGATAGCTGGCTTACAAATGATAACTGGTAAGGGAGTTTGGTCTGGTTGATATGGAAACCGGACACCACTTTAGGGAGGAGTGGAGGCGGGCTCTTATGACTGCTGCACTAGATTGGAATGTGATATATAGGTATATTGCATTTGTCACCCCAAGTGGAAAGGGTATGCCCAGACGTGGGTCCCGTCCTTGCTATGCCACCAGGATCAAGCTAGCCTGGATGATGAAGGGGGATACCCTGAAACCGGTCCCAGGATGCCTGTTTCTGGTCCAGGGAGGACCAAGCCTGGGAGTTCGGGCTGGACTGTTCCGATGGGGAACAGGGTCAAGACTGATTTGCATATGGCTGGGTCCAAACCTGAATGGCATGGCAAGTAAAAAAAACTGATGGATTAAACCCAGATCTGTGACTGGGGGTGAATGTTTGATTTTTTTCTGCATTCCGTCCATCTTCTGTTGTTTTTTCATCTACAGCAGAAACAGCCCCATCACAATAACCCCTACGGGCTGAACTGACAGACACTAAAAAAAAGCAGTCATCCAGGACAGGTGCTACAACAGGATTTTAGGAGGTGATCTGCTAAATTTTCATTATTATAAGTGAAATATATGTTCATGGTATTTTAGAATTATTCCCAGTACCCACCAGAAGGAATATGTTTTCCAATGAAAACCAGAATAGATTTTTTTTTTTTTTTAATTGGCTGTGGCACTCTGGACACACCTTTCACAGGAAGAGTGTCATGAAAGTGGTTTAATGTAGTCAGGTTGCAAAGTGTGAAGAATTCCACATGCAAAACATTGTTTATAATAAGAAAGAGGAACTGAGTTTTTAATAGGATTATCTGAAGTTTTCATGTTTTTTAAACGGATCCTGCCTTCTCTGAAAATAATACAACGTTAAAATAATTCAAGTTGAAATGTAATAACTTTTGCTGAATGTGAGGCAGAAAGCCTGATATCAGCAAAGATCGTCCTTTCAACCCTACACAATGCTCCAAGAAGAGGCTGATCATTTAAATCTCATCTCAACTATTGCTCTGCCACTGAGGTTCATTTTAATCGCCTTTCTAGGAATCTTTGAGGCAACAAAAGTAGCAAAGAGCCATGTGTCACATTTGTGACAAACTGAATAAATTAGCAATTTCTGAATCCAAGCTTTGATCCAGGGGAATTCTTTGTGCATTATCACAAATTAGTTTAGCTTCTGGAAGGAGTGGTAGAATTTTAGCTCAAGGTAAATCCAGAAATGTTTTGCGTTCTCAGAAAATTGAAGTTGCTTGAGGATTATAGGATCATTAAAAGCTGTTTTTTCCATGATGGCAAAAAATCCTTTAATGCCATTAAAAGGAGTTTTAACCACCCACCATTGGAACATCCCCCAAGAGTTGATTTCCAACCTTTGCCTTCAGTCCGTGAGGAAGAACTTGCTTATCTGCTAAATGTAGGGTGTATGTGTCAGGGACAGAAGATGTGTGTTCAGGGGCTAACAGCAATCTGTAACTGTTAATTCTTGTCTTAACATGATTCATCAGAAGTTATCTATGTCAAATCCGAAAAGAAAAGGACCATGTTGCAAAGGATCTAGTAGTGAACAAACGGGGCATAATTTCGAAACATTTTATCTTCCACCGAATAAAACATAAAATGACAAACAAAGTAATTTGAGAGATGATTTAATAGAAAACAGTGAGAGTTCCGGCATTGATGTTACCTCACAGCGTAAAAATACTTCTGACTTTCTGATTCTTGCTTCCTAACTGTTCCTCTTTTTATCTGAAGGACGGGAGGTTCCTTCTCTCTTAAACAAAGCTTTTTGTAATTCGGAGCTCCTGTTATGCTACAGGTCTGGATATTAAAATTGCAGATCTACATTTCCTTTCACGGAGTCGACCGTTAAAATACAAGCTGTGAGTTTTGGAAACTAACGGTCGCTCTCATCCCCTTATATTTAGTTTGCCTCGTGTCCCTTCTAGGTACAGTGGAACAAGGACGTTTTCTTCTGCTGGCTATTATTTCTCATTTAACCTTTTACCTTAAATACTCTTGCGGCTTCCATGTTGGGCCTAGGAGGAGCTTGGGAGGACAAGGTAAGATTGTGCTTCCTTGACCATATGGCCCCTGCGGTAGAATTAAGGTACATCATTTCTACCTAGTTTACAGTGCGAAAATGCCACCTACAAAGAAGTGAGATAAATTCCTGTTCCAGCTGGTCTTCTCTGGTCACTCTTGCACAATGGTTCAAAGGTATTCTCTAACAAGCTTATTCTCAAGCCCAGTTGCCGTTTTATCCTGATCATAAAGTTCCACGAGTGGTGATTTTTCTTTAAGAGATATACACAGCGGCCATTTGGAGTTGTCACTCTGTTTAGGAATAATTATAAATAGCAAGTAGTCCTCAGATGTGTTCACTGGAGTTGTTGCGCTGACCTCAATTTTTTCCTAAGGCGTACAAAGGATTGGAGGCTAGATCCTCTCCCCTTTATGTTTTTAAAACTGTATTTTTTGTTTTGTTTTAACTCTGCATATATAGGGCATGCTTGTAACATACACAGCCATTACTAAGTCACTTGCTTTCAACATAGGTATCACATTGTGCATCTATCAGGACCTTGCACTTACTGTGCCACCAATATTCCTTACTGCACCGGCTAAAGTATCACCACAGGCCCACAGGGGGGTCCTGTGCCCCCCTGACAGATAGTCAGTCCCGCTGTATGGTTGGAGTTGTGCTGTTGGAGAGGTCTGGTGCACCAACATCCAAAGAGAACAGGGTACACATACATTTTGCTGCCCCGCACTCAAAGGTAAACTTCTGAGCTGCCACCCGTCACAGAAACATTGATAACACTTGTGGGGTCTCATTCCATGAGACTTCAAATAAGGAGGCATTGTTGGATGTGACTGTCCTATGAAAAGCCGACCGCACCAGCAACAACCACTCAGTTATTAAGTTTCAAAGGATCAAACCAGCGGTAGGATCCTTTGTTCAGTGGTCCTAGATTTTCATGTGCATTCTTAAAAGGCCAGTAAGGCAGAAGGCCGGCTCTTTCATCTACAAGTTTTACACTCAGGAAGAGGGTTAAGTCCTCTCTGTTAACTTCTGTACGGTGACATTTTCAAGAGTTTTGGCGGGAGATCTTTAACTAGGCACAAGCTCTTACCTTGCGGAGGGTGATTCTGGTCCTTGGTAGACATTTTATAATTCCAGCCCAGGATTTGAGTTCTTTAGAAAACGTTGTTATTACAGTGCATGCAATCCCACATACCTTTCACAATACCAGCCCTGTACTTCGAGTTGCCAGTAACCAATGCATGACTTTAAATATGGCTTCAGGTGCACCCACACACTTACATTTTCCAGGTGACTTATTCTGTAAGAGTTGGGACCTACCCTTTCCCCCAAAATATGCAGGTTCTATTCCCCAGACACCCAATCCTAACCAATTCACTATGCAGTGGCTTGGCATCATTCCTTTGCATAAGTGTACTAGTATTCAGACAGGATCTACCAGTGTTCAACTTCTTTGTCAATCCAACATGTTCATCAACACGCCCCTTAAAATGGGTATTTAAATACAACTCGCCAGTTTTAATATTTGGTTAGAGGTGTTTCTTCAGCAGTATTTCTTCACTATTCTCATTCCACATTTATTGCCCCCCACCATATATGTAAATTACTTGCAAGCGATGTGCTCTTAATGAGTCACATAAGTCTTTGAGGTTCATCATCAGGTGTATAGTGTCGGAGTACTGCTCCATAATTTTGTTGCAGCATGTCATATTGTGCAACCAGTCTGTGTTTTGGGGTTGTGCCCTTCAGCCATCTCATCATTTGGTTAAAGTAGTGCAATTATAACAAAGTGCCGGAATGTCTTGGGTATCTCCACTATATATCTCTGTAGTACTACTAGTGGAGTACAGGAAACAACAGTCTGTGTTGTCTTGTTCAACTTGACAACAATCTGGTCCCAGTCTCTTGCTGTCCTTGTACATTGCTGCGTCACATGGAAAACCCAGCTGTCTGCTCGCCGCACTTCTTAAACAATCCAAGTATAGTGTTGTTGTGTAGTGAAGTATGTTTGAAGTAAAAATTTGAAGTGTATCAATTTACGGTGATTAATAAATTACATGTTTAACCTCTCTACTACAGTATTTCAATTTGTCATCTGTTAGGAGAGGGCCAATATCAGTAGCCCATTGTGGTTTTACCTTAGATGGCTCCTTAGGGCACATACAGGGAGTGCAGAATTATTAGGCAAGTTGTATTTTTGAGGATTAATTTTATTATTGAACAACAACCATGTTCTAAATGAACCCAAAAAACTCATTAATATCAAAGCTGAATATTTTTGGAAGTAGTTTTTAGTTTGTTTTTATTTTTAGCTATGTTAGGGGGATATCTGTGTGTGCAGGTGACTCTTACTGTGCATAATTATTAGGCAACTTAACAAAAAAAATATATATACCCATTTCAATTATTTATTATTACCAGTGAAACCAATATAACATCTCAACATTCACAAATATACATTTCTGACATTCAAAAACAAAACAAAAACAAATCAGTGACCAATATAGCCACCTTTCTTTGCAAGGACACTCAAAAGCCTGCCATCCATGGATTCTGTCAGTGTTTTGATCTGTTCACCATCAACATTGCGTGCAGCAGCAACCACAGCCTCCCAGACACTGTTCAGAGAGGTGTACTGTTTTCCCTCCTTGTAAATCTCACATTTGATGATGGACCACAGGTTCTCAATGGGGTTCAGATCAGGTGAACAAGGAGGCCATGTCATTAGATTTCCTTCTTTTATACCCTTTCTTGCCAGCCACGCTGTGGAGTACTTGGACGCGTGTGATGGAGCATTGTCCTGCATGAAAAACATGTTTTTCTTGAAGGATGCAGACTTCTTCCTGTACCACTGCTTGAAGAAGGTGTCTTCCAGGAACTGGCAGTAGGACTGGGAGTTGAGCTTGACTCCATCCTCAACCCGAAAAGGCCCCACAAGCTCATCTTTGATGATACCAGCCCAAACCAGTACTCCACCTCCACCTTGCTGGCGTCTGAATCGGACTGGAGCTCTCTGCCCTTTACCATTCCAGCCACGGGCCCATCCATCTGGCCCATCAAGACTCACTCTCATTTCATCAGTCCATAAAACCTTAGAAAAATCAGTCTTGAGATATTTCTTGGCCCAGTCTTGACGTTTCAGCTTGTGTGTCTTGTTCAGTGGTGGTCGTCTTTCAGCCTTTCTTACCTTGGCCATGTCTCTGAGTATTGCACACCTTGTGCTTTTGGGCACTCCAGTGATGTTGCAGCTCTGAAATATGGCCAAACTGGTGGCAGGTGGCATCGTGGCAGCTGCACGCTTGACTTTTCTCAGTTCATGGGCAGTTATTTTGCGCCTTGGTTTTTCCACACGCTTCTTGCGACCCTGTTGACTATTTTGAATGAAACGCTTGATTGTTCGATGATCACGCTTCAGAAGCTTTGCAATTTTAAGAGTGCTGCATCCCTCTGCAAGATATCTCACTATTTTTGACTTTTCTGAGCCTGTCAAGTCCTTCTTTTGACACATTTTGCCAAAGGAAAGGAAGTTGCCTAATAATTATGCACACCTGATATAGGGTGTTGATGTCATTAGACCACACCCCTTCTCATTACAGAGATGCACATCACCTAATATGCTTAATTGGTAGTAGGCTTTCGAGCCTATACAGCTTGGAGTAAGACAACATGCATAAAGAGGATGATGTGGTCCAAATACTCATTTGTCTAATAATTCTGCACTCCCTGTATTGTTGATTTCCAAGTATAGAAATGCTACTTTTTTGTTGTACTTTCCCTTTGTGTTACTTTAGCTAGTATCTGATTTTCTTGTGGAGGAGCTCTGGAATTCATCCCATGAAGCCTTTACTGCAGGACTAAGTCTGTACTACAGTGTAGGTATAGTATGCCTCTAGCGGTGTCGTGCCTCCTCTGTTTGTATCTGTCTATAGAAAAATAACTGGGACTTCTGGGAGCAGATTTCCTAACTGAGCGAGGTCTAGTTTCTTTATTATTTCTTGTGCCACATGTTCTTCCAGTAGTGTCAGACCTGGGTTATTTAATGGTGGGATGAGTGGGAAATACACTAGTGGAGATTGAGGAATTCAAGCTATTTCAGCCTATGCCTACAGCATAGTAATGACTGTCTGTGCTTCCTCGCAGTCACTGGGGTTTGGTACATATTCCAGCATGCCAGTTATGATAAGACGGCGTTCCAACTGGATATGTATACAATGCGCTGGTGGATGGTACCAATATTACATATAGTATCCCTGAGCTGCTACGCGGTATCTGATTAGGGTCAGGAGGTGCTAAACACCCTTCTTCCATGGATGGAGTCAGTATTTCACTGCTGACTCACGCTCTCTTTCCTGCACATATTAACCTCAATAAAGTTGTCCTTAATCTTGTGAACAAGCTTTTAGGGATCTATTTGGGGAGGTTTAAGAAAAGATATCAGATGTTGGTAGTATAACCATTTAAATAATAGCTACGTGGACTGTAAGTGTCAGGCAGAGCGATCACTTTTCGGTTTGCGTTTTTAGTTTGCCCACTGCTTTACCAGTTTCCCCAATCCATTCCCCTAGGTTACAGCACATCTATAACCCTAGATGCCGGACAGAGCCTGCGCACCACGCTGTAGAATACTTTAGCATAAAGGGCTGTGTAATGACAGTGAGGGGTGTCAGTTCACATTTATTGCAGTGTATTTGTGGTTGAGAGTAAACCATGAAACAAATGACCTCTCAGACCACATAGTTTAGGTTATTTGCTGATCGCTGTGAGTACAACAGCACATCGTCCGCATAAAGAGATCATGATGAGCGTATGCCTCCCACATCATGCATTCAAATGGCATCATGACTAGGCCAAATATGAAATAATAACTGACACCCGTCTTGTGCCCTGGAATAGTGAAACGTGATCTGATACCAGGCCATTACTGCTGATGCAGGTGATGGGCTTACTATGAAATAGTTTAACCTTTTGCAGAAAAACAAAATTCCCCATCACGATTCTCTCCAATACCTCCAGCATATACGGCCTATCTAGTGAGTTGAAACCTGTCTTGGAGTTGAGAAATAGCGCCACTGCTTGTAATTGTGGATCTATATGCTGCATGATTGCCCCAAAAGTGTACAGGTGGAAGGGAGTAGATATATCACGGATGATGCCTGACCGTTGAAGGGCAAGAAAGCACCTCAAGACCGTCAGCTTATTCACTAATACTTTGGCAAGGAACTTAGGGGGTCATTACAACATTGGCGGTAAAAGCCGCTTACCGCCGTGCAGAAGACCACCAATACACCCACCCAGCCGCAGAAATCCGCCACAGCTATTATGACCCACATCTCGGAATCTGTCGAAATTCAGACACCCACACAAGTCCGACACACCAAAGGTCAGTGATAAACTGGCGAAAACAAATCCTCCACCGTCACGCCAACAGAAACACGCCCATGCTATTAAGACATAGGAATCCACGCTGCAGTCTTTCAACCACGGTATTCCATTGGCGGTACACACCGCCGCGCTCAAAATACACACACATCTCCAAAACACCGCCACATTGGACAATTCCAAATACACACACCTGATACACATACAAACACCACTCCCACACACCCAACACAATATAAAACACACACCCACAACACCCACAAACCCCTACGACCAAATATTAGAGACAAAGGCGACAGAGAGAGAGCACAGCAATAGACAACCCCACCACATAGAGGCACACAACACCATCACCCACACAACATCCACGCACAAAACACCACACACCACTACACATCACCAAACGCATCACCACATACACCACCCCACACATCACCTACACCACCCCATGGCACGCCAAAGACACCCCAGGTTTTTGGAGGAGGAGCTCAGGGTTATGGTGGAGGAAATCGTACGGGTAGAGCCACAGCTATTTGGATCACAGGTGCAGCACACCTCCATAGCTAGGAAGATGGAGCTATGGCGAAGAATCGTTGACAGGGTCAACGCAGTGGGACAGCACCCAAGAAATCGGGAGGACATCAGGAAGAGGTGGAACGACCTACGGGGGAAGGTGCGTTGTATGGTCTCCAGGCACAACATCACGATTCAGCGGACTGGCGGCGGAACCCCACCTCCTCCCCCACAACTAACAACATGGGAGGAGCAGGTCTTGACCATCATGCATCCAGAGGGCCTCGGAGGAGTCGGTGGAGGAATGGACACTGGTAAGTCAAATCTTAACTATCATATCCCCCACCCTACCTGCATGCTATCACATACCCCCACCCTCACCCCCTCCCCTATCACTCCAACTCCTCACTAATGTACTAATAACACAAACCACACATCCCAATACCAAGCACTGCATGACACAACAAAGCATGGACACCCAGCACTAAAGCATGCCCACTGCACATACCCTAACCATCATCACACAAGCCCCCACATAGGAATGCTAGCACTGGGGTACACGCTCACCGACCCATTGCACACCATGACACACACACACATGCAATAATCATGCTTTTATAGCCCTGCAGGACCACTACCTAACGTCACCAGACAGGAGGGTCCAGATATCTCTACCCCACCCCCAGAAGAGGCCCACAGTGATAACAGCAGCTCTGGCCAACAGGATCAAGATGACCAGCCCGGACCATCGTGGGCCTCAGGACAGTCTGTTCCCCTCGCACAGGCACAGCCCAACACTGACCTTCCACCCTCTGGTAACACCAGCACAGCACCCACCCAGCGGGCCCATACCTCCGTTCCCAGGACACGTCAATCAGCTGTGTGTCCACCACTACAGGGAACCCAGGATAACCCACCACCCCAACAACAACAGGGACCTGGGGGCAGTGGTTGTGGGCACACGGTCCAGGGGACGGAGGCACAGGAACACAGGGGAACTGGGAGGGCTGCTGTGCGACAGGGGGCGGACAGGCCAAGGGAACCCACTCTCCACGAGGCCCTCTCCTCCATCATGGGAGCATACCACCAATCCCAGGAGACGATGGCGACGGTCCTGGCAAAGTTTCAGGAGACCCAGCGCATGCAGGACGAACTGTATTTGGGGTTCAGGGAGGAGCTCAGAACCATCAGCTCCGCCCTGGGCACCAATAGTAGGGGTGCTGAAGGATACACAGAAGACTATGAGGGACACCGTGGCACTCCAAGGGGCCCCTGACACTAGCCTAGACGATGAACTGCCCACCACCTCCGCCGGCGCTAGTGGACAGGACGCCCCGCTACAGGACCACCACACCAGCACCCCACCCCCTGCAGACGGAGAACCACCCCGCAAGCGGTCCCTGAGATCCAGGAACAGGACAGAGCAAGATGGCAAGACCCCGCCAGGAAATGAGACCACCCTGATTGTCGTCCCACTTTGTCACCCTGTCCAGATTGGAACTGTTCCAGCTCCACTTCCTATGCCCATATGGGCAGTGCACCTGTGAGACTAATAGACTGGACTCTGCCATGCCCATTTCTCCACCATCACCCATCACCATTTTGCCACCCCCTCCAATAATTAGCACTTCAATAAACACCCTTGAACTACATAACAATCTGGAGTCAGTCTGTGATTTAGAAAATGTGTATTAGCTATGACAATGACAAAATCCGTTCAAAAATGTAATGTCAACATACCTATGTCACACATCACAAGCCCATGAAGGATGCAAGCAGATGACACACGTTGGTAACCACACCTGTGAAACCGTAATGGAAATGTACCACTCAGTTAGCATATACTGCTTCAAACTGACAGACAGGATAGAGGTAGAAGTGTGAAAGTAAATGTAATAGTAAAAAAATGTGTTCTCACCTGTGTGTCACTGGAAATATTGCTGTATGACAGAGTCCCTGTTATTAATGTCTTCTTCCTCTGCTTCCTCCTCATCACTGTCCACAGGCTCCACAGCTGCCACAACACCGTCATCTGGAACATCCTCCTGCAGAAAAGGCACCTGGCGTCGCAAAGCAAGATTGTGAAGCATACAGCAGGCGATGATGATCTGGCACACCTTCCTTGGTGAGTAGAATAGGGAACCACCTGTCATATGCAGGCACCTGAACCTGGCCTTCAGGAGGCCGAAAGTGCGTTCGATCACCCTCCTAGTCCGCCCATGGGCCTCATTGTAGCGTTCCTCTACCCTGGTCCTGGGATTCCTCACTGGGGTCAATAGCCATGACAGGTTGGGGTAACCAGAGTCCCCTAATAGCCACACACGGTGCCTCTGGAGTTGACCCATCACATACGGGATGCTGCTATTCCGTAGGATGTAGGCGTCATGCACTGATCCAGGGAACATAGCATTTACCTGCGAGATGTACTGGTCTGCCAAACATACCATCTGTACATTCATGGAATGATAACTCTTCCGGTTCCTGTACACCTGTTCACTCCTGTGGGGGGGGGGGGGGGGGGGGGGGGGGGGGGGAGGAGGGGAGGGGAAGGGGGGCGGACCAAAGCCACATGGGTCTCATCAATGGCACCAATGATGTTGGGGATATGTCCCGGGGCATAGAAGTCACCTTTAACTGTAGCCAAATCCTCCACCTGAGGGAAAACGATGTAGCTCCTCACGTGTTTCAGCAGGTCAGACAACACTCTGGACTACACGTTGGAAAACATAGGCTGGGACATCCCTGATGCCATGGCCACTCTTGTTTGAAATTACCCACTTGCAAGGAAATGGAGTACTGACAGCACCTGCACTTCAGGGGGGATTCCTGTGGGATGGCGGATTGGTGATATCAGATCTGGCTCCAACTGGGTACACAGTTCCTGGATTGTGGCACGGTCAAACCTATAGGTGATGATTAAATGTCGCTCCTCCATTGTCAACAGGTCCACCAGCGGTCGGTACACCAGAGGATTCCGCCATCTCCTCACATGTCCCCGCTGACGGTACCTAGGAAGGACAACAGCGACCACAGAGTCAAGCAACTCAGAGGTATGTACCCACAGCTACACAGCACACGAAACATAATCCAAAAAGTTGTCTGTAAGTGTGCTGAGTCCAGGCCTAGGTATGTGTGACGCAGTTGTAAATGAAGCCATGTGGGCCCCTGAAATGGCGGCTGCCTGACCTCTAAACTGGGACAATTGGATGTGAGGTAACTGCGCTGGCGTTGTACACCGTCGCGGTAGGCGGTGGAAGACCGCGGCGCAATGCTGCATTGGTTAAATTGGACCCTATGGGTCCCAGGAGCCAATGACGAAGTGCGCCGGCGGTGATGATACGCACCGCCGCGGACATGACCGCCATTTTCTATCTGTTGAATCACTCGATACCTGATCTTCGACAGGAGAGAACCTACACGGCAAGTGCTGCTGTGACCTCGGTCTGGAAGAGACAATGGCTCGTGCGTCTGGGGAAAGGGCCCCTGCCTTCACTGAACAGGAGTTGGAGAAGCTTGTGGACGGGGTCCTCCCCCAGTACACGCTACTCTACGGTCCTCCAGACCAACAGGTGAGTGCATAGGGTGCAAGTTGTATGGGCTATGCCTGGGTGGAGAGGCCTGGATGTAACTAGGAAGGGGGCAGAGTAATGCGAGCATGAAGGAGTGTGAATCCATGTGCCCCATGGCAAGGGCAGGGATGTGGGCCACTCACTTCTACTGTGCTGTACATGTCATGTAAGTCAGCGCCCACAAGAAGAAGGATATTTGGCGTGCCATCACCAAGGAAGTCCAGACCCCGGGGGTCCACCAGAGACGGAGCACCCACTGCCGTAAAAGATGGGAGGACATTCGCCACTGGAGCAAGAAGACGGCGGAGGCTCAGCTGGGGATGGCCTTCCAACGCGGGAGAGGTGCCCGTTGCACCATGACCCCCCTGATGTTCCGGATCCTGGCGGTGGCCTACCCTGAGTTGGATGGGCGCTTGAGGGCATCACAGCAGACACAAGGGGGTGAGTACACTCACATTCTGATGACTTTGCGCGCAGTGGAGGGGTCTGGGTGGGGGAGAAGGGCTGTGGGTTTCCCTAGGCCAGGGCGAGTTCCGTAGGCTAGGCCCCTCCGGAATGCAGGCCATGTGCCACTCCACCCCACCTCTGTAGAGTGTCAAGTACAGGTATACATGCCCCTGTGTCATCTATGTGGACAGATGACTCTCATAGCCATGTAGGCCATATCCCAGGAACTGCATCTGTAGAGGCTAAGAGCACGGCATAGTGCAGGGGGCTGCTGTGTCTGCATTGTCTGCCAATGGTAGCGGTAAGCCATGCACTCAACCTGTCTTTCTTCTGTCCCCCCCCCACCCCCCCCCCCCCCTTTTTGTGCTCTCCCTGTTCTTTTGTGCATCAGCATCATCAGGCAGAGGTACAGTGGCACCTGAGCACGAGGGAGCTGCATCCCACATGGCCATGGAGGGCCACACCACAGACTCCGAATACACCAGTGGGACGGAGGGCGAGGGGAGCTTCACGTCGGTCACCGGATCAGCAGACAGCGACACGGACTCGTCCTCCGATGGGAGCTCCCTTGTGGTGGCAGCACCATCTGTGCCCACCACTTCTACAGGTACAGCCGCCACCCCCCCTACCAGCACCGCCCTCCCAGCAGCCCCTCAGCCTTCGCTCCGTGCCCGCTCACCCATGAGGGTGGGCATCACCTTTGCCCCAGGCACCTCAGCCCCTGCCCGAGTCACCCCTGCTGCCCTCAGTGAGGAGGCCATTGACCTCCTCAGGTCACTCACTGTTGGGCAGTCTACCATTGTGAATGCCATCCAGGGTGTAGAAAGGGAGTTGCAACGAGGTAATGCATTCCTGGAGGGCATTCATTCTGGTCAGGCTGCCCTTCATCGAACCCTGCAATCTCTGGCCTCAGCACTGATGGCAGCCATTGTCCCTGTCTCTAGCCTCCCCCCTCCAACTTCCACCACCCAGACCCAGTCCCCTGTACCCCAGCCTATCCCAAGCACACCATCAGACAAGCATGCACACACCTCAACACACAAGGGCAGCTCAGGCAAACATAGGCACCACACATCCCACAGGCACTCACACAAGCATGACCCACATACAGACACAGCAACATCCACTGCCTCCACTGTGTCCCCCTCCTCATCGTCTCCCTCCTCCCTCCCAGTCTCGTCTACACTCTCACCTGCATGCACTACATCTACAGCCACTAGGACTCGCAACCGAACACCCAGCACCACACCCCGCTTACCTGCACTCACCAACCCCACTACCATTTACACGTCCCCTGTGTCCTCTCCCAGTGTGTCTGTGACGCCCCCCTCCCAAAGTACACAAACGTGGGCACCCACACACCCAACATTCATCCACCTCACGACAGCTCCAGAACATGCACCTGCACCCAAATCATCTAAAGTTACACCTCCTACAACCACCTCCTCTTCCTCCACTCCCAGACCCCCTCCAGCTACCCATCCCAGTGTTCGTCAGAAACTTTTCCTGAGCAACGTTGACCTCTTTCCCACCACCCCCCACCCCTCCAATTCACAGGTCCCGTACAAGCACCTCAGCCAAAAAAAGTCTGGTTCCAGTGGTGCGTGTTAGAGGTATATGGAGTGCACCGGGCGCCAGGGCAGCCAGTGTGACATGGAGCCAAAGCACTGCCAGTCTACCCCCTGTAAAGCACCAGAAGTTGGACAGTGCCCGACGGGAGAGGGTGAAGACTCCTGCCGGCAAAGCCCCTCACAAGGGTCCCGGGGGGAGTGCCAGCTGTGACTCCTCACAAGGTGGTGAAGGGGCAGAAGAAGTCTCCAAAGTCTGGGAAGAGCAGCAAGGCGGAGAAGGCCGCCATCCTCCCCGCTGGCCAGGACGCCACCACCAGCCCCATCGTCACTGGTCCGGAGACCACCGCCAGAGTCAGTGCCCAGGAGGGCAGCACTATCGTCACTGGTCCGGAGGCCACCGCCAGAGTCAGTGCCCAGGAGGGCAGCACTATCGTCACTGGTCAGGAGACCACCGCCAGAGTCAGTGCCCAGGAGGGCACCGGCAGCCACAGCCCCGCTGGGCGCTGAGGGACCATCAAGCCACACACCGCTGCACAGGTCAGAGACCGCAAAGTCAAGCACCGCTGAACAGGGCAAAGACCGCCATGGCAAAAAAACGCTGAACAGGGCAAAGACCGCCATGGCATGCACCGCTGAACAGGTCAGAGACAGCAAAGTCAAGCACCGCTGAACAGGGCACAGACCGCCATGGCAAGCACCGCTGAACAGGGCACAGACCGCCATGGCAAGCCCGCTGAACAGGTCAGAGACAGCAAAGTCAAGCACCGCTGAACAGGGCAAAGACCGCCATGGCAAAGCACCGCTAAACAGGGCACAGACAGCCATGGCAAGCACCGCTGAACAGGTCAGAGACAGCAAAGTCAAGCACCGCTGAACAGGGCACAGACCGCCAAGGCAAGCACCGCTGAACAGGTCAGAGACAGCAAAGTCAAGCACCGCTGAACAGGGCAAAGACTGCCAACTCAAGCATCGTTTGCCCATGTGCAGCTGGGACAGTGACGGAACTGGGACCGTCACGGGGAGCGTGATGCACTCTGGGCACCAGTCCCCCTCCAGAACCAGTGGAGAACTGCATTCACTACCTGAATCCTTCACAGGATGAAGCACTCTGGGCACCAGTCCCCCTCCAGAACCTGTGGAGACATGCATCGACTTGAGAAACAATGGCTTTGCACTCCCCAGGATGGTACAGTGGGCAAACCAACCACTGTAGAGACTTGAGAGACTGTAGCTTTGCACTTCCCAGGATTGAACAGTGGGCAAACCACCCACTGTAGAGACCTGAGAGACTGTGGCTTTGCACTCCCCAGGATTGAACAGTGGGCGAACCACCCACTGTAGAGACTTGAGAGACTGTGGCTTTGCACTCCCCAGGATGGTACAGTGGGCAAACCACCCACTGTAGAGACTTGAGAGACTGTGGCTTTGCACTCCCCAGGATGGTACAGTGGGCAAACCAACCACTGTAGAGACTTGAGAGACTGTGGCTTTGCACTCCCCAGGATGGTACAGTGGGCAAACCAACCACTGTAGAGACTTGAGAGACTGTGGCTTTGCACTCCCCAGGATGGTACAGTGGGCAAACCAACCACTGTAGAGACTTGAGAGACTGTGGCTTTGCACTCCCCAGGATGGTATATTGGGCAACCCACCCACTGTAGAGACTTGAGAGACTGTGGCTTTGCACTCCCCAGGATACATCAATGGGCATGGAGCCCCGCCGTGGATCTGGCGTGGTGCAGTCATCCGGCTGAGGTGCCCCCCTTCCCTTCCCTCTGAGGTGCCTGTTGTATTTCTTTCTGATGCCCCTGCAGTGTTCTCTCAGTTTGTGGACAGGTATCTAGTGTGGGCCTCGCCCATGCATTGTGGGCCCAGTGGTCCACAGACATTAAAATGTGCATACCTGCACTACTAATCGTGATGTATATATTTTTAATGTGCATATATTTCTGTATATATGAGCTTACTGTATTTTGATATATTACAATGGTTGCACTCATTTCCTTTTGTCTTTGCATTCTTCCGGGGGGGTTTGGGGGTTGTTACTGTGATGTTTGGATATACATTGGTGTGTGTGTTGTAGTGGGTGAGGTTCGGAGTGGGGGTGTTGCATGTGTGTGTCCCTGACTTTTGCCTCCCCCTCCCCTATGTCGTAGGTGCAGTACTCACCGCTGTCTTCGGCGCCGCCGTTGCTGGTGTTCATAGGAGCAGGAACACAATCGCAGGGAGTATTTTGAGTTCGGGCTCCATGGTGGCCTCCTCCCTCGTGGAGTGTGTTCAGGTGAGCGTTTTCCCATTGCAAAAGCTGTTTCCGCCATGTTTTTATCCACGTTGAATCCGCCCCGGAAAAGGTGGCGGATTGGTGTGTTGTAATACTGTGGGCGGTACTTTGTCTTCCGCCTGTCTGTTGGCGGTGACCGCCACGCTGCTTGTCTGTACCGCCGTGGCGGTCGGAGTGTTAAAGTGGCTGTCTATGTTGGCGGTTTCCTCCACGGTCATCATTCCCTTTTTTTTCCGCCGGCCTGTTTGCGTTATTACTGCAGCTTTAACACCGTCCGCCAGGGTTGTAATGACCCCCTTAGTCTCTAGGTTTAATAATGAAAGGGTGTACAATATAATAGGTCCAAACTAGATTTTCTTTTACTGAATAATAACATTGTTAATATTACTGATACTGCATAATCACAGGATAACATTCATGTGAAAGGAATAGTTCAGCATTCAATCGTAATTGATTCAATGGAAAATATGAACACCCAAGAAATTATCTTAGATTATCAAATTTGGTAGAATGATTTTAATGGAAGATGTTGTGTTTGTTATCACTATCTTATTTTTCTGAAAATATGAGTATAAAAATTGCCATTAAAAAAATGAAAAGGCCTGCAGGTTATACATTGTTTCGGCGCCATCCAGTACTACTATACTATAATCACTGCTCCGCACACCAACGGAAGGGTATTTGCCAGTCTGCAGTACGTCTCCTTAGAAGTTGACTTGATGAGGCACAAGCAGATTTGCATACTCATCATAAAATTTGGCAGTAAGCCATCCTGGGCTTTGCTACTTGCTAGTGATGCTACAGCCGGTTTAATTTCTTCTAGTGAGTGGAGTATTTAGGGGTCCTCCAGCTTCCCATGCTAGCCATGAAAATGTGACTTTTTTCTCGTAGGTTGCGATTTCGTGCATTGTTCACACATTCTTGGCCGCATATATGTTAGAGTAATGTGTGATAACTCACTTAGCATCTTTTCGATGCTACACATTACGTGCTCTTTTGGGGACTCTCTGTAAAATAGGTTAGTGTGTTTTCATTGCTCTATCAGTATCTGAGATGGATTTCCCTGGCCTGTCTCCTTTACCGCATTTCTGTTCTTTTGCATCTTTCTCTAGCAGTTATACCTCCCGATTGGCTTATTCTCTAAATTTCCAGAGAGTATCCCTGATTTTCACAAACATTGGTCTGGCAAGATCTATGGTATGTATATTTCTAGTTGTTTTAACCTTATTGTTTGTGTGGCTAATTGGTTTCTGAGCAACTACAGAACACTTGCGCCTTTAGCAATATATACGCCCCAATACACATTATGAACTTAAAGGAGGCTTTTTGTCAGTGCAGAAGCCACTCCATTGGAAACATTCAAAGAGCTCAGGGATGGATTCAGTCAATCTTGAACAGTGTATCATGTAGTGATTCTGGTCTGAAACGCAATATTCAGCATTGCATTGTTGGTTTAGAGGAGAGTATTTGCAGTGTGAGTGGAGAGCAATCCACTAGTGTTCAGTGTTGGATTTCCGTATCCTCTATCCACGGACTATCTATGCAATGCATGAGCTATGCGTAGTTGTGAAGATACATTATTGCATCCGAAGTTTCCAGTTTCTGTATGCTTTTATGGACGTCTGTGTATGTTTTTAGGTCTTCTGGACAAGCTAAGGGAAGACTGGGTAGAATTAAATCTCTACTCGTACTGAGTAACACGCTGTATCTGTCCAGTCAAAATAGTGTGTCCCTGTTCAGGGTCAGAATGGGACAAAAAACAGGTCTCCACACAAATAAAAAGTGACCCCAAACAGCAAACCAGATAGCTTAAAACTGGCCCACATTTGCAAGTCAGGCAAGTTTGGAAACTGTAAAGACACAATGTATTGGTATTGTGAAAGATATGTGGGATTGCATGCATTTATGTTTGCTGCAGGTAATGTTTGGGAAATTAACAGTAAAAACAAGCCCACTTGACCATAAAACAGTCCCACCCAGTGGTCTATCAGGCCAGTCAGTAGGGCACTGGCTGATTGCCCTATAGGTCAGCCTGAGTCTGTCCATGTCCCGGCAATTCAGGATGTGTATTGTTACTGGTTCATAAACACAAAATGCATGGGGGCTTAAGCGGCGGTTTGTGAAAATAAGTGTGGAACCTATATTTGTGGTTTCTCCTTACGGAATAGGTGGTCCCACACTCATAATAGTGTCATGCGTCATAATTTTACCACCTATCCCCACCCATGTAGGACAGTGCCACTTGGGTGGACTTAACCTTGTGGACTGATGTGCCCAGAGGGAGTCTTAAGAGTGATTGTTCTGGATAATACAGGGATCCAGTTATTTCAATAAAATTACCTACCAGATCACCAGTGTATATCACACATTTAAAAGTGGTGTCTGCATGTAAAATTAAAAACAGGAGATGGACAGTTTTTGAGTACAATGACTCAGGCTGTCCCCCTAATCAATAAGGCCAACATGTTTCTGCTCTCATGCTAAGCGACAACTGGTCACTGGCATTCTTCAGGGCCTGAGATCCCTATAAATTATAGTGTGTGTGTCCCTATAAATTATATTGGTGAAACACGAACTTAGGGCCTACCTGAAAATTATTCAAATTGTTGAGGAACTTATTTTAGAGGTAAGACAACAGAACACATTAGATCTGGTTCTACATCGGAGTGGCATGCACTGATGGCTTTATAAAGGGGTGAGCACATCTAGTCTGAAACCTGCACCAGCTCACTGTACACAAGGTACCAAATATCATGCTACAGGTGAAATCACAAACCATGCAAATATCCATTCTCATGGACGTAGTGCCACCATCCACGTATTCTCACTGAATAGGAGAGTATACATGCTCTTACCCTACATTTTCAGGGTCACCAACCCCTGGTCTGGGGTGGGATTGATGCCCCTTGTAGTCTCACTATGCGCAACAACAGAAAAGGTGGGAGGGAGAAGGCCAATTCATACGGGAGGTATCAAGTCTCTAGTGTCTCCATTACAAATCCTCCATTCCCCAGGCTAATAACCTACTCGATGTAGGATAGTGTGAGATGACTCCAATAGTCGAGTCAGTTTGTGATGGTGATTTGTATTTGGGAAATAGTCATTGTAAAATATAGCCGGTGGTGTACTGGGTAACATCTTTGAAGATTTCCGTGTATCATGCAGGAAGGCGCTTTTAAACCCTTCTAGATGTAGCCTCAGCAGAAAGTGCCAGATAAAATTTCATTAATGAACTTCCCTGTGTTCACTGTCACCTGCACTGCAGGCGTCTAAGTCACCTCCAGAGTTATAAAGGTCATAGTTTCGGACCGCTGCCATCCCAGGTGCCTCACCCATTCCTAGATTCCTTCGTACGAAGTTAAACTTGTGGTGATGGTTGGTTTTTTTTTTTTATACGATCAGGGGGCTGGAGGGATACAGTCCCATGTGTGCGTGCCCACCCCCGCCAAGAGGATAAAACACTTACTTCATCAAAGGGAGCATAAGTCTGGCAAACCTACTCACTCCTCAACCCATCCGTTATTTCCAACGGTCTGGTGTGGCGAGCCCCCTTTCAATGCTGGTCTGAGGCGGATGGTGCATTACCCCAGGGTGCCAAGTGAGTGCACCATCTGTGTGTCCGCAAGACGGTGGGCTCATCGGAGATTTAGTCCCATCGCAGTCCTCCATTGCATCTGCAAGCATGTCAGCCAAAGGATATATTTCAGCAGGAAACGCAGAGTGGCTTATTGCGAACCTATAACATATTATGACATAGGCCTAAACTAAGAGATCTATATCAAAATCAATGTAAATTATGTTATATTTTTTTATTATTTTTAAGTTCCAAACCCCATATGTAGGGGAGAGGAGAAGGGGCGGCGGGGAGGGGGGTTATACATGGCAACATTCCAGAAGAGGAAAGCAGGAGATTTAAAAAAAAAAAAAAAACACAATCAGGAGAATGTATTTCTCCCATTGAAAAAGAGGCAATTTCACCTGGGAGACAGCCAAAAGAAACCTATTTTTGCCTTAAAAAAATCACAAGACTCCTGCCTGAATCGGGTCTGTTGGCATGTATGCTGGTTGTAATGCTTTCCTGGGGGGGGGGGGGGGTTTAGTACCAGCACTCTGTGAGCATGCTCTACTGCGAAAGACACTTGAAAGGGAGTCATGGCTGAATATTGAACTTAATACTTTTCAATGTGGTCTTCTGCTTTTGACCATGGGCCTCAATTCTTGGAGGGCATTTTACTTTGTGTAGGATCATTCTTTCCCATATTCGAGGCAAATATGTTTTTCACTTAACGCTTATTTTGCTTTCTTTGTTTAATTGAAGTCTTGTGTATTATTTGTTATACCTGTCCTAATGGTCATACTTGTATCCCTATGCTTCATTATGCTTGATGGGTCTCTATTACAGTGAGATCTAACATTGCCATTAGCCAGCAACAGCTTCACCTTTTGTGCCAAGCTTGCTGCAGATACAGTGTGGGAATTCCCTCAGCATTTAAGGAGTCTTTTGGTGCTTTTTTGTCCTTTTGAACCCTTTATCCTGGGTTTTTTGGTGCTGCTGTGGAGCAGGAGTGGCTTCTGCTCTAGGGCACTAGGGCCCGCCAATCCACTTTCTGCAAAGGTAAATAAAATGCATTACAATGGTCTTACAATCACTGCAAGCAGTTCCTGGCTGCCCGACTCTCCTTGCAAAAACAAAAGGTTAATGGATGGAATGGGTGAATTAATCCCAGCTCCTGGTGATCGCTCAGAGCTGTCCCTCAATCCACTGTTTTTCAACCACCATGCCACCTCAGCTTGCACCCAGCCATATGCAAATCAGTCTTGGCCCTGTTCCTCATGGGAAGAGTTCAGCCCAAACTGCCAGGCCAGGTCCCCCCTGAACCGGAACACAAGCAACCCAGGACCGATTTCGCCCTTGTTATGGGCTCTTCAGCTGGGTATAGCTTGATTCCAGTGGCACAGTAAGTCTGGGACCCACATCGGGCGCATAACCGCTGCAAAGAAAGCAGCAGAGGCTCTGGGACAGGGCGAAATGCTGAGATTCCAGACCATGGAGCTTAGGTGACAAAAGAGAAAACATACACAATTTCACATAATGCTTATGAGATCTGGCCAAAAAAGCAACCAGTGCTGGCACAGGGAGACTGTTCAGCTGGTTTCTTTGAATGCCAACAAGGTAACAAAGGGATCAGAGCACTGCAAAGATGCATCTGCAATGGAGAGAAAACAGACACAGTTGAAACATTTAAAGTAAGGCGTGTAGCTCATCCTGCCACAGGTGCTACTGTGCACATCAATGCCAGAACCCTCTCTAATTCCACAAGGGAGAGAGAGACTGCCTCATGTTGTTCACTCGTTCAGAGCAATTCATGATGGACACTTTCATCATACCAGTTAAACAGTTAAAAATTTAACTAGATGCTAATACTGTGCAAGGTTTCTACCTCAAATGAATCTAGCAGAGCAAAGGAATAGGACAGTGTTTGCCATCTTTAATCTGTGATCTCGGAGTGTGGGGTCTGCTCCCTTGCTATTACTTATGTACAGACCCGGGGTTTAGTGCACAGCGGATCCATTTGCAGTACTCAAGTCCCATGCAACACTGTTTTAATTGTGGTACAGGCTGAAAAAGAGAGTTACGGGCTTCTGTCACTCTCCGATCCCTGTGCAACTCAATGGGCAGAGACAGGCCCAAATCCACTTTTGTGCCCTAGGTCATGCGTACCACCACACCAGCTCCGGAAGTGAGCATCAGTGCCTCACTTACCGTCTCAGCTAGCTGAGCCATTACTGACTTCCATCTATGGACTTTACCTGCAGAATGCCCACGAGGAAGCTCCTATGCAGCAATGTGTCTTTGCTGAAGTTCTCCAATGTCTCTTTGCTCGCTTCTCTTATATCATTTAGCTGGACAGCTACCCGCTGGTAGGTCCTCCTTTGTTTTCACTTTTCTTGTGGATATTTGTGTGTTACAGCCTTCCACTGGTTCTACAGGATTCTGACTGATTTATTCCCAGACATCCAGTGCTTCCCTTTTAAGCCGCCGTCTTGTGATTGGCTATCTGCCCATTCTGCCCTTTTTTTTAACACTGCTTGCTATATCCTCAATATTCTCAATGCACAATGATGCGGATGAGCGAGATGGATGCTTAAGTGATGCACAGCTTGTTTAATTGTAATAAGTATTTTTATTCATAGTCCTCATCCATACATGACCACTATGCTGAGCATGCATGTCTACTTTATTTGCAAGCTTCTGTGAATGACCGTCCCGTGCCAAACAAACCATGGGAATGGGCCTTTTCAAGAGTTCCCAAACTGGGGTCCTAATTAACAAAACAAGAGATGCTTTCGAGAATGAGGTATTGACAGTTACAATGTGCTTCCACACACACAAATCATTTGGTCATGGATTAAAAAAGGGGAAAGTTTAGGAGTGGTGAGGATAAACAAACATGGCATAATATTCAACAAAAAGATGGGGGTGGAGCCAAGATGTCGACGAGAGCAGACACATAAGGCAGAGCTCCGACCAAAGCCCGAATAATCCTGAAATAATAGGTCGTAAAATTGATTGATCTGGGCAAGCTATGCAGGCCTGAGAGTGGGACCAGTGACAGGGAAGGAAAGACTGAGGCACTCACCTGCAATCCAACACAATCCTCGGGCCGGACCAAAACGGAGAATGGCAACAACGTGGCAGGGCTGTAGCGGGGAGGATGACTTTTCAAACCGCCAGCCCGGGTGAGGAGATTTCACGGTGAAGGTCTTAGGGGAATAAGGGGCGGCTGCTGAGAACCTGCTGTTCACCTGAGAGGCGCAAAAAATTGAGGTGCAGCGATCCGGTCAGCAACAATGAAGGTGATCCAGGAGACAGCCTGCGATCCTCTGCCTGGGAGGCGGGCGGGCCAAGACTCATCCAGAGGCCGTGGCGGAGTGGCAGGCCTGGCCAAGAACTGCAGCCCTGGATGAGCGACAAGGGAGGCGGCACAGACATTGGTACCACCGGCGGACTGCCTGAGAGAGAAGCCTTCACCCCAGGCCGGGTCACAACCTGCATGGCCCAGAGCGGAGCATAGCAGCCTGTGTAGGGTGCCGTGGAAGAAGAAGACTGCGGGTTGCGGCAATCCTGAGAGCTGGGACGCCACCAGAAACGACTGGACAGGAACGAGGGACCCAGACAGAAGCAGGGAAGGCTGGTGGTGCACGGGTGTGCAGTCAGAGGGGCCCCTGGGGTCTGACTCGGTGGAAAGATGTTGCCACCCTTAAAGGAGTCGAGGGCAAGGACCCCCAGAGTAGGTCTCCGTCTGGCAGGTGCATGGTCGAAGGAGGGTCTGGGCCCAGGGGATCCCATTCACCAAGGGCAAACTCCTCCCCCAAAAGCCAACAGGCACAGCCGGCCGCCGCTCCACCATACAACCCACAATAGAAATAAAGCCCTGGCCAGTGAGGGGTGGCAGGTGGCGAGACCAGGTGAGGCCCCTGGTTAAACAAACGTGATAAAAGGGGCCCAGTCCTAAATTACTCAGGGGAAAAGATCTAGGCGCCCTTTGAGACACACTGCGATACTAAGCCAAAGGAGGACGCGTGGGACCAACCATTCCAGAACTACTATTTCTGGGCAAACGAAGACCGCCCTCCCCCCCCAAAAGGGACTACAGCTGAAAGTGACCTGCCGGAAGGGGGACGGGGGAGTAGACCACAAAGGCGGGGCAGCCTGACCCCGTACCCGCTGGACTTAGACTCAGCCACATAGATGTAAATTCGGTGGGGGTGGGGGGGGGGGGGGGGAGTGGGAATGGGCAAAGGTGTTGGGATGAAACGCAGAAGACAAATAGCCCCAGAAGGAACGGTCCTAATCCCGTACGCCCCAGGTACGGCAGGGCCCACCCCCCCACACCCTCTTTGCCTCCCGGTCGGGCCGGAGGTGTTTTGACTGTGCCCTGCTGAGAGGTGACGCTAACCTACGGCCCTGAACCCCACAAGAGACACTATAGCTAGGGACAGCCACCTACTCTCAGCCACTTAATTAGTGACCAAGACTTGATTATGAGAGAGAAAGATCAACAGACACCGTGCCAGGGAAAACTGGATAAATACACAAGAGTGGTTGCACCCTCTCCAGACAACAGTAGGCAACCACTACTACTATATTGAAAATGTCACTTACCCAGTGTACATCTGTTCGTGGCATTAGTCGCTGCAGATTCACATGTTGTGCATAGTCCGCCGTCTGGTGTTGGGTCGGAGTGTTACAAGTTGTTTTTCTTCGAAGAAGTCTTTTCGAGTCACGAGACCGAGGGACTCCTCCTCCTTTGTTCCATTGCGCATGGGCGTCGACTCCACGTTAGATTGTTTTCCCCGCAGAGGGTGAGGTAGGAGTTGTGTATGTTAGTAATAGTGCCCATGCAATGGAATGAATAAGTATGTACCAAATAAGGTTTAAGTAATATATTTACAAATATACAAATGTTGAAGATAACTTCTAAACAGCTACAGGCTCCCGGGGAGGCGGGTGGGCACATGTGAATCTGCAGCGACTAATGCCACGAACAGATGTACACTGGGTAAGTGACATTTTCAGTTCGGTGGCATGTGTAGCTGCAGATACACATGTTGTGCATAGACTAGTAAGCAGTTATCTCCCCAAAAGCGGTGGCTCAGCCTGTAGGAGTGGAAGTAGTCTGAAATAAAGTTCTTAGTACGGCTTGACCTACTGTGGCTTGTTGTGCGGATAGCACGTCTACACAGTAGTGCTTAGTAAATGTGTGAGGCGTAGACCATGTGGCTGCCTTACATATCTCGTTCATTGGAATGTTTCCTAGGAAGGCCATGGTAGCGCCTTTCTTTCTGGTTGAATGTGCCCTTGGTGTAATGGGCAGCTCTCTCTTTGCTTTGAGGTAGCAGGTTTGGATGCACTTAACTATCCATCTGGCTATACCCTGTTTTGATATTGGGTTTCCTGTATGAGGTTTTTGAAATGCAATAAACAGTTGTTTTGTTTTCCTAATTTCTTTTGTTCTGTCAATGTAGTATATTATGGCTCTTCTGACGTCTAATGTATGTAGTGCCCTTTCAGCTACTGAGTCTGGCTGTGGGAAGAACACTGGTAGTTCTACCGTTTGATTTAAGTGGAACGGTGAAATAACTTTTGGTAAAAATTTAGGATTGGTTCTTAGGACTACCTTATTTTTGTGTATTTGAATAAAAGGTTCTTGTATAGTAAACGCCTGAATTTCACTTACTCTTCTTAGAGATGTGATGGCAATGAGAAATGCAACTTTCCACGTTAAGAATTGCATTTCGCAAGAGTGCATGGGTTCAAAAGGTGGGCCCATGAGTCTTGTTAAGACGATGTTGAGGTTCCATGAAGGAACAGGTGGTGTTCTTAGTGGTATAATTCTTTTTAGGCCTTCCATAAACGCTTTAATGAGAGGTATCCTAAATAGTGAAGTTGAAAGGGTAATCTGCAGGTATGCAGATATTGCTGCGAGGTGTATTTTTATGGAAGAGAAGGTTAGATTTGATTTCTGTAAATGTAGTAAGTATCCCACTATATCCTTTGGAGATGCATGTAATGGGTGAACTTGCTTATTATGGCAGTAGCAAACAAATCTTTTCCATTTGCTTGCGTAGCAGTGTCTAGTGGATGGTCTTCTAGCTTGTTTTATGACCTCCATACATTCTTGGGTGAGGTTTAAATGTCCGAATTCTAGGATCTCAGGAGCCAGATTGCTAGATTCAGCGATGCTGGGTTTGGATGCCTGATCTGTTGTTTGTGTTGTGTTAACAGATCTGGTCTGTTGGGCAACCTGACATGGGGTACTACTGACAGGTCTAGTAGTGTTGTGTACCAAGGTTGTCTTGCCCATGTTGGTGCTATTAGTAGGAGTTTGAGTTTGTTTTGACTCAATTTGTTTACTAGATATGGAAGGAGAGGGAGAGGGGGAAAAGCGTACGCAAATATCCCTGACCAGTTCATCCATAGAGCATTGCCTTGAGACTGCCTGTGTGGGTACCTGTATGCGAAGTTTTGGCATTTTGCGTTCTCCTTTGTTGCAAATAGGTCTATTTGAGGTGTCCCCCGAATTTTGAAGTAAGTGTTTAGAATTTGGGGGTGAATCTCCCATTCGTGGACCTGTTGGTGATCTCGAGAGAGATTGTCTGCTAGTTGATTTTGGATCCCTGGAATAAATTGTGCTATTAGGCGAATGTGGTTGTGAATTGCCCATTGCCATATTTTTTGTGCCAGGAGGCACAGCTGTGTCGAGTGTGTTCCCCCCTGTTTGTTTAGATAATACATTGTTGTCATGTTGTCTGTTTTGACAAGAATGTATTTGTGGGTTATGATGGGTTGAAATGCTTTCAACGCTAGGAATACTGCTAACAATTCGAGGTGATTTATATGCAGCTTTGTTTGATGTACGTCCCATTGTCCTTGGATGCTGTGTTGATTGAGGTGTGCTCCCCACCCTGTCATGGAAGCATCTGTTGTTATCACGTATTGTGGCACTGGGTCTTGGAAAGGCCGCCTTTTGTTTAAATTTATACTGTTCCACCATAGAAGCGAGATGTATGTTTGGCGGTCTATCAACACCAGATCTAGAAGGTGACCCTGTGCATGTGACCACTGTGATGCTAGGCACTGTTGTAAGGGCCTCATGTGCAGTCTTGCGTTTGGGACAATGGCTATGCATGAGGACATCATGCCTAGGAGTTTTAATACCGTCTTTGCCTGTATCTTTTGTGTCGGATACATGGCTTGTATAACCTTGTGAACATTTTGAACCCTTTGTGGACTTGGAGTGGCTATTCCCTTTGTTGTGTTGATTGTCGCTCCTAAGTATTGCTGTGTTTTGCACGGCAGAATGTGAGATTTTGTATAGTTGATGGAGAAACCGAGTTTGTAGAGGGTTTGTATGACATAATCTGTGTGGTGTGAACACTTTGTGAGGGAGTTGGTCTTGATTAGCCAATCGTCTAGGTACGGGAATACGTGTATATGCTGCCTTCTGATGTGTGCAGCTACTACTGCTAGGCATTTTGTAAATACTCTTGGTGCGGTTGTGATACCGAACGGCAACACTTTGAATTGGTAATGTAGTCCCTTGAATACGAACCTTAGGTATTTCCTGTGCGAGGGATGTATCGGTATGTGGAAATACGCGTCCTTTAGATCTAAGGTTGTCATGTAGTCTTGTTGCTTTAGCAGTGGTAACACGTCTTGTAGCGTGACCATGTGAAAGTGGTCTGATTTGATGTAGGTGTTTAGAGTTCTGAGATCTAGGATTGGTCTCAGTGTTTTGTCCTTTTTTGGTATTAGAAAGTACAGTGAGTAAACTCCCGTGTTTTTTTGTGTACATGGTACCAATTCTATTGCGTCCTTTTGCAGTAATGCTTGAACTTCTAGTTCTAGAAGGTCTAGATGTTGTTTTGACATATTCTGTGTTTTTGGTGGGACATCTGGAGGGAGTTGGAGAAATTCTATGCAATAACCATGTCGGATAATTGCTAAGACCCAAGTGTCTGTTGTTATCTCCTCCCAAGATTTGTAAAACTGACTTAGTCTTCCCCCCACTGGTGTTGTGTGAAGGGGTTGAGTGACTTGTGAGTCACTGTTTGGTTGGAGGGGTTTTTGGACTTTGAAATTTTCCCCGGTTTCTAGGGAATTGTCCTCCTCTATACTGGCCCCGAAAGCCTCCCCTTTGGTACTGTCCCTGGTAGGTAGACAGTGTAGATTGTGAGGTGCTGGCTTGTGTGGCTTGACCCCGAAACCCCCCTCTGAAGGTTGTTTTGCGGAAGGTGCCGAAAGTGCCTCTGCCCTGCGGGGAATAGAGTGTGCCCATGGCCTTGGCTGTGTCAGTGTCCTTTTTCAATTTCTCAATTGCCGTGTCGACTTCGGGTCCAAACAATTGTTGTTCATTGAACGGCATATTGAGCACCGCTTGCTGTATTTCCGGTTTAAAGCCAGATGTGCGCAACCATGCGTGCCTTCTTATGGTTACTGCGGTATTTATTGTTCTTGCAGCTGTGTCCGCTGCGTCCATAGAGGAGCGTATTTGGTTATTGGAGATGTTTTGTCCCTCCTCAACCACTTGTTTTGCCCGTTTCTGAAATTCCTTGGGTAGATGCTCGATGAGATGCTGCATCTCGTCCCAATGGGCTCTATCATATCGCGCTAGGAGCGCCTGAGAGTTGGCGATGTGCCACTGGTTTGCAGCTTGTACTGGGACCCTTTTCCCAGCCGCGTCGAACTTGCGGCTCTCCTTATCCGGAGGTGGTGCCTCGCCTGATGTGTGCGAGTTGGCTCTCTTGCGAGCTGCCCCTACCACAACTGAATCTGGTGGCAGCTGTGAGGTGATAAAAGTAGGGTCCGTGGGCGGTGCTTTATATTTTTTCTCCACCCTTGCAGTTATCGCTCTACTCTTGACAGGTTCTTTGAAGATCTGCTTTGCGTGCCTTAGCATTCCTGGAAGCATAGGCAGGCTTTGGTAGGTGCTATGGGTGGAAGAGAGGGTGTTGAAAAGGAAGTCATCCTCGACAGGTTCTGCGTGTAACGACACGTTATGGAACTCTGCTGCCCTAGCTACCACCTGTGCATACGCTGTGCTGTCCTCAGGTGGTGAGGGCTTGGTAGGGTACGAGTCAGGACTATTGTCTGATACTGGGGCGTCGTATAGGTCCCAAGCGTCTTGGTCATCTTGGCTCATGGTGGTATGAGCCGGTGAATGTGACGGAGTCTGTGCCGGTGATACATGAGTTACAGGTGGAGGAGAGGGTGGCGGGGTTACCTTTTTAACCACTTTTGTTTGTGGTGTTTGTTCCTGTGTTTGGAACTCGAGTCTCCTTTTTCTCCTGATTGGGGGAAGGGTGCTGATTTTCCCTGTCCCACTTTGTATGAAGATCCGCTTTTGTGTGTGGTCTACGTCAGTGGTCTGCAACTCTTCCTCAAATCTGTGCTTGCGCATTTGAGAGGACAGTGATTGTTCCTCTGAATACGAGCTGGCAGTCGGTTCGGTTGCCGGTCGTTTTGGCACCAAAACTGTGTCTTTGCTTGTTTTCGGCTCCGAGGAGAATTTCCTCTTTTTCGGAGTCGAGCCTTCTCGGCGTCGATCCTCCTCGGTGCCGCTGTCTCTGCGTCGAGCAGCTTCGGTTCCGCTGTCTCGGCGTTGATCTTTTTCAGCAGCAGTGTCTCGGTCCCGAGATGGCTGCGTGCCTGTGTCTCGACCCGAGTCGGACGATCTCGGCACCGGTTCGGCCTTTTTCGGTGCCGATGGTCGGTCACCTACTTTATGGGTTGAGCCATGGCCTGTTGGCAGTGGCATCCCCTGGGCCTTGTTTGTTTTCTTGTGTGGTGCTTGCTTCGACGTCTTACTCACGGTTTGTTCGACGTCGAATTCGTCCGAGTCCGATTCATGAATGGAGAAGGTTTCCTCTTCTTCTCCTTGTTCCTCGAACCCTCGTTGTCCTGTCGGCGTGGCCGCCATCTGTAATCTTCTGGCTCGCCGGTCACGGAGCGTTTTTCGGGACCGAAACGCACGACAGGCCTCACACGTCTCTTCCTTGTGCTCGGGCGACAGGCACAAGTTACAGACCAAATGTTGGTCTGTATATGGAAATTTATTGTGGCATTTAGGACAGAATCGGAACGGGGTCCGTTCCATCAGTGTCGATCTTACACGCGGTTGGGCCGACCAGGCCCCGACGGGGGATCGAAATTACCCCGAAGGGCTACCGGAGCTCTTCACGATTCGGTGTCGATTCTATTCTAACCCGATACCGAACGAAACAATACCGACGTAGTTTTCCGAAGTTATGACTATCTTTCCGTCCCGAAACCCGGAGCGAAAAGGAACACGTCCGAACCCGATGGCGGAAAAAAAACAATCTAACATGGAGTCAACGCCCATGCGCAATGGAACAAAGGAGGAGGAGTCCCTCGGTCTCGTGACTCGAAAAGACTTCTTCGAAGAAAAACAACTTGTAACACTCCGACCCAACACCAGACGGCGGACTATGCACAACATGTGTATCTGCAGCTACACATGCCACCGAACATATATATATATATATATATATATATATATATATATATATATATACACACACATACACAATGTTATTTCCAGCCAAACTAAAGGTACTATATCAGAGCAAGGGACACTTTTTCCAAGCAACAGCGGAAGCCTGGGAGCGGCTGGAGGAAAGGCCACAAAAGCTTCAGAGGGGGAGAAAAGAATAGAGGGAACCCAATCCTGACGGAAGCCCTCCCGTCCGGAGGAGAAACAAAGATCCAAGAGGAAAGCTGGTGCGTCATTGCACCGAAAGGGAATAACGCAAAGCGCCTGATTTGGCAGACCGGGGGACACACCCAGTCTACATCAGAAGGGACCCACCCATCACCACAAAACGCAGCAAAAATTTCACCAAAAAAACTCTCTCACCCTCCAAAGAGACCACACCGGAGTCCTTACACCACCTGGCACAGGCCATAGACCAAGTGGAGCAACAGCCCTCGGGAATGGGGGACCCACAATCAACTGACACTGCATCAGATGCAACAGCGACCTTCTAGAACTCTGAAGCAAACCAAGCATCAATGGGCATGAAGGAACAGACGAGGCATACCGAGAGACTTTACCTCCTAGGACTGACCTAGTAAGAAGGTGATTGGCCCAGAACCTCGAGCCCTGGTACTCAATAGGGGCAATATCCTAACTGGCAGATCCAAAGTACAAGTTATAAATGTTTGGGGATGGGGGGTGGCTACAGACCTTTGTAATCCCCCTGGTGAGTAAATGTATGTTGATGGATATGTATGCTCACTGTGGGGAAAGGGATGGGGGGTATTGAGGGGAAGGGGATTACAGTTTGTTGAGAGGGAAGGTTGGCACAACAAAGGAAAGATTGCGATATTTGTCCAAACTCGGGGAGGGAATACACGTATTTCCAGATGGCACAGAATCACGCTAGAAACATGCGCATCAGGGGGAAAGGAGATGAGGGTTGATTCACGCCACTATCCTGGAATGTCAACGAGTTGAGCAGCAAAGTAAAGCAGGGACTAGTGGCAGCATATATAAAGAGGCACAAACCTGATATCGCCATGCTCCAAGAAACCCACCTATGAGGCACACAATGCCCCTTCCTAGGTAGAGGGGCATACACACTGCTGGCACACGCAGGCTTTACCACAAGGTGTCGAGGGATGGCGGTGCTGATGAGGAAGACACCCCATTTAATCCTGAAAAACTTTGGAGGGACCCCAATGGAACATATGTAGTGGTCAAGGCAGGTAGGGGAGGAGTGAGGTGACAGTTTGGGGTGTGTATGCTCTGCCCCGTCTCCAGCCACAGACATATAATAGACAGGCAGAGATACTTTCAGAATCAAACATATCCCTTCATCTAATAGGTGGAGATTTTAATGATTTGCTACACCCTGACATAGATCGCGGAGGTACCCCACCAGAATTTGTGAGGACCATGGGGATGACAGATCTCTTGATGCGCCACCACAGAGATACCAGAAAATACTCGTACTTCTCGGGACACATAAGGTCTTCTCACACCTAGATTATATCCTGGCCCCAGCTGGTGAAGGAGGCAGATAGAAAAGGCAGAAACACACACCAGGGGACTGTCAGACCATTACCCCCCTGTGAGTGGCAGTCGGAGCCAGACCCAGACAGAAGCAGGGAGGCTGGAGAATGAGAACATGGGATTTGAAAGATGAGCAAGTAGCACAGGAGATTCAGGTAGAGACCGAACTGTACTTTAAGGACAATAAAGACTCATTCACATCAGTGACTAGCTCATAGGAGGAGCATAAGGCTGTACATAGAGACATGGCTCAAGCATACAAAAAGAAAAAAGAAGAACAGTAAATGGAATCCCTACAATCCCAAATGGGGGAACTAGAGGGGCGGCTGGTGCGAAATGATGCCCCCACACAGACTCATGCTCCTGCGAACGGAGTACCAAGCACTGGAAAGCGAGGAAGCTAAAGCCCAGGGTCTGGTGACACAGCACTGCTTCTACGAGCAAGGCGATACAGTAGGTAGGCTCTTGGCGTGGTTAAGCAACCATAAGAGAGAAGCACGCTGGGAGTTCAAAATTGAGGGGCCTCACGGGGAATGTCATAATACAGACCAGGGAATAGCCAACGAGTTTGTGAGATTCTACAGGGAGCTGTATAGAGAACATAAGCTCGCAGATACCTTCTAAATCAGAAGATATCTATGCAGGTGGAAACACCATCCCTATCCCCAGGGGATCAAGACTCCTTAATAACGGAATTGGACCTAACAGAAGTCAGAGAGGCCATGGGCAAACTGAAGTTAAGCAGAACTCCAGGGACCAAAGGGGTCCCGGTGGAGTTCCTTAAGAAAAATGTGGACATTCTCGGTCTATACCTACTCAACATGTTTAATGAAGCCAGGGCACAGGCTACTCTCCCTTGGGACCTGCGGATGGCAATGTTAGTGGTGATCCCAAACGCAGAGAAGCCACCTACTGAATGTGGTTCTTATAGACCAATTTCACTCCTCAACATTGAGACAAAGATACTAGTGACTATATATTGGCAACAAGACTCATCGCTTTAATATGCTCCCTGATACATAAAGACCAATCAGGCGTAATGCCCGGGAGATCAACAAAACTCAGTGTCCATAGATACCATAACTGGCTGTCACCAGTGTGGTCGAGACTAGATCCCCATCTTTTATTGTCGTTAGAGACACGGAAAAGACTTTTGACATGGCCCATCGACAGTTCATGAAACAAGCGTTAGTGAGGTTTGGACCAAAATGTATGGTATGGGTAACCCTATTCTATACAAGCCTGATTGTCATGGTCTGAGTGAACGGGCTACGTTTGCAGAGATCCCAATAGAGAAGAAGAAAAGGCAGGGCTGTCCTCTTTCACCGCTGCTGTTGGCCCTCACCTTAAAACCCCTGCCCGGCTCTCGTGCAGCCGGAAATATCGGGATTCCAATTAGAACAGGGATACCCTTCCATAGATGACCTGACCAAGGGAGACACATCCACACGATTCTAGAAACTTTCAAACACTTCAGTTCCGTGGCGAGTTATGGAATTAATTGGTCCAAATCGAGTCTCTACAGAGCAGGAGGGCACCTGGGATAGTTGACCCTCAAAGTAGACGAAGAGGGTTTCAAGTACCTGAGGGTGTATGTGATCCAAGACTCAGAAAAGTCTCTGCATCAGAACGTTCCATCAGTTATGGAGAGCTACATACAGGCATGGAGAGATGGGGGAAGCTGCCGCTGACACTGTTCGGCAGGGTGGAGTTCTGCAAGATGATTACCCTCCCCAAGCTACTATACATTCTCCAAAACACAAATGTTAAAATCCTGGAAACCATATTCTCCAAAATAGAGGGGGATGTCGGTAAGCTGGTGTGGGTGGGATGGGCTGGGGGGAGGGAGGGAACAGCCTGGGGTCTCCTTACAACACTCCAATGCAACACATACAATGGGGGGGGGGGATGTCGCTCGCTCATATCAGGGCCTATTACTAGGCAGCGCACTTCATAGTAATTAATGATTGGCTGCACGCTCTGGGGGATCACACTACATACCTACTGGAAAGGAGCCAGTTTGAGCAACGTACCCTGATGCACTACCTGTACAGAGGAACAGTACAGGGAAACACCTGGGTCTCACACAATTAGTGATTACAGCTTGGGAGAGGGCAGGGCAGAAAATGGGCTGGCACAGAAAACTCACAAGAGTTACCCCATTGTGGGAGGGTAGTCGAATGAGGGAGACAGGAAAGCTTCAAGACTTTGGAAACTGGGACATTACCAAAATCTCCTGACTAGGAGACCTGATAGAGGAAGGGCGACTAAAGTCATTCGATAGCCTTCAAGTGAAATATCAAATGTCCCAGACACAACATTACAAATACCTCCAGCTGGCACATTCATGGCACGCAGAGAAACTAGGTATGACAGAGCTCTCTGAATACACCGTACTAGAAGGGAGACTACTACTAGGGCAACTGGACCAGAAACCAGTATCGTGGACAAATAGAACAATCAATAACAATATGCCGAACACGTTGGGAGGCCTAAAAAAGAATTGGGAGCAGGCAATGGGAACTATGGAGAATATTGACTGGGAGGCCGCCCTGATGCACCTGCGGCAGGTAGCAATAAGAATACGCCTGAGATTAATACATTTTAAGATCCTACAAAGGCTATATCACGACAGGGCTAGGCTCCACAGTTACAGAAGGGCAGAGTCACATGGTGGTCCGAGATGTACGACTCACAGACGGACATTTTATCACACACTCTGGGAATGTTCTGTTATCCTGATATATTGGTTCATGATACTGGGTTAATTGTGGTGGATAGTAGAGGTAGAGAACCTCCACAGACCCCAGGTATGTGCTTTTAGAGATACCCACAGAATGGATGTCCCGCTATCAAAGCTCCTCTTTGCCAACTTGGGGTTGGTGGTGGCTAAAAGGGATGTGGCACAACACTGGCAGGTGTCGGCATTGCCCACGTTTGGGGAATGGAGGTCCGGGATAGACATGCACATCATGTCAGAAAAAGTGACATATCAGAGGGTGCCTGAGGAAGTTCCTAAAGATTTGGGGACCTTGGAAACAGTACCACGATGTTTCGGAAGGGGACACAGGGGGAGCTGCACCGCCTCTAATGGGTGTGAAAAAAGCAGGAGGGGAAGTCTCAACAACAGCACTACTGGAAGGACTGGATTCGCCTTTACCGCAAACCTTTTGCCACGTGTTGCAGAGGCCCACTTGATTAGAAGTTATCTATGCCATGGTGGGGTGCTATTATTGACCCTATTTGGGTGTGGTGTTATGTTTGAAATTTTAAAAATTTCAATTACAAAAAATATATATATTTAACACAAAACTCGCACAAAGAGGACCATGATTACAAAGCAAGTCAATGAATAATCTGACAAATCCCCAACTGGATAAAATGTATTACTGTAAAATGTCCCATAAAGTTTGAAAGAAAAGGTATTTGTCTACCCTTAGATTTCTACTGCTGCTGTTGAACAACGGAGAAATCTAAAACAGGAGGCTAAAGGAATCAATGCTGAAAAGAGGCAATTAAAATACAAGGACTCATCAGTCAATATTCGCATACCGCTATAAATCAATATACTTTTACCAAGTAACAACTTGTACCAAACATCCATTTTAGAAAAACCTCAAAAAAGTACAATCCTAGCTATCTGAATAGTCTAAAATAAGGAGTGAGAGAATTTGAAAACTGTGGTTAGAATGCAGAGAAGACTTCAAACTGACTTTTGTCATAATGGACCTGATAACATAGAAACACCAATGTTTTAAAAATGACCAAAATCCAACTTCAAACCAGGCAGAATTTTCAAAATGTTAGAAAGCACCTAAAACATAAAAATATCTGAGTAATCGAGACATCAGTCATAACTCCATTTCAGATTACGTAGAGCTGCAGCATGAGCATTGTAAGTACTACAAATTCAAATAAAGGAATTAATTCCTTTAACTACTGCTGCAAAACACTATCTCAGTTTTGAGGTTTTACTGAATATTTCAAGTTCGTTTAGGGTGAAGAAAGGAGTCCCTTTTTGGGGGCTAAACATCTGAGCCGAAATATGGCAAATACATTAATTTTGGTTGGGGTCAGAAAAGTCAGGACCATAGAGGAGCTGTTCCAATATAATGACTATTTTGAGAGGGGCTTCAAGTTTACACAGAAATGGTTCGTAATTGTAGCTTTAATCCAGATGTGCTCGACTGGCTAAGCTGCAAACTTTGAATAAGAGGATCTGGATTTGAATCCGGCCCTTGGCACTTGATTGTAAGTTGAGTGATTCTGGACAAAACACGTACTCTCTCTGTGGTTAAATATAAATGTACATTTGTAACAATTTACAGCACTCTGTTGCTTCCCAGCTAGAATTAAGCTATATAACACATTATATTTACTATTGTTTCTTTGACTTTTTAACTCTTCAAGCTTTGACATAAGTGAAGCTGTTATTACCTGATGCAACCTTGGGCTGGTTCCCAACAATGCCGACTGTCCTTCCATTCATCCTGGCAAAGCCAACAACTATGTTCTTTGCATAATTGGGCATGATTTCGAAGAACTCCCGATCATCAACAATCTAAATAGAAGATGAACAATCAACAATGATTTCAAGATGTCAGACACATACTTATTTCCCAGCCTTTCAAAGTCCAGAAAGACACACATCTCTCTGTGTTTTTCTCATACCAATCAAACTCATGAAAACTCTGGGCTTCATCATCTCACCCAGAAAGTCAACACAGATGTTTGCATATGCTTCTTCAAACTCAGGATATGGGTCTTCTTCATGCCTTACAGAAAAACAGCCTTGAACACAATCATTTACTCTCATCTCAACTATGATCACGGTTTCTACCCAAGGCGTACAACTGGCAAATTCAAGTATCTCTTACAGGTCAAAAATACAGCTGGAAGGTTACAAATGTACGCTTGCCACAGGAACATAACACCCTATTTGGTCTCCACCTATTGCCCATCACCAAACTTGTACAATTCCAGTCAGAATGCATGGATCACTAAGTATGCATGAAATGCTGCTTCGCAAAACTGAAACTCCAAAAACCTTAATCTAATTTTTCCAGTCAACACCACACTACTCGATACTACCCCATCCCCCCCAAAAAAAAATTAAAAAAATTGTGAAGCGATCTTTATAGTTTGCTCTAATATGCAGATGATTTTACCTTTGTTCACTCAAATTTAAAATGCCTTGCCCAGATCATTATCTGCTACTTCGAAATCTCTAGAAGTTTCTACTTCTAAATCTGTAAAATCTTCCCATCATGCCACTTTCAGGGTAATTCTTAAGTCACATTATACAACTGGCTTTTAACTTGGAATGGACAAGGTTGAAAAATGTAAAGTGGGAAAGCAGAAAGGAAGGAAGGCAGCAAAGAGATACATTTTTAAAAACGACAGACAATACCAAAATGCATACCCACATTTTTGAGCTATGTGCAAAACCTTTTTCTGTTTTTTTTTGTCAATTATGCTAAAAACTCATTGGTGTCCTCATTTACTGAGAGCATTCTCCACTGTGTAAAGATAGAATGGTGGGGACTCTAAACACCCTGAGGAAAGTCAGACATGCTTGGCACACCATGAAAGTACCATAATAGTTTACTGGTGTCCCTTCAGAACTGCCTGTAAAACCTGTACTTTTTGAAGCAATTTCTTTGGGAATTGTGCTACAAAGTGCATTTTATGGCTTTTATTTTCAAAATCACCCTGAGGCAATGCTCTGAGGGAAACAGGACTTGCTTGCTTCGCTAACTCAGGGACAATCAGGTTAGAGATTTATGTACCATTTTCAAACATCAGCCTCCACAGCAGAGTCTGTTGGTTGGAGAATACTGACAGAAATTCTAGAAATAGATTGCTCAGTTAGATAAAAAAAAAATACATCTGCCCTCCAGTGTAAGCTGAATAATCATCGAATGCAGGCCAACACTTAGAGCCTCATTATGAGTTTGGCGGACGGCAGAGGCCGCCCACCAAACTCATCACGCGACCATACCGCCATCGCGGGCTGAACGCCACCGTCCCTATTTTGAGTTGCCGGCTGGGCCGGCGGGTGGAAACAGTGCTTCCGTCCGCCGGTCCAGCGGGTAACAGGGCTGTAACATTGCATCCGTATTTCGGGCAGTGGAATGTGTGAAGGGCTGTGCCTGGGGGCCTCTGCACTGCCCATGCCAAGTGCATGGGCAGTACAGAGGCCCCCCCGGACGTCCCCATTCCGCCAGCCTTTCAATGGCGGTGTAAACTGCCATGGAAAGGCTGGCGGATTGGGATTCGTAATCCCCAGGGCAGTGCTGCTTGAAGCGCAGCCCTGGCGGATTACAACCACCGGGACCACCAAGCTGCAGGCTGGCGGCAGCCTGGCAATGTCAGTGGTCAGTCTGTGGCGGCTCTGCCACGGTCATGATGTGGCAGTTGGACTGCCACAACCATGGCGGTACAACTGCCACCGTGAGTCTGGCAGTCTGAAGACCGCCAGACTCATAATGAGGCCCCTAATGTGAGTACCTTTCCATATTAGATGCACACATTCAACTTCCAAAGACGTTCAAATGGGGTTAATCAAACAAGAACAGCTTCTGTTTAAATATTTTAATGCTACTGAACAGACACCTTCCAAAAAGTGTATTTTGTGAGATGAGAATTGTTTTAAGAGAAGATACTTTGTTATATCAAACACAAAGCAGCCTCCAAGTGGAATGTGACGACCATTCCATTACTGTGGTTGAAGGTTATTTGACCAGGTTTTACTCTATGCGTTCAGCCTCAGTTGAGAATTTTAGAAGGGAGTATGTGTGGACTGAGAATAAAGTGAGTAACACACCTGAGAGGATGATTAAGGATTTCTTCTCATGAAGTGTTGGATTTTTTTCCATGAGCAGATTAAAGATTCAAACAAAGGTCTAGGTGTACAGTGCTTTGTAAAGAGGGCAGGCATGGAACTCATTGGCCCCAGCGATTCCACCTTACCAAATGTCTTTGCAATGCAATGCAGCTCTGCAACATCTATGTGCTATGCTACATGATGTCATCAAATGTCCCCCAATGTCCACATGGAAAAATAACTTTACCAGATATCCACATTTGTTTGGATGAACTATATTCAATGTCTTTCAGTTACAGGTAGGCTGATTTCACAAACAGGAGATTATTCTTAAACATTTCTTAAACAGGTCTGGCAAGAGGGTGATACATATTCACAATGGGGCCACTCGCTTATATGGTTTTCCTAGACAATACACAGGCATAAGGAGGTATTTGAACAGAGGCAGGTGTTAGACTGTGGGAGAGGGATGAAGTAATGAGCACAACAATGAGAGGCACGGCAAAGAGAGGGTTGAAAGGGTAAACAATTCAGTCCATCTTCATTTTAGTCTTGCATGTAACCAGAAGCTGTGGAGGCTAACTCTAACACGTTGGACATTCTAGCAACAGGTATAATGAGACTAGCCAGTTCCCATGTGGTACTGGTGGTAGTGAACAAGGGAGGCCACATGGACGTGCTGTGAAACAAAAGAAATGGTAGGAAACACTTTCTAATTATCAGGGATAATACACTGCTCCAAATTATATAGATTAGGCCAAATAATTAAACATTTCCCTTTATATTATTATTGGAACACTACATCAAGTCATTACATGCATTACCTCATATTTAGGTTTAGTGACTGTATAATAATCAACTGCTGTCATTTAAGGAAAATCTAAAAGAAATCTTTGGAAATGTGTTCGGCAATACGACAGAAATACACAAAATACCTCATGTAATTTCACTCAAAAACACATTATATAGATGTCCTTTCCTCGGTCAAGTAGAACTTTCCTGTATTCTATCCTTATCAAGGGAGCGCAGATCTTTCCAGTAAATTCATAAAGTAAAGTCCTACATGGTTTCAATATACAATGTCTAACTATATTCAACACAATAATAAGATCAGTTATTCAGCAATGTGTACACTGTCCTGAAACGGGCTCTGTTACACCACAAACTTCCTTTTGGGATATTGATGCCTGTCCGGCAAATAATGAACCAGGTTTTCTTCCTTTCATGGGGAGAGGGTGGCTGCACACTTCTTGGGGATTTATACCCAAATGATCACTTCACTTGCTTCGAAGAGGCTTGTAACACATTTACACTCTGATCTGGTTATTTCGTGCACCACACAGGCCTGACGGATATAGCTTGAACGACTCGGTGTCATTTGACATGCAGAGCAAATTGTCAGTTAATTGTGCTTTGATATAAAGCTATGCATATGGACGCAGTAGGACCTTGTCTGAGATCACGCCTTGCCTGGGTCACTGACTTGGCTACACCACTCACAGAAAGGGATTGGGGGCCTGTCAATGACCTTACACATTCGGTATCCTGTAATGCACACTTTAAGTTAATACACTATAATTTTTTTTTTTTTTTTTTTTTTTTAACACAGGACTTACCTCACCCCCTGGGGACCTTTATTGCCCAGCCACATGTACCAGGTGTGGCATGGACGGGGTGGATTTTTTACACTTAGATTGGCTGTGTAAGGAGGTACAGGGTTTTTGGACCTGAATGGTGCCAGAGATACCGAGTACAGTGCACTTGCTCCTCGACCTTTATGCCACTATGTTGTCTACTAGGTAATTTACCAAGACCGAAGGGTAAGAAGAGAGCTTATTATGTCATGCACCTGCCACTAATTTTGGCTAAGTGAAGAGTCACTATCACATGGATAGGACAGAGGGCACCTGACTTTGACCACTGGCGTAAGGATGTTTTGGAATGGGCTGCGGCATAGAAATCTCACATGCAACTCAGTAAATGGATGATAAAGCAGAGCAGGATCTTGCAGTGTTGGGAGACCTTTGTTCTGTGTTTTTAGATCCAGATGCCGATACTGACTCTGCAGCCAATGATAGTTCAGATGACTCAGAGTGAGTGTGCAGCGGCAGGTATGGATGAAGTCCATGCCTGGAGAAAATGTTCTCAATGAGTATCTCTGTGAAGGCAGGAAGTGTCAACCGGTGGAAATCAGGGGAGGTGTGTATATATTTTTTTTATGCCTTCTTAGACTACTTCTGCTGAGCTGCATGCCCTTCCTTTCCCAAACCTGCTGTACTTTTGTTTCTGTTAAAAATGAAAATAAAGGTTTTATTTAAACAGGTATTGTGCAACAAATGTTTGTGTACACGTATAAAAGCAAAAACAGTCTCTCTCTCTCACTTTCTAAATTCTAGTTCCAAGTCAAATACACTTCACTGCTACCTGCAGCGACTTAATGGTAGCAGGGCTCTAGTGCACTGTCTGATGAGTGGTAGTTAGACTTACAGAATGAATGATGTCCAGCATGTCGTAAGCCTTAGTGGACTCCATTGGGACAATTGTGTCCAGGCCAGGAACAAGGCGATCACTAAGTCGAAAAATAAAATATATATTATATTCAACACATTTGTAATGCATTGAAGACACAAAACGTCACAAGATACTATCTGACATTCCACAAGTCACAGATGTTAGAAGCATGACATACAAAAATTTACATAACTGCTCTACATACAAAAAGTATAGTGTTACATTTGAGGCACAGAACTGATAACCTTCTTAACTCTGAACCAATGGAATCCTCAGGACTCAAGGCCAAGATCATAAAGTTCACACCAGCCTGCCCAACAGCAAACAACCCTGACATGCATAACCTTCAAATTAGCACATTTTTCACAACGTTCTTATATGCTGCATGTTGTTGTGTGACTCCCTTTTTGGGTGTTCACCCCCCAGTTTTTCATTTTATTTTAGACTCACCAGCTTGTGACCTTAAACTTTAACACTGCTGTCCTTTGCCTAGTGTATTTGCTCTGGTCCTTAAAAATATTTAGAACCTGGCTTAAAACCGATTGGCACATTTAGAGTTCTCCTATGCACATAGAACCATTAATGTAACGGAAGCTGGTATAGGGATACCACTGTACAAGGGACTTTCAGCTAAATTAAATGTGCCAATTAGATGTAAGCCAATCATACCAAGTTTAGAAGGGAGAGCACATGCACTTTAGCACTGATCAGCAGTGGTAAAGTGCCCAGAGTCCCAACGTCAACAAAAAGGGATCAGACAAAATAGAAGGAGGAAGGCAAAAAAGTATGGGGAAGACCCTGTGAAAAAAAGCCAGGTCCAACAGAATGTAAGCACTTTTTTTGAGGAAGCACACATCTTCTGTTCAATCAAAACAAGTACTCTTGTCTACAAATATGTAGGTGAAGGAAAATCCCCTCTTTGGGGTTTTCCTGAAAGTTTTTTTTTCAGGTAGATCACAAAGTCTGTCAACAGCTACCCTGTCAAGTCCAGACCTAAAAATAATCAGGAAAGTTAAACAAATCCTTCAATTCATGTGTCTTCTGTTCAGCTCTAGAGCAGTTTATGAAATGCACATCAAATGGTCATCTCAAAGGAGTTGGTGTTCAAATGTTACCACACTTAGAAGTTAGAAGACACTCTAGTAATTCCATCACAGGGTCGAGGGGGGATGGTTCTGGGATTTCAGAAGACTGTAAAAGTAAATGTTTTAGGTCTGGCCTTTGTGATAGCTTTAGCTGTTGCGCTAAACATTTGTTTACCTAAAACAAAGGTCACTCTTAATAAACATACGAAGCTGGGCATTTGGTCAGTGGGCTTCATCCATTTCCCAGTATTTTACCTTTAAGCGATTTATTAAATTTAAACATTGTACATTTTGTTTACTTCATGTCCGAGAGTTAATCTGACAATATGCTGCTGCAGTAAGTACTTTAAAAATATATAACCAATTAAAACAACAAAAGTTGCTTTGTGTCTTGTGTACATTGGCACTATTTTCAAAGATCAAACCACATTATTTAAAAACATAGATTTATTACTTTGACAGAATTTAATCTCTTAGTATGTATCAGTAATTATTGTTGTGCAGTCTCAAAGCGAACTGCCTCTAGCAGATATGCAGGGGTACCTTGTTAAAGTTATAACTTGATGATCACTAGTCTGTACAATGAAACTGGTTTGAGAATTAAGGGTTATTATTCTTATCAATCATTATCTTTTAAGCAGTATATTTATCCAAGATAGCCTGTAATTATTATCATATTTAAGCTCTTCTAACATGGTATTCCCAACTAATCACTATCACCAATTTATTTTATTGGTTTCTTTGTTTGGCAATTATCTGCATTTCCGTTTCTGGCTAATTAATTAATAACTTTTTCCAGTGTTGCAGAAGTGGAGAGTAATCGGATTTCCAATTTTACACAATATGGCCTTCATTTTGAATCTGGCGGTCCTTGGGGTGCAAGACTCAGGGTGGCGGTCTTACCGCTGCTGGGCCTGCAGTAAAGACCACCATATTACGACTTCAGCTGTTTGGCCAGAGCCAAACCACCGTAAAGCCGCCCGTACCACCAAGGCAGTCAGACCGCCGGGCTGGAGGTGAGTACCTCAGGCCCGGCGGTAGCCGTCATACCACCATCGGTATTACGACTCAGCACACCGCCAGCATTTTCATGGAGGTCGCACGGCCACGAAAATGCTGGCGGTCATGCACCCAACTATAAGAATATCAATTTCTGTTGCCAGCACACACAACCACACACCTACATTCACGCACCCCCACTCACCCACACATTTGCTTACATACTACCCCCACACACTTGCACCCAAACACGCACTCAGATACACCTATTCAGTCGCACACGAACAGACACATACACTTGCATGCACTCACTCAGACAGACAGATACACTCACATGCAGGCACTCAAACTGACAACCTCTTCCCCCCCTCCGCATTCACACACTCACATCCAACATGGCATAAAAACACTCACAAACACACACACACCACTTTACAGACTAGATTAGTACCAGTACCCATGATTTTTGGGGTAATTTATATACTAAACCTAGCTACTTTTTCACTTAATTGTGAGACCTCCCAGAATGGTCGATTTTGATGAATCTTCAGAACATATGTATTACAACTGCTTGTTTTGCGGAACACCTTGGGCATTCATCAATTATAGCATACACATGTTTAGAGTATGTTAGGAGTCAATTATAAGAGACGTAAGATGTTATGTTGAACAAGCTTAAATCTGGCATTTCCGAATAATGTTTTTGGTTATGTAAGGGTTTGTTTCCATTCTTAATCGGATATATTGCTCAAAATCCGTTACCATCTTTGGGTTGTAGGTTTGTTAAGGTAATTGATGATAAGGCTGAGAATATATTTGTCACCGTCTTCCTAGTGCTGCCCAATTTTAATATTGTCTCTAATATCAGGAGTGCAAAGGGGAGTCCGTCTGAGTTGGCTATTCCTAATGGCCTATACAAGTGTGTTGCATTTAATGAATTGACCTTTTGGAAAAGAAAATTCATGTTAACCCACTGGTCTTTTAAATTGTCATTCACATTTTTCTTCTTTCCAGTTTCAGCATATTGTTTGTGAAAGTGGATCAGCTCACTTTACCATTCTGAGTAACTGTACAGAGTATATGCACATTGTTCACATCCACTTAGAAAGTTCTTTGCTCTTAAGTAACAAAGCAGGATCAAAAGGTGCTTGATTTTCTTTATTTTTTATATTAACTTTAAATACATCTTATTTATATTTCCTGCTCTTTGGAAGGTGAGATAGATGCCAATGTATTTTCTGTCTCCTAGAAGGTTTCTGTAATGAAGTGTTAAAGTGACAATGTAGCATTGTAGCTGCCTTCAATTAAAGTGATTAGTTTGGTGGTGATGATTAATTCTGGCCTTAATTACTAAATAATATTAATAAAGATACTATTAACGATTTGCATGGTACATTTGAAACGCTTGTTATTTAGAAAGAAAAAAAAAAACTCACTAGTAAAGCGCCTAAATAAACGCTTCCCATTTAATTTTTTTTATTCCAAGCACTTAGCAACCATTTGGTGGCTGTATGTTTTATTTTTCAAGTGACACTGCATTAAAAAAAAACATTGCAACACTGAATGCCAGTGTTATTGGCTTGGCCAATGCTTGTTTTTTAATGCTCTCTCCCTAATATTGCTCTGAGAGACACAAAGAAAACAAAGCCTTTCTTCTAGTGAAAGCTTTTTCCTCCATTATCTTTAACATCATGATTTTTTCATGATGGAAACTTGTCTGCAAATACCTATATGTGATAACAGGACCAGATGAACATATCATATTCTCTCCAGGGCGTTGTAACTGCATTGTATATATTTATTTATATAGGGTTTTATTCCCTGAAGAGAGAACAAAGCACTTTGTTAGATGGTATTTTGTCACCATTTAAGGGAAAGTACTTGGCTGCAAGATTATTGATTTGCAATGTGAACTATGTGGGAAGCCTTTTGGTGTAATGTTTAATTGGCCACAGTGGTGTTCATATCCTGACTTATGGCACAGCACCTAAGAGTGCAGTAGGTAGAAGTAGAGTGTGGTATAGAATGTATGCAAGTCCCATTAGCTTATAGGCGTGTTTGAAAAGATATTAGTTGTGAGCTTGGCTTACGTGGGAAGTGTTTTGGTGTCACTGTGTGAATACTAGTGGAGTGCACTGCTCCTCTCACTGTGATTGTGCAGTTAAACTTATGTATGAGGTGGAGCAATTTATTGGCAAATATAGTTGTGCATGTTGGCATGCCTGCACAGAAGACAGGATAAAAGCTACAGTTGTGGCAAGGTGCAAGCCTGTAACCCACAAGAAAGGAATGGATTTCAGGCAGCCTAGCTAAAAGCTGTATGGACTCAACCAAGAAGCAAAGGAGGGGAGCCACCGGCCATGCACTTGATACAGACAGTCAAGGTAAGAGATCTTAAAATTACACGAACAAGTGAGCAGGAGTAAACCGTTGCCATGGCCCTGAAATGTACAGCCCAACCAGGAAGTAATTGAGAAGTAAACCCCAAACATGCACATAGGAAATACAGCCATAGTGAATACTCTGTAGAGCAAATCAAGAGAAGACAGAGGGCAAGTACTGTATACAAGCAGCCAAGACAATCTGTCAACCCAGATGTGAGCATTCATAGCTTTTTTTTTTTTACTGAATGATCCATTTTCACCGATAATTCATCTTACAGATCCATATCGTACTTCCCTTGAAAATGTTATTTACATGAAGAAAATTAATACTTTTAGCAGAGAAAATATACATTATTTTATACCCATGGTATATTTGATTTATCAGCACATTATAACAAACTGGTTAAAACAGCGACAAATCAATCTGATTTCTCTTCTATTTACTTATGGGTGCATGGACTAAATCATTAGTAACCAAAATAATTTGTTTACATCCAGGATAACTCTTATCTTATTTATTGAGTGTAAGAGAAATTTCCCCATATGTTCCTATATTCTTATAATTTATTTATTCTAAGATGAAACCACAATTCTCGCTGACTAACTGCTCTAATTTTGGTTTTCCATTCCTTAATTGTGGGGGAAAGGGAAGAATTCAATACATGGTTAATAGAGCTCTAGCAACAGTAAAATATATAAAAATACAATCTTGGTAGTTCTTCTCTAATTGCCTTACTTCGGAGTAATAGTTTCTTGGATATTGTGGCTAATCTCTGCAAATAATTTCCCCTAAAATAGTATTAAAATACAACATGACAAAAGCATTTTAATCTAATTACTGTCTTCCCTGCATCTAAAACAGGGATTTCTATCCAACTTGAACATTTCGATTAATATTTGTGGGGCATAATACAGCATTCAGCTGTGAAAATTAGAACCTCTTCCATATTAAATTCATATTGAATATATTGTTTCCAGCTGCACTCTTCCATTCTTAATTAGAACATTCGAACGTTGGCAGCTCCTTTGAAAACAACGGAGTGCTGCGGGCTTTTGCTGGCCGGTAAAAGCCCACAGCGCCAACATTCCAATGTTAGCTTTGTTCACAGAATGATAGGAATGACTGAGAAAAGGGGAAGCTGTAAGTGGTAATTGGGAGTAGTGGACATGTGCACCTGTTAGTTGGGTGAACTGGCTAAAAAGGAGGGGAACGTCTGAAAGGAATGTTTGGGAGCAGTAGACGTGCACCTGATAGTTCATAATAGAAATGTTTGGGATGGGTCTGAGAGGATATTTAGTATTGTTTTATTGAAAAAAAAGAAAATATATATATATATATATATATATATATATATATATATATATATATAGATACACACACACACACACACATACATACACACACACACACACATATATTCACACCCCCATATGAATGCTGATTTATACTGCTATATTCCATTCCTCTTTCACAAACATCTTGGATTCAAGGAATCTAAGTATGGGAAGGGGGAGCAGGGGGATTACAATTGCCTCCTATAATCACCTTCTCCGGAAGGGGACTAGGTTCCAACTCAAGATCTTGTAATGATTGGGGACTGTCCTATCAGGCTGTAATAGGAGAATAACTATACTTTAAAAAAAATATATATATTTTATCGGGGAGAATTAATGAAAACCCTTATCTATCCCTTATTACTGGCTCACATTGAAAATTCTTATTCATAAGTATAGCCATCACCCTGTGAGTTGTTATGACTGATGAATAATAACACTGACCTATTTGTGAATAACATAGCTATTCTTTTGCTTTCTCTTTGATAAAACGTGTCTTCTGAAGCAATGCAGCTGTAGACTTAAATTTATAAACACATGAAAAAAATGTATCTTCTTTTGCTGTATAGCCTATCTGCTTTATAACTAATCACAACTTCCACCTTGTTCTGGGGAAAAAAAAGGGTCATGAGTTTTCTGGCAATACTTATGCTTATTATCAAATGTTTTACAAGTTTCATATAATTGTAGGATCTTTCTTTTTGTTTTGCCTTTTGTTACACACCTGTGCACCCTTCCCCTCTCCTCTCTTGTACAACCCTGTTGCCCCTCCTTCTCTAGGTGTGCCTGGTCACTGGTAACTAAGCTCCCCCCTTTTTAACATTTCATTTGAGTGCGACTGGGTGGCACTCTGAACTTTCTGGAGCTGTGCCCATGGATTATTATTTGGACATTTCTGTAAGCCTAAATGGTACTCAACAATGTCACAGTTTCTGCAGTTTTGAAAAGAGCGTGGAACTGCCTAGACCATACAACCTTTAAACTGGCTGACTTAACAAATTTTGTCTGAACATCCAGAGAACTACATTTCTCTGCAATCTGTTTGAGCTCCCAAAAGCATCTTGAGATCTCAAAAGAGACATCAGGGATTTTTTTTTTAAATAAATCACAAGCATTAATTGTCTTTAATTGATTAGTGTTATGCAGGATTTTCTCTTTTATTCAAAAACCTGAAAAATAGGCTACTACTGAGCGAGGTTTGAATCCATCTTGTTGAGCAGTGAAGGAACTCTATACACTCGCAGTCGTCATGTGACTTTTTAAAAACAAAACTGTTGTTTAGTTTTGTAATACCTTCGTTCACATCTCCCTTTTTTACATGTGTTTCCAGTACTCCTACTATTTGTAAATTTGACCTTCATCAGAAATTCTCTAAATCCACATTTTTCAGTGTATTTGTGCTTAGTTTCTTTTATATTGGAGATGCAGAGTTTGATGAGAGGTATAGGCATTTTCCAATTACTCAAGTTGAAACATGTATTAGATCTTTTAGATCTACTATGGGTTTTTATGAGGCTGATGTGTTTGTTTTAAGACTGCTATGTGGAAGGTGTTCTACCAGTCTAACCAGATTTTCCACCAATGGTGTATAACTGTTACCCCCTTTATGGGGGGCATGTTAGTTCTAATTTTGTATTTCGGGCCCGTTGTAGTATCTTTAAATTCTCCGACAGTTTCTAGTTTAAGTTTCATGTTTCTGTTGACTTGCCTTTTGTGGGGGTTTGTTCTAATATCAGTTTCCTCTTAATCATCACTTTCTATTTTTTCTCCTCTCTGTAACCACCTCTGGTGCCCTTGATGCAGCACAATACTTCTTTTAATATATCCTTCCTCCGTGTGATGGTATTAGAATTAGCTGAACAAGCTCATTGTCTGTGTTTAAAAATAGGGTCTGGTAAATGGATTTAGGGCTCAAATATAAATATACACATTTTCCCAAAACTCTTTAGGGACTGCCACAATCTTTTCTCTTCCTTTACTCCCGTCTGCTACCACCTGCTGCTGTAACCCACCATTTTATATTTTCTCAGGAACGTTTAATTATTATGCACAGGCTCAGTCCAGCCAGCTATGTGTCACTGTACTCTATCCTCGCCGCTTACCTCTAATCACGCATTTTCTCATCTTTCTGAGGAGGCCAGCAAGGAATAGAGAGGGAACTCTGGATGTCAACGGGGTAGGGGTGGTTGTGAATTAGGGGGGGGAGGTGCATAGGCACAGCAGCAGTAATGGGAAAATATTTGCCATCAGTGCAGTGTGTGTGTAGCGATCATTTGAGAGTTGCCTGAACGTTTATTCAGTCCATACCACCACTCAATGCATCAATTGCATTGCTCCTGCTGTGGCTGTCTATCACACCACAACAACTGCCGCAGCTGTGGCCTTCGAGTTGTTCTATTACTAGTTAACTATTAAAGACTAATGGTTGCAGAGTATTTTCACTACTTCAGCACACTTTGCTAGAAGTGAGTGTTACTGCTTTGTCTACCCTGCTTCTGATTCAGGAATATGAAAGGTGTTTTACAGGCATGCAGAGCAGCAAACAAAATCTGATAAAAGCGTTGAGATCCAGGAAGTGCAACAGACGATCAGGCGCACTGCCTACGGTACCTTCCATCATCCTCCACCAAGCAAGGTAACAATTATAAGTAGACAGTATTTTGTGAATCCATAGCCCAAGTAGCTGGTGTTTATGAGCTTCCTAGGGTAAACACAAGAGTAACTCTCAGGTTTATACAGCCAGGGCCTGAGATAATGGTTAAAGCAAACAAACGAATAAGATAAGTCACCAATCAAGCGGATTATGGCTAATGCCCATATCCTGTATGTCGCATACATTGCTTTATCATCTGCAATTAACATTGTCAGAAAATGTCAGTGTTTACTTGCTGGGTAATTGCTTTATAGAGTCTACCCATTTATAAATGAGGAACAAACCACATAACTACACTGGATACAATTATCTATGGTAAATGCTCTCTAGACTCCAGTGAGAAACACTGGGCACCCCAAGACACACCCATTTTATACTGGGGTCTACGGTAAATGCTATGTGGTATATATCCTCTATAGTCCTACCAAAAGTAACAATGAACCAATAGATACACACAAATTAGGTTGGTTCTCAATGCAGTCAGTTTGTGAAAAACCCAGTGGCAACAACATAGTAGATATTTGGCACTTTTAGGAGTAATGGAAGTTCACAGTAGGGTAAAGCTAAAGTAGGGTTATAACAAAAATAAATACTTTTCAGTACTTTCCATAGGTGTTGGAGTGTTCCAGCTGCTCTATAAATTAAATTCATTCAACAGTCCGGTTTTATTAATCCAAAAGACATTTTCCAGCTCCTTGACTGTCTTCTGATTTTCTTGATTTAATTTCCAATAGTACATTCAAAAAGCTTTCTGCCAACATGTGTTTCATTCCAGTAGAATCATTATACAGAACTTCGTCAGGTCTGTTTCGCCTCAGTTCCATGATCGTGAAATACCACAATTTCCAAAAGTGCAAAGCCTCACACAGGGTTTTTGTTCAGGGTTGGGGTACCATCTCGGACAGAAACTGTAGCAAACAACTGGGAATTGTACCCCTGTTAGGAATGCATGGTTTTGGTGTACGGTGTGAGACAGTTTGATGAGTAAGGTGTCTCAGTAGAAGGTCCTCTTGGCCCAAATAGCAAAGGCACCATACAGGAATGGCCTGGACACAATGAGTGGAGCAACCAAGTAGAGTCAGAATGTCTGTGGTTCACTGGTGCATTTGAAGAAAATGCCTCGTAGGAAAAGGCTTCTCCAGTGACTCTAATCCTAGGCTATCCCCCTGGCCATTCAGTGGACAGACTACACATTAATAAGGTGGGCAAGCCTTATTAAAATTGATTACAGGATAAATGCTGCATTATTTTGGTCTTAATACTAAAAGCAGCAAAGTACCTGTTTTTACTGCTAATTTTTCATACCATGCTGCCACATTCTGGGATTTCTGTCTAATATGATGTTTTGCTTTAGATCTAAAGCCACATTTGGCATTTCAGAGTTTAAGCCCTTATTAAGGAAAAACTGTCATTTGAAGGTAACATTAATAGTTCAAATAAATAGGCAATAAATGACAAATGGAGAAAATAAATATACAAATAATGATTTAAAATATGCTAACTTTTTGAATATTTAGAGAATTTGTGCAAATACATCTGAATTAGCCTGGTCTCTGTGCAGTGTTACAGCATTATTCTGCTCTCTCTAAGCCCTTAAACGTACCTGGAATCATGACACTCCCGGATGGGGGATGGATCCTTGTTACTCAGCGGCAGGTAGTTGAAGAACTCCCGGAGATTTAGTAACGCATCAATGTCATTCTCAAAAGCTCGATGAGCCACACCTACAAAGTGTACAAATTGGGACAGAGCTTTACACGGAAGCCTTAAAAAAGAGAAATGAGTCAGATAACCCAGATGGCACCACTGTCATCAACGCATTCATTCTACTTTTGTACTCAAATGACTGCTAGGCGACCATTTCCAGCATGATAGGTGCAACATTTTGCATGATGCTCACAAGAACCAGAATCTCCAAACTTTAGATGGCTAAACAGTAATTTAGTGTTGCATCACTGGAGTGAAGGGAGTGATGTTACTCTGAAAGTCGTGGACAGTAAAAAAAAAAAAAAAAAAAAAAAAAAAAACGCCTCAAATTGCATTGAGTGCAACAGGTGAGCAGGACTTGTCTGAGTGGCAGGCAGCTGCTATATTATGTGGTTACAGAACATTTTCACACATTAGTTAATAACCAAAGGTTCTGAATGAGCTTTTATTAAATATTCTAGGATGTACCTAGCAAACCTTCATCTTAATAGGCAATAGGACTTTTACAGTTCCTAATAAAGCTCTGAAAACAGTGACAAAATAGTGCATTTCTTCTGCAGATTTTCCCTAACAACTGGATAAAAAGTCATAATTATTATAGCGCTTATGGATATGCAATTTTCAAAAACATACTAGCATATTTGTTAACTAAAACATTTCACTTGCTTTCATTTTCCACACTGAACCAGTCGAGTAGATTCCTGAAATGACAAGTTCAGTCTAGTTCAGAGTGAAGCAAGTCACATGAGTCTTAAGGGCCAATAACAATGGTTGTGATATCAGACAAAGACATCCATAAAGATGAAGAAAAGCCTCCACAAAAGTCCTAAAATAACATACATAGCGCCAAATGCTCCGTAATACCAAGTAAACATTCACAATAAGTTTCTTAATCAGCAATGGATATCTTTAGGAAATGCAATTATTTACCTCCAAACATAAGCTTGTCAGTTTCTTGACGAAAGAGACTTCCATAAAGACTGGTCTTCACATTCTTGGTATTGCAAACAGGAGTGACTAATTTTATCAACATAGCATAGACTATACCAATTCAGAGCCAAACAGAAATAAAATCTAAAAACTGCGTACAACTACCAATTTACAAGAAATTCCAGGAGATCAATACATTCTTGGTTAAACTGAAAAACTATTTAACCCAGGCAAAGATCACGAAACTGAAAAAAGAGTGTGTCCAAATTCTCACAAATTACAGTATACCCCTACATTACGGATGGTTACTAAATTAGAACAAAACCTGACATGAAGTATAACAACTACTACTGGAACATGAAAAAGCTGGTAATTCAGCTCTAATGAATGGAGCAGTGTCAGCCCCAGAACAGTCTTCCAGTTCATCCCTTTCCTCTTTTACCCTGAGAAGCCTTCTACACAACCCTACCTTTACTAGTCTTCAAAGGAATCAACAATCTTGTCTGAGTCAAGGGCGAAAGACCAACCACAAGTTCATTGAGCTCCATCGACAACTTACAGTTGGAGCAAAGAGCAACAGGCAAGTACCTTCCAGGAATGTTCCTAGTTCTGAATTTGAGTACCAATAGTTTGACATCTTTACACATGTAGGTCCTCAACAAAGACATTAGCTTTGACTTATCAAGAGTATTATTTCTCTATCACAAAAGATTTGCCAGATTTCTTCAAAAAGATTCACCTGAGATTTTACGTTGACTCTTTGGACGTAACAAGGGAAGTGCAGAACAACACAGGGTAGAAGGCCTGCCCACCTCAAGACACCATTAACCCCAGAGGTAGAGACCTTTGAGAAATAAGTACTAAAAGGAATTTTCAAGATCAGTACTGATAACTCTCAATGTTTTAATAGTCTCTCCAAAGGAGAAAGAGAAGCTGTAAATTGTTTGTCTACTGATGACTCTATCGTCATCACACTAGCACATAAGAGAGGGGCTATTGTAATAGTCTTATCAAGTCTACTGCATGAAATGCCTACCTCTACTTGGTGATAAGGGTTATAAGAAAATGACCCTGATCTAACAGAGAGACTAAATTATGAATGAAGTAATAGTGTCAGACTCAATTACGAAACAAGAAGTAGAATTCTTGATTAACAGATAACCCAATGATTCCTCATTTTAACACTTTGTCTAAAATACACAAAGCAAGACAACCACCTACAGGCTGTCCCAAATTGGCAAGTACGGGGTCGATTCTGGAACAACTCAAAACAATTCAATGATTTTCTTCCTAAGACTTCTAGTCTGTCTAATGCCATCTTATTTAAAAAAAAAAAAACACAAAAGAGGTATTATGCCTGCTGGAAGGTTTGAATTAACTCCAAAGCTTACATCTTGCTGAGGTTGGATGTGGAGTTTTTATATATTAGCACCCGTCAATAAAAGGACCATAGAGACCACTGGAGGAACTACTGCAAGAAATAAACTGAGCTTATTTGACCTCAGTATCTTTTGTAATGGAATGTGCAACTATTTTAATGAAAAATAATTTTGCTTGGTTTGAGGACAAGTTATAGCTTTACAAGAAAGGTACGTCTATAGCCAGTACACATGTATCCAGCATTGCAAATATTTACATACACAAATCCAGGACATAACACACATACAATGCAAGTAATCCCTACTCACTCAATATCGAACTCTCGAAGAGATATACCAACAATGTTTTGGTTGCATGGTGTGTGTTTAGATTGCCTAAATTCACAGAGAAAATACACTCTAAGTCCCCATTTGCAGTTAACTAGCACTTCAAGAAAATCGGACCTGGCATTTCTTGATCCTTTGTTCATGTAAAAGAATTGGCAATTTACCACAGAATTATACAGAAAATCCACATCTGGGAAGTGTCACCATCTAGAGGCCACTGACCATATAGGAAGTGTGGAGTATACAAGTTGACAAAGAACCAATAAGATCTCAATCTACGTAGTCCGTGGGGAAATAAGAGGTTTTATAAACTGCAACAGTGAAAAAGTGACATACATAACAGAATGTCCATGAGGACTCAAGTAGATCGGTATGACTACTTGATGGGTTAAAACAAGAGTCACAGAACATTGGTGTAACATTTGCAGCAAATGAACAACCACCATTCTGACAGCACACTATATCACAAGGCCATAATGAGGATGACATCAAGCAAACAGTTATTGTGAAAACAAATTGACCTACTTTTCTAGGCAACACCACAAACGCACTTTTCATTACAGAACAATGCTGAGTTTATAAATTAGACACTTCTAGAATATAACTAAATGATGGCATACTAATAACATCTTTAGGACCACATGAAGTAATACATGACACCTCTATAATGCAGCTTTTGCAGTACTGATGTCCTCTCCGCTTGATGGAAGTGAAACCTGATGGTGGAAGGTGAGAAGACTGTCTGGGATTAGGACACACCTGCGGGGAGGACTACATGGTGACTCAATCCAGTCAAACCTCAGCTGATATTCCAAATGTTGGCCCTCTGCAAAAGACTGGCACAGGCGGGGGCATGGAGCTGAGATCAGCCAATGAGGTGGACGGAACGCCTATTGTGGTGTTCGGGCACAAGTTTTACACCATCCATTATTGTTACAGCATCATGGACCCCTACACATTAAAACTGCAATGGATATGAGCCTGGAGGCCAGGCCTGGGCTCATAGTCCGTAAACTAGGACCAGGCACAACTGCTTGTCAGCCCATGTGACTGCCTTGGTCATCATCAGCACAGAGAGACCTTTGTTGTTGGCAAGCCCCGCCCCTCTCCCCTCCGATTAGAGTTTCTTTCTTTTGGGAGCACTGGTGGAGGATATCTTCATTTAGCGTGGGATAGTACCTGGAGCCGGGCTACTATCTCCATGGTGTGGTTTGTCCTGTGCTGACTGACAAGATAGTTCACAATCAGCCTTCGAAACTTCAGCAACCCAACAAAATGGGCAAGTATGCAATACGTGCACAACAGGATGGCAAAGGAGGGAGGAAAACCGCAGTGGGCTGCAGAGTTTGCAAAAGGAGAAGTATGAGACCCTCCCTTCAGGGATACCCAATACCCAATCAGCCCTAGAACATAATACTGATATACTAATATGGTGGCAGTGAACATTAATCTACTACATACGGGCACAGGAAAAATGTCTGATAGGGTTCATACTGTGGAGGTAACTTTCACAGAACATGTCGACTCAATGAAAACCCTGCAAGCAGAAGAGCGTCAACTCAAGGAGTGGTCCTACTGGCTACACACTAGGGATGAAGACACTCAGGGACGGTCCAAACAAAACAACGTGCACCTGGTGGGCATATCAGAAAAATCAGAGGGCACCGATATGAAGCCATCTGTGAAACATTTCGTGCTTCACAGAATTAAACGAAGCAACTTTGTTTTTGAGAGAGCACACTGGGTGCCAGTACCCTGCTGAAACCAGGGGTCACACAAGGCTCCTCCTAGCCCACATTCTCAACTTAAGAGCCTGCAATATGTTCCTGAGGGCAACCTCCTGGCAAAGGCCAGTACAATTCAAGAACAACTCTTTAATGATCTTTCCAGACTAGACCAAAGAGGTACAGGCCAGACACAGATCCTTCAATAGATGAAAGCGGAACTTCAGAGAGGTAATCTGAAATACATGATGATCTTCCTGTAGTGCTTGAAGATTCTGGCTATAGAGCATTCCTGATTTTTCAGACCTCCGGAGGGCATTTAGAGGTGGCTCGAGGGTTGGAAGCTGGTGGAGAATGGATGGTGCAAAAGTGGACCTTTCTCCAAAAGGGAAAGAATGCAGACAGACTAGTGGGTGACGATGCAAAAGCAATGCCTTCAGATGCAGGAGGGGATGGAGTGGTGAGTCACCACGCCTTGATTAAACAATGAAACTCATGGCACTGATGAGGGAGAGATAGCAGTTAAGAAGTGGTGATTTTGGAGGCACGGTATGACAGAGGCTAACACGTTCTTACTAACTGACACTTCTTAACTCAGGTGACGGATGGAGTAGTGGAACACAGAAGTGCACGTTATGGTTCGATAAGAGGAATGGGGCAGAAAAGACACCCCAAGCGTTGGGGACGCGGGTTGTTTTAAACCTGCAGCCTGAGGAAGTAGGGAGGAATTAATTCCAGGGAAGGTTATAATCAACATGTTAAGGGGAAAGGCACACTTGGAGAGCCTGAGAAGTATCCAGGGGGACTCTTCACCACATACAAATAATACAACTGCACATTTAAGGAGTGAGAGTGGCCCCACCATCTTATTTTGGAATGTGAATGGGCTGGCGCATAAGCAAGAGGGGTCAAATTTAAACTTGTGTACTGACAAAATTTGGATTTTGCCTTGTTAAAGCTTCCCTTCTGGAGGGTAACAACAGCGAATTCCTAAGAGGGCAGATGTATAGTACTGCAGTGAGTGGAGTTTTGGGTGGGGAGCAACTAACGGTGGCTTCCTTGTATCACCTACTAGGGTTACAGTCGTAGGTCCTACCGATGCTGGGAGAGTGGCTGATATGCCTCATGGACATGCTTACACTAGTGAAGGGGAAACTTCAACCTAACCATGCCAAAGAGTGGGACAGGATTATTAGGATAAATTAGGCAGCTGACCTTCACAGGGGCCAATAGGTAGGTGGATCTATGGAGGAAGAAAATACTATCATTACTCATACTAGTATGTGGTGGTAGGCTCTATGTCATGGCTAGATTTTCGTTTTTTTTTGTTTTTTTACACCTGGGACACCAGGGGTGAGGATGGTTCAGTGACACGCACTACTTGGAAACATTTAATCTTGGACCACTTTCACTGATTATATTTTCAGGAAAATACACATTGGTTCACTTGAGTAGGTGTCTGGGAAGTAGATAGGAGGCACTTAAAGTCCAAATTGTTGGGAAAAAGAGAGAGCAGGTCATAACAGTAACAACCCTGAATGATGGTTTTGGCCGGTGGAAGACGAAGAGTGTGAGGAAGCCAAGCCACCGAACTGACGCAAAAAATTACACTTGCCAGGGATAAACATAGGAGGTTTGTGAAATGGCACACTACAGAGCCAAGCAACAGACTGTATAAAGTTGGGAACAATGCAGGCAAACTACTGGCATGGTTGGCACGCAGGGAGGTGGCGTCAGAGGGATAACCCACATACAGGACGAGGAAGGGAATGTTCAGTACAGTGGAGGGGGTGGCTGTAATCCTTGCATTCTAACTAGACAAGCAATACAGCTCTAGTACAGGAACAGAGTGGCAGGAGTGTCAAGGTTTCATTTTAGATTTCCTGAACCCCTGTACTTGGCAAGAATGGGAAACATATGCTCGATGGAGACATTGGAGTTAAAGGAATTAGGGCAGTGACATGACAGCTAAAAGGAGGGAAGGCCCCTGGTCTCAACTGGTTTCCCACCGGATTTTTTTTTAATGCCAGGGGAGCAAAATCTTGGAATCTCTTGAATGAATCACCTGTTTCATGTCACAGTTAAGCTAATAGCCCCACACCAGTAGAGCTTTATACCCCTGAGCTCCACGCAACACAACCTTTGGTGCCTGTTCGAATGTCTAGCAAGAACTGACAATTTGGAACAGCCAGTAGTTCTATTGCAATTAGATGCTTAGAAGGCATTTGACCTGGCGGAGTGGCACTATCTGCTGACAAACCTGCCGAAGATTGGATTTGGGCTGAGTTTCTGGCTTGGATTTTATGACTATGTACCAGACCCCTCGGGCGCGTTAGAGTCAATTGAGTGCTGTCAAAGAGATTTTATTTGAGACAGGGGGACAAGGCAGAATTTGCCATTCACTCCCCCGCTGTTTGCATTGGCAGTGGAGCTGTTGGCACACTGAGTGAGGGTGGCTGTACAGATGTGTAGGTTAAGGTGGGCTCCATGCTGCGAAAATGTGATTTCTCTTTATACCAACAATCTGCTCTACCTCGCAGACCTGAATGTGGGGCATTGGCGAAAAACAATCTCCAGGTACTGGTTTGAGGAGCCCTCTACAAAATAATTACCCTGCACTAAATTCTTGTATATGTTGCAAAACACATAAAACACATTATAAGACGGTAGATGCAGCAACAAGATTATTACTATGGGATGGGGGACGGGGATCACATGCATAGCTCTGTCAACACTTACCAGAAATCCATTTGGGGGATATAGCCCCTCTCAAACATATTTACATACTACTGGGCATCATAATTACTGATGGTGAATGGATGGACCTTTGAGTCTCAATAAGAGGCGACTCTGCATGGTGGACAGATAACACATAGGCTTGAGGAGTTATATACAACTCCTATACAGTAGCCAGTCCATCCAGGCATTACGTTCCAGGGAGGTGGTGGCTAAAATCTGAAATAAGGCCACACGAAACTTGGGATGGGAGGAAAGGTGAAAGGTAACACTACAGATATCATTATAGGAATGAGATTTGTAGTAGACTTGGGGCATTTAGAGGGGCAGTAGCAATGGGACATGCTAGAGATAGCAAAACTGGGGGACATATGGGACTTTACTCCTTTGAGGAGCTTCAAAAAAAATGTGAATCGTCAGAATCATAATGCTACAGACATATACAGATGAAACATGCCCAGGCACGTTAGGGGGATAGGCTGCAGGACATGGCCGCCGAGACTCCACTGAAGTATTGACTATTGCAGCCCTGCTTCACAGACACCCAGTCAAAAAGCTGTCAAACATTAGTAAACAATTGCCAATACCCTTTACTACTGTTAAAAGAAAGATGGTAAAGGGATCTCAATATCCTAGAGGATGACAATTGGGGAAGGCCTGCCGACACCCAAGGGAAGTGGCTATTAGAGCAGGATTCCAACAAGTGCATCTCAACATACTTCATCTGGCAAATTTTATGTAGACTAGACTCCACCGCATAGGAAAGACAGATGCTAATATGTGTTAAGAAAGGCTGTGGACATGACAACACACTGTTGGATACCTTGTGTGGATGCTTGAGGGTCCAGTCCTATTGGAGTTGAGTGAGCCGCCAAATTTTGAGGGTTATAGTGAGACTCTAACTTTGGGACCAGTGCTTAGTGACTCTGGGCATCTGGGATGTGTGGATACTGCTCAAATACACTTTGCTACTGTGCAATGTTAACCTAATGGTGACATGGAGGGCTATTGTTCAATCATGGGGCAGCCTGAGAGTTCCAACCATAGAGCACAGGTTGGCACACCTAGACTGGTGTATGCAGGTGGACAAATCAGTCTATAAGGCAGGAGGGTATCTGAAGAAATTCAACAAGGTGTGGGGCCTGTGGAAACAATTCAGGGACATTTATCATCACAAACCTTGAACATGACAAAGATATGATATAGGGTGTACAAAGACTATGACAACACTGGGCTTAGAGGAAAACCAAAGTCATAAAATATTTCCATCACTGGAGGCAAGGGAAGAGGCCCCTCTGTTACTTGTTGCGCAACTGTTCTGTTCTGATAAAAGAACAGACTCATAGCCAAGGATATGAAACCGGTCTCTTTTCCGCTCAACATGGCAGCGAGTTCATCTCTGCAGAACGATGCCTTGAGAAGAGCACAGGCAGACAGTGCAGTAAGGGAGAAGAGGCTGAAATCTCAAACAGCAAAACCCATCTGCAGAGAATGTGAAAATCATGGCAAAAATGAGAAAGTAAATATGAAAGCCAATAAAAATAAAATAAATCTTCAGCTCCATGCCAGGCCATTACTTACCCAAGGACGAGCATCAAACCGAAGATCAAAAGGATAGAGGCCAGAGAGAAAACCATAGCTACTGATTTAGCATCCCAATTTGAGAGCATCCATATCCACAACCAAACTGATTCATGTGACGCAAAAAAACAAAACAAAAAAAAAAGGCAAAAATAAGGATACAATTATAAAATAAAAACAAAGTTGCCTAATTAGGCCTTGCAGCTACCGACCACATATGTAAAAAATTAAATAAAAATGTCCCACCATTAAGACTTACAGAGAAGCACCAGCTGCCATCCAGACTGAGCCTCATATGGATTTGAACAACACTGAGATAAATAAATATGGTAGGCTAAGGCACGGGTAGTCAAAAAGCTTGTCCATGTGTGGAGCTAGCAGAACATGCCCCACCACAGTCGCCAGGAAATAGGTGGATAGAAAACTGTGAAACGTGCAGGGGCACCCAGCTTGGCTGGAAGAAAAAAATGCACTCTCAGTTCATCAAATGGAGCTGGGATACCTAAAAAAAATAGGTGACACCGATAGAATGAATCATCTGAGTGAACATAAATTTATGGTCCTAAAAGACATGGACAGCAACCCCATGGACATTTCTCAGTTACATAAAGCACGCTAAATGTGCTACCTTGAAGACCAGCTCAAGATGTAGTAGAGTGTTTCAGATAGTATGACGAATAGAAAATTATCTTAAAACTAGAGCATGGGACAATATTCACGAAAACATCTTGATGTGCAACATCACCCTATTCAACAAATCTCAGTTGAGATTATTAAACATCTATATTCAACAAAAAATACAAGAAGGCTTACTAAACCTCGAGTGACAACTATGAACAAAGAAAAGTAAAACCTGCTATTGTTATATGCAGAGATTTCAACTGCAAAATGGGTAAAAGGGCACAGAAACTACTGAATTGAAAACTGCATCTGGATTATCTGGATTCTGCATCAGTTTCTGAAAAAGAACCCCCAAGGTTTACAATTGTAACTCTTTTGCTCCAAGGGATTGCTTTCAGCTCAAAATTAGTATGAAAATGAAGCAGCTTCAACAACATACAACGCCCCTGGAGCCCAAGCAGTAATCAATTACATCCTTCTCAGGACTGCGGATAGGTCAAGATTTGAAAATTTGAGGATACACTGAAAGCTAGAAAGCAACCAAAAAGCCTTCTTATTGAATATCCTAGGAAATATATCTAGCACACAAAGAGAGAGACAAAAACTGGACAACTCTTGGGAATTCACCACCTAAGTGAGGGTCTAGTGAAACCAAGATCTAGAAACCAAACTAAATGAATAGATGATTGACACGGAGATTGTGTTGTCTCAACAAATGAGTTAACTAGCTGTCCTTTTATCAAAATCTCGTACTATCAATACTTTACTTGTGTCAAGATCTTCAGACAGAAAAAGAAATTCCATTAAAGGACTACAAAAAACCCAGGTTAGATTGACAAAGAGTGCAGACCTTTAAAGAAGGATTGCTGTTCTTAGTAAAATCAGAAGCAGCTCCCGAAGACATCACGAAAGCAAGACCCCAACTAAGAAAAAAAGGAAGATGCAACGCAAAACAAATGTATCTGTTTACAAAAAGCGTCTCTTGGAATTTCAGGCAAAAATATTGGCTAGCATATATAACTTAACAGCTAAATAATAGCTTGTGAATAAAATAAAGTAAAATACACGATTTCATATATTCTGTTGGAGAACCAAGCCATCCTGTTTAATTATTGCAATATTCTGAGGTCATATATTCAAACTGCACCAAAAAAATAATAATCAACTTTGAGGAGCACAAATTGTAGTTCAAATGATCATTCCTCTGACGGACTGTAGAAAAGCTATTCCTTGTACATAAAACTGTTTGACATACTTTTTTGCTTATTCAAAGAGCAAAATTAAAATCCACATTCCAGGAAAATCACTGACATCAAAATCACTTCTTCCACTTTAAATTTCTGTCAAAAATAATTTGGAATACACAAATAATTCCATTTTACAACGCCACTTTTTCACTTGGGTTTCATATTGAAGAGCCTTCTTCATTTCCACTACAACCTAGAGAAGCGATACCCTTCAAGAAGTGTGCTGTATATGAATGTGTCATCTCAGTGACTTCAACTGACATCAACCCTACACAAACTTCTTTAGTTTCCTGCCAAACTCTATCTACCACGGATACTCTAAAATACTGCCTCCAACTATCTTCTCAGCCCAAAGCCACGCAGCTGGTTGCGTGGTATCTTGAAGCGCCTGGTTTCCTTTCAGTGTCCAGCTTGGCAATTCCATCTTTTGGACAGTGAACGGATGCCAATGACCCTATATCTGTCTATGTGTTGTAGTAGATATGAGCAGATTTCTGGGTTTGAGAAGGTGCTTACTTACAAAGGACGGACTGGCACTATTCTACACTTTTGCATGGATTGCCCCACTATACCACACCTGAGACTGGAATAGATATAAAGTTTCAGTTACCATACCTCTCTTCTTTCTTTCATGTGTAATGCCACTAGTCATGTAAACGTAGTGTCACTTCTGAGATAGTAGATCTGAAAAATGTATATAGTATTTTTGCTGGCTGAAAATTTCTTCAAAAGTTGTCCCACTCAACAGAAGTCCACTTCTTAACTATTACTATGCTCTACAAAACTGTAGGCTTATCACTCCGCAATGAGCCTGAACATCTGTTTTAGCAGCTGGATAGTCAGCCATTTTGTAAAGATCAAGTGTGAAGATTACATTAGGTATGTTTCTGGTCATTCCCAACACAATACCCTGTTGCAAACCTGGTGTTATAAACCACATTAAAATAAAACAAACAGCTGCATGTGTACTTTCTTACAGCTGCTTTAATAATTAATAGCGCTCTAACCAGCAGCTGATCATACACGATCATCGAGGATAAATGTCTTTTCAATTCAGCAGCCATTTCTCTCATTTTTGCAGCGCTGTCTCTTCAATGTATGTGTGCTTCTGTTGTTTGAACTCTACAAAACTAACCTTTTTTTCTCTCTTCATATTAACACGCAAATTAAAGGCAGTGTGCCTCATCCTTCTATGTGTGTGGCAGAAACTCATAACTGGTCTTAAGAAAATCATGATGCTGTAGGCTCCAATGTCATGTTCCTAGACGGAAGACAGTCTACGTTGCCTCTTGCCAGAATCTCTCTATTTAAACAACAGAGTGCAGGTCCCAGTCTATGAGGGCACCCCTGCATGAGCAGAGGTGCCCCTACGAACTCCAGTTCCAATTTCCTGGACTTCGTAAGTGCAGGGAAGCCATTTTAGCTATGTGCTGGCCACTGGTCACTACCTGTGCTCCAGCTACATAATGGTAACTCTGAACTATCAAACATGGTGGAATCATAAGCAAATACCGATTCCATTGTTGGTGGCATGATTCCATGCACTTTGGGGGTCCCGTAGAGGATCCCCCAGTTCTGCTCCTACCAGTCTTCCAGGGTCTGCGGGACAGCCTGCTCTGCTGCAGCCCCTCAGACACGATTCTGCCCTCCTACTGCTTGACCAGCTCAAGCAGGGGAAGGCAGAATAAAGAATTTTCTGTAGGAGAGAGGTGCAAATTCCTCCTTTGGAAATGGGTCACCTCCCCACGCTACCTGTTTGCTTTGAAGGGTACATTTGGTGCCCTCCTTGCATAATCTGGTTTGCACCAATCCAGGGACCACTGGGACCAATGGAGTGGACACAGGAAGGGTGTACCCACCCTCAGGGTCAGTAGCCATTGGCTACTGACATCTGACCCCTGTAACGCCCCTAAATCCAGGATTTAAGGGCTCCCCTGAACCCAAGTCGTCAGATTCCTGACGACCTCACAAGAAGAAAGACTGCTAAGCTGAAACCCCAGCAAAGAAGGAAGACGAAAACTGACTTGGCCCCAAGCCCTACCGGCCTGTCTCCTGCTTCAAAAGCCCTGCAAAAGTCAGCGATGCGTCCTGCGGGTCCAGCGCCCTCTGCCAAGCTTCCAGAGGACTGTCTGCATCACAGAGGACCAAGACCTCCCATGGACAGCGGCCCTGTCAAAGAAGAAATAACACCCAAGGACTACAGACCAACCCCAGATCCGTGAGTCCCGACCACTCTGCATCTGACGCCCACAGCCTGTGTCAAGTTTGCCCAATGACTAGAGAGGATGTGCAGGCGATTCCGAGCAAGTGCCACCCTGGGTTGACCTCTTCTGCCCCCCCCCCCCCCCCACCCCCCACGACAACGCCTGCCGTGTGAATCCAAAGGACCCCCCCGACCACGACAGCACAGCCGAAGATATTCAAAGCCAAAAGGTACACTGCACCCGCAGCCCCCTGGACTTGGGGAACCCGACCTCCGGTGCATCAATGTTCAGCAGGCGGCCCTCCTACTTGTTCAGCCTGTGGTTTTCAATAACCGACCCTGTTGACCCAGCCTGCATACCTGTAAAATGTACTAACTTTCCTTCCCCCCTAGGAACTGTTCTGAAAATTGCACTGTCAACTTTTAAAACAGATTATTGCCATTTATTCAAAAGCTGTACAACTTACTGATTCCAATCAAAGTGGTATTGATATACATGTGAAATACATATTTATGTACTTATCTGAATATTGTGGTTCTAGAAATAAATTAACAAAATATATTTTTGCTATTTAAAAACAATTGGTCTGGAGTTAAGTAATTGAGTGTGTGCTTCTTCTATTGTGTGTGTGTGTGTGTGTGTACACAACAAATGCTTTGCACTACCCTCTGAAAAGCCCAACTGCTCGACCACACTACCACAAAACAGAGCATTTATATTATCTACTTTAGCCTCTGGGAAACCCTGTACTCTGTGCGCCCTATATCTCATTTTGATATAGTATATACAGATCCAGCTTCCTACAGGGTCCATCGTGATTATAAAGAGGAGGAGGGAGAGAGGGGGCAACCCTGTTTTGTACCTTTAGTGATGGGGAAGCCTGATGTAAGCAAACCGTTGATGCGAAGCAGTGCAGTCTGATTGGAATATAGAAAGATTATTAAGGAAGTGAAGCTGCAGGGTATACCCAGCTAGCAGAGAGTGGCTTTCAAGATGGGCCATTCCAGAGAATCAATGGCCTTCTCTGTGTCCAGTAGGGTAATTGCCGAAGGGGTCTCTGGAGAGACTCTGAAAAGTTGCAAAGACTGTGCGCAAGATGAAGGATGTGAATTTTGTGGGGAACAAATCCCGATTGGGCTGTTGAGATGATTTTACCCAGGAGCAGCCAGTTGGCAAGTAGTTTTGCCAGACTTTTGTTGTCAACGTTTAGTAAAGATAGGGGCCTTTATGAACCACAACGTGTGGAGTATTTACCTGGTTTTAACAACAGTGTAATCACTGCTTTCCAGAGGGTGGATGGGAGCATCCTACGCACAAAGGTCTCTTGATACATGTCGAGTAGGTGAGGGACCAGAAGGCTTATGTACGCTTTGTAAAAAACGCTGGTAAAGTCGTCTGACCCAGGTGCCTTGAAACTGTCCAAGGCATCAACAGTGATTAGGACTGCCTCCACAGTGAAGGGTTCACTAAGATATTGCTGATGCGCTGTGCTCAGCCACACCACAGCCACCTGTCCAAGGTATTGTAACAACTCAGGGGAGCAGGATGGTACCCAAGCAGTGTAGAGTTGAGTGTAATAGTCAAGGAGATGTGCCCTGCACGTCGGAGGCCCCTGATGCCATCGGGGAGCTGCAATTCTGTAATGTGGGATAGTGATCGGGGGGGGTTTGGAGGAGACAGGCCAACGTGCAGCCCGGTCTATCACCCTCACCGTACTGCCGTGCTCTGGCATATTTACCCAGAAAGTTAGCCATGCATTTCGCATTTTCCCGGAACTTGTCCATGTGGTGGGACCGAGTCCATAAGAACGCCCCCCTAGTTCAGTTCTGCCAGTGCCTACTCCACTCAGTCACTGTCTATCCAAATGGAGTGCAGGACCCCAGAGTGTTTAGATAGGATGGTTCTGCTCTAAGCAGAAGTCTGAGCAGAAGGCATCTTCGTGAAAGGCCACTGCGGAAACGCCAAGGGCGCTCCATGTAGCTTATGCAGGGGGATGCGTAGCTCAAGACGAACAGGGGGAGTGGTCAGAGAGTGCACGGGAGGTGGGTGGCACAAATGATCCACGGCAGTGCCATGGATGACAGTAGCCAAAAGTCTATCCACTATCAGGTGTTATGGGGGGCTGAATAAAATGTGTAAGGTAGTGCTGTGTGAGGGGAGAGGCGCCAAGGGTCATGCAATGCAGGAGTTTCGCAGATATCCTGAAGTATTAGCTGGGATTGCATCTTAGTAGATGGTTGGGTAGATGGGGTGTACAGGTCTGTCTTGGAACAAGTTGAAATCCCCTCCTATTATCAAATGGAAAACCGTTATCTATCAATGTGGGATTGGATTGAACAAAATAATTCAGGGGTGTCCACCTTAGGGGCATATATATTGAGTAGTGCTACTTGACAACCTGCGAGGAATCCCCTCACCAGGAGAAATCTGCCATACGCGTCAACTATTGTGTGCCGATGTTGTAGGGAAGGTTTTTATGGTTAAGAGTGCAAACCCCACATGAATAAGAGCTATAGTTCGAAAAGTAGAGGTGGGGTCCCCATTGTTTAGCTAAGGTACAGTTGGCTGGTATGTGGGTCTCTTGCAGTAAGATAATTTGTGCACCACGCTGGGTCAAATACTGTAAACCCTGATTCCCCTTACACGGACTGTTGAGGCCTCTGACATTCCAGGACAGAAGTGTTACATCTAATGCCGGTCGTGGTGTCCGTCATGTGTCAGTCATTTGTCAGTCATTTCGTAGGTGAAAGGTGTGGAGGTGTGTGCATGCATAAATGTACAACAAGAGAATAAACAAACAATTCCAAAATGATTTGCATGTAAACAATCCCGCGCCCCCCCCCCCACCTGTCAAAAAAGTGACAGGTGACACACAAAATAGAACCAAACAAAGTAAACCCAATATATCATAACAAGGCACCATATGACGCCGGTAGCAGACCCTAGAGACGTTATCCACATATCCTACAGATGTATCATGGTCTGTGGACGCATCATACTTTGCTCTATCTGAATTAATGCAGCATCCAACAGAACCAAAAAATTGGAGCCTTGAAAAAGTCATTTGTGACGAAACACGTGTCAGCTGTTGTTTTTCCTGAATATGAAAAATATGTTGGCCTATTGACATCACGCCCACATGTCTTACTGGGCTATGGAATGTCTTTTCTGCTCTTGCACAAAAGAATAAACAGACTTATCAACGGATCTACAATGTGCCGTGGTTTTTCCTTTCTATATCATAACAAGGTGTCCACCATGGAGGGGTGACAACACTGCTGTGGATGGATCCAGTGTCTTAAACATATATGCAAAGCGTAAGTGTGACTGAGGAGCCTTGAAGAGGCCTAACACACTGAATCAAAAAAGCAAGTGCCCTCTGGGGAGCGATCAGAGAGTGTGCATCCAGCGTCCGACCCGCCACCAGGGGAGGGGGCGCCAGTGGTGTATGGTCAGCATTTCCAGTCAAGGTTTAGGTCATAGGAAAAAGTTCTTGGCTAGAAGTGTTGGGGCATGCGTCAAAGAGAAATTGGGCAACGACTGGTCCGGGCTCGGGATGTTCTTGAGAATTTCCTGCAAAAGTCCATCACATCCACAGGTTTGTCAAAACATTGCGGTTTGCCATGGACATCAACAAGCATCCTGGCGGGTACAGCAGGCCATAACGGAGTATATGTTTCTTGAGAGCGGATTAAGCATCTTGGAACTTCCACCTGGCCTCCTGCATCACTACTGTGTAATCGGGGTAAATGGAGATCATGGCACCCTGATGTTGCAGTAGGGTCTTTTCATGAGCCAAGCCGAGCGCCGTGTCGCAGTCTCTGAAGTTCAGAAGGAGGGCGGCAATTGGAAGTGAGGGGGGCTTCGGGTATGAGTGACGGTTGGTTTGGTCCATCAAACAGGTCACCAAATAGGCGTTCAACAAAAAGGTTCCGTGTATGTTGTTTCAGGACCCCCCCAAGATCAGGATGTTGTTGCGCTGGCTTTGCGTTTCAAGGTTTTCGTTTTTAATTGAGACTGTGTGCAGACAAGATTCCAAGACCTCCACTCTTCTGGTAACAGTGACAGCTGCATCCTCTGTTTTGAATAGCCAGTCTTCTGCATGCACCAACCCGTGCACCCTGTTTGTCAAGATGCTCACCCATGCAGTCGAGGTGACCAGGTCTGGTGTTGAACCGCACGTTTATTGCCTTATAGCTATTGCAAAGTTCCATCATTAGTGGCGCCAATGGTCAAACCAGAGTCATCTTCCCCCTGAACCTCCGACTCCACCATCGTGGACATACCTTGTTGCGGTATTTGTTTATGCCCGTCAAATGCTAGTTTTCCGTTGCTTAGGATCCCCTTTGCCCACTTATTCTGGCAAGGAGTGTTCATTGGGCCTGTGTGGGGTAAAGCTAGAGAGCCCCTGAGTGCCCAATCTTTCATATAGCTCCCCAACAAACCCCAAGCACAGTTGTGTGCGCAGGCCCCATCTGGGGTCACAGTTACCCTTAGAGAGCCCTGGTTGTCTAGACACTAACACTCACTGAAAGGGGTTTGCTTGGACCCAGTATAAGATGTAACACCATAAGTGTCCACCACACACTGAGCCAGCTTCCTACAATCAATACCTTATGATTAACATTACAGCAGGGGAAATTAAAACATTCAGAAAAATTATCAGAGAGTTTCTAATTAACAGTTAAATAACCAGAGTAACAAAACTAAGAAAGAACTTTAGGTAAATGAAACAGGAGAACATTTTAGGAGATGTGTATCAAATATTCCAGTATTGAAATAATCGTGCATATTATCTTAATTACAATCTACTCACCAGACAATGCAGTGTGTGTCTTTGCACCTCCAAGATCCTCTTGCGTCACATCCTCGTTGGTAACAGACTTTACCACATCTGGACCAGTGATGAATAAGTAAGAGGTGTCCTGAAATCATAGAATTTCTGAATCTACTAAAAGGGGAGGCAATATGTGCATCTACAAGTCTTGAAATACCGATAGAGCAGCTCTATAAAGATTTATTTCAGAACACACTGTTGGGTGCCAATGTATATAACAATTAAAAGTACTCAGAGTAGCTTGAGTTTAAGATAAAGAGGTTAGCAACAAGAGAAAAGCACAATATTTCACGTAGGTCATGGATGAGAACATCAAAAGAAACAACAGGTTTCTGAAGCAATATCAATACTGTAGTGACTACTCAATTTATTAGGTGAAATATCAAATCAGCAAAAGGTTTTTGGGGTAGAGTGGCGCTCAACTACTAAGTATGTCGTTTTATTAGTATGTATAACAAACTGTAAAAATTACTAAAAGATAACAATTACAATTGTACATAAAATACTGATTGAAACATGAGTACAATAAATGTCACATGCAGCAATAAACTGGAAAATGCACAGTACTCTGTGATCATCGTTGAATAAATTGCAACAATCAAGACAACTTTCCTCCCAATAAACGCACACTGACATTCGAAGTAATTAAGTTAAGAGACTCCATGTGTTGCCAATTAATGTGTAAAATCGCGTGCCGGAGTTTAGATTAAAATATCCCTCTAAATATTACTTAAATGTCTAAAAGAGAGTACTTTATGGGCAAAGGTAAAAGGGAAATTATATGCACCACTCAGCAAGCTCCAGTACGTGCATAACCTATTTTTTCTTAAATCTCCCTCCATGACAGCCTCACACCTCTGACAATCTCGGACAGCCTCAATCTTACTGACAACGTTTTACCTTCAAGGCTTTTTTTAACAGTATATCAATTCAGGTTGACTCATCCCCGGAATTGTTTAGCTAAGATCTGTTTACAGTTCTTTTACTATTTCATCATTAAATGTGTGATAACGCTCGTGTATTTTTTTTTTTTAAACTAATTTCCAATATAAAGTGCTGCAGAATGTGAGCTCGGAAAACCTACGTTTAGTGAGGTAGTACATTTTTGTTTGGTTAAAAAACCGATGACAGCCACTCACAATTAATAAGTACACCTTTCTAACTGTTGCTCTGGACAAGTTTGCCTTCTCGAGAAACATAAATTATCCACCAGTATTGCACGGCCGACGTTTTCACTCATGAAACAACTGTTCAAAAAACTCAAACTCTCTATACCAGCATCATTAGTGTCCTATTTTCTAACTTTCAGACCTTCTGAAGAGCATCCAACCAGCTTCATAAGCAACATTGCAGTGATCTGTCATGGCATTGCCCCCATCACTTAAGCCCCCTCACCTGAAACCACCAATGCTAATCCATGGGCTATTGCGTCCCGACTTTGCTCCTTCAATACCTATTTCGAATTTTGAACTGAATGTGTCACACGTAAGAATACACCCTCATATTCTTTTGCAACCCTATTATTAATAGACTTCCATTTCACTTTTTGAAACCAGCTACAGAAAAAACTAATCACAGTTTCTATGAGATCTCTGACACCATTCTTCAAACAAGCTAATGTCACACCACTTTCTTGATGGTATGTGAATGCTTTCGGATTACTGCAGTTTTGGAATCCTGATTCTCCCAGGTCTGTCTTCAGCATTAAACAGAGTCAAGTACCACTTCCTTGTGCCCTAAGTTCTAAAGGCCACCGATTGAAAAATCGATACATTACCACTAGACAAGCAAGTGAAGTAACGTAATAATATCATAATGTAAACCTACTCCACCAGAAATTTGGATTTCTAAAAGTGACTTTGAATCATAGTGCTAACATTTTATTTGGCTCAAAGGGTCATAATATAATTTTGCTAAAGATTAAAAAGCCGTAATTTATTTGTTCGCTTTGCAACACTGGACCTCATAAGAATCTAGCCCTATGTTTAATTTGCCATACTTTTCACTTGCTAGTGTTTTCATCCTCTGTATGTACTGTTACTTACTTTCACCATGAACGTGAAGTCTGTCAGGGCAGGTGAGTAGACTGCACCGCCTGCACAAGGACCCATGACAAGGGAGATTTGGGGAACCACGCCAGAGGTGAGCACGTTCCGCTGCAAGAAAGAAAAAGCAAGTGTAATTAATGCTATTAAAACAGGATTTCCTAGAAAATTGAACTGGAAAATATGCTGAGAAAGTCAAACGACCAGAACCACAAGGGATGCAAACCAATCTTGAACATGTGCTACTTTCACCATGTCGCTTCCTGCACACCTTGAATAAATTCGAAACTATGTACACATGTACAAAATATTGAGGAAAAAGCTAGGGTAATGGAGCTTTCCCACATTTAAAGTCATCCTCAGTGACTCCACTGAAAGGTTATTTTAGCATTATCAAAGGAACAATTATTGTCTGGTTATATGCAGCAGTATAGGAAGAGCATAGCAATGAAAAGTGATTATTAAAAAGGTTCCCATTCAATCGACTGAATAGGGACTGTAAGTTGTCTTCTAAGGAGGAGTAACGTGGTCTTTCTTCGGAGCATATACCATGCAGAGAGCAACAATCTGAAAACACTGGATCTTAACTATGAAGTAGGGGAGCAGGCACTAACACAAACAAACCATTGCCATAACTCACCCAAAAATGATCTGAGCATTAAAAAGTTAAATTTGATAGAGAAAGGAAAAAATCCAAGACCAAGAGGACTTTTAACCTGCGAAAAAACAAACAATAGGCGCCGCACTGCTCTAGAGAAACAAAACATATTTGTCATACAGGGAAAAACAGGTTTCTTACTCAAACTGTTGAGGTTGGACAGGTTCTCAGAGTTGGTGGTAAAGGTTTAGAGTACCGACAGGAGCTTGGTTGACAAAAAACTATGGTACCTAGTTTTAATATATTTAATTTATGCAATTTGCTTAGCTTCCATTATTCAATCAGTATTTGTATAGCGCAGCACTGGCATCCCAAGGTATGTCTGAGCGCTGTAGGTGAGATGTCTCTGTCGAAGAGCCAGGTCGTAAGTTTCTTCCTGAAATCCGCCAGGGAGGGTGCTGTTTGAAGATGCAGAGGTAGGTAGTTCCATATCTTGGCGGCAAAGTAGGAGAAGGAGCAACCCTTGCTGTGGCTGTGGTGGATGTGGGGATGTGCGCATGGGCTAATGAGGAGGAGCGCAGGCATCTTGCAGGTAGGTAGACGTTCAGTTGATAGTTGAAGATGGCCAGTCCTTGATCATGCAGAGCTTTATAGACTTGTGAGGATCTTGATCTGGCATCTCTTTTGTATGGGAATCCAGTGGAGATTTCTGAGGTGGGGGGTGGGTGATGTGGGTCCATTTGGGGAGGTCCAGGATGAGACTGGCTGCAGCCTTCTGTATGGTCTGGAGTTTTTTGAAGAGCTTGCTGGAGATGCCGGCGTAGAGAGTATTGCCGTTGTCAAGGCAGTTGGAGACAAGGGCCTGAGTGCTGACTTTCAGGTGTTGACGGGTCCATCTGAAGATTCTGTGGAGCGTGCGAACGGCGTGGAAGCAGGAAGAGGAGACATTGTTGACTTCTTGTTTCATGGTCAGTTCACTGTTGACGATGATGCCTAGGTTGCATGCATGGTCTGCTGTGGGTGTGGTTGTCTGCCAGAGTTCTGCTGGCCACCAGCTGTGGTCCCATATGGAGGTGTTCTTCTTGAAGATTAGCACTTCTGTCTTGTTGAAGTTGAGTTTAGGGCATTTGTGTCTCATCCAGTTGGCTAGGTTGGTCATGAGTCGCGGAAGTGGATTCTGATAGTGGAGGGGTCTTCAGTGAGCGAGAGGATAAGCTAAAATTTATCCAAGTGGGAAATCAATGTCTGCAAGGGAGGTCATGTGGGTGTTGAACAAGGTGGCAGAGAGGTGAAGGGAGGAAACCGGATACTCTGTGTGCATCCTATGAGGAAGGAGACGATCCACTGGGGGGGGGGGGGGGGGGGGGGGTTTGCTGGATGCCGACGGTGTAGAGCCTGTTAATGAGGATTTGGTGGGAAACAGTGTCAAAAGAAGAGGATTAGGGCCACTGTCTCTGCGCAGTCGAGGAGAGTTCTGATGTCATCTGTGGCAGCGATCAAGGTGGTCTCAGTGCTGTGGTTGGCACGGAATGTTGATCAGGAGGGATCAAGTAGGGGATTTTGTTACAGGTATTCCGTAAGCTGTTTGATGATAGCCTTCTCGAGTACTTAGGCTGGGTAGGGAAGCAGGGAGATAGGCTGATAATTTTTTAGTTAGCTGGAGTCGGCAAAGGGTTTCTTCAGGAGGGGGGGCTAGCCTCTTTGTGTTTCCAATTGTCCGGGAAGGCTGCTGTGGTGATGGAGATGCTGATGATGGTGGTGAGTTCCGTGCTGGTAGGGTAGGTTCCGAGGCTGAATAGACGGTGGGGGCAGAGGGTTGGTAGGTGTCCTGGAGTAAATCGATGACATGATGACATGATGACCTTGGTGGTCTGAGAGGTGAGAGGTGACCACGTGGCAATCCTTCAGCTGGTGTGTGCTGGTTGGTCGAGGCTGAGAGCCATGGGCTGGGGGTCCAAATTGTTGTAGATGGTGGCAATTTTGTTGTGGAAGTAATCAGAGAGGGTGTCACAGAGTTCTTGAGAGGGGTGAACTGGGTTCTCCGTGGCTGCTGGGTTGGAGAATTCCTTAAACTATTTTCATGTGGTAGGCTCCTGTATCTAAGCAGTCTGGGATGGCTGTTCTTTTGGCTTCCTTGATGCGCCGTTAGTAGTTGTGGGGGCCTGCTTTGTGAGCAGCTCTGCCAGAGGGGTTTCCCGAGTCAGTAACAGCTATGTTTGGTGGTTCTGAGCTCTAGGGTGTACCATCTGGCTTGTTTTGAGGTTTTGTTGGTTTCTGCTGGTTTCACTGGGGCGACTGTCAGTGCTTTTGGTGATCCATGCAGAGAAGTTCTGGACGGCGTGGTTGAGGTCTGATAAAGCTTCGGATTGGGTGGTGGTGATGGCCTGTGTTCACTGTGTCTCCGTTACCTTGTCCCAGCTGTGGTGCTGTGACGCTTGAGGATGGTGTGCTGATCGTTGGAGATGGTGAAGTGAACGAAGGGGTGGTCGGCCGAGGTCAGTTCTGTGACGTGGCAGAATTGGATTCTGTCACTGGTGGTGAAAATGGAGTCTAGTGTGTGTCCGGCCAAGTGCGTGGGTCCGTTAACCAGTTGGGTGAGGCCGATGTAGTTCAGGTATTCCAGGAGGGAGGCGAAGTTGGCGTCATTGGGGGTCATCCACATGGAAATTGAGGTCACTGAGTAGGACATAGTGGTAGAAGTCAATCGCTGGGGAAGCAATGAGATTGGACATGATGTCACAACAAACCGGTTAGGTCCCGGGGTCTGTATACGAGGGTGTCTCTTATCATGATCTTGGCATTGGTCAGTAGTTGGAAGTTAAGGTGTTCCATGAGAGGTTTTGGGTTGTCATTGGTGGCAATGCATTGGTCGGTTTCCTTTAAAGTGATGGCGATGACCCCGCTGTGTTTGTTGGTGCAGTCATGGTGTGTGATCTTGTAGCCGTCGGGGGTTGCGGCAACCACGTCAGGGTTTGAGGAGGGGTTGAGCCATGTTTCCATGATGAAAGCAACGTCAGGGGAGAGGGTGGTGATGCTGCCCCAGTTTTCCATGGCATGCTTGCAGAGGGATCTAGCATTGAGCAGGATGCATTGGAGCGGTTCTGGGTTGTTTGTGATCTTCTGGGTGAAAGTGGCAAGAAATCCAGTGTGGGCTGGCGGCCCTGTGTTACAAGAGAAGCAGCAATGGCGGCAGGTGAAAGATCCTTTGGCTGATTGCGAAGAGGAAGTGCAGCAGATGTCGTTAGGGTGTCCAGGAGCTCCTTGGCGATGTAGTGGTGGGTGGCGAGAGGGCCAGGGGTCCTGGTGCTAGGTGCAGTCCAGACAGGCTTGTCTTTTGCACACCTGTTACACGTGTCCATTACACAGCCGCGATGCGGCCTCCATTAAGTAGGTACTGGGGAGAGGGCGGTGCACTGGGTGGTGGGAGGAGGGAATTGGCTGGAAGAGGTAAATGGTGGAAAGAGGGAATAAAGGAGCAGAAAAGGCAGAAAAACAATTCAAAGAGGAGCAGAAAAGAGATCAGCTAACATGCAGAAAAATTAGCAGAAAAGGACCAGAGATGGCAGAAAAATGAGCATAAAACGAGCATATACTGCAGAAAAATTTGCAGAAAGGCAGAAAAATGGTCAGAAAATGAGCAGGAAAGGCAAAAAGAACGACCAGAAGAGGAGCAGAAAATGCAGGGAAAAAAATCACAAAGCCAGCAGAAAAGGCCAAAAAATGAGAAGAAAAGGAGAGAGAAGGCAGACAAAAGAGCAGACCAGAAGCAAAAGCGAGCAGAGGGGGCACAAAGGCAGTAGAGGGCAGCTGCAGCCCGTCCTTTGGGGCTGAGGGGCCACACCCCCTCGCTTTTTCCCCTCAAGAAGAGTGTCTGTCTGGCTGAGCAAAGGTCAACTTGAAAGACAGTCCTCATGTTCAGGTCAGGCAGCAAGGAGCTAGACATGTGCTATTTGCTCAGGCTCCTGGCTGAATTTTGCAGGGCTGAGGAGGTCACATCTCCTGTAGGCGTGACCTCTTAGCTCAGCAAAGGTCGTCGAGGCCCTCCCACTCGGTGATGAGGGATAATGTCACTCATTGATTACTAACTGGGTGCTTCAATTTTAAGCCCTGAGGCGCCCAGGGCCGAGTGCCAATCTGTGACACATCGTCACACAGTGGGGTGGGGTCAGCAGTCTCACTGACCCCATACCACTCTGTGATGGGGTTGGGGATGCTGCCTTTCCTAACTGACTGACCTTAGGTCAGCCAATGATGGAAGGCAGCAGTCCAAATCCTCCTGAGACCTCCGAGGCTCAGGACTGCTGTCTTCCCTCATTGGCTGATCTAAGGTCAACCAATGAGGGAAGTCAGCAGTCCGAAACCTCTGTGCACCTCCTAGGCTAAGCTGCAGATAAGTGCGTTAGTTTTTTTAACTTTTTTTTGTTGTTTAATTAAGGTTTGCTGTGTGTATGTGAATATTTGTCAATTAATGTTGGGAATGCATGTGTGTGCGTGTGTGTGAATGAATGAGTGCAAGTGTGTACATGCATGTGTCCTGCCTGCCCCCCTCCCTCCTACAATTACCGGCCACCACTAGAAGAGGGTAGCAGACTACAGGGCAAGTTGGACAGGAGAACTGTTGCAGAGGGAGCTGGCATGAAGACCTGCCCATGAACAGGGTGTAAACTGAAAAAGTCTGTTTTGGAACCTGGTTGAAAGCCAATGAGCAAAATTATACAATTCAAATGATATGATCAATGAAAGGAGATGGAGATATAAACAAAAGAAGGAGATGGAGATTATGAGCGAAAGAAGGAAATCTTGGGATACACCACAGAAATAGGTTTAAGAAACACAATAGGAGGTGCCGTCAGTTATTTCTTTGCAGAAAGAATGCAATCCAACCAAAGGCTAGGTCCTTCAGAACAATTTGTGGTTGTGGGTGTTGAAAACAGACAACAAATGTAAGAGTTCATCAGAACATTTGCAGAAGTTTTCCATGAAGGGCACCAATATCAACTTCACCAATTTAAAAGACATTTAGTAGATGGCTAGTCTAAGAACACTTTGAATAGGGGGTAATTAAGCTCAAGATTAAGGCTTACATTTTTAAAGAATTGCAACAGCTCTTTTAAAATAATTAGCTGCGTTGCCGGAGAACTAAAGGCAGTTTATAGTATTCTGCACTTGTGCAGGAAGGTGGGGGGCTACATTAATGTTCAGCAAATTATAGAATATGTTGATAGTCAAGGGTCTTCTGGCAAGTAAGTATAATGGATTTATTTTACAAGTAAGTGAAACTGGGGAAAAATAGAGAAGATGGACTCTAAAACTGCTAATGAGTAGGCATCTGGACACCTAGCCTGCCACTTGCCTGTGGCTTCTAGTTCATGCTTGTTCCAGACTGATCGAGTGGCATGGCAGCTGCTTGGGTTTTCCTGCTGGGGTTTTCCCACTCCCTGTTCTTCCCGTCAACAGAAGCCCCACCCCCCCTGGACCTACTTAATGCAGGTCACAGCACAACCACATCAGTAGGGACCTGGAAACCTAGCCTTCCACTTGCCTCTGGCTTCCAGTTACTGCTTGTTCCAGACTGATGCAGTGACACCACAGCTGCCTGTGTTTTCTCGCAGGGATTTTCTCAACCACGTTTTTCCACTCACTGTTCTTCCCCCCAACAGAAGTCCCCCTCCCCACCCCATGACCTACTTAATGCAGGCCGCAGCACAACCGTGCAGCGGACACGCCGAAGGAGTGGCAATGGAAAGCTTGCCTGTACCCATCCACGCCTGGACTGCGCCCAGCGCCACGACCGCTGGTTCTCCCTCCCTGCCCCAAATATACACCATTGCCGAGCGCCACACCCTGAACCTTGGACACTTCAACAAACACTGCCACCGCACTGACCCATGCTCTACGTTTGGACCTTTCTCTTGCACCCACTGCCACTTCACCTGTCACAGCACACACACATGCCATTCCACCAACCAGCCCCACCCCAAACACACCACCCAAACAAAAACACCAACTTGCCGGTGCTCTTCTCAACACACACTCACTATACAAGCATTCCACCGAATTATGGGAACTCATCGCTACCCTTGTACCGGACATCATTTTCCTCACCGAGACCTGGCTCAACCTCACATTCACCCCAGACATTGCCACAGCAACCCCCTACGGATATAAAATATTTCACAAGGACCGCACCAACAAGCCAGGAGGAGGAACAGCCATCATCCACAAAGAGGCCATACAGTGCATCACCACCACCACCCCATGGAATATCTCAACTTCTAGCTGCACACAGATGACAAAAACAACCATCAGAGGCACCCTCAAATACCGACCCCCAAGCACGTGCTCCAGCTTCTGCAACACCATTGCAGATGTCATTGCGCCCCTAGCCTTAGACTCCAAGAACTACATCTTCCTCAATAACCCCAATGAGAACAACACTGCACACCTCTTTGATAGTATGAGCAGCCTTGGACTGACCCAGATCATCCACAAGCCTACACACACCGCAGGACACAGGCTGGACCCCAATTTCACCACCAGCAACTGGGTCAAATACAACCATGTCACAGAACTCACCCAGACCGAGCACTCCATCATCATCCACTTCAGCATCTACAGCCCCCGCACCTCCACCCCCAAGATGACCAGCGCCCGCAACGTAGGTGGAACAAAACCTCAGAGATCAGCCAGGCAGACGCCCTCAGCACCTCCAACCTAGCTACCACTACCAATATCGAACGGGGAGTGAAACACCTCAACGCCTGGATCACCAATTGCACCAGCAGCATCCTCCTCATCAAGAGTAACAACCAGAGAAAACCATGCAAAAAGGCCAGCTGGTACACCCAAGAACTCAGACCAGCGAAACGAGACAGCAAACACCTGGAGAGTAGATGGTAAACTAGCAAGGATGTTTCTGACAGAATAGCCTTCAAGACCTCCCTCAACCTCTACCACTGCCTGCTAAGGCTAACAAAGAAGACAGTCCTTGCCGCACACACTGAAACCAGTTCCAGGAACTTTTCAACATCATTAAGAAATTCTCCATACTGGCTGCCACCGTAAAGAGCATCATACCCTCACAGGAGCTGTGTGACAACCTTGCCCACTTCTTTCACGACAAGAACACAGCCATATACTGAAACTTCAAACCCCAACCCACACCTATAGACTTCCTTGACAGATACGCCACCACCATAACTGAGAACCACACACTGACCACCTGGAACATACTCTCCTCCCAGGACATTACCTCCACCATGAAATTCATCCACTTGGGATCTCCCAAAGAGCCATGCCCACACCACACCTTCAACCTTGGAAGCCAAAGGATCAGCCAGGAACGTACCACCCTGCTCAACATCTCTATCACCACAGCAACATTTCCTGACGTCTGGAAACACGACAAAGTCAGACCAGACTGAAGTTCTGTTCTTTGGCAATAGCAGCAACACATGGAATGACTCCTGGTGGACATCAGACCTAGGACCCGCACCGACTCCCTCCAACTATGCCAGAAACCTCTGAATCATCACTGACAACAAGCTTACCATGAAATCACAGATCAACACCATCTCCTCCGCCAGCTTCCTCACTTTGTGCATGATACATAATACCTTCAAGTGGACACCCCTAGAGACGAGACACACTGTGACACAGGCCCTCATCACAAGCTGACAGCACTACAGCAACGTACTCTACGTAGGACTTGCCGCACACCTTCTACAGAAACTTCAAACCCTACAGAACGCCAAACTCATCCTCAGCCTTCCCAGATGAACCCAAATCACACCCCACCTCAGGCAACTCCACTGGCTTCCTATACAGAAGAGATGCCAATTCAAGATACTGATCCATGCACATAAGGCTCTCCACAACCAAGGACCTGCGTACATAAACCACCCCCTGAACTTTCATCAACCATTGAGAAGACTATGCTCTGCCTCCCTTTCACTTGCCCATACTCCCCACATCTACCAAAGCAGAGCGGAGGACGCGCCTTCTCTCACAGCACAGCAAAAACCTGGTACATCCTCCCTACACACCACCTCACTTCCGGAATTCTGAATGGCCTTCAAGACCTGGCTGTTCGAATAAACCTCCGGGACCTGCAAGTGCCTCAATACGCTATTGGGTGATTAGCAATGCTTTATAAATCACGATTTATTGATGAAAAACAAAACTCAAATGCAAGGCTGCCTGGACCTGTAGGCTTGAGATTCAACAGTAAAAAGAGAGGCACAGATGTGTACTGCCTTAAACAATCATCTTGCCAAAATATTGGTTGGTAATGCTGTGACAAGGTTTAGCTACACCTGGTATATATATTGAACGTAACAGTGGTAACACAACTTTCCATATCCAAATCAGTCCTCTGTTTGATGATCCAGTCAAAGTACAAGCTGGATGTAACCATTTTTTTTAACAACGTGAAGCAGTACAACTTTCATTAACAGAGCCTAGCTTCAAGCAAAGTGCCTAAATATTCAACAAGCCCGTTTTAATGTGTCCCCATATGAGACAGGGAGCCAACATTCATGACTGCAGAGACAGACCCTGGGTGAGCATGGGATAAAGCAAAGGGAGCCGCATCACCACCGTGGCCCAAGCAACCAATATGTCGCTGCGACTACAAAGAGTGTAGCGCAACGAGAAACGCCACACCAAGTACAAGCCCAGGAGGATTCCAGCGGCCCCACACTCCTCTGCCTCCCCTGAAGCCACAGCAGCATGCAACATTACAGCAAAGGACCGAGGGAGCGCTGCCCAAACAAGAGCAAGGTAAGCACACACGAGCCGAGAGGATCAGAGGGCCCGCAGCCTTACAGAGCAAGAGCACACAAGAGAGATGGAGTCCTGCCTCTTTCTCCCCCTCCCCAGGAGGAATGGGCCACACAGAAAGACAAAGTAAGGCCAGGCGGCCCCTGGAGACTATTATTTAATTTTGCATAAATTATAGGAAACCTGTGCGCAATGGCCTGAGCAGACCTTGGGGGGGGGGGGGGGGGGGGGGGGGGGGGTAACAGCAGTGAAAAACACTCAATGCATTTAAACTGCACGAAACAGCTGGTGAAAAATCATACCATAATTTACTCCCCCACTTGCTGACAGCAATTTCTCCTTTCTCCCCCCAATCCCTACAAGAAGCAAGGGGCCCTATGGTGGAAACAATAGCACCATGGTATGCACAATAACATCAACCAGAGGAGAAGATGAAAAAGGGGAGTGGGAGGAGACAGCCTCACTACCACAATCAACAGCAGACAAGGGCCTAGAGTCACATACAGCAATAATATTGGCTGCAATCAAAGACACTAAAGAGGCCCTTGAACTGAAGAATGAGACAGTAGCACAGGATGTGAACCTCTTACAGGAAGACCATGAGAAATTGGTAGAAAGGGTGTCTGAGACTGAATCAATACAAGCACACATAAGGCCAACGATCCTGTCTCATGGAGATCGCCTATCCTAACTGGAAAAGGAAATAGTAGCACAATGAGAAAATGTGGATAATGCAGAAGGCAGATCATGGAGGAACAACATTAGAGTGGGGGGTCTCCCTGAGAGAATGGAAGGCCCACGAGGGAACTATATATGGAAGATTGGTTGGCTAATGTGGTGCTCTGAGGGAAAACTTCTAAATGGTTCACGGTTGAGAGAGCACATCGAGTACCAGGCAAAGAACCGAAACAGGCACATCACCCAGAGTGACAGTGGTTTGGTCCTAAATTACAGGGACAGAGAAGCGATACTACACATGAACAAACACATGGACCCTGGCAAGCAGAAGGAGCCAAAGTAGCGCTATATCCAGATTACACAACAACAGTACAAAGACAGAGAGCAACCTTCCTGGCAGTGTAAATACATCTACAGACCTTAAACATTCAATATGCACTGTTTTTTCCAGCAAGACTCTGCATCGTCTCGGAAGGAGACATGTACTTCTCAAATCTGACCGGAGTTTGGGAATGGCTCGAGTGCCGGGGATACCCACCCCCACTAAATGGACAGGAGGAACAAGCTGCAAATTAATGGCATGAGGCAAAAAGACGACACAAGCCAAGCAAGAGACGGACTCAGAAACCCTCACAAGACCAAGCAGAGACCAAAACAGCAAAAGTGGTGAAGGCATTACAGCGACAATAGAAAACCTTGGAAGATGCAAGGTGGGATGTTCTTCGGGCGTGGGCACTCTGCGGATATGGAATTGAGATCCGGTTTCTAGGGGCATAGACCCCATCACCGGTGGTACCACCAATGACTTCAGGAGAAATAATTTAGGTAATACCTGGGGATCAGAAGTGTATTTACGTAGCTCAGGGGATAAACTTATACTTCTCCCAGACACCACCACGCTGCAGCAGACGTTGGACCATCAGCAAATTAAGTGGCAAACTGATATTATTCAACAAGGAGAGGCAAATGATGTACCATGAACTGGGGGGTGGCCAGCTGTAAGACCGCAGCATGGTAAGAAAGGGTGGGGAGAGGAGTAGGGGGGATGAACTCAAGTTGATTTTATGGTTTGGGGAAACAGAATTTAGGGGAGGTTGTCAAGCATAAGAGATGAAATGGGACAGATGAGTCAAGACACCTTTATATGACTACTAACTGCATACTCGTATTAAAATGGGTTGTGTAGTTGGTTGGGTCACAAAATCAAGAGAGGTTTAGTAACAAAAGCCCTCTCACATTTGGTGGTGGACATAGTGTTTCTGCAGGAAACTCACATGAGAGGCACAAACACCCCATCGCTGGGCAGGGGGAAATACAAAGCGGTGGGACATGCTGAATAGATGACAGGCTCTAGGGGGTAGCTATCTTAGTTAAGAAATCTCTCCCTTTTGAAACAACCAGGATGTGGAAGTATACTCTAGGCCAATATATAGCAATACTGGGGCACTGGGAGGAAGAACAGGTAGCGATGGTCAATGTATACGTACCTCCAGGGCTCCAGATCGAAACGCTACAGGTAGGAGAGCCCATGGGCCCCGTCGATAATGGGGGTTCATTTTAATATGCTCATGGACCCCACCCTTGATAGGGCATACAGAAAACAAGTGCAAATGGCCAAAGAGGGGAGACTTAGTGGGTTTATTGGGGCATTGGGGATGGCAGATGTGTGGTGGTCCCTCCATGAACAAGATAAAGCCTCTTCTTATTACTCAGGTGCCCACAATATACACTCCCTCAAAGATTATATATTTACACCCACACTGACATTCCACTGGTGCACAGTCGTGCAATTTAGAGCATAGGGAATATCGGATCACTACCCAATGAAAGTAACAATACAGATTCATAATGCGAAAGGGCTGAGTGAATGACAGCATGGCTCTTAACCTTGCCGGCAGAGGGGCTAACTAAATTAACAGACCAATAGTTTAAGGAAAATGGAGCAGCTTTTACAGATGATACAGCCCTCCGGGAGGCGTATTAAGCAAATATACGAGGGAAGATAATCACAGGTAAAGTAGCAGACAAAAGGAAGAGGGACAGAGAATGTAAAGGACTAGAACAAAAGATAAGACAGTTAGAAAACAGACAGACTCACACACAAGCAGATGAGATAACCAGTCAGCTAGAGCAGTGGAGAGCAGAATATAAATTGGTTGTAACAAATGGGGTTAAACTACTATATCAAGTTAGACAAGGGAGGATATATGAAGGAGGAGACAAGGCAGGGAAACTCTTGGCATGGCTAGAAACCAGAGAAGTGGCAAGATTGCACTTAATTGAACTGGTAGACCCTCAAGGGAATAGAGTGCAAGGAATCAAGCCTGTAGCATAGGTTATGCCAGGATACCTACGAGAGATCTATAGGGGAAATCACCAGAATGAAGATACAGAGCTAAAGGCCTTTGTGAAATTTTGTCCCTGTGGAACACTGGGTACCGAGAGTGCACTGGAGCTGGAAGCAGACTTAACAGAAGAGGCGATTAGGGAGGCACTCGCCCAGTTACAAATGGGGAAGACAATTGGCCATATGGCTTACCAGTAGAATTCTTACGCCAATCATCCACGAAAGTGCTGCCTCCCAAACATAAAAATGTATATTCAAGCCTATGCAAAGGGTGAATTACCTAGGGATCTATGAACGGCAACAGTGGTTCCCATCCTGAAGCCAGGAAAACCACCAGACATATGGGACTCATACAGACCCATTTCAATGTTGAAAAAAAAAGGGTTTTGGAACGAAATTCCTGAAATGGGTCCAATTATCAACATAAGCGAGAATGAAAGTAAACAGGGCCCTCTCAATGACGCTCCCGATAGGGAGAGGCACGTGACATGGATGTCCTTATCACCATTATTATTTGCATTAACTATAGAACCGCTAGTAGAAAGGGTGAGAAAGGATGAGCAAATAAGGATTGTAGATGGGATCTGTTCTGGGAAGAAATAACTCACTGTATGCAGATGGTTGGCCAAACCCAATAAAACCCTAGCTGGAGAAAGAGAAATATTTCCACTATATGGGGAGTATTCTGGGCTCGACACTGATTGGGACAAATCTTTGATTTTTTCAATGGGTGGGGAGTACTTCCGCCCCAATGCTGCGGACCAAAAAGCCACACTTTAAATTTCTACGGATATGGGACTCTAGGCCTCGAAAAAACTACTCGCCCACTCGCTATGACGAGCCAGATTTTATCAGGTAGAGCTAAATTTAGAACCCACTTGCCTGTTCTGGCAAGTTCACACAGAACAGGTGTTCTGTTCACTCAAAGTAAAGCAGCAATAAAATACCCTTAAATCTTTATCTTTGATCTGTGTTCATTGGCTCTGTGTTCAGAGAATAAGGGGGCAGAAGTCAGTTGGCTTCTGAAACTGCAGAGTTCAATGAAAGGTGAACTGTCTGACCTGCTGTACAAAGAGTGTCAAATGAGACGCTGCAGTGTCAGATTTCTCCTAACACACACCATTTAAATAACTAAGTCAACTGTATAAACAATTCAAAATATATTTCAGTAGTTGTGCAAGCCCATTTTCTGTACTTCTGTGGTATGAAAACAATATTTTAATACGATAAAAACAAATTGGAACACTTCACTTGGTGATGTGCACATGATAAATGTTTTTTTACAGATTATTTTAATACACTATATAGTTATATCAGTAAAGCTGCAAGTTCATGGGAAAGGTTTTGTCCATTTCAATGGAAAAGTTAGTGTGCTACCACATCATGCTTTAGTAATGTATTTATTAAAAGTGAGTGTTTAAACATGAACTGAGAAACACTCCTGCCCCAGCGTTGATGGCAATACCAGTAAACTAAGAGGCAAGTCAGGGATCATGTGTACCCTAAATGTGAGCTAGAGTCTTCTTATACATGGAGCAAATGTTTAGTCTATTTAATCAAATAAAAGAGTTTTTTGTACAGCAGAAATGCTGAACTCACATATTTGAAGGCACACTCATGTGAGAATGAGGAAAAAGGCGGGTCTGTAAAATAAAATAGTTACTTAGGATTACACAGTTAGAGACCGGTTTACGGGTCAAGTACATTTCAGTTAGGTCAAGTAGATTGTTTAAGTTACTCGACCTGAAGGTCTAGTAACATTTTTATGATTTTTCAAGGCCTGGTCTCTAGAACTCCCACCCTACACTACACTACACTACGAGGTTAACCTTACACCCTTGCTGCCAAATCTTGAAATAGATGTGAAACACTGGGGAGGATTACACCTCTCCTTAATGAGGAAAGCGGTGTTATGGTGGCCCCCCCATGTTTCATTTACATATTACAACATAGCCCCTACAGGATACCTAAACAGTTTTTTAAAGAAGCAAATATGATTTTACGGAACCGGTTATAACAGGGTGTACCCCGGGAACAGTACTCGCTACACTACAACAATCTACTTATGATGGAAGGAAAGCACTTCCCTACGTACAACGATATTACAAAGCAGCACACCTATCCATAATTTATAATTGGGTCCACACACCAATGAATCACCTAGTGTTTCGAATGGACAGGGAACTGATAGGGGAGAAAGGATACTTACAAGTTCTTTGTGGGGAAAACAAAAAAGGAGGCTCCCCGTGTCACAAAGGTGAAAGAGTTGTAGCAGGAGCTCCACAGAGGGATGGGATGGAAAAGAGGACTCACCTCGAGGACTTCACTATACGTGGGTACAAGGCTAAAGGAAGTCACTAAACTTGATAGTTTCCGACAGTGGGATCTGATAGGAAATTATGGAGGCCTCCCTGCTAGAATACAGGTTATTTGAAGGGTCACTACAAACAAAAATTATTTCACTTACCTAGCAGACCAGCATGAGGAATACTCAGAAAGATCTATTATCATTGAGAAACAGATGGCAGAGTGACATCAGAGACTTGGAGGATGAAGACTGCGTAGATGCATCATAATTTCCCGGGCAGGTGGTGATTAAGGCCTGTTACAAGTTAATACAGCTTAAAATTCTACTTAGAGTCTATGACACTAGAATTCACTTACATAATATAGGGAAGGTGTGAGACGATTCCTGCTTAAAAGGGTGTGGACAACCAGGGACCTTCCTACATATCCTTTGGGACTCCCAGGCCCCGAGTTTGTTCTGGGAGAGAGTTACAAGACAAGTAGTTTGGAGGCAGTCACTGGAGTGATGATAGTGATGAATGCCACACTGGTCCTATTGGGGCTTTGGAGTGACTCAGATGCTACATCTTACCAATGAACAAGGATTATTTTGTGGTTGCTCCTTGCAAAATGAGAAATACCAGGTAGAAGGGGGATCGTCAGGGATAAGTAAATGGGAAAAGGAAATGGATATGAGCTGCATACAGGAAAGGTAATTTATGAAGGGAGAGGGTTCCCAAACAAATCTGAAAATGTTTGAAAAGGATGGAAATGCGATGAAAAAATCCTCAGACCTCCCGTGACCTCAGTGGGTATAATGGGGGGGGGGGGGGGGGGGGGGGAGTGAGGAGGGGGGGAGAGAAGGGAAAAGGAAAAAAGTTATTCATTATATGTTGTATGGTTTGGAAAATCAGTAAAATAGTTACAAAAAAGTCACAGAAGTTGCCTCATCTCTCCCCAAAAGCAGTCTAAACACGTTAGGACTGTAATACAATAAATTGCTAAAGATCAACTATGCAACAACCAGTTAAGTTAAGTATGCTTATTTCCTAAAGCTACATACACCCTTGGGTGGAATACTAAAATACTAAGGCCCTCATTACAACCCTGGCAGTAAATCCCACTTACCACCGTGCTGACGGCACAGTCATTGCACCTCAAAGACACCGCAGGTTTTCTGAGGAGGAGCTCAGGGTCATGGTGGAGGAAATCATCCGGGTAGAACCACAGCTATTCGGATCACACATCCATTGCAAGGAAGATGGAGCTATGGCGGAGAGTTGTCGACAGGGTCAACGCAGTGGGACAGCATCCAAGAACAAGGGATGACATCAGGAAGAGGTGGAACAACCTACGGGGGAAGGTGCGTTCCACGGTATCCAGATACTAGGTAGCAGTACAGAGGGCTGGCGGTGGACCCCCACCTCCTCCCCCACAACTAACAACATGGGAGGAGCATGTCTTGGCAATACTGCATCCTGAGGGCCTCGCAGGAGCAGCATTAGGACTGGACTCTGGTAAGTCATATCTTTACTACTATATCCCCCCCCATCCTACCTGCATGCTATCACAAACTCCTAGCCCAACCCTCACACCCATCCCCCCCAACACCCCACAGATACCCCACTATCACAATCCACACATCCCAATACCAAGCCCTGCATGTTACACCAATGTATGGACCCCATCACCAAACATGTCCAGTACAGACACTCACCCAGGCCCCAAAACTAACAAACACACAAGGCCGAAGACAATAAGCCAAGCACAGGAGTAGAGGGTAACTTACACATTGGACAAGATGGCACACACAGATACAATAACTATGCATTTACCCCCCCAACAGGACCCCTACCCAACGTCACCGGACAGGAGGTGCCAGACATATCCAGTACCCCCACAGAAGAGGCCCACAGTGACAACAGCAGCTCTGCACGCCTAGATCAAGATGACCAGCCCGGCCCATCTGGGACCTCGGGACAGTCGGTTCCCCTGTGTAGGAAGTTGGCTCTGTATGTACTATTTCAAAGTAAGAAATACCATGCACTGAGTCCAAGGGTTCCCCTTAGAGGTAAGATAATGGCAAAAAGAGATAATTCTAATGCTCTATTTTGTGGTAGTGTGGTCGAGCAGTAGGCTTATCAGAAGGTAGTGTAAGCATTTGTTGTACACACACAGGCAATAAATGAGGAACACACACTCAAAGACAATTCCAGGCCAATAGGTTTGTATATAGAAAATGAAAATGTCACTTACCCAGTGTACATCTGTTCGTGGCATCAGTCACAGTAGATTCGCATGTTTTGCAATAGCTCGCCATCTGGTGTTGGGCCGGAGTGTTACAAGTTGTTTTTCTTCGAAGAAGTCTATCGAGTCACGGGACCGAGTGACTCCTCCTTTTGTCTCCATTGCGCATGGGCGTCGACTCCATCTTCGATTGTTTTTCCCCGCAGAGGGTGAGGTAGGAGTTGAATTGTAGTAATAGTGCCCATGCAATGGAGTGACTAAGTATGCACCTATTTAAGGTTGAGATGATACATATACAAATAGTTGAAGGTAACTTCCAAACTGCTACAGGCTCCCGGGGAGGCGGGTGGGCACATGCGAATCTACTGCGACTGATGCCACGAACAGATGTACACTGGGTAAGTGACATTTTCAGTTCGATGGCATCTGTCGCTGTAGATACGCATGTTTTGCATAGACTAGTAAGCAGTTATCTCCCCAAAAGCGGTGGATCAGCCTGTAGGAGTGGAAGTAGTCTGAAATAATGTTCTTAATACGGCTTGACCTACTGTGGCTTGTTGTGCGGATAACACGTCTACACAGTAGTGCTTGGTGAATGTGTGAGGCGTAGACCATGTGGCTGCCTTACATATTTCTTGCATTGGGATGTTTCCTAGAAAGGCCATGGTAGCACCTTTCTTTCTGGTTGAGTGTGCCCTTGGTGTAATGGGCAGCTGTCGTTTAGCTTTAAGGTAGCAGATTTGGATGCATTTAACTATCCATCTGGCTATACCTTGTTTTGATATTGGGTTTCCTGCATGAGGTTTTTGAAATGCAATAAATAGTTGTTTAGTCTTTCTGATGTTCTTTGTTCTGTCAATGTAATACATCAATGCTCTTTTGACATCTAATGTATGTAGTGCCCTTTCAGCTACGGTATCTGGCTGTGGAAAGAACACTGGAAGTTCCACTGTTTGATTTAGATGGAACGGTGAAATAACCTTTGGCAAAAATTTAGGATTGGTCCTTAGGACGACCTTATTCTTGTGTAGTTGTATAAAAGGTTCCTGTATTGTAAACGCCTGAATCTCGCTTACTCTTCTTAGGGAAGTAATGGCGATGAGAAATGCCACCTTCCAGGTTAGGAACTGTATTTCGCAGGAGTGCATGGGTTCAAAAGGTGGACCCATAAGTCTAGTTAGGACAACATTTAGGTTCCATGAAGGAACAGGTGGTGTTCTTGGTGGTATAATTCTCCTAAGGCCCTCCATGAATGCTTTAATGACTGGTATCTTATATAGGGAAGTTGAATAGGTAGTCTGCAGGTATGCAGATATTGCTGCAAGGTGTATTTTAATGGAAGAGAAAGCCAGGTTAGATTTTTGTAAGTGAAGCAAGTAACCCACTACATGTTCTGGAGTTGTGTGTAATGGTTGTATTTGATTAATATGGCAGTAGCAAACAAACCTCTTCTATTTACTTGCATAGCAGTGCCTGGTGGATGGCCTTCTGGCTTGTTTTATGACTTCCATACATTCTTGGGTAAGTTGTAAGTGCCCGAATTCTAGGATTTCAGGAGCCAGATTGCTAGATTCAGCGATGCTGGATCTGGGTGTCTGATCTTTTGGTTGTGTTGTGTCAACAGATCTGGCCTGTTGGGCAATTTGATGCAGGGTACTACTGATAGGTCTAGCAGCGTTGTGTACCAGGGTTGCCTTGCCCAAGTTGGTGCTATTAATATGAGTTTGAGTTTGTTTTGACTGAGTTTGTTTACCAGGTAAGGAAGGAGAGGGAGAGGAGGAAAAGCGTAAGCAAATATCCCTGACCAGTTCATCCATAGGGCATTGCCTTGGGACTGTTTGTGTGGGTATCTGGATGCGAAGTTTTGGCATTTTGCGTTCTCCTTTGTCGCAAACAAGTCTATCTGAGGTGTTCCCCAGAGTTTGAAATAAGTGTTCAGAATTTGGGGGTGAATTTCCCATTCGTGGACCTGTTGGTGATCTCGAGAGAGATTGTCTGCGAGTTGATTTTGGATCCCTGGTATAAATTGTGCTATTAGGCGAATTTGGTTGTGAATTGCCCAACGCCAAATCTTTTGTGCTAGCAGGCTTAACTGCGTGGAGTGCGTCCCCCCTTGCTTGTTTAGATAATACATTGTTGTCATGTTGTCTGTTTTGACGAGAATGTATTTGTGAACTATTATTGGTTGGAAAGCTTTTAGTGCTTGAAAAACTGCTAGAAGTTCTAGGTGATTTATATGCAGTTTTGTTTGATGTACGTTCCATTCTCCTTGTATGCTGTGTTGATCGAGGTGTGCTCCCTACCCTGTCATGGAAGCATCTGTTGTTATTACGTATTGTGGCACTGGGTCTTGGAAAGGCCGCCCTTTGTTTAAATTTATGTTGTTCCACCACAGAAGCGAGAGGTAAGTTTGGCGGTCTATTAACACCAGATCTAGAAGATGACCCTGTGCTTGAGACCACTGTGATGCTAGGCACTGTTGTAAGGGCCTCATGTGCAGTCTTGCGTTTGGGACAATGGCTATGCATGAAGACATCATGCCTAGGAGTTGTAGTACCATCTTTGCTTGTATCCTTTGTGTTGGATACATGCGTTGTATGATGGTGTTGAAATTTTGAATTCTTTGTGGACTTGGAGTGGCTACTCTTTTTGATGTGTCTATTATGGCTCCTAGGTATTGTTGTACCTTGCGCGGCAGAATGTTGGATTTTGTGAAGTTGACGGTGAACCCTAGTTTGAAGAGGGTTTGTATGATATGATTTGTGTGATTTGTGTGATTTGAGCACTCTATTAACGAATGGGCCTTGATTAGCCAGTCGTCTAGATATGGGAACACATGTATTTGCTGCCTTCTTATGTGTGCAGCGACTACCGCTAGACATTTGGTAAAGACTCTTGGTGCGGTTGTTAATCCGAAAGGCAGTACCTTGAATTGGTAATGTATTCCCTTGAATACAAACCTTAGGTATTTCCTGTGCGATGGGTGTATTGGTATATGGAAATAAGCATCCTTGAGGTCTAAAGTTGCCATGTAGTCGTGTAGTTTTAGCAATGGCAATACTTCTTGTAGTGTGACCATGTGAAAGTGGTCTGATTTGATGAAAGTGTTCACTACTCTGAGGTCTAGGATTGGTCTCAGCGTTTTGTCCTTCTTTGGTATCAGAAAGTACAGTGAGTAAACTCCTGTGTTTATTTGTGTGTTTGGCACTAATTCGATTGCATTCTTTTGCAATAGTGCCTGCACTTCTATCTCCAGGAGATTGGAATGATGTTTTGTCAAATTTTGTGCTTTTGGTGGTATGTTTGGAGGGAATTGTAGAAATTCTATGCAATAACCATGTTGGATAATTGCTAGAACCCAAGTGTCTGTAGTGATTTCCTCCCATGCTTTGTAATAATGACTTATTCTTCCCCCCACTGGTGTTGTGTGGAGGGGGTGAGTGACATGTGAGTCACTGTTTAGTAGTAGGGGTTTTGGGGCTCTGAAATCTTCCTCTATTCCTAGGGAATTGCCCTCCTCTATATTGTCCCCGAAAACCTCCTCTATACTGGTCCCTGGTAACTGGACGGTGTTGCTTGTGAGGTGCTGGCTTGTGTGCTCTGACCCCGAAACCCCCCTCTAAAGGGTGTTTTACGGAATGTGCTGTAATTCCCTCTGCTCGGAGTAGAGTGCGCCCATGGCTTTGGCAGTGTCGGTGTCTTTTTTGAGTTTCTCAATCGCTGTGTCCACTTCTGGACCGAACAGTTCTTTTTCGTTAAAAGGCATATTGAGAACTGCTTGTTGAATCTCTGGTTTAAATCCAGACGTTCGGAGCCATGCATGCCTTCTGATAGTTACAGATGTATTAATTGTCCGTGCAGCTGTATCTGCAGCGTCCATGGAGGAGCGGATCTGGTTGTTGGAAATGGTCTGTCCCTCCTCAACCACTTGTTTTGCCCTATTTTGTAAGTCCTTGGGCAGATGTTCAATGAGATGTTGCATCTCGTCCCAATGGGCTCTGTCATAGCGCGCAAGTAGTGCCTGGGAGTTCGCGATGCGCCACTGGTTTGCAGCTTGTGCTGCGACTCTCTTACCAGCTGCATCGAACTTGCGGCTTTCTTTATCTGGGGGTGGTGCATCTCCAGATGTGTGGGAGTTGGCCCTTTTCCTAGCTGCTCCTACAACGACAGAGTCTGGTGGCAGCTGTGTAGTGATGAAAACCGGGTCTGTAGGAGGCGCCTTATACTTTTTTTCCACCCTTGGTGTGATTGCCCTACTTTTGACCGGCTCCTTAAAGATTTCTTTTGCGTGCCGGAGCATACCAGGGAGCATAGGCAGGCTTTGGTATGAGCTGTGGGTGGAGGAGAGTGTGTTGAATAAAAAATCATCCTCGACCTGTTCTGAGTGGAGGCTTACGTTGTGAAATTGTGCTGCTCTAGCCACCACTTGAGAATACGCGGTGCTGTCCTCTGGTGGAGATGGCTTCGTAGGGTATGCCTCTGGACTGTTATCTGACACTGGGACATCGTATAGGTCCCATGCGTCTTGATCTTGGTCACCCTGGCTCATGGTGGTGTGAGCTGGGGAGTGTGATGGAGTTTGTGCTGGTGAGACGTTAATCACGGGCGGAGGAGAGGGTGGTGGGGTAACTCTTTTCACCACTTTTGGTTGTGGTGTCTGTTCAGTTTGGAACTCCAACCTTCTCTTTCTTCTAATAGGGGGAAGGGTGCTTATTTTTCCTGTCCCCTGCTGTATGAAAATACGCTTTTGCGTATGGTCCACATCAGTTGATTGTAGCTCTTCCTCAAACCTATGCTTTTGCATTTGGGAGGTTAGCGAGTGCTCTTCTGTATAAGAGCCTGAAGCTGGGTCGGTTGCAGTTTGTTTCGGGACCGAAACCCTGTCTGCGTCCTTTTTCGGCTCCGAGGTGACTTTTTTCATTTTCGGGGCCGAAACCTGTCGGCGCCGATCTTCTTCGGGGCCGCTGTCTCGGCGTCGAGCCGTGTCTACACCGGCATCTCGGTGTCGATGCTTGTCTCCAGCACTTTCTCGGTCCCGAGAAGGCTGCGTGCCGGTGTCTCGACCGGAGTCGGACGATCTCGGCACTGTTTGGGCCTTTTTCGGTGCCGACGGTCGGTCACCGAATTTATGGGTGGAGCCATGGCCTGGTGGCAGTGGCGTCCCCTGGGCCTTGTAAATCTTCCTCTGAGTGGTTTTCGACGTCTTACTCACGGTTTGTGTATCGTCGAATCCTTCGGAGTCTGAGTCTTGGATCGAGAAGGTACCTTCCTCTTCTTGTTCCTCGAACTCCCGGTGGGCTGTCGGCGCGGACGCCATCTGAAGTCTTCTGGCTCAACGGTCTCGGAGTGTTTTTCGGGACCGGAACGCACGACAGGCCTCGCAGGTGTCTTCACTGTGCTCAGGTGACAGGCACAGGTTACAGACCAAGTGTTGGTCTGTATAGGGGTATTTATTGTGGCATTTGGGGCAGAAACGGAACGGGGTCCGTTCCATCGGCGTTCTTCAGCACGCGGTCGGGCCGACCAGGCCCCGACGGGGGATCGAAAAAACTACCCCCGAAGGGCACCGGAGCTCTTCGATCCTTCGACGCGGTGTTGAATCTAACTACGCCGATCCCGAATGCAACAATACCGACGAAAATCTTCCGAAATTAGCTATCTTTCCGTTCCGAAACTCGGAGCGACAGGAACACGTCCGAACCCGATGGCGGAAAAAAAAAAACAATCGAAGATGGAGTCGACGCCCATGCGCAATGGAGACAAAAGGAGGAGTCACTCGGTCCCGTGACTCGAAAGACTTCTTTGAAGAAAAACAACTTGTAACACTCCGGCCCAACACCAGATGGCGAGCTATTGCAAAACATGCGTATCTACAGCGACAGATGCCATCGAACATATATTTTCTTAGTTTATTTTAAGAACCACAGGTTCAAGATTTACAATCAATACTTCAAATGAAAGGCACTTCACTTAGGTATCATAGGAACTTTGAATCAGCAAAATAGCATGTACAGTTTTGGCAAAAATGGCAATAAGCGATTTTAAAACTAGACAGTGCAAATTTCAACAGTTCCTGGGGGAGGTAAGTATTTGTTAGTTTTGCAGGTAAGTAAACCACCTACAGGGTTCAAAGCTGGGTCCAAGGTAGCCCACCGTTGGGGGTTCAGGACAACCCCAAAGTTACCACACCAGCAGCTCAGGGCCGGTCAGGTGCAGAGGTCAAAGTGGTGCCCAAAACGCCTAGGCTTCAATGGAGAAGGGGGTGCCCCGGTTCCAGTCTGCCAGCAGTTAAGTACCTGCGACTTCGGAGGGCAGACCGGGGGGGGGGGGGGGGGGGGGTTGTAGGGAACCGGGGGGGACACAAGTCAGCACAAAAAGTACACCCTCAGCGGCACGGGGGCGGCCGAGTGCAGAGTGCAAATAGGCGTCGGGTTTGCAATAGGTTTCAATGGCAGACCCAGGGGTCTCTTCGGTGAAGCAGGCAGGCAAGGGGGGGCTCCTCGGGACCGAAACCCTGTCTGCGTCCTTTTTCGGCTCCGAGGTGACTTTTTTCATTTTCGGGGCCGAAACCTGTCGGCGCCGATCTTCTTCGGGGCCGCTGTCTCGGCGTCGAGCCGTGTCTACACCGGGTAGCCACCACCTGGGCAAGGGAGAGGGCCACCTGGGGGTCGCTTCTGCCCCGGAGGTCGGATCCTTCAGGTCCTGGGGGCTGCGGGTGCAGTGTCTTTACCAGGCGTCGGGTTCTTAGAAGCAGGCAGTCGCGGTCAGGGGGAGCCTCTGGATTCCCTCTGCAGACGTCGCTGTGGGGGTACAAGGGGGTCAACTCTGGCTACTCACAGGGTCGCAGTCGCCAGGGAGTCCTCCCTGTAGTGTTGTTTCTCCGCAGGTCGAGCCGGGGGCGTCGGGTGCAGAGTGGAAAGTCTCACGCTTCCGGCGGGAAACGTGGAGTCCTTTTAAAGTTGTTTCTTTGTTGCAAGTTTTGGTTTCTTTGGAACAGGGCCGCTGTTCTCTGGAGTTTTTGGTCCTTTTAGATGCAGGGTAGTCCTCTGAGGCTTCAGAGGTCGCTGGACCCTGGGGAGCGCGCTGCTGCTGCAGTTTCTCTTGAAGTGGGGAGATAGGCCGGTAGGGCTGGGGCCAAAGCAGTTGGTGTCTCCGTCTTCTCTGCAGGGCTTCAGGTCAGCAGTCCTTCTTCGTCTTAGGTTGCAGGAATCTGATTTCCTAGGTTCTGGGGAGCCCCTAAATACTGGATTTAGGGGTGTGTTTAGGTCTGGGAGGGCAGTAGCCAATGGCTACTGTCCTTGAGGGTGGCTACACCCCCTTTGTGCCTCCTCCCTGAGGAGAGGGGGGCACATCCCTATTCCTATTCCTATTGGGGGAATCATCCAAAATCAAGATGGAGGATTACTAAAGGCAGGGGTCACCTCAGCTCAGGACACCTTAGGGGCTGTCCTGACTGGTGGGTGACTCCTCCTTGTTTTTCTCATTATCTCCCCTGGACTTGCCGCCAAACGTGGGGGCTGGGTCCAGGGGGCGGGTATCTTCACTAGCTGGAGTGCCCTGGGGCATTGTAACACAAAGCCTGAGCCTTTGAGGCTCACTGCTAGGTGTTACAGTTCCTGCAGGGGGGGAGGTGTGAAGCACCTCCACACAGAGCAGGCTTTTGTTTCTGTCCTCAGAGAGCACAAAGGCCCTCACCACATGGGGTCAGAAACTCGTCTCTCAGCAGCAGGCTGGCACAGACCAGTCAGTCCTGCACTGAACAATTGAGTAAAGTACAGGGGGCATCTCTAAGCTGCCCTCGGTTTGCATTTTTTAATAAATCCAACAATGGAATCAGTGTGGGTTTATTATTCTGAGAAGTTTGATACCAAACTTCCAAGTATTCAGTGTAGCCATTATGGAGCTGAGGAGTTCGTTTTTGACAACTCCCAGACCATATACTTCATGTGGCCACAACTGTATTTACAATGTCTAAGAATTGACTTAGACACTGTAGGGGCATATTGCTCATGCAGCTATGCCCTCACCTGTGGTATAGTGCACCCTGCCTTAGGGCTGTAAGGCCTTCTAGAGGGGTGACTTACCTATGCCACATGCAGGATTTGCCTGCACACTTCTCAGTCAAGTCAGCATCAGTATCAGGCAAAAAGTAGGGGGTAACTGCAACAGGGAGCCATTTCCTTACACCCTGCCACTGTCACAAACAACCAATGAACCTCCCCCCTTAAGAAACACCACCACAGCACCACAGCACCCACCCAGCGGGTCCATCCCTCTGTCCCCAGGACACGTCAATCAGCAGTGTGTCCACCACTACAGGGACCCCAGGCAAACCCACCAACCCAATACAATCAGGGACCTGGGGTTAGTGGTTGTGGGCACAAGGTTCAGGGGACAGAGGTACAGGATAACAGGGAAGCTGGGAGGACTGCTGTGCGACAGGGGGAGGACAGGCCCAGGGAACCCACTCTCCACGAGGCACTCTCCAACATCATGGGAGCATACCATCATTCCCAGGAGACCATGAGCACGGTACTGGCCAAGTTTCAGGAGACCCAGCGGCTGCAAGAGGAACACTACCTGGGGATCAGGGAGGACTTGAAGTCCATTAACAACACCCTGTTCACCATTGCAGGGGTGCTGGCAGACATGTCCAACACCAAGAGGGACACAGTGGCACACCAACGGGCCCCTAACACTAGCCTGAACGATGAACAGCCCTCCACTTCCGCCAGCGCTAGTGGACAGGAGGTCCTGCCACAGGACCAACAGGCCACCAGCACGCCACCCCCGGCAGAAGGAGAGCCACCCCGTAAACAGTCCCTGAGATCCAGACACAAGACAGAGAACATTGCTAAGACCCCCGGCAGGAAATAAGACTCTCCTGATTGTCACCCTTCTGTCCCACTCTGTTACCCTGTCCACCTTGAACTGCCATTATTTCACTTCCTATGCCCCATTTGACAATGCACCTGTGATGCCAATAGACTGGACTCCACCATGGACATTCCTCCACCATCACCCCAGCCCATTGCACAGCCCCCTCCACTTATTAGCAAAGAAACAAACACCCGTGAATTACAAATCAATCTAGAGTTAGTCTGTACTTTCACAAATGTGTAATTGCAACCTATCTGAAAAATAGCAATGTCAATGTTAATTTTGACATACCAATGTTAAAAAGTTGTTGGGCAGCAGTAAACATAGCAGAAGGCAGAAAGTGGTACACAGATCTGTAAAATGGAAAGCCAAAGTGAACAGTCAGGGTCCATACATGGAGGTAAAAAGGCAGAATCATGCAATGTCCTACAGTAGTATGATATGAGAGGAGCAGTGCCAGTCTCTTACCTGTGTCTCACTGGAACTATTGCATGATGATGTTGTTTCGGTTGTCTACATCTTCTTCTTCTGCCTCCTCTTCTTCACTGTCCACAGGCTCCACAGCTGCCACAAGACCAACATCAGGCCCATTCTCCTGCAGCAAAAGCACCTGCGTCGCAAAGCCAGGTTGTGCAACATAAAGCATGCCACGATTATCTGGCACACCTTCTTCAGTGAGTAGTATAGGGAGCCACCTGTCAGATGGAGGCACCGGAATCTGGCCTTCAGGAGACCAAAGGTACGCTCAATTATCCTGCTAGTTTGCCCATGTGCCTCATTGTAGCGTTCCTCTGCCCTTGTCCTGGGATTCCTCACTGGGGTCAGTAGCCATGACAGGTTGGGGTAACCAGAGTCAACTGCAAATATCGAGGGACAACTATGAGACATACACCAACCCTTAGGAACTCTACCGTACCCAGACACCTATGTAAACTGTGTTGGGACCTTGGGCTCACCTATTAGCCACACATGGTGCCTCTGGAGTTGCCCCATCATATAAGGGATGCTGCTATTCCTCAAAATGTAAGCGTCATGCACAGAGCCAGGATACTTGGCATTCACATGGGAGATGTACTGGTCTGCCAAACACACCATCTGCACATTCATCGAATGGTAGCTTCTGCGGTTTCTGTACACCTGTTCATTCCTGCGGGGGGACAAATGCCACATGGTGTACCATCAATTGCCCCAATGATGTTGGGGATATGTCCCAGGGCATAGAAGTCACCTTTCACTGTGGGCAAATCCTCCACCTGGGGGAAAATGATGTAGCTGTGCATGTATTTCAGCAGGGCAGACAACACTCTGAACAACACATTAGAGAACATTGGCTGTGACATCCCTGATGCAATGGCCACTGTTTGAAAGTACCCACTGGCCAGGAAATGGAGTACTGACAGGACCTGCACTAGAGGGGGTGGGGGTAGGGGGGGGCTATGGGATGGCGGATAGCTGATATCAGGTCTGGCTCCAACTGGGCACACAGTTCATGGATTATGGCACGATCAAGTCTTTAGGTGATAATGATGTGTCTGTCTTCCATTGTCGACAGGTCCACCAGGGTTCTGTATACCGGAGGATGACGCCATCTCATCATCTGCCCCAGCTGATGTGCCCTATGGAGGAGAAGGGTGAGCAGAGGGTCATACACCACATAGGTTTTACAGGGGTGTTTAGAACAAATGTTATGTAATCGGTGTTTTGCGCTGTATGTCCGTATTCCTGCCCAAAAGTGCTGTGACGCAGTTAGGTGCCCTGCCATGTGGCCCCCTGAAATGGCGGCTGCCTGACCTGTAAGGGGGGACAAGGGGAAATGAGATAACTGCGCTGGTGTTGTGCAGCGTCGCAGTAGGCGGACGAAGACCATGGCACAATTCAGCATTGGTTATCACTGGGCCCTATGGGTTCCAGGAGCCAATGACGATGTATGCCAGCAGTGACAGTACGCACCGCCGCAGACGAAACTGCCATTTTCTATCTGTTCACTCACTTGATACCTGACCTTCAACAGGAGAGGACCTACACTGCAAGTGCTGCTGTGACCCGAGTCTGCCTAGGTCCAGGATGACCAGATCCCAGCCCAGTACCTCAGCCACTAAATCCTCGAGCACTGTGGTCCCTGCAAGTCCAGTAACATCACAGGCCGCACCCATCAGGGCTGCCAGTGTGCCACCTAGTGAAGCCAGGGATCACCCTATTTCGCCACCTGCCAAGGTGAAGAAGGGGACAACATGCTGTAGGGAATAGCCGCACCAACCAACGAGCAAGGCCTCCTCCTACACAAAAGAGGACAGTGCCAAGGTCCCAGCAGCGACTTCCAAGGTGGGGAAGGGACACAAGGCTAAAGGGAAGTCAGCTCAGGGCACAGAGCCTCAGGGTGAGGGTCTGGTGACACCCCTTCTGCAGGACAGAATAGCAACATGTACGGCAGTGGCCACCGCCACCAGCACGTCTGCTGCCTCTGCTACAGTCCCCAGTATCATCCCCAGTGGGCAGCCGTCCGAGGCTGCAGGAGACGTCCTGGTGTCTTCCTCCACAGGTGCTGATACATGCACCACCGCCAGCATCTCCGCCACTGACCCCGCCGCAACCACCGCCACCTGCCCCGTGACGTACCCAGACTGTGCCACCACAGCTGACATGAGCATCATCCGCAGTGGGCAGTCGTCCGAGGCTGCAGGAGACATCCAGGACCGTGCACAGAGTACATGAGGCACCACAACCAGCACTGGCAGTACCAGCAGTTGGCAGGCTGATTCGCCGCACGGTGGAGTGTGTCTCTGCCTCCATGGAGTATCATGCTATTTGTTCCCAGGAAATCTCGTGGCTCTGACACCCAGGTGTGTTAATGGGAACTGCCACACACCATGTGCAGCACTCTGGGCACCAAGCCCCCTCCTGAACCAGTGGAGAGATACATCCACTACCCCAGTCCTTAGCAGGATGAAGCACTCTGGGCACCAAGTCCCCTCCAGAACCAGTGGAGAACAGCATCCACTACACCAGTCCTTAGCAGGTTGAAGCACTCTGGGCTCTAAGCCCCCTCCAGAACCAGTGGAGAGATACATCCACTACCCCAGTCCTTGGCAGGATGAAGCACTCTGGGCACCAAGCCCCCTCCAGAACCAGTGGAGAGATACATCCACTACCCCAGTCCTTGGCAGGATGAAGCACTTTGGGCACCAAGCCCTCTCCAGAACCAGTGGAGAACAGCATCCATTACACCAGTCCTTAGCAGGATGAAGCACTCTGGGCACCAAGACCCCTCCAGAACCAGTGGAAAACAGCATCCACAACATCAGTCCTTAGCAGGATGAAGCACTCTGGGCACCAAGCCCCCTCCAGAACCAGTGGAGAGATGCATCCACTTCCTCGGTCCTTGGCAGGATGAAGCACTCTGGGCACCAAGCCCTCTCCAGAACCAGTGGAAAACAGCATCCACTACACCAGTCCTTAGCAGGATGAAGCACCCTGGGCACCAAGCCCCCTCCAGAACCAGTGGAGAGATACATCCACTGGAGAGACTGTGGCTTTGCACTCCCCAGGACCAATCAGTGGGCAACCCACCCACTTGAGACTTGTGAGACTGTGGCTTTGCACTCCCCAGGAGCAAACAGTGGGCAAGGAGCCCCCTCGTGGAGCAGTGGCGTCGTCCCATCATCCGGCTGAGGTGGCCCCCATCCCCTTCCCCCTGAGGTGCCTGTTTTTTTCCGACCTGATGCCCCAGCACGGTTCTCTCCATTTTGAGGCAGGTATGCATTTTGGGACCACTGGTCCACGGACAATGAATGGAACACTATCCAGACTTGTGTAGTTGCTGTACGTATTTGTATATAATAATCATCTGTTACAGACCTGTTTCCCTATCTGAATTTTCGATGATTACACTTGTTACAATCATTTCATTTTGTCCTTGCGTTCTTCCAGAGGGTTACGGGGTGTTTATGTAATGTTGCTGCATGTATTTGTGTGTACGGTGTTGCGTGTGTGTGTGTGTGTCACTCTCTTTCCCCCCCCCCCCGTGTGCAGTACTCACCGTGGTCGTTGCCGCAGTCTTTGATGTTCCTGGTAGAAGAGGAGGTAAACCAACATTGGTAGCACCTGTGACTCGGGCTCCATGGCGTCCTGGTTCCTCGTTGGGTGTCGAGAGGTGAGTGGTTTCGTTCAAAAGACTATTTCCGACGTGCTTTTGATGGCGTAGGTACCGCCACAGAAAAGCTGGCGGATTGGTGCCTTGTATTACAGTGGGCGGTACATTGTGTTCCGCCTGTCTGTTGGCAGTTACCACCGCGGTGTTTCTTTCTACCTCCGAGGCGGTCGGAGTGTTAAAGCGGCTGTCTGTCTTGGCGGTTCCCACCATGGTCATGATTCCCTTTTTTTTTTTTTTACCGCCAGCCTGTTGGCGGTATTACCCCCGCTTTAACACCCACAGACCGCCAGGGGTGTAATGAGGGCCTAAGTTCGTATATAATCAAAGACAAAAGTTACAAAAACGACCAGCTAAACAATCATTTACTGGCTGTCTAAAAACAAACGGCCCAAAAAAGTTTATTTTGGGCAGCCTGAACATGACATGTCCCTCATTAGTACAATTTACTACAGCAAAGATTCTGAAATAATAAGTTATGGGAAGGTCACTTAAATGGCAAGGACACATTAACTTAGACTGTGGCAAAAAATCTTAAGGAGGTTTTACTTGAATAATAGGAACAATGCTAAGACTGTATGGGGAATGAGGCCATAGACATATTAAACATATGTATCACTCATTCTCTGAACTGGCACCACAGCTGTTGAAACAGATATAAATGTTTTTTCAAAGAACCGTAGTACAAACCGTTTTTCTGGGCACAGGCCATATGAAACTATGAAATGATTAAGTAATTTCTTCGAGAACATTTTATTTTAAATTATTTTTCTTTGGAGGAGCATAAAGCCTTTGGCAAATCTTAATGAAAAGCTAATCAACCTCAGGTGATATAGAATAGTGAGGAGATACAGAATATCCTATAAACAAATCTTAAATCAACATCTCTGTGGATTATGGATGTAATAAATAATTTACTACAGATTAAAGTTACACTTCCAGATAAAAAGTGTACTTTAGGAAATGGGAGGTCTTTGATGCAGTTACAATCATATAAGTTTTGTTCTTAGTCACACTGATCAGCATAAATAAATGGCCAGCGCAAGAGGCATGTTCTTCCAAATAAGAGGCATTTCACATGTACGCATTTGGCCTGCATTCTCCCAAGGCACATAACGTTCCTAGAAGCAATTAGCTCTTCTTACCAAAAAGATGTCAGCGTAGCCAGCTAAAGATTCCACACCCTCCTGGATACGGGCTCCCCCAGAGTCATTTAGTCCAATCACAGGAGCCCCAACCAGGACGGCCTGGTCCATGACCTAAAAATAAGACAAAAGCAGTAACCACTGAAAATGCTTAACTTATATTTATTGCAACACAACACTGGTAGATAATCAGCAATATGCATCTAGGATATGGGGTGGAGATAAAGGCTAACATAGAATTTCACAAGCCTGGTACGTTAACCAGAACATAATGTAGCACTGTTACACTCAAGCTTCCATTCTGCCCTTGAAAGTACTGAACAAGGTACAGTCAGAAGGCATGTTACAGAGCCACCACACAGTCTGATCTGCTAAAATCAGCAAACTCCTGTACAAACAGCCTTGCCAAATAGTCCTAGAGCACCTCTACCAGGGTATGTAATTCAATTGTGATTAAAGCAGTTTGTATCTGTATACTGTAAAATTAAAGCTGTGATTACACAGCAATGCTCTTAACCTACATTTTAATGAATACTGGTTCACAACAACAATTAAACATTTATCATGGAAGCTAAAAAAAAGACATTGAACCAAAGTAAAACACTGGAATTTCATACAACTGAAATTATCATTAGCAGTGAAGATCCATGGTTATGGGTCACATCGGTAAAGGATATGGCAGTATGTTTTCGTCCAGGTATTGGTTAACATGTTAAAGATTATGAAGGCAATGAGTAAATGAGAACTACTTCAATATAATTGTAATTCATTTGTTTAAGGTATGTCGCACAAATGGCAAAAAAGGACTTCAATAAAACACCTTAAGCATGGTAACAGCTAAACAAAAAAGTCCTCAATCCTGCCTTGAACAATGACTTGCATGTGACACGCATACAATAAGGACTACCAACCTAAAATATATCAGTCAATGTAAAACTGAATGAAGCAGTAGAGACATGAGTCCATTGAGAACAGTACCTTATTTTTGTGAGTTTGCTTATCTAAATAAGTGTACAGTGTTGCCTAACTGGACATACACAAGGCTTCAGGACATGTCTTATAACAAGAGAGTAAAGTATTGGTCCCTCATACCATGGACGTGTATGGTGATCAATAAACACACAAGGTACATGACTGCACTGTACTTCTAACAAAAGGGCTTCCAGCTTGACAGTTCACAAAATGTTTTTTTCAGAATGGCACCTAAAAACAAATGTCCATTCTCATATAACAAAAGAGTGGAATATACCTCTTTGTCCCATTATCTATCATTGGTCGTCAGTGAAAAATGTCTAGAAATGTATTCTAGTAATATTTAGTGTAAGAATAATGTCAGAGGATTTGAAGATTTCTGCACTGAATACATGAGACAAAACAGTCAAATGGGAACTGTTCTTGCAACACAGTGAAGCCAAACATTGACTCATATTCAACAGCTCTTCCTCAGAGGACGTAGATGAAAACCAGGTAAGCCAGAATTCCCATCCCCTGGCCATAAATTCCAAGACTGCAGAACATATTTCTGGGGCAAAGGTCACAAAACGACTGTGGGTCAATAAAAAAAAACTCAACTAACCTTTACAAGAGCAAAACAACATGGACATGCAATACGTGGAACAAACACAAGAACATAAAATATATAAGATCGATACCCAGAAAACCAAGAGAAATGTTCCCAGTAAACATTTTTTTAAAAAAACATGTAAAACTATGGGGCGAATCATAATAAGCGTTGTCTTTAGTTTTCTCTTTTTAGCTGTTGATTTACCTTACAGATCTTTTGTGCGTGGGCGCCAGACAAACTGCCTCCAAACACTGTAAAATCCTGTTTAAAGTAAACAGAAAGCCATATTATAATAAAGCAAACTACCTGTTAACTTGCATGTGATGTCCCTAAGGAATACACTTGCTTGCTCGCTTGTGAGTAGATTTGGCGACCATATCTAATTAGTATGCTATCCATTACAAAATAACACATGGCAGCTCAAGGTGGTCTCGGGAACTTACAGAATGTTTTCTCGGGTGAAATGCAGCCAACACACCATACAACATACATTTAACCCTCATAGAAATAAAATATGTTTATATACCTGGCTAAAAACGTATACCAATCTTCCATTAATCCGGCCTTGACCAGTGATGACACTGTCCCCAGGATACTGCAGGAAAAAGGTGGCAGTGAGAAAAATGAGAGGTGATGAGATGAGTGGCGGTCATGTCCAACAAATAGGATATAAAATGCATATCAATTTGTGTTGATGGAAAACAGGTTTTGCTCAATAAATAAACCAAACAGGAGGATGGTATTTAGAATAACTAGCAAGAAATACAAACAAACATTATACACGCTGCCAACCATTTTTATATGGAGCCTTGTACGAACATACAACTGTAGCAAAACAGTGGACTAATGAGGTCTTTCAAGAGTACTGTTTACTTATTGAAAGAAAACAAAAGGTGATCTTGCGAGTGTGACACTGTCATTGTGCTAATCATATTTTTGGAGGACTGAATCACCAACCACGAGTTCCTTCCTTCGACCAGGTTCAGAACACATACGTAGCAGTCCAACCAAATGCTTTTTACATGGCACAACAGGACATGCAACGTCAGTAAAAACTGGGAGCACAAGAACATGTTAATATCAGTGTTGCCCTCATTGTCATCCATAGAAATTACCTTAAAGAGATGGGGAGAGATGCAGATTTCACAATTGCGAAATTCATTTTGTTATAATTGGGGGTTCTCCTGTTGTCTAAGAAAAGGAACTATCTCTTGCTGCAAAATTCAGCAGAAAGACAGATATACTAAAGAACCCATTTCTTCATAAGAATTGTGTTTCACGTCATGTCAAGAAAAGTGTCCATTCACCTGACATTGTAGCCACAGGAGTTAAGTGCTTCGATGGCTGCAACATTATTAGATTATTCCAACTCATTTTTTTCCATGTTTATAAAATGAAATCTTGCCTCAGTATTGACTACTTTATGTCAACAAATAAGTCATGTCTTTCTTACTGAGGATGCCCACTTTAATATTTAAATAGTTCTGTAACTCCTCTCCTCTCTTAAGACTCAACACCGTGCACTCTTCCCTTATTCATTCGCATCCAGTAATCCCGGACTCTGGTATATTTTTCCTACACGCTTGTCTTTCACAAGTTTGCCATGGTTGTTGATGTCTGTTTGGATCTGTGTGTCTGTGCAGTAATCCCGGACCCTGGTATATTTTTTCTACACGCTTGTCTTTCTCAAGTTTGCCATGGTTGTTGATGTCTGTTTGGATCTGCGTGTCTGTGCTCATCGACATGCTCTACTGGTGCTCTTTGTGAATGTCTGCCTGGATCTGTGCGTCACCGATCACAGGAATGTACTACAGGTGTTGTTTATAAGTCTCGGTTTGAGTCGTATCTCAATGCACCACAAGTGTTATGTCTAAATAGGAGCGTTTGTGATATTTACTTCACTAGCTCAGAGTGTGCCTTTCTTGGCCAAAGTAGTCCCAGTACACGTGGTTACTGTATGACTGTTTTTATTTAAGGGTTGCAAAACTACACGTTCACGCTGAAAGGTGTCAAATACAATTTTCACCACACATTTCATTACTGTATCACCTCCAGTTATCAGATCTAGTTTGCTATTTAAGGAAGTGACTTCCTTCTTTAGAACACATTTTCCCACTGCTGATGTAGCTTTGCTCAGGTAGGGAGAGCAGGATCTAAGCCGATCTTTCATTAAATTGTGCTGTTTTTACTTATTTCATATTTTATTTATATCACCAATGTTCAAAAGTGTCATATTCCATGGATAAAGAACAATGATGGAGTGTAGCAGTTCTGGTCTCAGTATACCACTAAGTAATTCCTTTCTGCAGGTGTTAATAAAACTGCAAGCAAAGACCTACAAAACTACATCACAAAGCACTTTAATTAAAAGAAATCTTTATTACAAGGGATAATTAAAATAAATCTTTATTTTAAGGGATAAACTAAACCGTCTATTTAACACCGCATGAACAATGGAGAGGCACTACATGCTTTAAAGTGGCAGCATAAATCATATGCTCCAGGAAAGCAGCTTATTTTACATGTATTTCTTTTATTTCTGTCAGAGACCAATGAACTGGCCCAGAATCACCACTGACTACACATGTACATGAGGCTAGGAACCTAACAGGAATACAGCCTAGCCTCCAAAGTTGCACAACAGGCAGACTCATCCCCAGAGATGTACATGTTGAGACGTAAATGTTCTCTGGATGGTAAAAGTCATGAACCTCTGAACTGAGTGCCCAAATGTACTGTGGTCTGGATTCCTAATGCTGATTTCTTTTGTCACAGGCGAACACAGAATTTGAAGGTCCGCCATGCCATATGTCTACCTCATGGATTGCAGTCATGTTGGACCGGGAGGGGCGCCCAAAGCACTACCCTCATAGTGGTGGAAGGCTACTGCCTTCACCAACAGTTAAGCAACACAAGCGTGGTGATGGCAACATACAGTGTAGTGATCAGTAGGATTGAACATGTCCTTTTCAACCTGTGTCACCGGAGTAAGGCCTACAGGCTCATGGACCTTGTTTTAAGTTCCGCTTCAATCACCCTTGGCCTTCATCAGGTAGATGTAGAGTGCTGCCAATAGTGGCTCTGTGCTGGATGTATGTGTGCCTAGGAAGGGTACAGTACAGGGATAGGGCATGGCTGTGCAATACATGTACAGTTATACATGTACTGAGTGGATGTATGCCTGAGCGGATACCATTAGCAATGTAGTGCTGTGAAATGTGTGCGCAATGAAAGCATATGCTGGGTGTATGTCTGCTTGCAACAAGTACAATATAAGAAGTGCGAAGTGTTGTGCAGCATGTGCATAATGAGAGTGTGTGCGTTTTGAAATAGCAAACCATAGCACAATACAGAAAGGATACAGTACTGAGGAGTGTGCACAGAGTGATTGTATGTGCTATATGTGCGCCTGGGATGGCACAATAAATGGAGTTGACAGTAGTGGACAGTGTGTGTGCTGTGCATGTACACTGAGTGCAAGTGTGCCTGCAACTGTACCTTTCCATGGAAGACTCGGGGTTCCATTCTGGGAAGCCCTGGCTTGCCTAGAGAGGACATGAGGAGTAGAGGAATCCCCCCCCCCGACACATTTGTGTATTGCTGCATTCCTGTTAGCTGGTTGGGGCACACTGGAGGAATGGCAAGAGAGAGAAAAAGAGAGAGTCTCTTTCTTTACACTTCAAAAGGGTGCTCTTTTACTCAGTGATAGATCACAAGGAAGGGGCCTGGACACATCTCAGGTAGAAGATGGGGCTGATAAGGGAAGCAAAGAGTGAGGCTGGAGCCCCGGATTAACCTTATGATACACATATCACTGTGCTTGACAGCCAAGTGAGAACTACTCCCATGGTCTTTGTTGTGGGACTATCAGCTTTGCAGTCTATCCAGCTGTGACAGACAGCTTTTCAAGAGGTTAGAAGGGAGAGAAAAGTGTACACATCAAAAGACGCAGAGCTCTGACATAAAACTTCAAAGACTGAGACCTTAGATCACATTTAGTGTGTGGAAATGGACTATAAGAAGAGTAGTTTGAGGCCCCAAAATCTGTCATCTGTCAAGCAGCCAGACAGGCTGTGTGAGAAAGGGAAGCTCTGCAAGTCTTCAGCCAGTGACCAGGACTGGAGGCTAAGTCCTGTCAGTGTTCCTGCAGGGTGAGGGGAATTCACCCAGAAAAAAACAAGACCACCTGCCCTGGAGCACCTGCGCCTGCCTTCTTGGGAAGAGAAGAGCACTGGAAAAAGAGTGAGGTCCAGTGGGCAGCCCTGCAGAGAACTCTTTGTGCGAGGATTTGACTATGCACCAATCGGGTCGTTGCCCTGTGCAGGAGTGATTTGGTAGCCTCTATATGCCTGGAGAGAGATGCCATGGCCTGAGCCGTTCATCGAGCACTGTGCAAGAGGCGCCACGCCCATACTGTCTTGTTGTGGTGACCCGTATGCCAGAGGGGGACACCACTGAAGTGACTGTGCCAGCAAGCCTGCCAAGACTCATGTGTGTCTTACCAGCGGCCTCTGAGAATGAGTCTGCACTTTGCCCACAAGTCTCACAGCAATCCCGTATGTCAGGAGGGGGCTACCGGTACAGTGTTTCCCACATGTTGCCCACAAAGAATAAAAGCTGTGACCAGCAGTTTAATCCTGTGCATCAAGTTCTACCCCTGACTGAGCCTTGGGGCTTTGGGTGGGCAATGCATCATCGCCAAACTCCAGTCGGGATCATTCCCACTGGGCTTGAGTCAGGAGCCGAGATCACCCCCTCCGCATAAGTCTATGAAGACTGGGCATATCTCCAATCACCTGAAACCCCGATTAGGGGAAAGCCTGCACCTGACGGCTGCTGCTACATGCACCGAGAACAGCCCAACTTCTCCAAACAAAATCAGAACTTGCAGGCGCCCATGGTCCGGAAATGATTTACAAACAAACTTGCCAGGGCCACACTAATACCACTCTTTTTTTTATGTCACCACTAGTCACACAGAACTCCTTGAGTTCATACGGATCGAACAGCACATCCTACTTTTTGTTGAAAGAAAACTTTCACAATTAGCATTAAAATGATCCCAGAAACCAACCTATCTTATTGCACGTATGTTACAATAATTCATCATCGAGTCATCCTTCCAAACACAAACTGTATTCCAAAATTCCAGGAGTTTAATCAGCAATCTTCTTTTATTGCCTCAAAACTTATTTCTTGCAAATGTTCAAAGTTATCCATACATTTTCATATAAAACCTGTAGCCAAACTGCCAACGCATTTCGTTCTATGCGAACTTCATCAGGGCTACAATAAGAATATATAGACTACTACCCATTTATTTAAAAAAAAAAAAAAACATTTACATTTTCTTAAAATCACCCACACTTTAGTGAAAATATAACATAATCTACCCACCATATGTGTCATATTTAAATATATCTCAACCAGGGCCCCTGCTGAGCCGCTGAACGCTTTTTTGCTGCAGAAGCGGGTAAGACCTGAATCAGACCTGTTGGGCCATATGGGGGGGGAGGGCTCGCTGATAAAGTGCTGCGGCACGATAGACACTTTTTACTAATTTCTAAGACTCAAAGGGGAACTCCTGAGCATGGCCTACTAAAGAGCATTCCCTCGATGCAGCCACCAGTGTATGGGGAATAACCCAAAACCCAACCACATTGTCCGGATGAGGGAGGGACAGGGATTTGCTAGGGAACCACTAGAGCCCCAAACTCAAGGGGATGGGGTTGTTGCTTACGAATGTTATCTTTGAATGCTTAGAGTTAGAAATAAAATACTTGCTGATTGCACTCGGAGTTATGAGTAGTGTTCATAATAAGTATCTACACTTCCACCCCCAACCAAAGGAGCCTTTGAGTGCACGTCCACAGCTACCACTGAGAGTCAAGTGCAAAAGGGATACTTGGCCCAAATGGTCAGGATCCAAAGTCGGTCGGGCCCCAGGACATCAGGAGTAAAAGGCCTTAACTACCATGGTTGGATCAAGTAGAACCTCCGTGCCCCATGGCACTCTGAAAGGGGTTCTGATAGTACATATCCCCAACTGTTCCCTCAACACAATATTGTCACACACAGAATCTGCAGCTTTGTCTCACACTTTCAATTGTGCAGTCTTGCACTGACACCTACCTACACAGATCTGCAGTCCATTCCCTATATGTCAGCAGATATCCAGCCTTGTCCCCATTCATGTTCAGATTTACACCCTTGCCTTCCTTCATGCCTGGACTGATAACATATTCCACTCAATACATCCACAGTTCTAGCCTTGACCACACTTGACAAATAAACTTGAAGGTAGAGTTCTGTAGGTACAGAAACTATTAAGAACAGGGCATGGCAACATGCCCAGACCTATACATAATGCCATTAGAGAAAACCATCTACCATTCCTTGAAGGTAAAGCACAAGTTATTCCCCGTGGGTACTCCGAGTACATGAATTGTGGGTAACCAGAAGCCATTTCCTCTGGGTACCACAAGCAGAGGTCCTGTGCACAGGCCTTGTTGAGATAATGAACTGTAGGAGTCTGTCTTTGAACTGTAGATATGGTTACACCCTATGGGTACAGAAGAAAGTCCTGAAAGTATCACAGATTAAAGTGTTTTGTTTTTTAAATAGCCTTTATGGTTCTTCATTAAGAAACCCTACTAACATAAGTAATACTGCAAATTACATATTCCCAGAAAACAATTCAGTTGAAGGGATACTATGGCCATAAACCAACAGAAAATGCTGAGATTCACTAGAATTCACTAGATAAAATTAACATTGCCATCTGAAAGCCAATCTAACACCCAATCCTCCCATGAAGTAACTACCATTGACTTAACATGTAACTTTACAAATGACACTGCCGAGGGTATCAACAAAGCCAACATGGCCTATGCCCCATGCTTTGATATGATCCACACACAGGGATTGGCCTGAACTACAAGCAGATTTGCCCAGTTTAAAGAGGTCATGGTAGAAGGACCTGCTGCGTGAGAGCAGCATAAGGGGAAGGGCCAGAGGCCACCATATATGTCTGCTATATTCAGCACAAGTGGTCCAAAGACCATGTCATTGCACTGTAACCCTATATATGTTTATTTTTTTGGTGGAGCTTAAAATATGTCTGACTTCATGGACCAATTCAGGCCACCCTGCGTGCAATAAGAAAAATGTGGTTTAGCTGAATGAACATTTTTCAACCCTGCCAACACTCTGGTGGTGAGGTGTGTCAATCATGCCTCCACAATTATTTCAGAACACTGTCCACTGACCATTTAATGGCCATCAGAGCTACAATATTTAGATCTTTGCAGCCAATTTTTAAAAACCTCTGTACTATACCTTATTTTTGTCTGCCTCCATACCAAAATCTGCACATCGGTGTTCCACAAACATGTCATACTCCACAAAGCTGCCAGGATCCAGCAGCATAAGAACCCGTTCTCGCGCTGTCAATTTTCCCTGAAAAACAGACAAGGACATTGTTAAAAAACATCACATAGCTTTTCATGATAGAGATGGAATTTGGAAGTTAAATAGGCTGAACAAGCATGAAGCTTAGAAGGTACAGGACAGTGGAAACCTGGACCGTCGGGTCAGGTTTTAAATGTTTGAGTAGTCCTGTAAGAACTATGGAAACTAAGGACTGGTAGGAAAGGTACTGCCAAGACATCTGGAGTACACAATGTTATAGCAATGCATCAACACAAATTCTAGGATGTGGGTTGCACAAGTCCTTTCGGTTGCACATACTTTTTACCCCTTTGGTTTCAGGTGTAAACTTTCAGGGTGGTCAATAAAAAAATGAAATTGGGCTAAGCAGAAAATAGAGTCAGCGATGTCAGGGTATTTAGAAAGTAATTAAAGAGAGATATAAAGGCATTGTTGATGTAAATTGAACCTCTTAATTAATTTCAAAGTGTATGGGAAATTTTCTCTGGAGTTTGTCCCCTGACACTTGATCCTTATTTTACAAGTTTGGATACATTTTGATCCACCAAAACAGGAAGAAGAAAGACGGTTCAAGGATGGTGCGTGCATGAAATCCTTTGGCCACACATCTCTCCTTCAGATTTATGTAGGCATAAACGAGAAGGTGTTATTAAGTATCCCACAATCAGCAGGGGCGTAGCTTGGTCAGTAAGACTGGGGTGGTGAGTTACAGATTTTCCAACAATCATGCTGGCACATGTTAGAATACATTATTCGATAAGCAGGTTGCTCAAGAGGGTCTTAGGACAGCGGAAAGGGAGACTAATGCGGATTGATTGAGGGTGCGGGGGGAACTCCAGATTTTCCAACAATCACGCTAGCACATAATGTTCAAATACATTATTCGACCAACAGGGCGCACAAGAGGGGCTTAAGGGGCAGCAGAGAGGGAGACAAATGCAGATTGATAGAGGTGCTAAGTGAGAGAAAGCACATTATTTGTGAAATAACCAACATTTTTGAATGTCGTTCCAAACAAAGTGAGTGAAAGTATGTTTGTGTTTTTGTCTGTGTGTGTAAAAATTCCTTGTGAAATCCAACAGACACCGCACCATACCCCGACTGAAAGCACTGTAACCAACTATTTATCACAACATACATTTATTAGGGGGTGAAGCACCCAAACACCGCCACTGAAGCTACGCCCCTGACAATTCGATGTTTTCAAAGATATCATACATACATACATAAATTGATGGGTGCTCACATGATGCAGATGCCTGGTAATGCATAGAAGCAGAAGTCAGTCAAAAAAAAAAAAAAAGGAAAAAATGAAAAACATCTGGGAATCCCTAGAGGAAAACATAGCACAAGAAGAATTATTATTCCTCCACACCCACCTAAAATGTATTTTACTAGCCCCTCGTAATCTTACATTTCATTTTTCTTACTGCTCATTTCTTTACTGCTTATCTTATAATATACTACCTGTGTTAAAAAACACACCCTAATTTAATGTTATTGTGTACTGCTACTGACGTGTCAATATCATTCTGAAATTATATGCATGAATATTTTTCTACATTGATTAAACGTTAGGGTGCTGTCATAGAACCACCAAGTGGTTTCAAATGTCTACGTTTACTGGAATGTTGCTATTCATTAGACACAGTGGTTATTTCATGTCAATTTTGTATATGTAAATTGTTTGTTACAGACACAAGACTGTTTGGATGAAATATAACTTTGTTGTTTTGTGTCCAGTTATCCATGCTGAAAAAAGGACACTGCAATATTATTTTTCGAACTTCTTTCACGTTCTCTCCTACCGCCATGCCCAAGATCCTATTCTCATGAGTTTAAGTCACTATGTAAACATTTCTCATACTATTAAATATGCATTTCATGTTGTAAATCACTCCACAAATTATTGATTTTTGAACACTTGTTGTCTAGTTTGTTTTCCCCCTTTTTTATTTTAATGCTTTGAGGAGAAGGTGGTTTAATATAGCTCGCACTAAGGATTATTTAGTGCATTACATGGAGTAATACCTTCACTAAATATATCTCAATTTGTTTAGAGACCGATCCATTGCACAAATAAGAGGATCAACCTAATTGTTGTTTTTTTTAAAACTAAAAATAAAATATTTAAAAAAAAACTGATTTCTGTACCCCATACCAAGCTTTGATAATTGATAGACAGCTATTCCAAATGCATCCTATATGGCATCGACGAATATCCATCCTACCACTCATATTCTGCTTCAGAATCTTCTTCAAGCTGAACCCAATATACAGGACGACATCTATTAAAATTTTAAAACCCACTCTTGGCTGGAACACCCTCGACCTGCACACTGTCATCAATCAGATTCAAAACCATTAAACAACAACCTACCTCCCTTTAATCCTAAATTCGGAGGCTCCCTGCCCCAAGTGCGTTTTTCTGATCTTTGAGAACGTTTACGATTTTCTAAAAATAAACAAACGTTTTGCTGCGATAAATCCACGATCTTCCCAGCTTTCACGACCAAGCAGAGTTGTAAAAAAAAAAAATAACCACAGTATTTGCATTTTTGTAAGAGTTACTGGATTTCTGCCTCTTTTTTGCGGTTTTTATCCACTTGTAGTTTGTGGTGGACAGAGGTGTGAAACCTACAGATTTTCCACAAGACCAATGATTTACCTACCTCGCTGTATTTTCATGCAAACAAAAACAAAAACAAGGAAGACCTTTTAAGTCCGGTATTTTTTTCCGTTTGGAGTATAAATGTAAAGAAGTAAATGCAAAAATAAAGCGTATCAAAAGTGCAAATGAGATTTAGAGATGTTGTCTAAACTATTCCTAAATGATTTTAAAGCAAATGGTGGCAGAAATTAAGTTTAAAAAGAAAAAAAACACAGCAGACTTTACACAGACCAAATACAGTATCGGCTCCTGCCACTTCCAGATCGTATAACTGGCCAACATGTCTTAGAGAAAGGTGGCAGCACTATATTATATAGGTATTCTTGAACAGGTGCAGAAATTCAAATGAGTTTATAGAAGGAGGCATGGAAACTATGCTCCTAGCAAACCTTTGTGAATTGCAGTTTCTCATGAGCAAATACACACAATTATATTTGCTCATGCTAAAATCTGCTATGCTACTGCGAATTAACATTCCCTACCCCCACTTTTGTCCACATCATGTCAAATATTTTACTCCTACATTTATCAGTAGTAAATTTTCAACCTCTTCCAGTGGGGATAGCGATTGGAGAGGAGTTGGTTAATCCCTTAAACATGTTGGGTTGTGCATGTACACAGACTAACAGGGCATCCAAACAGAACTACAGCTTCCCGTCAACTTTTGCAGCCCACCATGTACATGTTTTTTTAAAATGCAAAATCACAGCCTTGCTAAAATCCAAACACTGATCTAAGGCCTTATATAATCAGAAAGGCCATTATCAGAGTTGTGATATAATGAGAACGCTGCTACAATATGTTCACTTATTGCACAACACCAAAAGGGACTAGTGTATTTTTTTTTTTGTACCGGCCAAGTGGATTTTGTAGCACCTAGTGCAATGGACAAATAGATATATAAAATGCCACACCCCTGATGATTAATGTGTAAAGGTGAAATTACCATTGGCAGGAACTTGGGACTGGGTCTGAGAACCACACTGTCTTTTGAGCCTGAATGAAAGGTTCTTTTTTTGTTAATGCCCATAGTTCGTGGATACTTCTGAGAGAGGCGATCAACATTAAGAAGGCCACCATCCATGACAACAACTGAAGAGCACAGGAGTGAAGAGGTTCAAAGGCTGTGCACCCATGAGCTTTGTAAGAACTACATGCATGTGAGGAATGGGTTCTGAGGGTGTTTTAGTCGGCACCACCCACTTGCAGCTATACATGAAAACTTAAACAGGCAATTTGAAATAGGGACATGTGCTACCTATTTTTTCATGTATGCTGCAACTGTAGTCAAACAAAGGTGGATGGAAGAGTACGCTAATCAAGCCTTTTGAAGATGAAGCAAGAAGCAAATGATAATCTGATCCCCACCAACTTTAGGAAGGCTGTGTGTTTACAGATGCAGCAGGGGACAAACCTTTTCCACTATGATGCCTAAGGAGCCCACATAGTGGGCCTGTGGGCCTCACAAAGAATAGCATGCACTCCTCTGGGAGATGAGGTACCCAAATTCTAGGTTGTCGGGTGCTAAAGTGCTAGGTTGAGTGAGGTCTGGAAGTGTGAGGTGGCCCCAATGCTGAGTGAGGTCTGACTGATATTTTCAGGAGCATGGTGTACCAGGATTTTTTTGGGACCAAACCGGCACCATTAGGATGAGGGTCATGGATACCTGCCTCATTTTTATGACCAAGTATGAAATGTGTGGGAGAGGAGGAAAAGCGTAAGTAATATCTTGGGCCAGGTAATCTACAGTGCATTGCCCAAGGACTGTCTATGTGAGTACCTGGAGGCAAAGTTTTGTCATTTTGCATTTCCGGGGTTGGCAAACATGTCAATGGTCAAAGGCCTCCACTGCCAGAAGTATCTGTGGAAAACCTGTGGGTTTAGTTCCCATTTGTAAATTTTCCAATGCCTCCTGCTTAGCAGATCTGCAAAACCGTGGCCCACCCATGGCAAGTTCTCACTAACACCTGTATATTGCTTAGAATCACCCAATGACAAATCTCCTGTGCTGATGCAGACAGCCGGGAGAGTGTTGACCCCATCTGCTGCTGGATGGGGTACATAGCTGTCATGTTGTCTGTATTTAGAAAGACTGTTTCCAGCTTTTGAACTTGAAGAAAGTCTTGAGGGCTAGATGGATGGGCAGTAATTACAAGAGGAAGCATACCCTGCAACTTAGGAAGCTATTATCCAGCCCTTTCTGTTTTGGTGCGTGTTTTACTAGGAAATCCTATTCCCATATGAATATTTATGTTGTGGTATGGGTGGCTCTTTGTATCACATATGAAAGGCAGTGGTGTCAACAGACAAAGAGGCTTTGTAAGTAGAAGACTTTATATTTCGATCATCTGGAAGATCGACCTGGAAACCCTCCCAAGGGCCATTCCAAACCACATGGGCTAAGGGCTCATCATAATGGGTCCCTCTGTTACTATGGACTGCTGGGATCTGACAGAGTACACCAATTCCTGTGGAGAGTGTGGAGACTACAGAAGTGTACAGGGGCTGGAGGCAGTGGTAGTGTGGGAAAGATCTAAAGAAAGATGAAGTGTTGGCAGAATTGGTACCCAATCTCTAACAAAGAGCTTTCCAAACTTTAAAACTATGACCCACTTTTTAGAACAACAAACTTTCACAACTCACCTAGCTTTAATGGATTTGAGGCGGGCAATTATTTTAAATGGAACTAAAGAATCTAGCAGTGCAGTCATTTACAGAGAGCATACACTCCTTTGAAATAGTCACAAACTTTCCTACTGACAGGATTTTTTACTGATAAAACTACTTAGCGTACAAATGATAAGGAGCGGAAATTGGATTTCTGTAAATAATTATCATTGGCACATCATCACATAAAGGGTTCCGATTTGTTTATGTCCTATTAAGTCTTTGTTTCCATCACACTTCAGAATTACAAAAATGTGCTTTCCTAAACATGGACATATTTTGAAGTATTTTTGCAGTTCATTTACAGGCTATTTAAATGTTGTGTGTTACAAAAATAACGGACAGCCGATAGCCTTTTATTTCACATTCCCTATACACCAGCACAATTGTCAGACAATTCACTTTAAAAAATACACTAACTCTGCAGTTAAAGAAAATTAAAATCACCAATTAATAGGATAAAATAAGCCTCAATCTGTAAGAAGACATAAGCTGACATGTGACCTCTTCGTTGAATGCAGAGCAAATGTAACAAGATAAAAATATGTTTTAAAGTGATATTTATTTTTCCCTCCAGCAGCGCAGGGGCCCATTATTCGATACTTGACAGAGGGCCGGCAATAAGAGGCTGGGAGGTGTTTTCGATGTAGAGGGCATCATGGACTTTGCCCAGCTCCAGGGACATTATGGCCTTCCCTCCAGTGCTCACTGGCAATATATGAACCTGAGGCATTGGCTACAGCAACCTCAAATACGACCCCATGCGAGTCGTCACCTGATCCCATTTGAAAAGTGGCTGATCACCCGCTCATCCGATAAGAGCATACTCTAAGACATTTACAAATTCCTTAACACCCTTATAGAACCCTCCTAATCCTTGGTGCAGAAGCGCTGGGAACGTGAGTGTGAATGCATCTTCACCGTCAAGGAATGGAGAGATATTTGGCATAGGGCCTGAACATCTGCTTGCAGTGCGATGGGTACTGAAATGATGCTTAAGATTGTCCATTACTGGTATTACACACCAGCTATAGTGGTCAAATAGAAAAGGAATAGTAATGCGACGTGTTGGAGACACTGTAGTCAACCTGGCACACTTAGTCATGTACTGTGGCATTGCACTAAGATTCAGCCATCCTGGATGGAGGTATTGTCTGATGGTAACAAGATGTGGAATACAGACCTCCCAGATTCCCTAGCTACCTACTCTTGGGGCTACCAAAGCCACTCACATACCCCCTTACAGTTACCAAAGGGGCGAGCCAAAACTTTAGCGCTATGTGCGGCAAAACCTGTTTTACTGGCACACTGGGGATCAGACGAGGTACAGACTCACCTAGACTGGCTCCATAAACTATGGGATTTTCTATGTAAGGTGAAGCTAACTGCTATCGCGTCCTTCACATTGCTGCGTTTTGAGAAAACCTGGGGAGAGTGTGTACGCTTCTTGTCTTCCGCATTCCAAGAACTCACATGGGCAGCCTCCTCGCGGATCCTGGGACTTACCCAAGCAGCCCACATCACCACTTGAGCATCCCTTATTTCTCACTCCTCCTATTCTCCCCCCCTACTCACCACTCCTTCCCTCCCTTTCTTCTCCATGCTACTGTGCTTCATTTGTTAATCCTACTGGCCTTTGGTTGTAGGTGGATGTATGTTGTACAGTCTTGTTTAAAAAAACAATAAACAGATTTAAACCATAAGGTTATATTTATTGCTCTTTAACTTTCTTTAATAAACATACCACTTGTTCTTTGCCAGCTCAAGCTCTCACACCAGACAGGCCAGTAAGCCCTTAAAATAGCTTACCCAGATGAAATGTAACGCACCACAGCGAGTGAGGAAGTAGATTTTTCAAGGCCTAATACAGGAGTCTGAGGTAAAAGATTTCTCCATGGAGACTGGGGTTAAATGTGGCCCAGTGCTGGGTTTCAGGATTCCGACAGACAGTGTAAGCATGCTGAACCAAATTTAAGTGAAGCCTAACTGCTCATCATATTTTGCTAGCTTGACTGTAATGCTAGAAGAGTCTTGCATTGTCAGTAATGTATTAAAGGTGCATAAAATGGGCTTTCTACGTAGGACACAACAGGATGGCTGGATAGGTAGGAAGAGACATGCCTGCAGACTTTGACACGAGAGAGAGAGAGAGATATATATATATGACTGGGAAGATAAGTAGAAGTGCCAGGACTTGAAACACAAACCCTTGAAGGATAAAAGCAAGATAGAAAGAAGCCCTCTGATCCGGCCACCACAGCTGGTTCGCTAGATCTTAAGGGCTCACAACCGAAGGTCAGTCTAAAGCAAGGGGATCTTTGGGTGAGATTGTACAATACCTTTCACACCAACCATCATGAGATCATTAAAACAATTGAGGGAACCCCTGGCCTGTCTTCTGTTTATTCTCCACTACCTCCCTCCCCTCCTGTCCACTGGATGAAATGTGGACACAGGGCTGGCAGACCCTTTCCGCTGTTTTATATGTGGGCGTGAGCAAATGAAACATAAATGGGGGCTGAAAAATCTAAACACTGCGAGCCCCTACTAAAAGAAGCCCCTTCCCACACTATGCACTGTTAGTACAGTAAAGCCACAAGCAAGAACACAATAACAAGGATGGTATAAGACCTTTCCTAAACATGGTACCTTCGACAGAGATTAGGGAATTTGCAAAATAAGTTAAAGGATTCTTAAAAAAAAAAAAAAATGAAAACAATTAGAAGACAGACACTGAACAATGGCCAGTTTTTGCAATGGCATACTGAGACCAATCAGCATAAGTATGAATACCAAGCCTGTGGTATGAAAAATACCCAGGAGAAACTAGAATAGCAAATAAGTCACCTCAGAAACAGAGATATGGTTTGTGCTTCTACTGTTTCACCACCTTCTTACCTGTTACCCTAGATCACTGCACCACAATAGAAAGAGAGTGAAGAAGAAACTTGGGGGTGGGAGGGAAGGGGGCGTGGGGGGTTGCTGGATGTTTTTCCATGCCGGCCTCTGGGGTCAAGAGTGCAGTCACTGAGGTACCTGAAAACGAAACTGCATTGGTGGGACTGCTGGCAGATGGAGCACAAGGCAGTAACACTCAAGCGAGCACTGCAAAGTAACTTATAGATAGTAAAGTACCTGGCAGAGGTGGGTGTGTGACCAGGCTAGATGCAGCCTGCACTACTATGAACAGTTCTAGAGTGCAAGTGAATTATGTCCCAGGTAGGCACAGAGATACTAGGGAAAGCAGCCGTACAGTCACTAGAGAAGTTTTAAGGGCAGAAGACTGAGGGGCTAGGAGCTAATTTGCCTACTCTCATTCTAGCGATGCAGACTATGAAGTCCCTCCTTGTCTGCTCCAGCTACTCTCCTTCCATTGAGACTACTCCGCAGCTATGGGTAGAAGTACTGTCCATGTCCCTTGGACCCCTCTGACCTGATGAGCATTAAAAATGGTTCCCTAACATTCGAGAAAACCTAACAAAGTTCCATGAAGAATTGCACAGCGTATCTTAAGTATGTAGACCAAATTTGGCAGATGTCGTCACGGTGTGGCTTCTATAAAAACAAGGTTGAATCCACAGGAATGTCTTAAAAGTTGCAGAACATGCAGCAACATTTGAAAAGGAAAGCGCAGCAGGGAGCCCCTCAAAAGGGGTCAGGAGAGGCAAAGGGAGGAATCTAGGAAGGGGCAAGGGCGGGTGATCCCATCACGTTTGGCTACAAGTTTCACTTCTATCACGTGTTTACAACGCAAACTAACTGCATTGTAAAAATGTGTATAAATTAACCAATAAAATTTATTAACTTTAGCATTCCATACTACCAATGATCAGGGGCTAAGCTCTGGTCCACTGAAATGGCAACTGCTTCCATTTCTGTGGAGGCTGTCAGGCCAGTCAATCAATTCAATCTTTATTCAACCAAGTTCATGGTCACGAAAGAAACAACCATTCGAATAAAATCATACAGATATTACAAAAAATTAAATTAAATTAAAAAAAACAGTTTATCCTAAAAAAAAGTAAAATATACTAGAATTGCAAGGTGCCAATCGGAAGACACAAAGTTCATATTTAAACAATAATAGAAGACCTTAACCGGACGGCCCTTAGGATATAAATGGCTATACAATACGAGATCCTCGGATTCGGGAGTGCCAATAAATAATTAAAAGCAAAACGAATATTAATTTGTTTTAAAAGGAGTAAGAGATAATATCTTCTCAAAGACACATATAATTTACAAAAAAAACTAAGTGCAAAGTGCTCTGTGCAGAACAACCACTGCAGGGAAAAGCACGCAAATTCTTGAAAAAGGGGCCCTGGTTCCGGAAGGCCACCAAAAGTGGACAGTGCCTAGTCTCAGCCAGACTAATAAGGACATATGGCGCTGGTTCCCCACGCACAATAAGTATTGCGCTGGGCCACGGCCAGCTGGGATCTCTGCATATGCCTGGACACCACACTGCCTGGCTATTAAAACGGTGTTGTCGGCATAGATTAAAGCTGGAACACTGCGGCTGCTAACACTGGAATAACCTGCCCTAAAATCCACCAAATGTGTCTCCAGACCGTTCGCATATAGAGAGAACAAGAACAGGGCCATCCTGCAACCCTGAAGCACACCCTTGGCAAAGGTAAAGGCTGCCCTGGTCTTCACCCCCGGGTCCATACCTTACACTAGCTGTAACATCACTATGGAGTTGCCTTAAGAAGTCAACAATGTACTGCTCCACTCTGACAAAATACTCCATAGTTTTGTTCTACAGGCAGAATCGAATGCGGAGCTTAGGTCCATGAAAGCCAAGTACAGTTTGCCATTCTTGGCCAGGGTGTACTTGCCAATTAGGATTTCTAAACTGAATCAGACAATATGTTATGTTCCCCAGTCCATGCCTGTAGTCGCTCCAGCAAGACTCTCCCCATTACTTTGGCGTGGAATTAATTGGTGATATTAGGAGATAGCAGTGTAGATAGTCTTTAGAGTGCTTCTTAAATATGTGGACTATGCGCTAAAGATTTTGGCAGGCCTACGGCTAGGGAAAAGTCAAGGATGTTCGAAGGGAGTGGGACCCACAGCTCACCATTAGCTTTAAACATGCCTGAAGGTATCTCGTCAGGACCAGTGGCTTTCCCCGCCGAACAGCTATGTATTGCTGCTAGGACCTCACTAAGTGTAATCTCTGGGCCAGCCAAGGATGCTTCCTGAGTTTGGGGTGTCAAGGAAGGCTCAGGGGAAGACAAGGACAAAGCATCCACAACTGCCCCAAAAGTTCCAGAGGTTATGGAGGCCCCAGCCTCAGGGTCCGCATAGAGTCTAATAAAGTGAGTCACCCAGACATCTTGAGGGGGGAAAATCACTGTGTACACCACCGAATCGTTATTACTGGTTGTTCTGCTTTCACTAATGACCGAGCTGACAAAAATCTCTGGAATGAACTTCTTAGTTCAAATAAGACATTTATTATTACTTCACCGCGAGGTTCCTAAAAAGAGATTAGTAGGTCGAAGGCACACGTTTAAACATAGTCATAGCAATGAAAGGAAAATATATCAAAGTGATTCTCAACTGCAATGTACACAGCAAATATATGTGATTTTATTATAGCATAATTGCAAAGCAAAGGATAAAGTAACAATTCATCACCGTAGGGCCTGCCAAGCTCTTCATCTTTCTCATGCCAGCAAGAAGATTACCCCATTCAACTGCGAGAAAGAGATATCCACCCTCACGGGACAAGTGTGTGTGTGTGTGTCAGGCATTCGACTTCCAATCCTGACTGAGGTCTTGGAAATTCCCTCGCTACTGAGCAGGGCCACCTCTTTTATATCTTAAACAACCATGAAAGAACCTTCTAGAAGGCCCTACCGCTCAGATGGAAATATTCAAACATGGTGGCTACTGTAGGTCAGAGTTGGAAGAAAAACGTTGAAAACTGGCCAGCCTTTCAAGGATCGCCCCCCAAGCCTGACCTGTTCCCTGCCCTGAAGAAAACAAAAAATATGTGCTCTCTTATCATGAACTGTTCGTGTTCGGTGAGGAAGAAATACAGAGAAATAAGCTTAGATTACCATATGGAAAAACACAGCTCAACTGCAATATCTAAACTGCAATGAGTAACGCCACGATAAAGCCAATAGGCAGCGAAACTAAATACAAAATGTAATCTGCAACTGGTGAACACTGAACAACTAATATGCAAAGTGGTGCAACACAAAGTCAGTGGTCAAACATACCTATTTTTAATACACTGGTAAAATAATGTCAGTTAACCATGGCCCAGAATGCCTTACTGTCACATAGCTCAATGGCCTGGAGCAGGTCCAAAAAAAAAAACAAAAAAAAAGCATCCTCTCAGGCAGAGGCTTTCCTCACTCACAGGGTGCCTGTAGTGGGCACCACATTCCTGCACCTGGTTCTGAACTCTTTCAAAGCCACCAGCAGCTGATTATGAGCTTCTGTACAATCCGCATCAAACCACTTAACAGTCTTCTCCTTTTTGATCCTACACAGGGCCAGGAGCAGATTACGCTCAGAGCTACAGATCCTGTCAAAGCACTTAATGACTTCCCATCCATCCTTCCTTCCTATGCAGTCATCCCCTAACCTCTTGCTAATTAACCCCACTGCGAGCTATAAGAAGCCGTCAAGGGTGGACCCTGATGTATATTTTGCATCTGTGGCCCTTCGTTTCCTCATCACGTGCGCTCAATTGGGGTTTATGCCATGACCAAAATCCAGTAGCCTAAGAGCTGCACAGTCATGTATCAGGAGAAAATCAAAGGAGCAAGGTAAAAAGTGCTCAGTACCTTTAACGGGAGATCAAGATCGATGGCCCAGCCCAGCCCAACCTCTTCCAGACAATGACTGGGGAAGGCAGGCCTGGTGTTAGTCAGGGCGTGTCCCACGCCACGGGTAAAAGCGCCTCTTTTGAAAAAGGTGCAGTGCGGTAGTAGGAGGCTGCAGGAGGCCCCTCTTCCTCTCAGGGCAGTCTCTCCACGAAGTGATGGCGTCCCAATCAGGCAATTTTTAGCAATAAACATGTTAGACTTCTGTGTACTATGCCAAGTGTTCATATTTCTTTAACAGTAAATTGGTTAAGGTAATACTTGGCCTTTTTTGGGACTTGCATTGCCGACTGTGGCTGCTTGTTGAGCAATCACCCGTTTCCTACCCAGACCTGTGTAGTGGGAAAATCCATTGGCATTCCACGTAGGCAACCTTAGCAATAACATCTTCCATTTGCTTATGCTTGGAGTCATATAGTGTCACACTGGCGATTCAACCCAGAGATTACTTCGAACACCTCGTAACTCCAATTAGTGACCCTTTCTGGGACCCCTGACCAACACTCAGTTGTGCTCTCATACTTCCCCAGTCCTCATGATGACCAATTAAGTCATGATAAGATTGTATAGCCATCAACTTTCATACAATCAGATTCTATCACCCTTTCGGGCACACCTAACTTTCACTGAGAATTATCGTTCTCAAACCAGTCCCTACCTTTTCAGAGTACCAAGACAGCTGTTTTACCTTGTATATAAACAATATTCACTTTGTCACTATCGCACTGTTTGGTTAGTTTTGAGCTCTAACTTTAGTTATTTGCATTTATGTGTCTATGTGAATAAATCTTTTTTCTTCAGTACTCTCAGGAAATGTTTTTGAAACCATTGCAGCTTTTATGTAGCATTTAGTGAAAAACTGGCTCGAGTGGTTATACAGCGATTGATCAAATTTGGGATAAATGAGTCCACTATGAACACATGTTCTCTGCCATAATTAACAGTCATCAGACAGTGTATGCCTAATTGAAGAGCAACTGGCTTTGCCAACATGGCAACAAGATGGAAGACATCCTTCCAGGTTTTGCCTCTCTGTGAGGACATATCCCATTGCACTGGGCGGTGCTGGGAAACGCATGCAGCTGGAATCTGGGGGCCATCTTCAGGATGGATTTGCTGATCCTACTTCATGTCAGTAATAATCATCAAAACTCAACAAAAAAAAAACCTTAAGCCACATGACGTTGTCCAGGTATTCAACAGCCCATAACAAAATATTTTGGGCAACACCAATCTACAGTCTTAATGAAGTGTTACCCAGCAAAGTAGAAAGGGGACTGGATGTGTTGCCAAATTATATCAATATCTCTGTAGTATCTTATAATCTGTTGTGTAGTCCCAAGTGACCTTAAAGTACAAGTTACTTACCTTTGGTAATAAAATATCTGGTAGAGACATATTCTAGTTGCAGATTCCTTACCTTAGCATTTTCCCCCAGGCGTCAGACTGGATCCGGAGATTTTTCTTCCACCAATACCTTTGCGCATCTGTAGGTGGCGTTGTTCGACTCCACAGGTATTGTTTACGTCGTAGTCGCCGTGATGACATCAGGAGTAGTACACAGATGCCGCCTCAGCGTAGTGATGTCAGTTTCTTTTAACGACTTTTCACGCCAAAGCGCAGTCGCTAAAAACAATGTGATTGGTGCACCAGAGCTAAGGACCTGAAGGGAGAAATCTCGTCCCTAGAAATCTGTTTGCAAGTGGGGAAAAAGGGGTGAGTCGGTAAGGAATCTGCAACTAGAATATATCTCTACCGGATATTTCTTTACCAAAGGTAAGTAAATTGTGCATCTGATAGAGACTTCTAGTTGCAGATTCCTTACCTTAGAATAGGTACCCAAACAATGCCATTCTCAGAGGTGGGCTGCGAACCAAGACCATACTAGAAAGTCCTGCAGGACCGAATGACCGAAGTAGCCGTCCCAACAGACCTGACTGTCCAGGCAGTAATGTTTAGCAAATGTGTGCAGGGATGCCCACGTAGCAGCCTGGCAGATATCCAGGACAGGAACTCCACGGGCTAACGCAGTGGAAGCAGCAGGTGCTCTGGTGGATGAACGTGCAAGCCCTCAGGGGGTTGCTTCTTGGCCAAAGCGTAGCTCATCTGCATTTTTGCACCGCCTTCCCTTTCTTCGCACCCACATACCGAACAGAGTTGATCGTCCACCTGGAAATCTTTAGTACAATTTAGATAGGATGCCAACACTCTTTTTGGGTCCAGACAGTGGAGTCTCTCCTCCTCATGAGAAGGATGTAGGGGTGTATAAAAAGTAGGTGATGGACTGGCCTACATCAAAAGGCGTAACAATCTTGGGAAGGAAGGAAGCCTTAGTGCGCAACACCACTTTGTCATGGTGCACAGACAAGAATGGAAGCTTGGAAGAAAGAGCTTGAAGCTCACTCACTCTGCAAGCAGAAGTGATAGCAACAAGAAAGACAGTCTTGAACGTAAGGAGCCGTAAAGGGCAATTGCGCATCGGCTCAAAGGGAGTGCACATTAAGTAAGTAGGGACAAGATTGAGGTTCCACTGAGGCATGATAAATGGAGTGGGAGGAAATAAATAGATGAGACCTTTAAGGAATCTATTCACAATAGTAGATTAAAAGAGTGAGGGCTGATCAGGTAGCCCAAAATGGCGGAAAAATACCCTTTAAGGGTGCTCAAAGCAGAGCCTTCCTGGGCCAAAGAAAGAATGAACAAAAGAACCTCAGATAGTGGAGCGGAGAGGGGAATCAACAGATTTGTTGCTACACCATGCCACAAATTTCTGCTAACGACAAGCGTATACCGTTTTAGTGGAGGGACACCTGGCTGCCAAGATAACATCACAGACCTCGGGTGGAAGATCAAAGTAGTCAACTACCACCGCTCAATCGCCATGCATGAAGGCGGAGATTGGACAGCTTCAGGTGGAGAATGGCCCCGTGTTGCTGTGACAGAAGATCTGCCCAAAGAGGAAGTCTCAGAGCATGCTCAATAGCTCTGGATACCATACTCTCTGTGCCCAGTCTGGAGCCACCAAGATGACTTGGGCCCGGTCATTCCTGATCTTTTTGAGAACTCTGGGTAGAAGTGGTATAGGTGGAAAGGAGGCCGAAATTCCACTCGAGGCGAAAAGCGTCTCTGAGCGAGTACCGCCTTGGAAACTCGGAAAACAGCTGACATTACGCATTCTCTCCGAAGAGATCTAACCAAGGCTCTCCCCACTGCTGAAAGAGACCTTGCACCACCTCCGGATGGAGACGCCATTCGTGATCAGCTGTGCATCAACAGCTGAGTGTGTACGCTCTGATGTTGAGAGAACCCGCCAGATGTTGAACCACAAGGGTAATGCCCTGATGTTCCAGACACGCCCAGAGGCGTAGTGCCTTCTGACAAAGGGTCCAGGACCCTACCCTGCACTGTTTGTTGGAGTACCACATGGTGGTAGTTTTGTCCGTGAACACCTGCACTACTTTCCCTTTGACAGAGAAAATAAATGTTTTCAATGCAAGCCTGTTCGCCTGGAGCTCCAGAAGATTGATATGGAGCCCAGACTCCGCTGGAGACCAGAGACCTCTGATCTCCGCCTCTTCCATGTGGCCGCTCCAACCCAGAAGCAACACATCTGTCACTATGGATAGATCTGGCAGAGAAAGAGAGAGGGATCTGCTGTGGACCCAATGCGGATTCGAAAGCCACCACTGCAGATCTTTCACAGTCACCTCCGAGATCTGGACCATGTCGGAGAGATTCCCCTGATGCTACACCCACTGGAACTTCAAGTCCCACTGCAGAGCCAACATATGCCATCCGGCATGTGTCACTAGCAGGATGCCATGATGTCCAGCAGTCTCAGATTGAGTCTCACCGAAACCCAAGACAGAGGCTGAAAGATCTGAATCATAGCCTGAATATCTTGGACTCACTTTCTGGGAGGATAAGCCCAAAACTGCACTGTGTCCAGAAAAGCTCAGATGAAAGAGAGTCTGAGAGGGAGTCAGGTGTAACTTCAGCACATTGATAGTGAACCCCAGAGTGTGCAGGAGGCTTGCCGTAGTCTGAAGGTGGGAGATGACTTTCTGGGGCGTGTCCACCTTCAACAGCCAGTCGTCAAGGTAGGGGAAGACTGAGACCCCTAGCCTGCGTAGATGAGCTGCAACCACCGCCATCACTTTTGTGAACACCCGAGGGGTGTCGGTAAGGCCGAAGAGGAGCACGGTAAACTGACAGGTCTTGTGACCTACCACGCATCGCAGGTAACATCTGTGAGCAGGCAGGATGGGAATGTGGAAATAAGCGCCCTGCAAGTTCAACCCTACCATCCAGTCTCCTGAGTCTAAGGCAGACAGGACCTGTGCCAGGGTGAGCATCTTGAGAAAGTAGTTGAGGTCCTGAAGGTCTAGGATAGGACGTAAGCCCTTTTCCTTTTTTTCGGCACCAGAAAGTAGCGGGAATAACAAACAAGACCTACTTCTGGCACAGGGACCTATTCTATGGCTCCCTTGGCCAAGAGAGCCACGACCTCCTGGCAGAAAAGTGTCAAATGATCCTCCCAAAGTTGGCTGATTGGTGGGGCAGATTTGAATGGGCGGGAATAGTCCTTTCTAACTATCCGCAACACCCACCTGTCCGTAGTAATGGATTCCCAGTGGGACAGGAGATAGCGAATCCTGCCGCCAACTGGAGCGGAGTGAGGGGACGGACTAGGATGGTTTGGAGGCTGCAGCAGGGGCAGGGGTGGACTGGGCAGACCTCTGGTTCCCTGTACCACACCCATGTGGGATTCCGCATCCCCAGCCATGCAGCAGCTGAACAGCATTGGTGGCACAGTGGCTGGGTGGGGGATGCAATAGGGAGCCCCTTCCATGGCCACGAAAGGGGCGAAAGGCACACTGTTGGGGGCGAAGGGCAGCATAAAGTCCAAGGGGCCGTGCTGTGGCACGGGAGTCCTTGAATTTCCAAGTCCAAGTCCGCCTTGTCTCTAAAGAGACAGGAGCCTTCAAAGGGCATGTCCATAAGAGACTGTTGGACATCCCCCGAAAAACCAGAAGTGCGCAACCAGGCGTGGCGTTTCAAGGCTACCGTCGTAGCAACCGATCTGCTCAGAAAGTTGGTCGTGTCCAGCTCACATCGAATTGTGAACTTCACTGCATCTCTCCCATTGTTGACAGCTTGGGAGACAATAGCACGGGCCTCCTCCATTATCTGCAGCAGAACTTGCGCGACCATATCCCACAGAGAGTGGGTATAGCGGCCCAAAAGGCATACGATGTTCACGGACCGCAACGCAAGACTGGAGGAAGAAAACATCTTCTTCCCAAATTGTTCCAGCCTTTTTGATACCCTATGCGGAAGGGAATGCGCCTGAGGAAGCCTGGATGACAAGACTCTCAGGCGTGGGGTGTTAGGACAGGAATTTAGGATCGTTTGGGGCGGGCCGATGGCGGCGTGTGATAGTCCTGTTCACAGGAGCCCCTGTGTTGGGTTTGCACCAAGTACCCAAAAGGACATCAGTGGAGGCTTCATTGAATGGCAAAAGGGGCTCAGATGTGAAGCCCCTGGCTAAAGCACCTCCGTCAGGAGACTGGACCTGACCTGTACAGTATGGAAGGGGAAGGACCTCAGCCACCATAGCATAAGTCGCTCCCTCCGGCGTAGCCACTGTAGGAGGAGACAGCATGCCAGCGTCTGGAAAAGTGTCCAGTCCACTGGCCTCGCCCAATTCTTCTGCCCAGTCCAAAGATGGGTCATCCTGGTATACATAAAGGTCCGGGAACCCCTTCAATCCTTCCCTGAATTCGTACCCATAAGCATAAGAAAAAGGGTCCAAATCCGACCTGGGGTGAGTAGGCCCCATCGAAGATAGAGGTGGTGGCGGCATTCAATGCCGTTCCGACTCCGAGCTGTCGGGGATAAGGATCGGGTCGATGTCAATAGTGGACACCACCAACGTCAGGAGCGTCGACAATCGAACAAGCACTGGTGAAGGTCTCAGTGGTACGACCAGTGTTGGTGCGGATCAGCGAGCAGATGCAGAGGGGACCTCAGTGGCTGGAGCCGAAGCCACTGGCGCTGAACCGGAAGGCCCCTCGCCCGAACCCCCTGGGCCCAAAGGTGCCGTATCTTGGTCAGTCCGCCCAAAAATGAGGCGCATGGCCTCATAAAACTACTTTAATTGGGCAGGGGTCGCTCTGGCTCTCGGACGGTCGGGGAAGACCAAACGGTGTCAGTCCTCGCACAGCTTGAAACTGGTCCTCGGGGACATCCCGACACACCAAAAACTCACCAAAAAACATGACAAAACGGTCGAACTCAGTCAAAAAGAGACTAGGGTAGCTCTCTCCGGATCAGCGCGTGGGGCGGGAAGAAAAGAACTGACATCACTGCGCTGAGGCGACATCTATGTACTACTCCTGACATCATCACGGAGACTACGATGCCAACGACACCCGCGGAGTCGACCGACCCCACCTACCGATGCGAAGTGTATTGTTCGAAGAAAAAAATCTCCGGATCCAGTATGATGCCTGGGGGAAAATTCTAAGGTAAGGAATCTGCAACTAGAATTCTCTATCAGATTAATAAAGCAAGACAGACATCTACGTCACATCTGGGATAAAGCTTTCTTGTAGTGATGTTATTCTTAGGCCCAACCCAGATTTTAGTGATGATTAAGAAAATATTTCTGCTTGGTGTCTTGCTTATTTAAAGGTCCTTGGATTGGTGTTGTCCGCTATTAAGCCTGTGGACTAAATATGGGATCAACAGGTTAAACATAGATTGGATACAAATATTTACGGCTATCTTAAATCAGGGGTGTGGAATTTATTAAAATATCTACTTGTCCACAGGACAGGTTGCTTCTCAAATCTACTTGTCCTGTAAAAAGATCTACTTGTCCCTTTGGTGCCATGTAGTGTGGCACCAAATTATGGCAGCAATCTCATTATGTAAGAGCTCTGATAATAGCCTCTCTGATTATGCCAGGGCTACTACCATAGTAGGGCTTGAATACTTGCAGTTTCAATCCCTACTGTAGCAATTTCCTTATTTTTCCACCTTTCTGCAGATCTGCATACTGGGGCTGGAGGAAGCAGTAAGCAATAGTTCCAGGGCTGGAATGCCTTTGAGTCTGCAAACCTACTAACCTGCATGTTTTAAAGATCTTCACCAGCTTCTCTCTAATATTTTCCCATAATAAGAAAGGTTGGACATTTACTCCTGACAATGGCAGAATTAGAACTTCTTCCAGGGTTGGGAAGAAAGTGGCTGGAGGGAAAATGAACTTGCAAATGCTCAATAGATTTTCACATGAGCAAATCTACACATGCGTATTTACCCATGCTAAAATACAGTTCACAAATATTTTATAGGGGTACGACATATACCATGGATGCACTTTTGTGACTTTCTTTAAGAATTTGGGGCCCCATGTAGGTAGGTTCAGATTTGCGACCCGCAAATTGCGAGTCGCAAATCCGAATGTAGGATGGTGTCCCTGACACAATCTGTGATTCGCAAGGGCTTCGCAAATGCACACCTCATGAATAATCATGAGGTGGGTCGCAATATGCGACCCCCTTGCGAATGGCGGCCTCACAGGGATGGTAGCCTGCTGGAGACAGCAGACCACCATGTCTGTGATTGCTTTTCAATAAAGCAGTTTTTTTTTTTTTGTAATACAGCCCGTTTTCCTTAAAGGAAAACGAGATGCATTACAAAAACGAAAAATTAAACGTTTTCGTTTCATTTTTTCAGAGCAGGCAGTGGTCCTGCGGACCACTGCCTGCTCTGAAAAAATGTTTACAGTGACATTCACAATGGGGAATTACTTTTGTGTAAGTGTTAGCACCCATTTGAAATGGGTGCAAACTGTGATTGGTTTGCGCCCGCGTTCGCAAAACAATCCTACATTGCACTGCGAGTCGCAATTAGGAAGGGAACACCCCTTCCTAATTGCGAGTCGCAAACCCGTTTCGCGATTCTGTAACCAGGTTACCGAATCGCAAAACTGGGTTTGTGCACCGCAATGTGCTTTTTGCACGTCGCAAACAGCGAAAGTCGCTGTTTGCGACATGCAAAAAGCTACCTACATGTGGGTCTTGGTCCCTAATTAGGTCTGGTGTTAAAGACATTTTGTTTTTATTAAACTTCTATTTCTCTCTCTTTCGGCTGGCTTTACTGTGAGAGATCGCATTCTTCTCTTCCACAAGGAGCACATTGGCACACAAAGTAGTTTTGTTCAGTGTCAGGAACTACAGTGGCAATCAGTGACGTAACGAAACTGGAGGGTGCCCCTTTGCAAAGAACATGGAGGAGCCCCCTCTCCAGACTCACTCAGGGCAGGTGCTGTGCTGAAGGGGCCCCCTGGAGGGCGGCTGCAGGGCCTTTGTTATGCCACTGGTTGCAACGTGTGCTTTTAGAGTTCAAAAACGTTTTTTTTTTTTTTTTGCCAGTGTTTGTTACAATGTTGAGGGCCTGGTAGCTCCCACAACAATAACGTGTTACAAAAGCCATGTCAAAACAAGACACGCATTGATGAAACTAAAAGACTTATAAAAATATGTCAGATCAGTTGGCTTTGTCAGTGTTTGTTTATTTTCATGCTTCCCATAATCGTGTTGAAAATGGTTACACTGATTTTCCATTAGAAATATTTTTGGGAAATATTAGCATGCATCAAAACATTTTACTAAATGACACCTCATTTGCATCTAATCAGAGAGCATTCTGGGAGCATTATACTTAGCCTCATAGCCTAAACTTTTCAAACATGTGTATACACGTTTTTTTTATTTGTACTGGAACCAACGTCAGTAGTGAAGTGACCTTAAAACATTTATTTACAGCACTCACCCTAATAATGAAGGTTTTCAAATAATGAACCATAAATACAAGTTCGAACAGCATTATCTTTTGGAAACACATTACCTCAACTGTAGAGAGTTCCACTCTCTGTAAACAGGCAGCCAAAGGGTTTGTGCTGCAGAGGGGTGGGCCTACTTGTCCCAAGAACAAAGTAAACATAAAAACTTGTTGCCCTTGACCCCAAACAAGATGTCCCGGGCGTCGGGCGATAGGAATTCCACATCCCTGCTTAAATGTATAGTACTTCCATTCAAGAGTTTTACCTCACAAATGATTTCAAACTAACATGCATATACTTCAACTTCAAATGAAACATTGTGGTGCTTGTTTTACACGTGCCGCACAAAGAAGAAGCTTCACAAAAACTGAATACTGATGCTCTCTTTTAGATGTAAAGGGCACTGAAACTGAGTTAAATATAAAACATCAGCACCACATAACTACTAACCTCCACACAGTACTAGGATTGAAGGGCTGTTGAAATTTAAGAAACATGAAAGAAGAGTGCTGAAGTCGTTCACCAATGCGTTGATTTGCAGTACAGAGGTGACATTTCTGATATGATGGGGTAAATCCTAAGTTTCCAGGCCATTGGGACAAAGAAGGATTCTAGTTCTAGTGAATATCCACCTGACACTAGGACCTTGGCACTTAAGCTGTCTTGTTGCGACCCTTTCCAAAATTTTATTTGAGTATGGTAGCCTAGAAGTAGACTAGTAGTATAAAAAGATTTGTGAACCGCCTATGGTGTCTTCAATGATTGCATGTTCTGGGAGCAATACTGTTTGCAATGGATGCTTCAACGAGGTGTGTGTGACCAGATTATTAGAAATGGAGGAACTGTTGCATACAAAGTGTTGTGAACTGCCTAACCAGCAGCTTTGACGCTTTCAGTTTTGAGTCTGCAACATTACTTCCTTCCCTTCTATGAGTTAGAAAATTGGTCATTATGTACATAGGAACATTGAGGGGGTGACAAGAGCAAAAGGCCTTCAGCTTGCTCACAATAGATTTGCGGATTATTTATTAGAGCAGTCATAAATCCTCACAGTGCTGCTGAATTGTGACTGTTGTGTAGATTCCTCAGGGTTCATCGCTGTCAACACTTTTATTCACTGTTAACCGAAGAATTCAAAATCAGGTGGCAAGAATGTGCCTCACAGTCAGAACATTTAAATCCACCCCATCCACCTTGAAAAGTCTCCATTTAGGTCCCTGTACAACAAAGCACTTCACAGGAAAGCCCCAATTTACCTTCAGAATCTGGCCACACCTCTTACCATTCATCTAGAAAATAAGGCAATCCAATGCATTTTAACTCCTTCTACACAAGCACAGGAGACTTAATTATACAGCAAAATCAACAAAGTTAATGGTGCTAATTCTGTGATGATCTCGATCATGACAAAAGAGAACCATCTCCAATTCAGGAAAGACTTAAAACTCTCCTTTTCTAAGACTCTTCCATCAATCCTGCACTTTTAGGACTACTCTGTCAGGATACTGGACCAAGCATCTTTTGACTCCTCCATTGCAGAAACACTTCTGCACCTGTTGTTTTGATCTGCTGATACACTATTTTGCTCATCAATGTATTTTCTCACCTTCATAGTGTACTTCCTGATTATCTGTTCCCATTGATGGAAGCGGAATATCCAGGGAAATCTAGGGCTCCTTTCCTCACTCGAATGGCATTATAGTCAGGAGTTTGGGCTACAGAAATGAAATCCCAACAACTGATCCAAAACAAGGCTGTTTAGCATGCACATTACTCTTTATTTTCTCTGCACCTAGAGGATCCTTCAATTCACCTTGGTTGGAAAGGAGTATTTTCTCCTAAGTGAAACATAAGTGGTGTTCAGCTTTTTATGTATGCGGATGAGCACTTTTTTTTAATTAAACCCTTAAATACTGAAGTTATCTATAAGTACATTGTTCTCCTTTCTTCACATATGGATGTTATTCATGTTATAGTATTTTGTCACTAAGTTCATCGCACAGCTTTTCAGGCTTTGAGGAGTTTTAAAAATGGCACAGTAATGTAAAAGTGGTGATAGTTTGGGTAGATTTTTAGACAGTCCAGGACTGGCACATGATGTTTAAAGGAGAAGGAGTTTTCTCTGTTTCCTACAATAAACAGAACAGAGGAACTGATAAAAACAAGCTCAAAAGGTTACCAGGCTCAATGTAGAGATGTTTTTTCACTAATATAATAAAGCTTAATCCTGGTTTGTGGGCCCAAGATTTGATCCCTGTGTACAGAGATATAATAAGTGGTCAAGATTTACCAGATTCCTGAAAAGGAAGTATTAAGGTGCCTTCATATAATAAGCATTTGCAATGCAATAGGTCTCGCATTTTCTTGAGTTAGAGCTATTGGCATTGTAAATTCATAACTGGGCTTTTCTTGCCACATAAATTGGTCAACCCTGCCTCATAATTTCATCTTTTCATGCCATATAGTTCCAGTGGCCCTACACATCTAAAGCACTTCCATATACCTTCTTCCTCTATCTGCATAAAAAAATGAAAATGTTGCTATTTAGAATCCTAATTTAAATCTGCTGTGCTAATTCCAATAGAGTACCACTTTCACCACCCCTCAACAGAGTTGCTGGTCGGTAACGCAATTTCCCAAAAAAAGACACAAGACAGCCACAGAGGAGAAATTAAATAGAAGGATCACCCAAACATATCAAGAGTGTTCAAACAGTCATATTGTGATAAAGATGTTAAGGTGGCCTGAATCATGGTCATAACTGGAATAAGGAGAGATTATTAAAACATATACAATTATTATATAATCCTTTATCAGAAATAAACTTTTGGCATTAGACTTTAACCTCTTAGCTGCTGGGCCTTTCCCCCCCACCAGTGCTGAGCCCTTTTTTGGCTATTTGTGGTAGTTTGCGCTTAGGCCTTCATAACGTTTTGTCCACATAAGCTATCCACGCCAAATTTGCATCCTTTTTTTCCCAACATCCTAGGGATTCTAATGGTACCCAGAGTTTGTGGTTTCCCCTGGAGGAGACCAAGAAATTAGCCAAAAACAGTGAAAATTTCAGTTTTTTTAACAAAAATGGGAAAAAGGGGCTGCCGAAGAAGGCTTGTGGTTTTTTCCCTGAAAATGGCATCAACAAAGGGTTTCTGGTGCTAAAATCTCCATCTTCCCACCTTTCAGGAACGGGCAGACTTGAATCAGAAAACCACATTTTTCAACCCAATTTTGGCATTTTACTGGGACATACCCCATTTTTACTATTTTTGGTGCTTTCAGCCTCCTTCCAGTTAGTGACAGGAATGGGTGTGAAACCAATGCTGGATCCCGGAAAGCTAAACATTTCTGAAAATTGAGCAAGGGGTCATTTGTGTAGATCCTACAAGGTTTTCCTACAGAAAATAACAGCTGAAACAAAAAAATATCGAAAGTGAGCTGAAAAAAACAGCCATTTTTCTCCACGTTTTACTCTGTTACTTTTTCCTGGAAAGTCAGATTTTTTTAAAGCAATACACCGTTATGTGTGCTGGACTCTTCCGGTTGCGAGGATATATAGGGCTTGTAGCTTCATCAAGATCCCTAGGTACCCAGAGCCAATAAATGAGGTGCACCTTGCAATGGGTTTTCATTCTATACCGGGTATACAGCAATTCATTTGCTGAAATATGAAGAGTGAAAAACAGGTATCAAGCAAACCTTTGTATTTCCAAAATGGGCATAAGATAAGGTGTTGAGAAGCAGTGGTTATTTGCACATCTCTGAATTCCGGGGTGCCCATACTAGCATGTGAATTACAGGCCATTTCTCAAATAGACGTCTTTTTTACACACTGTCTTACATTTGGAAGGAAAAAATTTAGAGAAAGACAAGGGGCAATAACACTTGTTTTGCTATTCTATGTCCCCCACAAGTATCCGGATACAAATGGTACCTCACTTGCGTGGGTAGGCCTAATGCTCGCGACAGGAAACGCAATATGGACACATCACATTTTTACATTGAAATATGACGTGTTTTTTGCAAAGTGCCTAGCTGTAGATTTTGGCCTCTAGCTCAGCTGGCACCTAGGGAAACCTAGCAAACCTTGGCATTTTTTAAAACTAGACACCTAGGGGAATCGAAGATGAGGTGACTTGTGGTGCTCTGACCAGGTTCTGTTACCCAGAATCATTTGCAAACCTCAATATTTGGCTAAAAAAAAAAAAAAAAAACATTTTCCTCACATTTCGGTGACAGAAAGTTCTGGAATCTGAGAGGAGCCACAAATTTCCATCCACCCAGCGTTCCCTCAAGTCTCCCGATAAAATTGATACCTCACTTGTGTGGGTAGGCCTAGGGCCCACGACAGGAAATGCCCCCAAAACACAACGTGGACACATCCCATTTTTTGACAGAAAACAGAGGTGTTTTTTGCAGAGTGCGTACCTGTGGATTTTGGCCTCTAGCTCAGCCGACACCTAGGGAAACCTACCAAACCTGTGCATTTTTGAAAACTAGAGACCTAGGGGAATCCAAGATGGGGTGACTTGTGGGGCTCTACCAGGTTGTTACCCAGAATCCTTTGCAAACCTCAAAATTTGGCTAAAAAAAAAAAAACAAAAAAAAACATTTTTCTCACATTTCGGTGACAGAAAGTTCTGGAATCTGAGAGCAGCCACAAATTTCCTTCCACCCAGCATTCCTCCAAGTCTCCCGATACAAATGGTACCTCACTTGTGTGGGTAGGCCTGGTGCCCGCGACAGGAATAGATCACACAACGGTCAATGTTGGTCCTTACATGAGGCAGCTGTTGACCCTGGGGTGATCCATTCCTGACGGAGGCACTAGGTGTAGGCACTCAAGTGGGGTAGTGTTTTTATCAGGACAGGTGAGGAATCACTGGGTGGTAGGAATTTTGTGGATCCCAGCATATTCCTGTAGTTTGTGTGACAGAAATGCGAGAAAAATAGAGTTTTTATTCAACATTTCATCTGTGGAGGGTATTCTGGGTAAGAACATTTTGGGGAATCCACACAAGTCACACCTCTGTGGACTCCCCCGAATGTCTAGTTTCCAGAAATGTTTGGGTTTAGTGTGTTTCTCTATATGGCCGCCGAACCCAGGACCAAAAACACAGGTGCCTGCCTTACAAAAACAGTTTGTTTTGCGATAGATAATTTTGATGTCTCCACAATACGATTTGGGCGGTTGAATTTGGGGCTGAACTAAATTGGGGAGCTCCCAAGAGAGCACTCTCTCTCTCTGCTTGCCGCCGCATTCACCTGCTCTCTGGGTTGGGCTAACCCACTATTACCCCGTTGCACAGACTGCGCTTGCGAAGGGACAGCAGGACTGTCCTCATCACCTCCCTCATAATTTACTGGAAGTGGAGTTATCGAATGGGACTACTCCGACTGAAAAATCACTCCCAGAGTCTGCGCTATTGTCCTATCCGTCAGATGCTGTCTCAGTATCTGATGTCTCAGTCTCTGATCCTATGTCAGAGCTGTCCTCTATAACCCGAGTGACAGCAGCAGTCATTCATCAAGATGCCATCTCTGCTACTGGCTAAACGGTTGCTCTAAAACACTAGCCTACATAGACAGTCACAAAATCGATGGTGTGTGTGAGATACGTGCAACAGTAGAGGCCACCTTACCTGCGCTTCTTCCCTCAATCAGCACGTTCTTTCAAGACACTCAAAAAACACCTTGTCACATACCATTCGTCACAGTCTTTAGCACCTCCTGCGCCCAGTCCAACAATCATTATTGGTGCTCCCACTACCTCCTCCTCGGATTCCCTCATTACCACCCAGCAAAAGTGCCCTTCATCTCTCCATAGCCGCCCTCCAACCCGCACATACATTTCATTGGTATTATAGCGCAGGTAATGGCTGACTTTACTAATGTACTCAGCTATTTACATAAAATACAGATTTGCTCTTTGCAGTAGGCATATAAACCTTCTGCGCTTCTTTATGGCACTAAAACTGCCACTAGACAAGTATGACCCTTTTGTAGCAGAAACATATTCACAATACTTACTTGACTTTTTTATTGCTGCCTAAAAGCTACAGTTGAAAAGCGTCAGTTGAAGTATGTGCATTGCTTTGAAGACGCAAGCTGCAACTGCAAGACAACTGGTGGCAAATTATTATATATCACTTTTATATGTCGGTCTGGTTTTCCTGGGGGCCGATCGCAGCCCCCAGGGAAACTACACATGTACTGACAAAAGTGATATATATATAGATCTATCTCTATATAAATATATATCTACATAGATATATCTATAGATATATATACACACATATATCTATATATAAATATATATATAGATCTATCTATAGCTATATATCCATGTAGATAGAGATAAATATACTAAAAAAAATAGTGCCCCCACAGCGGGTCGCCCTGCCCACGGGCGACCCCCGGTCCATTTCTTTTTCTTTTAAATACATTTTTTTTTTTTTTTTAAATATGCCCGGGGGGGTGAGGGGGGGGGGGGGGGCTGGCCAGTTTTCCGAGGGGGCCGACCCCCCCAAGTGAAATCCCTGGTGTCTAGTGGTGTTTCCTGGCCCCCGATCTCAGCTGTGCTGCGATCAGGGCCAGGAAACACTTTCAGGAATGCCTCGTAAGAAAGGGGAGAGTCTCCCCTTTCTTACGAGGCCTTCCTGAACGTGGGGATTGGCGTTTGTGGCCGTCCACAAAGTGACGTCAAAAGGGCGGGTGGGGGTCACGGGGAGACACGGAAAAGCTTCTGTGTCTCCCGGGGAATAAAAAAAATCTATTAACCCCCTCCCTGGTGTCGGCCACTGGTCGTGACCCGCACCAGGGAGGTAGTGCGGGCGTCTGCCAGTTGCAGACGCTCGCATCCAAGGGGTTAATGCTTAAAATACCATAACAAAAACATAATTCGTAAGAAACATGGGCCTGTAACTATATAGTTAACCCCTATAGAGTATAACACAAACACACACAAAAACAGCATTAAATAATGCTATATAACCATATATTTAGCCCCTAGAGGGCATAGAACATTACACATTTTCAGGAGTAGCAGGCCTATAGCAATGATATTACAAATGTGTCCCTTAAAACAAACTACTCTCAGCTGTAAAACAAACGTTCCAGCCATGAGAGCACTTAAAAAGACACTGAATGGTGGGGGGGGTTATTATTTTGGGGTCCCCACTAACAGTGTGGGGGCCCGGGGATGATGTAGACTGAAAGAGCACGTTGTGCTGAAAGGTTTGGTGGTGGTTCCATTGTTCTAGAATTACCACAGGCTGAGTTATGAGCACAGCATTATGGGACAAGTTTCCGTGTTTTACAAATATTTTAGTACATTAGTATGACTGTAATGCGTAGAACAGCCCGTAGAGGACACTGCAATTAAAATAGCATTTGTAAGAAATATGGTTATGCAACTATATAGTTAACCCCTAGAGGGCATAACCACACAAAAAGAAAATTACATTAAATAATGTAATGTAACCATATACTTAGTCCCTTGAGGGGGTAGTGCATTACACATTTTCAGGCGTAGCAAGCCTATAGCAATGATATTACCAACAAGGCCCTTAAAACACAAACTACTCTTAGCTGTACAACAAAAGTTCCAACCGTGAGAGCACTTAAAAAGACATTGTATGTTGGGAGGAGTTATTTTTTGTAGTCCCCACTAACCTAGTGAGGGGACATAGAGATGATGTAGGCAGAAAGAACACGTCGTGATGAACATTTTGGTGGTGGTCCCATTGTCCTACGACCACCAGAGGCTGAGTTATGGCCAAAAATGTTTTGTAAAAGTAATGCCCTGCAAAGCATTATGGGGCGAGTTTCCAAAGTGTAGTGAATATTGTAGTATCGCCTCTCCAGCTCTGCCGGAAGAGCTGCTTCCGCTTTGAGGATTTCTATTTTATGTAAAGCATTTACCAATTTCTAGTGTTTTAAGGGGAGTGCCACAAGAAATTACTCTGATTAGGTAACTGTGTACAATGTGACCAGCGCTTCAATAGCGCCAATTGAGATCTCGCTGTTATGCCTATTCGCGCAGTGAGCACCATGGCCCCCATGCAGCAGGAAGGGAAGAGACAAAAGAAAAAAAAAATAGTTTGCCCACGCTGAAGTATAACGGCAATTGTAAAATAATCAATTTAACAATGGCAGTCTGCAAGGCGTGACAAAAACAGCCTCAAGGCGGGACAAACGTAAAGCATTTACCAATTACGTAGGGCGATTTTTGAAAGGCTAGCCCACGAACGATTGAGTGCGATGGGCATGGTAAAAAGCCCACAACACTTACAACAGGTTGAAGCGCTTGCGCGCTCAACCAAAAAAAAGTAACAAATAAAAAAAAGGGGTCTGTGAGGCACTCATCAGTTATCGCATGATAACCCTGCTAGATATCTCCAGTAAAATATACGCTAAACATCTACTAGATTTACTGGAAAACTGGGCAGTAAATGAAAAAGTCCTCCCTAAGGTACAATTGGGTTTCCACCACAGGCATTCAACAGTTGATGGCTGCCTAACATTTAAATTATTGGCAGAGGAATAGGTTTTTAAAATGAATCAGCCCCTCTGTGTGTTATATATATATATATATACACAGACACACACCAGGAAGAAGACTGTAAAGTCGAAACACGTTGTTTTCTCCTTTTTGCATTGAATAAATTTGATTCATTTTGTGGCGCTGAACGGAGTGCGTGGCATTCATCTTTTGTTTACAAAGTTAATCGAGGATTCGGCCAACCTCTTTTGCCTCGCACCAGCTGAGTGTGCGTCGTTTTCCCTTGGCGGTAAGCACTATCAGTGCCAGGGAATCCCTTCCCTGGCCCTGATAGGGGTCTCCCCCACCCCCACCCAGTCTTTCCCGACATCCCCCACACCCTAAAGGTGGCAGGACCCCCCCCTCCCCACCCCGACATTACTATACAGACACACACCCGACATGCATGCAGACACCACCAACACACATACCCGCACACACACACACACACACACACACACAGTCATACACACACACACCCACCCACATTCAGACATACAAGCACACATCCATACAGACATACATACAGGCAAACATGCACACATTTCCAAACACACTACACCCCCCGCATGCCTACAGGCACTCACACACCCCCTCTTCATACTTACACGCACACCCCCATGCACGCACACAACACCCCCCGCCCCCCTCCCCTAATGGACGATCAACTTACCTGGTCCGTTGATCCTCCGGGAGGGAACAGGATCCATGGGGGCTGCTCCGCCACCACCACCCCGTCAACAGAACACCGCCAAGCCGAATCACGTAACGGGCGGTGGAGGTGGAGCAACCTCCACTTCCCCGCCGACTGCCAGTATGGCTGCTGCCGGCTCTCCATCCAGAAAAGGACGGAGGGCTGCCAGCAGTCATAATTCGCCGAGCAGAAAACTGGCAGCACTGGCGGTCTTCAGCACGGCGGTCTTGTGAAAAGACCGCCGATGTTGAAATTAACCCCAAAGCCCCCTATCCTTTTTAGGTCGAGCGCACAAGGGCTTCTCACCTGTTGTTTAGTATTGTGGGCTTTTAAACACGCCCACCTCACACCCATCACTTTCACTCGTTCGTGGGCTTGCCTTTCAAAAATCCCTTAATGTCACTGGTAAATGCTTTACGTTTGTCCCGCTTTGTTACCACCTTGGGGACCGACCCTGTTACATGGATAATTATACGATTGCCGATATGCTTTACTGCAAGCAAACTTCTTTTTTTCTTTTGTCTCTGTCCTTCACGCTCATGGCGGCCATAGCACTTTAAAGTTTCAAGCAGCACGAACTCAACCGCAGCGAACTCGATCAGCGATATTGGAATGCTTTGCATGATCTTCTTGGCCCTTGGTGGCGGACATGACACTTTTTTTATATTTGAAGAAAAAGGAGCTTCTTGAGGATAGTAAATGTATTGGCAATAACGTTATCAGCCACAGTGAGATCATACAGTCCGAAGAAGCACTTACACCATATTACCAGAAGATGGAGGTATAGACTAATCTATATTGACTCTACAAATGTTTAGTGATTTTCTTTTTCCTTCTGTGCACTCTAGGTGACACTTCAGCGTTTCCACTGTGTTGGCATCTGTAAAAAAAAAAAAAAAAATCTCACTCTGTGACTTAGATTAGAAACTAGCAGCTCAGTGTCCTCTATCTAATTGTGGCGTGTGGAGCACCCATGACCTCCAACCTATGGTCACTTATTCCGCTGAAGGCAAACACAGAGCCTAAAAGTGTGTTTGTTTTGTTCTAAGAAAAATGTTCAAATAAACAGACTTTTAAAGAGCAGGCTCATGGTGTTTACATGTTTTGCATTTCTCTTACAGTCTCCAGTACAACTTGTGCAATTTAAGACCGGAAGCAACAGATTCTCATAATCAGATATTTAATTTCCTTTTGTAAAAAGCACGTTTGAAAAAAGATCGTTTTTTTTTTTTTTAAACAGGAATCAGTATTTTCAAACCACGATATACCATTTGGCCTCAACTGATTTTTAGGTCCAAGTTGAACATTTACATTTTGGTCCCTTTCAGGCTACACATCTTTAAGATACAAATTCATACACCATCTCCCTCATCATTACACCTTTAAATGATGATATTGATTCAAGTTTCCCTACATACACTAACGGGACAACAGATAGGAGGCTATAATACCAGAATATGGGATATTGTGCTTCCAAAATATCATAGCCAGAATATGGACTACTGAAATATTGTGACGGTAAGTATATGTATGTTTATTATACTTATCTCCACACATACATGCATCTTCTGTTATTTATACTTACCTATGCATAATGACTTCCACAATATTTTGTTAGTCGATATTCTGGCTACCATATTGTAGTAGCATGGTACTGTTGTGCTTCATATTCTGACATACAGAGGATGACAGAGTAAAATCACACAAAAAAATATCCAAAGAAAGTCTCAAAATCCTAACATCTGTGAGGATGGCCACGCATATAGGAACAAGGTAGCGCCTGATCTATGCGCAAAACCTGTGCTGGAGGCACTGAGATAGAGGCAGTTCTAGTCTTGCATGTGTGTTAGGCAGTCCTTGAAGTGCTGATGAGTCCAAGTTGTAATATATACTGTGAAGTGAATCAGTGTCATTTCCATATATAAGCGTAAAGTGACCAAGATGTCTATGAAATCAAACACATTTGTTGTAGTTTTGTTTGTATAGTGCTTTAATATCGTTCGCAAAGCTGAAAGCACTTTCTGATTTGCCCAGTATGTTGTCACTCAGTTTGTATCATTTATATATAGGTCTTCATACCTGTGAGGAACTTGCCTCAGGTTCTCTGATGCACCTTGGAGTGCATTGTTGTAGTTTGTCCTAGGCGGGCACGTCTGGTAAAGTACTGAAGTTGGAACAAATGGTGTAAGCATAGGGCACTGAAGGCACATAAGCATGGGTGTAGCATAAAGTGTGTGAATCGATGCAGCATGCATGTGCTTACCATGGTTACGGACAGAAAGCATCATATTTGGAAATTACAATTAATGTGCTTCATTCGGGCCTATTAGGACATATTAACTATACCCAGATGTATCGGATGGCCCAAAGCACTGGGCACTTATGAAACAACCAAGAGCGTACCAAATGCCATCTGCCGAGAAGCAATGGAGGATCAGCCCCACTGGACGCCCCCCCTCCCATATGGAAAAGGTGGTTGGGGACAAAGCTGATCCCTGAGGAAGCCAAAAGGTATTTTTGGAAATTCCTCACAAGTGAAGTGACTACCAGCCTTGGGATTATACTCTCCCTAGGTGCTGAACCTGGACATTTTTAAAAGCCACACTCTGCTGTCAGCCTTCTTGCTGTCTAAGCCTCTACGTTTAAATTTAGAAAATCGGAACTGCCAGTAAAATATTGCAGTGAAGAAGGTTTTAAAAAACAGGATGGCCGTAAAGTTTTTGCAAGAGTGAGCCAGACTGTGGCAATTTTACTACAATAAAGGCTCACCTCCCAACCTCGCTGTTTCATCTGCTGTGATTATTAATCTGAAATCTGCATCAGATGGATGAAAGGTGAGAAATAAACCCTTAATTCACAGGTTGCACACAGATCTCTGCAGCAGAACATAAATAACTAAGCTAATTTAGCATTCCCTGCCTGCTATGACACTGCACTCATGGTTGTACTCCAGCGCTGTCTTTACTGTCACACTGGGTTGTTTTCCTAATTTGTGTAAGCCATTTTTTAATTTTCTTATAAACTATACTGTTTGCTAAGCCCCTGTGTAAGTGGTCGTCCTGAGTGCAGCTCTCATGAGCTTGGACTTTTGCAATGAAAATCTCTGAACAAAGAGCACCTTCCCTTTTGGAGTTTTTGTGGAATAGTCTTTCCAATGTGGCCTTTTCAGAAGAATTGTGCTATATGTTTCTAATATTGTCTTATGGTTCTCAATGGCTGTTCTTAGAGTTAATTTGGGTGGAGCAGTATTACTGGGCAGAATTCCATTTGAGGGCATAAGATTGTGATGACACAAATGCTATTTTCATTGTGGTGTCTTTTAGGGGCTGTTCTGAGCATTACTGTCTAATGTCATAAGTTTATTTATGATAAATGTTTATTGGATTTATATGATAATTCAATATGTTTTATTACTCTCTCCTTATTGCAATTGTGACCATGATTCAGGCCAGCTTAACATAACTCTTGATATGTTTGGGTGACCCTTCTAGTTTATTTCTCTCATTACTCCTCCGTGGCTGTCTTATGTCTTTTTTTTTGGGACTTGTGATAGCCAACCAGCAACTCTGAACGCGGGGTGGTGAAAATGGTATTCTATTGAAATTAGCATGCCAGATTTACAATAGGATGCCAAATGGCAACATTTCCATTTTTGGCAGAAGACAGAAGAAGGAGGTAAGTGGAAGTGCTTTAAGTTATATGCAGGGCCACTGGAATTATGTGGCAGGAAAAGACCGAATTATCAGTCAGGGTTGACCAGTATATGTGGCAAGAAAAGTTCAGGTATGAATTTACAACAACACTAGATCTAACTAAAGCAAATGCAAGACCCATTGCATTGCAAATGCTTGTTTCAATCTATATTGCTGATGACCATTAGCACTAAATCAGATTTGTTCTTTTCCACCTAAACTAGGTATGGAGGTAATTTCATCATTGTACTATGCAGATAATACAGCTTTAACGGACCTCACTGTTAGGTCTTCAAAGGTAACTTGAAGCATTCTCAGAATATTGCAAGGTAAATAACCTATTAATACATGTTTCCAAAACTAAAAGTAAAAGTATTTTCTAGAAGAACTGCTCAGAAAATATGGCATAAGTGCAGTTGCGGTTCTCGACAAACAGAAGGGGTGCAGAGGTGAAGGGGGATAAATAAAAATTGAATAAAATAATAAAAACAAAAACACGTATGTCCTCCGCTCCGCTGCTCCTCTGTCCGTCGTAGCTCCAGGCTGCAGGCACAGGCTCCCAGCCTGCCCTGCAGCTAATCCCAGCGCTGCTCAAAGCAGTGTCAGGATTGGCTGGGAGCACCCAGTCAGGGCCTCTGAAGGCTCTCTCCAGAGCCTACTGCGCATGTGTGTTTGGGCGGCCAGAGACGGCCGGCTAAACACTCATGCGCTCTGAGGGGAGTGCTCTGTGCACTCCCCTTAAGTGCTTGTCACCCCCAGAACCCAGACCCTTTTAAAGAAAATGATAATAAACACAGTTTATTATAATTTTCTTGAAAAGGTTTTGCAGCTGCCGCTGATGGCAGGGGCAACGCTTCTCCGTCCTAATGGAGGAGCCACCACTGCATAAGTGGAGGCTGAGTGGTGCTCAAGTGGATGTGGTAAAAGATTATAGATATTTAGGCCTCCTTTTTAAATATATTTTGAATTTTAAAACTTATATTGATCAACATAAAGCTCCATCTAAGGCAACTGCAGGTGAGTTACAAAGAATGGGGGATAAGGCCTCAGAAGTACTTAGAGAGACCTGCTATGCAAAATTAATAGATTTACTTTTGTATGGCTCTGAGGTTCTCACTGAGAAGAAGTCTAACTGGTTGCAGACCATATAAATAAACAACTGGAGAAGACGGCTTGGCCTGCCCAGAAGTACGTTAAATAGTGCACTGAGGTTAGAGTGGAGCCTTACCAATATAATATATAAATGTAAGCAAAAGATTCTTAATTTTCTCCCGTCTTATGGAATCGGCTGGCAGCTCTCTGAGGAAATTAATTACATTTTATTTATAAGTGAATGAAACTGGCTCAGGGGCTGTTAACCGTCACAAAATCAAGGACTGTTTGTATACACAACTATTGTCAGACTCTTAGAGTATGTTGGTGACGGAATGGAAAATTGCAGTTATTCGTGTGACAAAATGGAAATCTAGAAACAGAGTTAGAAGATGTAGGGGAAAGGAACACGCTGTTTCACGTACTGGACACAGTGTGTGGAGGGGATATACAACTATGTTTACATGATATAAGAAGCTCCAACACTATAAAGTATTTTTTAGAAGTTCAGCTTATGCAGGTCCCTGCCTTTATACACTGAAAGTTGGCCAACTGGGATAATACTGACTCTCAGATCTGTCCTTTTTGCAAATGTTCTCCATCGTCTCTATCTCATATAATTGTATTTTGCACATAATTTGAGAAAGAAAGAGGTTTGTTACTCCCGGTTTTTAGAATTTTACAGGTGCACCAGGTTTATGATTTGGTGAGTGTAATTTTAAAATGTAATAATATTAGGAAGTGCCACGCTGTAGGAACATTTTTATCTTTGGTATCCAAATGGTTGGTCAGTTTGATTTGAATGTTTTTATAGGTTGTATTTGTATTATTGTGTTTCATCTGATTGGATGTGCTTCTATGCAAGTTATGCACCAGTTTGTTTGTATTATGGTGTTTCATCTGATTAGCTGTGCTTCTATGCTAGTTTCCCCCCAGTTTGCATTTTATTAGTTTATATTGCATGAATTAGGAAATGTATTTTAGCCCTGATTTTAAGAGATATGAGTGGCATTGGAATGTAGAGGAGAGAATGCGCGAGGTAGAATGGTGACGGGGAGGTAGAACGTGGGTAGCAGTTGGAGGGCAACGGAGTGTCGTGGTGAGCGGATAAGATTTGCGGTTGCGGACGCTTTTATACCTTTGACAGAATAAAGGATTTAATCTTGGATTTCGTCCATGCCTTTCTTTCACATTGGCGACGAGCGGGAAGAAGTTCTTCTTGGAAGCGGCAGCAATCGGCTGGTTCTTTACTGCGTCTACGAGATAGGATCTGGGGATTTCATAGCAACGCATTCCCGTTGCTAGGTGGATCGAGATCTTCTATTCCTGCGCTGATCACGTTCCTGCTGCTCAAGTGTACCGTTGTTAAACTGCAACAAAATGTCAAGCATCCAACCTCCATCATTTTTTCTTGCAGAGCTTGGTGAGCCTCCTATTCAATGGGAATTATGGATTGACTTATTTGAAGCTTATGTGGATGTTTTGGAAGATCAAGAATGCACACCTGACAGATATTTGGCCTTGCTGAAACATAGATTAGGCACGGTTGGCTTAAGGGAATTTAAGAACTTACCTCCAATAGACAATGTGGGAATTGTGGATGTTTATCAGCTTGCAAAGAAGAAACTTCATGAACGCTACGGCAGGAAGATTAATGTGGTTCTGGAACGGTACAGTTTTTACTCCAGAACACAGCATGATGATGAGACAATAGATCAATTTGTTGCTGCTCTCAGAGGTTTAGTTGTTACCTGTATTTTCGAACAAATATCTTATGACCAGGTTTTGCGAGATCAAATTCTAATCAAAATGAAATCTCGTAAACTTCAGGAGAAATTATGGTCATGTGGCAGTGATTTGACGTTGAAAGGAGCCATTGATGTAGCACGAACGATGGAAGTGTCCGAAAAATGCATTCGAACTGTGAGGAAAAAAATACTTCTGACTTGGACCCTGAGGCAATTGCTGTTAGTGCTGTGACGAAAGAATCTAAAGAGATAGAAAAAAAAATGAATGGAAAAGGAACAATACAAAAAATTGTTACAGATGTGGGGCTGGGGATCATTTTGCTAATTCCCAAAAATGTCCTGCATTTAACAAGATTTGTAATTTGTGTAAAAAGATTGGCCATTTTGGCAAGGTGTGTAAGAGCAGTATGAATATGAAGGGTGTGAGTTATGTTGCAGCACAAGAGGATTCTGATTCCACCAGTTTTCAGGATTTAGTTTTATTTAGTTATCGGATAACGATATTGTTTTACCACTGCAATCTTTTGGGTTACAGACTTGCAAATTGAGCATGGATGGTATTGAAGTTACTGCAAGGGTGGACTCGTGTGCATGGTTCACCATCATGTGTGTGAGTATGTTTGAGAAATTGTGGCCGGGTAGAAACTTAATACCCACAGATGTCAACGCTGGAAGTTATACTGGTCATAGAATTTCTATGGTTGGATATACTAATGTATGCATTAGGTTTGGGGGTAAGTGGTGTAAGGGTAGGTTGTATGTTGCTGAGAAAGGTCAGACGATCTTAGGATGGCCACATATTAAAGAGCTGGGTATCAAAATTGATTCTACAAAAGATTTTCCTGTGTATGGAGTAATGGACTAGGATTTCCAAGGTGCTCTGCAATATGATGAGGTGGACGAATGCTATCCAACAGTTTTTTCAAAGTCTTTGGTCAAATTGAAGAATTTTAAACACAAGATTATATTAAGAGAAAATGCTAGTCCAGTGCGGCACAAATTACGAAATGTTCCGGTGCATTATAGATCTAAACTAAAAGATCTGCTGAAGGACTTGTGTCAAAAGAATATCATTGAACCAATCGAAAGCTCGGACTGGATATCTCCGGTTGTATTATCACTTAAGAGCACTGGGGAGCTAAGACTGTGTGTTGATTTGAGATCTCTGAATGATGCTATTTGGGTGGATACTTTTCCTTTACCAAATTTGCAGGAATTGGTATCATCAGTATGTCAGGCTACTGTGTTTTCTACCATTGATCTATCTAGTGCTTACCACCAAATTGAATTGGATGAGGGTTCAAAACACTTTACAGCATTTATAACATCAGAGGGTGCTTTTCAATACAAAAGGATGCCCTTTGGTCTTGCAAGCGCGTCAGCTGTTTTCCAAAGAGAAATGAACAACATTTTTAGTAAGGTGCAAAATGCTAAAGTATTTCAGGACGATATTTTGATATATGGGTGTGACAGATAGGAACATGATAGTGTGTTAATGGAGGTTTTCAACTTACTAAATGAGAATGGATGGACAGTTCGGAAAGATAAGTACAAATTTGGTCAAATGCAAGTGGAGTATTTAGGCCACATTATTTCCCGTGAGGGTATTCGTCCCAAAGTGAGTCATGTGAAAGCTATTGTTGATGCACCTGAGCCAAAATGCAAAAAACAACTAATGTCGTTTTTGGGTCTTACTGAGTTTTATTCGCAATTTATAGAAAACTACGCGACTAAGGTGGAGAACTTGAGGAAATTATTGAAGAAGAATGTTCTGTTTATTTGGGGGCAGGAACAAGCAGAATGTTTTGATTCTATTAAACATTAAATTGTTCAGGCTCCGTGCCTTAAACCTTTTGAGACCAATACAGACTGTATGATTGCAGTAGATGCTAATAATTATGGTATTGGTGCTATGTTATCACAAAGAAATGGATCCGAGAAATAGATTGTAGCTTATGCTTCGCGTACATTAACACAGTCTGAGAGAAATTATTCTGTAATTGAAAAAGAATTGTTAGCAGCTTCATGGGCTGTTGAAAGGTTTCGAATGTATGTATGGGGGAAGAAATTTAAACTATGTACAGATCATAAACCATTGGTCAATATTTTACAACCGGGGGTGGAAAGAACTTATCGCCAAGATTGGCGAGGCTAGCCTCTAAGTTGCAAATGTATTTTTTTTTTAAATAATGTATGTTCCGGGTAGAAACAACAATATTGCTGATGGATTATCCCGTTTGCCTATTGATGACTAATGTGTTGATGTTGAGCGTGATGTTGCGTACACATATGAGGATGTTTTGTCAGGTTTGGAATCGTATGATGCATCTGATCAAACTGTGTTGTCTGAATGCAAATGGGAAGAAGAAATGATGAATAATAAAGATTTGCAAATGGTAAGAAAATATATTATTGATGGTTGGCCTTGTGAGCGATTTTTGCGTGGTGAGAATGCATCTTTATGGAAACTAAAAGATGAATTGAGCTTAGAAGGCGATATGGTTTTAAGGGGGGACAGAAAAATTCCTCCGAAGGGAGTACGTGAGATTATTGTAAGTAGGAGTCATGTTGTTCATGGTGGAATGTCAAGGAACAAAAGGCAGGTGAAGGAATTTTTCTGGTGGCCGGGTGTGGATGTGATGGTTGACAGATATGTGAGAAATTGGTCTATTTGTCTCGGAGCGACAAGAGTGCGAAACCATGTTCGGCTCCCCTGTTACCAGTCAAATTACCTGATAGACCTTGGTGGAAAGTAGGTATTGATTTTATGGGGCCATTTTCTACATTACCTGTGAAAGAGGCATATGTTATTGTTTTGGTTGACTATTTATCAAAATGGCCGGAGGTTGAATTTGTGAGCAAAATTTCTACTGAAAGTGTGATTTAATTTTTGGAAAATGTATTCGCTAGGGTAGGTGTTCCTGAAGCACTTGTGTCGGACAATGGAGTACAGTTTACATCTAAGTGAATGACTGCATCTCTGGAAAGGAAAGGTATTAAACATATTAGAGTAGCTCTATATAATCCTTCCTCTAATGGCCAAGTTGAAAGATTTAATAGAGTTGTTAAGGAAACTGTACAATTAGCTTGTAAATCAGGTATTCCTTGGAAACTGGCTATAAGAGAAATGCTCTTGTCTTATAGGGCGTCACCACATTCTGTGACTGGAAAGATACCTTTCGAGCTATTGAGAGGAAGGAAGCCGTCCACCGGGTTGGTTCCATGGTGGTTAAAGGAAAGGAATTGGGTGTAATTTGGTGTGGTCTGTGATAATATCATGAAGGACAGGGTATTAGACTATCAATTGCCTACCAAACTGCGCCATGATACTAGATCTAGTTTGGATGAATTGGTTGTGGGGCAAAGTGTCCGTGTCAAAATACCGGGAATTATTGAGAAAGGTAAACCACAGTGGTCTGAGCCTAGGAAAATTGTTAAGATTTTGAGAAATGCAGTGAAATTGGACGATGGCAAAGTGTGGAATGTAAGACGCATATCGATTTGTAGAGAAGAGGATACGGGTGTTAAACATGGTAATGATAGTTTAGATGAGTGTAGTTGGTATCTGTTTGGGAATGAATGCGCCTCCTCTGTTAAGGCATTGAGTTCTCGTGAGACGCATGTGAATGTGGATGAGGTTGTTCGTCGTGGTGCGAGAGATAGAAGAGCCCCAATATATTTAAATGACTATGTAACTGATTGAGATAGGTCTATATGCATATTTTGTTTATTTTTTATGAGTTATGATTGTTAAGATATTTATGCAGTTCTGTTTTTGTTTATGCAAGTTATATGTTCTTGTATTGTGATATTAGACAATGTTACTTTTGTTATTCTTTGTTGGGGTGAAGGTGTGTGGCATTGAAATGTAGAGGAGAGAATGCGCGAGGTAGAATGGTGACGGGGAGGTAGAACGTGGGTGGCAGTTGGAGGGTAACGGAGTGTTGTGGCGAGCGGATAAGATTTGCGGTTGCTGCCGCTTTTATACCTTTGACAGAATAAAGGATTTAATCTTGGATTTCGTCTATGCCTTTCTTTCTCAATATGTATGTCTCAGGAGCTTCATGAGCTGAATGACTCACTGACAATACGTTATGATACAGCTTAAGCAATCACTAGGTGAAGATAAAGGTGTAGACTTCAGTAATGTGATTTTGTGGATGGATATTTTAATTATCAATAATCATCCTAATTGGAATGTCAGTGAGGTGTAAGGTATATCAAATAATATGTTATCAAAACAATTGGCTTAGGTTTTAAACAATGTACGCTATTGTTTTATAGACTTTATGCTTAGAGTACAAATGTGTATTGTTTGTATTGCCTTATTGATATAATATCAATCTAATAAAACAAGCAAAACAAAATTCAAAAATACATGCTGGTTTCGAAAAGCAGGCCTGCACTTGCTAGGCATGTTGAGAGTTTTTGGTGTTACATACAGAAAAAGCATGTTCCGCTATAAGTGCGTGAACTGTAGTAATACACACGAAGTGCCTAGAAGAATTTCACACTAAGAAGTAGAAACACTTATCAGATTTCACAGTTTGGGTAAGATTCTCCACCATGGTTGTGCAATTACACAAGAAAGCTTATAGTATAATCATAAGTGAAGCTATACATTTCTGAAAGTAAACCTAAGCAAAGGGACAGAAACGGGGAGAAGGTCATGGTATATTATGCCTTTTGTGATTTACAAAATTATAAATGTCATGGTCCATCTTACAGTACGACCAAGAACTATACATAAATTAGGTGTACCATGGTGGATTGTAACTCAACCTGTTTAGAACAGAAAATTACCCAAATTAGTTTAGACTTTGGGGCCCAGGTGTTTCAGTGTTTTAAAGTAAAGATGGTGCAAGCACACAATCTGCCACAAAGAAGGCACTTCTAATGCACAATGCTAGTCTTAAGGTATACTCACATTTTTGTTTTGTACCTTCAAAACATATATACACAACTAAGGTTTTGCAAGCGCACCATATATTTAGAATAAACCGCTGGAGCCCTCTGACGTAACACAATTGTCAAGAGGAAATCCTAAATGAAGACCTATGTGCCTCATACCCTTCCTATGACTGTGAATGGCGTAAATGTTAATGTATCGGAGTGCCTGTGAGAATATACAGAACAAAAATGTGATTATACAATGCGACTGTCAATGCATGAGAGATTAAGTGACAGGGACAACTCAACTTTGCACCTTGTTTACCATCTAGAGAAATTGGTAGGCAATAGGTGCATGCAATAAAAAGTGCAAGGAAGGGAACCAGGCCCTGAAGAAAGCCAGGGACCTCGCAAGAGGAGTACTGGAAAAGGCTGAAACAGGTTACAAAGTTGAGGCTGTCTGATTAATCTCAACTAGTCCCAATGTGGTTATTTTAAAATTACCATAGGTGACCATTAGAAAGATCTTTATGGTGATTTATAGATACTTTTAAATTGTTTGTGTGGATCCCGGCACTAACGTACACAAGGATCATTCAAGAGCTCCAAAGACTACAGAGCCCATCCGTACCACAAGTAATGGGGTCCTAGTGGGGAGTAAACTCACTGATGAAGCTTGTCATTTTGGTTGGTAAGGGAGGGTTTGAATCCTTTATTAAAGGCATACACTGATAACAAAGTTTGTCTATCCCAATGGAGGTAATATCCAATCATAGGAATAGCCTATTTTCCCAAAATGTTCGATGATGATTTTGAAACAAAGCATCTTCAACCAAGTGACAGTCTGATAACAAAATATAATGCACTTGAAGGCAGTGAACTGTGTTAGTTATCCATTAATCGTACTATCTTGATTTTTATTATTACATGTCACAGGTTTCAGGGCTCATTTGTTAAGTATCACATTATATCTGTATCAGTCAGACTTTTCCAAACATTAATGTGCCAATAGATCTTATATATATATATATATATATATATATATATATATATACACACACACACATACACACACACACGCACGAGCCTCTCAAGTCAGAATAATTCTTATTTTGACTTACGATCTGTCACACTATAAAAGTCTGCATCCAATAAAAAAAACATAAACAACAAACATAACTTGCAACAAAAAGGCTGCTTGGTGTACTTCCCCACAGAGGGGTGCGTTACAGGCAGGTGCAGTGCCCTCAAATCTATCTTCCATATCACGTAATTTAGGAAAAGGCTGGTGGGAAGTCAACGGAGGGAAAAACCAAGACCATCAGCACATGATGAAAGCTCTTATTGTTATCGTGTTAGTATTCAGAATTAGCAAGGTGCAGAGAGCAATAGAGCCAGTCATGGTCCAGCAAAACAGAGCAAGGTACATAAAGAGGCATAAAATTGATTGCCCAACTAAGAAGTAATGTGGACTTTTTAAAATATCCCTAAAAAAGTGTTATGATGGGCGTGGCCTCCAATGCATGTGTAGCATTATTTTATTTTTTGAGCAATTTTTTAAAGTACAAACTTGGCTCAAGAGCAAAAGAGCACCTTACATAACCACCAGATTACATTACGGCTTAATATCCTTATTACACTATGACTGTTTCAACACTCTTGACGTGTTTGAGTGACCCTTCTAGTTTATTGCTCTCATTACTCCTCCATGGCGGTCTTGTGTCTTTTTTTGGGGGGATTGAGATAGCCAGCCAGCAAATCTGTCGGCGGGGTGGTGAAAGTGGTATTCTATTGAAATTAGCATGGCAGATTTAAATTAGGATGCTAAATGGCAACATTTTCATTTCTGGCAGCAGGTAGCGGAAGACGGTAAACGGAAGTGCTTTAAGTTATATGCAGGGCCACTGGAATTATGTGGCAGGAAAAGACCGAATTATCAGTCAGGGTTGACCAATTTATGTGGCAAGATAAGTCCAGCTATGAATGTACAACACCAATAGCTCTAACTAAAGCAAATGCAAGACCCATTGCATTGCAAATGCTTGTTACAATCTATATTGCGGATGACCTTTAGCACTAAGTCAGATTTGTTCTTTTCCACCTAAACTAGGTATGGAGGTCATTTCATCATTGTACTATGCAGATGATACAGCTTTAACGGACCTCACTCCATTAGGTCTTCAGAGGTAACTTGAAGCATTCTTAGAATATTGCAAGATAAATGATTTATGAATACATGTTTCCAAACCTAAAGTAAAAGTATTTTCTAGAAGAAATGCTCAGAAAATATGGCATACGTGCCATCGCGGCTCTCGACAACTAGAAGGGGCGACGCACAGAGGTGACGGGGGATAAATAAAAATGTAATAAAATAATAAAAACAAAAACACATACGTCCTCCACTGCGCCGCTCCTCTGTCCGTCGTAGCTCCAGGCTGCAGGCACAGGCTCCCAGCCTGCCCTGCGGCTAATCCTGATGCTGCTCGAAGCAGGGTCAGGATTGGCTGGGAGCGCCCAGCCAGGGTGCTCCCAGGCAGACTAGAAGCCTCTGAAGGCTCTCTCCAGCCCGGCAACTGTGTTGCTGGGCTGGAGAGAGCCTAGTGCGCATGTGTGTTTGGGCGGCCCGAGACGGCCGGATAAACACTCATGCGCTCTGAGGGGAGTACTCTGTGCACTCCCCTTAAGTGCATGTCACCCCTCAGAACCCCGACCCTTTTCAAGAAAATGATAATAAAAACAGTTTATTATCATTTTCTTGAAAAGGTTATGCAGCTGCCGCTGATGGCAGGGGCAACGCTATTCCGTCCTAATGGAGGAGCCACCACTGCATAAGTGGAGGCTGAGTGGTGTTCAAGTGGAGGTAGTAAAAGATTATAGATATTTAGGCCTCCTTTTTAAATATATTTTGAATTTTAAAACTCATATTGATCAACATGAAGCACGATCTACGGCTACTGCAGGTGAGTTACAAAGAATGGGGGATAAGGCCTCAGAAGTACTTAGAGAGACCTGCCCTGCAAAAATAATAGATTTACTTTTGTATGGCTCTGAGGTTCTCATTGAAAAGAAGTCTAACTGGTTGCAGACCATATAAATGAAAAACTGGAGAAGATGGCTTGGCCTGCCCAGAAGTACATTAAATAGTGCACTGAGGTTGGAGTGGGGCCTTACCAATACAATATATAAATATAAGCAAAAGATTCTTAATTATTTGACCTGTCTTATGGAATCGATTGGCAGCTCTCTGAGGCAATGAATTAAATTGTAATTATAGGTGAATGAAACTGGCTCAGGGGCTGTTAATTGTCATAAAATCAAGGACTCTTTGTGTACACCACTATTGTCTGACTCTCAGAGTATGTTGGTGCCGGAATGGAAATTCGCAGTTATACGTGTGACAAATTGGAAATCTAGAAACTGAGTTAGAAGATGTAGGGGAAAGGAACACACTGTTTCACATACTGGACACAGTGTGTGGAGGTGATATACAACTGTATTTACATGATATAAAAAGCTCCAACACTATAAAGTATTTTTTAAAAGTCGGCTTTTGCAGGTCCCTGCCTTTATACACTGAAAGTTGGCCAACTGGGATAGTACTGACACTTGGATCTGTCCTTTTTTGCAAATGTTCTCCGTCGTCTCTATCTCATATAATTGTATTTTGCACATATTTTGATAAAGAAAGAGGTTTTTTACTCCCTGTTTTTAGAATTTTACAGGTGCACCAGGTTTATGATTTAGTGAGTGTAATTTTAAAATGTAATAATATTAGGAAGTGCCACGCTGTAGGAACATTTTTATCTTTGGTATCTAAACGGCTGGTCAGTCTGATTTAAATGTTTTTATACATTGTATTTGTATTATGGTGTTTTACCTGATTAGGTGTGCTTCTATACTAGTTTCCCCCAGTTTGCATTTTATAAGTTTATATTGCATAAATAAGGAATTGTATTTTTAGCCCTGATTTTAAGAGACATATAGGTCTCAGGAGCTTCAGTGTTTGGTTGACTGACTCATTGACAATATGTTATGATACAGCTTAAGAAATCACTAGGTGAAGAAAAAGGTGTAGACTTCAGTAATGTGATTTTGTGGATGGATATCTTAAGAATCAATAATCATACTAACTGGAATGTCTGTGGGGTGTAAGGTATATCAAATAATAATATGTTATCAAAACAATTGCCTTAGGTTTTAAGCAATGCACGTTATTGTTTTATAGACTTTATGGTTAGAGTACATATGTGTATTGCCTCATTGGCATACTATGAAACTAATTAAATAAAACAAACAAAACAAAATTCAAAAATACATGCTGTTTTACGAACAGCAGGCCTCCAATGGCTAGGTATGTTGAGAGTTGTTGGTGTTATTAACAGGAAATGCATTTTCAACTATAGCTGCGTGAACTGAAGTAAAACAGATGGAGTGCCTAAAAGAACTTCACACTGAAAAGTAGAAACGCTTATCAGATTGCACAGTTTGTGTGAGATTATCCGCCCTGGTTGTGCAATTACACAAGAAAGCATTGACATTTTCATGTTATAAACTCAAAGTCTAGCAACCGTCTTTATAGTGCTGCTTATAGTAAAATCATAAGTAAAGCTATAAATTTCCAAAAGTAAACATAAGCAGAAGAGCTGAAACGGGGAGAAGGTCATGGTATTTTATGCCTTTTGCGTTTTGCAAAATTATAAATGTCCTGGTCCATCTTACAGTACGACCAAGCACTATACATCAATGAAGTGTACCATGGTGGATGGTAACCCTTAACTTATTAAGAACAGAAAATTACCAATGTGTGGTTTAGATTGTGGGGCCCAGGTGTTTCCGGGTTTTAAAGTAAAGACGGTGCAAGCACACAATCTGCCACATAAAAGACACTTCTAGAGCACAATGCTAGTCTTCGTGTTTACTCGCATTTTTGTTTTGTACCCTCAAAACGTAGCTACACAACTAGGGTTTTGCAAGGGCCCCATATAGAGAAGAAACCGTGAGAGCCCTCTGACGTAACACACTTGTCAAGAGGGAATCCTATATGGAGACCTATGTGCCTCGTGCTCTTCCTAGGACTGTGAAGGGCGTGAATGTAAATGCACTGGAGTGCCTGTGAGAAAATACAGAACAAAAATATGATTATACAATGTGACTGTCAATGCATGAGAGAGTAAGTGACAGGGACAACTCAACTTTACACCTTGTTTACCATCTGGAGAAATTGGCAGCCAATGGGTGCACGCAATGAAAAGTGCAAGGAAGGGAACCAGGCCCTGAAGAAAGACAGGGACCTAGCAAGAGGAGTACTGGATAAGGCTGAAACATGTTACAAAGTTGAGGCTGTCTGATTATCTTCAACTAGCCCCAATGTGGTTATTTTAAAATTACCATAAGTGACAATAAGAAAGATCTCTTTGGTGATTTATAGAAACTTAGAAATGGTTTGTGTGTGGATCCCTGCAAGAACGTACAAAAAATCTCATTCACGAGCTCCAAAGGCTACGGAGCCCATTCGTACCACAAGTAATGGGGTCCTAGTGAGAAGTAGCCCAGTGACGAAGCTTGTCATTTTGGTTGGTAAAGGAGGGTTTGAATCCTTCATTAAAAGCATACTCTGATAACAGAGTTTGTCTATCCCAATGGAGGGAATATTCACTCATGGGAATAGCCAATTTCCCAAAACGTTTGTTGATGATTTTGACTCTAAGCATCTTCAACCAATATAGAGTCTGATAACAAAGTATAATGCACTTGAAGGCAGTGAACTGTATTAGTTAGCCATTAGTCGTACTATCTTGATTTGTACTATTACGCATCACAGGTTTCAGGGCTCATTTGCTAAGTATCACATTATATAATTGTCCGTCAGACTGTTCCAAACATTCATGCGCTAATAGATCTAATTCATATACACTTGCGCTCTTCAGGCTTTAAGACAGAAATATTCTTATTCGACTTACGATCTGTCACACTATAAAAGTCTGCATTCAATAAAGAACCATGAACAACAAACATAACTTGCAACACAAGGGCTACATGGTGTACTTCCCCATAGAGGGGTGCGTTGCAGGCAGGTGCAGTGTCCTCAAGTCTATCTTCCATATCACGTCATTTAGGAAAAGGCTAGTGGGAGTCAACGGAGGGACAATCCAGGACCATCAGCATATGATGAAAGCTCTTATTGTTATCTTGTTAGTATTCGGAATTAGCGTGGTGCAGAGAGCAATGGTCCACCAGAACACAGCAAGATACATTAGGAGGCATACAGTTGATTGTCCAACTAAGAAGTAATGTAGACTTTTTAAAATATAGCTAAAAAAGTGTTAGGATGGGCGTTGGCTCCGATGCATGAGTAGCATTATTTTATTTTTTGAGCTTTTTCATTAAAGCACAAACTTGGCTCAAGGGCAGAAGAGAGCTTTACATAACCACCAGATTCCATTAAACACGGTCAGTTTCATTTTCTTTTTAAACACGTTGAGTCGACTCACACCTGCCCACAACACCTCGTCCCCTAGTTCCATAGGAAGAATTCCAAGCAAACATTTCCAGCGACCAAGGGATGTGTGTCGTGTAGAGATGAGTGCTGCTGTATCAATTCGCCGTCTCTTGTGATGAGGAAGGGGCAAGCCTTCATTTTCATAGCTGTGCCAATAAAGAGGGCCCAGGTATACCCAAAGCTGTCGACCGTTCTGCATCACGATTATGATATTCTGCTACTGCTGTTTTAAAAACTTCAGCAAACAGCAGTGATCATGTATTGACTTGGATCTTTACTTTTTCAATATTGCGTGAGTTACTTATGAACATATTTTAAACAGGACTAAAAAGCCTCTCTAGGAACATCAAGTCAGCTAACACCTGAGTGTATGACCTTGGATCTACGTGGCTCGTTAGCTTAACACACAGCCAACACATTGGGAGCAGCGGTCCTCACACTGACAGCACACTTGAAGGCCAATGACGTCACGACGCCGGAAATGATGAACATGGGGGTGAGTAGCTGTCAGAAGTCTAAGGCAAACTCACCCGTTTGTGTTGCGCGTCGATCCTAGGTTGCCCTCCGCCTAGCAGTGCCTCGTTTCGCTTCTTTTCTATTCTTTCAGGCACCGATAGATGGCTCAGCGAGTACAGGCGCCCGGGCAGCGGTGGCGGCGCGGCTAAAAGCCGCCGGCCACAGGCACCCCCGGCGCCCACCAGCAACCTTAAAGCAGCTCGTACTGCCGCCATAGTTAGCCGGGCTCTTGCAGCAACACGCTCTGATTGACTATGTGAGACGTGACGGCAGAAGAGGGCGTAACCAATCAAAGGAAGTCACAAACGACAGTGGAGGGTTCTCTGGGAGTTGTAGTTTTGGTGTCTTCCTCAGTTATGTTGAACTCCAGTTTGTTATTTACATGGCCACATTTAATACGAAATGCTTTCCCACATTTTAAATAAAAAAAACAACTTTGCCTGCTTTCCAGCTTTAAACCTGACCTGAGAAAGCGTAGCTTATATACTTAGAAATTAACATGAAATGCTTATGAACTGATGTGTTAAAATGCTGCATAGAAAATGTATTAATGTATTTTGCTAAACGTGCGCTTGAAATGTGCCCACGAGGAGTGGGCGCCAATATATATACAATGACTAATGAAACTGATTAATAATGACGAAATGTTATGTTAGAATATGATTTTGCACTAATAATAAAAAGTTATATGTTAAATTTCTGCTAATAAATCATTAGACCTTAGTTAGCATGAGTCGAGGCCTAGCTGCCTGATTTCATATTAAATGTGTTTTTCTAACGTGCAGTGTTCTGACTTGCTGAAGGACATGAACTCGTATTTTTCCAAAGCTAGAAGATGAATGTAACTGTAGTAGATCCGTTCTCATGAAATTCAACTTGCTTAGTGAAACATTCTTGCTGAATGCAACCCTGTAGACTACTCGCAGGTACAAGGTCGCCTAAATCGGTACAGACAATGGAACCACTGACTAAAAATGCAAAGAGGACCACGAGAGTATGAAATCATACCGGACATTCTACCGGCTGAAGACGTCAATCATAAGGACCAATAAACTACGTGAGAACTGTTATGGGGTGACAAATTTAATGAAGTCATTGAAACCCTATTGGAGAGAGATAGTGGGGTACTGACCCCAACCAATTACATTTTAGGGGATTGTACAACAGAAAAGGGATAAAAACCCTTGACACGAGGAAGTAAATCAGAATAGGAGACTAGGGGATAGATGAGAGGGAGATGCTGTCGCGTTTTGCTATGACCCAGACACTTTGTTACTCTGCATAGAGACTTTGCTGTTTGGTTCTTCAAACCATCCTTGCCCTTATATTGCCCATTTACACTTTACCTCCTTATGAGGGAAGTGCCCTTTACCCGACTGGTGAATTCCTGGCTGATGGCGAATCAACTGATGTCCTGAGGATGAAGACTGAACCAGAATACTGACCCAATACGGAGGGTAACTATATGGCAATGAAATCGTAATTGTCTGTTTGCTTTTCCTTTTTTGGTACCAACTGCTTCTTTTGACAGAGACCATAGTTAGATGTTTTCTAAATTGGTGTTGCTAAATTCTTTTGCATGAAGTCCAACATGCCAATGCTAATTCGAGGATAGATGAGGGGTTCACTAAACTGACCCAAATAGACAAATGACTGAATCTATGCTTTGTTGAATAATTTGATAATGATTCTTTGCTAAGGATAATCTATGTTGACGTTGTGATATATTCTAATATTCGTGATCCTTGCTTTGATGAAATCTTACCAGAGTTGCCATATTGTGACTATGCTAATGTGTTTCTTGGTTTTGAGATTAATAAACTTACTAGTAGAATTGTAATCAATAGGGAATACAACTCCATATAATAGTACTAAACTGGTGTGGTTATTCATGACTGAAAGGTCATGGTGGTTTTCTGAGTTTTATTAATGTCTTTAACTAATCTGAAATGTCTTATTACAGTAAACCTTGATGACGTTATTGATTTATTGATTGACATGCTGATTAGTTATCTTGTCCTAAGGTGTCTTCAATCAGGGTCAAAAGATTCATTGGCCTGAAACGAGTCCCAAAGTGAATAAATTAATCATAAAGGGACGCGTTATCAGTTCTGGTAGCAGAGCGGCGGTTTAGGCCCTTTGGGGCCCTAGGACGAGGGACCATTGTTTAAAAAGTGTTTCTTCAAAATAATGCAAATTGGAGGTATGATGCGTTTCTAAATTCCCCATGACTTTCCCGGAATCTCGGAGCTCGCCTAAGTGAGTTTGGTATGTTCTTGGCATTCTAGCATGTGTGGTGTAGAATTTGCGCTTGCTCAGCTTATGCATATTGCAGGTGATTTGTGAAGTTAGTGTGGATTTAGGTCAGGTAATGTTATTTTAGTAGGAGTGGACGTACTCCGCAGTATGAGAGTAGGGAAGTCGGTGAACTTCATGTGAGTGCGGCGCTTTGTGCAAAAAAATTATCCACGTGGTTGTTGGTGATGTACGGACCCGTCGTGGTCTAAGACTCCGGAGTATATTGACAAGTGTAGGAGACACTTGGGTTTATGTTGTAATTTGTGCGGTTTAATAGGTCAATCGGGCGTGGTTGACAAGTCGAGTTTGGGTCAAATTATGTGAGTGAAAAGTTCGATGGAGATTTGGCAAGTTCTAAAGTGCCCTAGAACAAACCATTGACAAGTCGAGAGTAGGATTTGCAGGTCGAATTGTGCTTGCAAGTGCAGGAGCTGAGAAGGAGAGAGTAGCAGCCGAGGCTTCAAATGAAATCTCTGTAAAGTTCTGAAGCGATTGTGTTATCCTTCCTGTAGTAAACCGGCAAATTTGGGTTTCGTTGTTAAAGGTGCTTGCAATATTTTGCATTAATTTTGTGTGAAAAGGACAAGCCGCAAGACTTTGTCAGCTGCAGTGTGTGAGTGTGACGTCATTTGAGCAGCGCTGGGATAGGTCAGTTGCTGAGAGGGGTCGCGCACGGATTGGCAGCCGTCCGTAAGAGGCAATTGGTTGAGAAAGGTGGGTGAAGAGTGTTCTGGGAATTAAAGTCACTTCCTGATTAGATTCTAAAACAAAATAAATGATGCAAAAATTAAGTTTTTCAATGCTCTAAAGAGTGCTTTGAGGGGAGATGCATATGTTACAGCGAGTGTGGGTGAGCCTACACCGCCTGAGGGTACTCCAGCTTATATTGTAATGGAGGAGAAGGGAGTCGCGCCATGTCTTAAAACAGTGGTGCAAATTAACAGAGGAGGAGGGATGTTTAGCGTTTCCGGAATACGGGATGTTTAATGTAAGAATTTTGGAGAATTTGCGAATTATGTTAAGTGTGCAAAAACCGCCTTTGAGACCAGCTCAGTATGAGGCATTGGCAATCTGGGATTTGATGGCCATACGACAGAGACAGCAAAAATTTGAAAGGAGAATGAAAAAAGCAGAAAAGACTTTAGCCGAGGCTAGATGGGATAATGAGAGCAGGATGTGGAGAAGGGGTGTAGTTGACGGACTTAAAATGTTTCCGGCAATAACACAAGAAGACGAGACACAGGGAAAGAAGGCTACTTGTAAAACAAACAATGGTTCTATTAAAACAAAGGAGACTCAGAGGTCTTGGGTAGACGCAGAGGATTCAGACGATGAAGAGTTTCTAAATCAGTTATTACATGATCGCCCGCCACCATATGCCATAAATTATAACGTACAGAGCATTAGTGTGGGTTCTGAAGACCCGGCACAAAATAAGGGCATCACAAGTACAGTGCAGACACGTGATACAGTTTTGATGCAGAATGGTGTCAGTGTACCCACTGCGCCAGACACACAGATACAGTTGCAGCCACCGCAGATTCAAAGGATTTATCCTGATGTTCCAGTATTGGAAACAACTACGAGTCTGATGGTGCCGCCTGATCCGGTATACACAAGATCAAAGTTAGTGCAGATTGAACCAACTCTGCAACTTCTGCCCCAGCAACAGGTGGTTCCGAGTTACACTTCAGTTGGAGTACCTAGAGCACCTATGATGAATCAAGCTATGGGAGTTAATGCTCCACAGGGTTTGGGACTTGGTCAGACACCAGCTGCTATATCATTGCCAATTACTGTTGGTCCACCTGTACCGCTGTATGTGCAAGGTAAGCCTGGCGTATGTTATCAGGGAGTAATGACCCAAGAGGCAATAAGAGGAGGGTCCACAGGATACTTGCAGGGAGAACAGACAGTCGAAAGGTCCAAATCCCTGTTAGACTTTAGTCCGATTGGGGTTCCTTTGGAGACAATGAGGCAAGCAGGGTTGGGAACACTAACCCCACAGGTAATGAGTACAAATACGACACAGACATCAATGGTGCAGTCTGGAAATATTTTGTTGCAGGGCTTAACAGCGCAACAATTGAACGAGTGGTTAGACAATCTCAACACTCCGCGGGCTACTGCAGTGACCGCAGAGAGGTCAGAAAGGGAAGAATACCTGAATTTTGTAAGACTGGGTGTAGAAGCCATGGAACTAGTGGAAGGAACAATGGGGGTGAACAGACTAGAGTCATACACGGAAGCAGAATTGAGGTATCTGTGCCCCAACATAACTTAAGACGTGAGCAAGGTGCATCAGAGGTTGGCAAACCTGGTGGATAAATACAATATTGACATCGAGAGTACTAAACATTTGAAAAGAAGTTACAGATTAGACTTCGAGCCTAAAGATTTCGAGCACATGAGGTCTATCGGAATGAAGGCACACCTCAAAGAAATACTGCAGAGTGCTCAAATTTGGGGAGCCCTAGAGAAATGGGAAGGCAGATGGGCAAAGAAGAGAGCTAAAGAGAAAGGTGATGGTCCGGAACCAAAGCAGGTTAAAGCCGCACCGGACACGGGGACAATAAAAATGTTATCAATGAGAGAAACAGCCGGAGGGGTTCTAGTCCATGTACCATGGTCTAGAGGTGACATCCTGTCATTCACAAATGATTACCCCAGGTTAAGGGAGAAGCCGATAGAATGGTATCAGCAGACGGCCAGATTTGTGAAGCTAGCGAAATGTCTCTGGGAGGACTTGAATACCCTGTTTGAAATTATAGTTCCACCTGACTTATGGCTTGAGTGCAAGAGGGGTGTAGATTGGCCGACAGAGGAGCCGGCAAGGGATAAGGTTACTGGAGCACCATCTGCAGAAGTGATGAGGTATTATCATAAAGGGATTGAGTTTTTGAAGCAGAAAGTGTCGCCGAAAGTGACTGATTGGCAGAAAATTGATCGAACATCACAGGAGGCAAAAGAGTCGATTCATGCTTTCTATGAGAGATTGTTGAAAGCATTCAAACATTACAGTGGCACTGAAGTCATTGAGCTGAAAGACATGAATCATCTTGTGTTCAGGTTTGTTGAAGGGCTGAGACCAGAAATTAGCCAGATGATTAAGAATCATTTGATCTGTTGGCAAGCGTAGCCGATTGATGAGATGTTGCAGTATGCGAAATACTGCAGTGACGAGATTGAGTTGAAACAGAGAAAGTTGAAAGAGAAGGTGATGGTGATGCAGATTAAGGCAGCAAAAGCAGGGATGCAGGGATATGGAATACAGCAGGTGATACAGCAGCAACCGCAGGGGAATGGAATGTTTCAGCCACAGCCAAGAGGGTGAGGACGAGAGATTTTGTGAACCGTGGTCCAGACTTTAATACTATTGCGGTTCAAAATGATGTGCAAGGGATGAAAAAGGTGTCACCATGTCACGCGTGCGGGCGTGGGGCTTTGGAAGCGTGAATGCCCAATGGTGGTGCAGGATGGTGTTGTTCAACAAAGCAATTATGTCAGTACATTTCAAAATGTGAAGGGTCCAAAAATGAGGGGCCAAAATGCACATTTTCAGAAGAACATGGTGCAGATGCAGGGTCTTCAACCTGTGCAACAGATGCAAATGCCACATGCTCAACCAGCACAAATGCAGCAGGCACAACAGCAGATTCCCACGGTACCTAGACAGCAAATGCAGATACTATTGGCTCCAATGGGACAGCAACAGGTGATGCTTCCTCAACAGGTCACAGGTCAAACAATGAGTCAAAATAACACAGTACAACAGTTCCCACTGCGTGGTGAGAATGGAATAAACGATGAATGGGCGGATGATTGTTCAGACAGTGAGGAGTGCAGGCTTGCAGCTTCCCTAGAAGTAGGCCAGAGGGGACCCTATGTAGAGGGGAAGGTGATGGGTCATAAGGTTTTGTTCCTAGTTGGTACAGGAGCTACACACTCTACAGTCAGAAGTGGAGAGGTTCAGAAATTACCACTTTCGGGGCGTACCATAAGGGTGGTAGGAGTAGCAAATCAGTTCCTGACAAATCCAATTACAGATCCGGTCCAAATTGAGATTGGTAACTTCCAGGGATTACACAAATTTGTAGTCTGTGACTCGAGTCCTGTATCCTTATTGGGAAGAGACTTACTGTGCAAAATAAGGTGTTTGATTACCTGTTCTAATGAAGGGATTGAGGTGCAGACAAACAGTGATGATGAAGGGGACGATCGTCAGTTTCCAGAATTAGAGACGGAGACCACAAATGACGAATACCTTTTGATAACCCTATTCCCGATGCTTACAGTGACTGATTTACCACCTGAGTTGCAGGGAACAGTGACAGAGAAAGTGTGGGACCTGACAGGAAAGGAAGTGGGATTAATAAAAGGAGTAGAACCGGTTAAAGTAGAGGTGAAGCCGAATGCAGTGTTCCCCCAGGTACCGCAGTACCACATGCCACAAGACGTCCTCATTCAAGTAGCACAGATAATTGCGGACTTTGTGAAACAAGGGGTTCTGAAAGAAGTGCTGAATAGCCTGTGTAATTCACCAATAATGGGTCTGAAAGAGCCTTGTGGGAAAGTCCGAATTGTTCAAGACCTGAGGAAAGTAAATGAGATTGTGGTAAAGTGTTGCCCCATAGTGCCAAATCCAGCTGTGATCATGTTTCAGGTTCCGTGTGATGCGGAGTGGTTCACAGTTGTGGACTTGTCCCAAGCATTCTTTTTGGTGCCTCTTCATGAGGATAGCCAATTTCTCTTCAGTTTCAAATTCCTGGATAAGGTCTACAGTTGGTGCAAAATTCCTCAAGGGTTTTCTGAGTCACCTCTCATCTTCAATAAGATATTGAAGAAGGATTTGGAATCATTAGAACGGCCTTTCAGTTCAACTCTAGTGCAGTACATTGATGATTGATTGATTGTATCCAGAACAAAGGATGACTGCAGGTATGACACATTTGCCTTACTCAACCATTTGGGAAAGAATGGACCTAAAGTGTTCCCAAAGAAGCTGCAATACTGTCAGAAAGAGGTGAAGTACTTAGGTCACCTGATTGAAAAAGGGTCAAGAAAAATATCCAAAGAGAAAGTGACAGCCATACTACAGATGAATCCCTCGACAACAAAAAGAGACGTTAGGATATTTTTGGGAATGGAGGGCTACTGTTGTCAGTGGATCCCCAACTTCTCAATTATCTCTAAACCATTGATAAGACTGACTGTCAAAGAAGTTCAGGATGGCCCGGGTGCCATAACCCTGTCTGAGAAAGAGATGAAGGCATTCATGGAATTGAGGTAAAGTATGTGCAGGGCACCAGCTTTAGGTATGCCTGATTACACAAAGCCTTTTGTATTGTTTTGTCTTGAATGTGATGCTTGTTCATTGTCTGTCCTGACACAGGTCCATGGAGGTGTAAACCACCCAGTAGCATATTTTTCAGCTACTTTGGACCCAGTCGCAGCAGCCTTACCGGGTTGTTTGCGTGCAGTTGCAGCAGTTGGTCAAAGCCTCACCCAGTGTGAAGGAAGAGTGATGGGACATCCTTTAACAGTAATGGTCCCCCATTCAGTTGAAGTCTTGTTAACCCGAACCAAAACGCAGCATATGACGAATGCACAGCTTACTAAGTACGAGACAATTATACTGGGGTCACCTAAAGTAACCCTTAAGAGATGTACTGTATTGAACCCGGCAACTTTACTTCCTATTGAAAATGCAGACATCAATGATGCCGAAGAAGTAGAACATGATTGTCTTGAGGTAACAGATCTGTGCATCAAACCAAGACCCTATATTAAAGATACCCAACTTGAAGAAAATGATTACATCATTTTTGGTGATGGTTCATGCTTGAGAGACGCAGTAGGAGTACTGAGAGCTGGGTATGCCATGTGTACAATCACTGGTATCTTAGAAGCTTCCTGGCTCGAAAGAGTGTACTCTGCTCAAGTGGCTGAATTAATTGCTCTTACTAGGCCATGCCATGCAGCTGAAAACCTGACCGAACCCAAAGAGTCTACCTCCCGCCCTTCCGCTCAGAACCCAGCGAGATCATCTGCGGCGTTCCACAAGACTCCTGGCTCAGCCGTACCCTCTTCAAGATCTATATGCGCCCCCTCGCCAACATCGCTCACAAACACAACATCAACATCTCCTACGCCGACGACACCCAGCTGATACTCTCCCTCACCAAAGACCCAGCCACCGCCAAAGCCAACCTGCAGGATGGAATGAAAGACGTTGCAGAATGGATGAAGCTCAGCCGCCTGAAGCTGAACTCAGACAAGATGGAGGTCCTCATCCTCGGACACTCCCCATCCGCCTGGAACGACTCTTGGTGGACCACGGCCCTGGGCACCGCACCCACCCATTCAGACCACGCACGAAACCTCGGATTCATCCTGGACTCCCTCCTCACTATGACCAAACAAGTCAACGCCGTCTCGTCTTCTTGCTTCCACACCCTTCGCATGCCATGAAAAATCTTGCGTTGGATCCCCGACGAAACTAGAAAAACTGTTACCCACGCCCTTGTCACAAGCCGCCTAGACTACAGAAACACCCTATACGCAGGAACCACCGCAAAGCTACAGAAACGTCTCCAGCGCATCCAGAACGCCTCCGCTCGCCTCATCCTCGACAGACCGCGACACTGCCACATATCCGCCCACCTGAAACACCTGCACTGGCTTCCCGTCCTCAAAAGGATCACCTTCAGACTCCTCACCCACGCACACAAAGCCCTCCACAAAAGGGGACCAGAATACCTCAACAGACGCCTCTCGTTCTACACGCCCACCCATCAGCTTCACTCAGCCAGCCTCGCACTCGCCACCATCCCGCGTATCCACAGAACCACCACGGGAGGTAAATCCTTCTCCTACCTGGCGGCCAAGACATGGAACTCCCTTCTTATTTCACCTAAGAACTACCCAGGACCACCTCGCCTTCAGGAGGCACCTCAAGACTTGGCTCTTTGAGCAGCAGTAACCCACCCCCAGCGCCTTGAGACCCTCACGGGTGAGTAGCGCGCTCTATAAATGCCTTGATTGATTGATTGAAAGTCACTATCTATACTGACAGCAGATATGGATTCGGAATTGTACATGATTTTGGCCAGTTATGGCCACAGAGGGTTTTCATGACCTCTTCTGGTTCTCCAGTGAAAAATGGCAAAAAGATTCACGATTTGTTGCACATGATTCAGTTACCTCTTGAAATTGCCGTGGTGAAATGCAATGCTCATGTTAAATCATAAGACTTTGTGTCAATGGGAAACGGATATGCAGATCAAGTTGCAAGGTTTTGTGCATTGAACTGTATATAGTTTCAAGATCAGTGGGAATTGTTACCTGAAACTGAAAATGAAACATCCTTAAACTTTGCATTAAGGGTGTTTGACACATTAGATGATCTAAAATCCTTGCAGGGACGTGCTAGCAAAGAGGAGAAACGTTCCTGGCAGAGAATGCAATGCGTACAGAGATCTGATGACTTATGGGTTTCAGAGGAGGGAAAAATGGTTTTGCCAAACAGTCTTTTGTCACAGTTTGCGAGGTTTTACCATGGTCAAGCACATGTTGGGAGAGACGCAATGATCAGGTTGTTCAAAATTGATTGGTTCAATCCGAAATTCAGACAAGCTGCAGAGGTTATCTGTCACAGGTGCATCATCTGTCAGCAGATGAATGCAGGAAAAGGGACTGTGGTGAATTTGAGCCACGCTGGGAGAGCTAGAGGTCCATTTAGCAGAATTCAGATTGATTTTATTGAGATGCCTGTCTGTGGAGGTCTGAGGTACGTGTTGGTGATTGTGTGCATTTTCAGCCACTGGTTTGAAGCTTACCCTACACGTAGGAATGACAGTCTCACAGTAGCAAAACTGTTGCTTAGGGAGTTAATACCACGTTTCGGGTTTCCGATCTCTTTAGAATCAGATAGGGGCAGACATTTCGACAATGAGGTGATTAAGCTCTTGTGTGCCACATTAAACATTGAAGCTGCATTGTAGCTATCGCCCTGAAGCATCAGGACTAGTGGAGCAGATGAATGGTACCTTGAAGTCGAGAATGGCAAAAATGTGCGCAGCTACCAATTTGAAGTGGCCAGATGCATTGCCCTTAGTATTGATGTCAATGAGAAACACACCTGACAAGAAAACAGGACTGTCTCCTCATGAAATTCTCATGGGCCGAGCTATGCGATTGCCGCAATGCCTGCAAATGCTCTTGTGAATATCACGGATGATATGGTGTTGGACTACTGCAAGGGTCTGGCTGACGTGGTCTGCTCTTTCTCTCACCAGGTGGAGGCTACCACATTGCCACCGATAAGTGATCCAGGTCACACCCTGAAACCCAGTGACTGGGTGGTTGTCAAGAAACAAGTGAGGAAGTCGTGTTTGGAGCCACGTTGGAAGGGGCCGTATCAAGTAATACTGACAACTACTACTGCTGTGAAATGTGCAGGCCTACCAAATTGGATACATGCCAGTCACACAAAGAAGGTGACGTGTCCGGCTGATGAGGAACTTGAAGTGTCCAAAACAACAGCTGCAGAAAAGGAAGTCTCAGGGCCGGAGAGTATTCAAAGGGGAACTGAGTCTGAAGGAGAACCCGCTGAGGACGGCTTAATCACTCAAAATGAGATCCAAAGGGGTGACGGTGAGCCTATCTCAGCTGGGGCATCAGGGGAACCGACACAAAAAGAGGTTCTCCCAGAAGCAGACGGATACTGGTTTGAAGTTGAGCCCATAACTGACCCTGAAGGCGAAGGGAGTGAGGCAGAAGGAAGTCGAGGTGTTCTGACTCCTCCTGAGCCACTTGCAGAGCCATCAAGAGAAAACACCATAGCACAAGAGGAGAGCGCTGTTCAATGTCCTGAAAGGCCAAGCAAAAAGAAAATATTTAAAGGGGATAATTAGCCGGAGCCACAAGCTGCAGGAGAGAAAGTGATCCCTAATGAAACAATAGAGGAAGAAGTTGACACCACCAGGAAAGAAGATCTTAGTGAAGGAGAGTTGCAGGGTGATCGCAAACTGAAAAGAAAAAGAGTTGCAAACAGAAGGTACGCAGGTCCTGAATGGGCATATGCAACATCAGCTGAATGGCAACAAGAATTCTTGGCATTCTATTTTGATCGAGAGGTTCCAGGTCAATACTACGGCACCTGAATTAAACTTTAGAAAGAAACTGTGTTAAATTGAAATAGAAAATTGAAAGCTGAAAAGCTGAGAAAAGAGACTTATAAATTACCGGATGTGACACTGTTAACCTGAATTGACTCTGAAAAACCGATTATGACAAGCTGCTAACCTGATTTGACAAAGGGGTCCTGGAGTGAGTGAATACGTTGTAAATACTCGCAGAGAAAGAGAGAGACTTTGCACAGAGAGAAAAAAAAAAGAGCTTTTATATCATCCTCAAGTTAATTGTTTGCTTTGTATTATTTTGCTACCTGATTCTTTACAGATCATGAGTTACACTAGAGGTAATAGTAATAAGGGTAGGATGTGTGGTTGGTTGAGTGCTATTCTGGGTATTGTGTGTGCAATAATAATTATAGATGTGATTGTGGGAATGCCATTGGTGGATAAAAAAAAGTGACTACCAATGCTTCAAATCCTGAGACTGCTACACTAACACCATGGGAGAAGTTTGAGCAGGATGCAAAATACTTGCATGAGGTAACTAATTCAAAAGGGGAACTATCTACTAATGTCTTCTATCGCTTGCTGGATGAGTATGTTGACACAATGGATGTGAAGAATTGCTATGTGTGCACAAAGATTCCTTCGTCAGTACAAGAAGGGGTTACTTATCATAGTCTACCACCAACCTACGGGATAAGCTGTAGTTTGCTGTTAAGAAGATTCTATGATCAAGAACATGTTCAATACTTCTATTCTAACTTAGATGTACGGTTTTCCTTTGTGCCTGTGATTGAGTTTCTAAATAAATTAGCTAAAGAACACAGCTTAAAATTAGTTAGGGGTTTCTTTGAGCCGACATTGACATTTGGGACAGCTTATGCAGACCGCAATAACCTAACCTGCCTACTAACACCTGTAGAAAAGAGCTTCTTAGATCACACTGATGATAGACGAAAAGCATTAAAGGAAAGCTTAGAAAAGGGATTAGAAAAACACACGCTTGTAAATGATAATGCTTACACTGTAATAAAGACACAGGGCAAATTAGCTATAGACGCATTACACGTAGGAAGGCTTTGTATATATAGGCCGAAATCTGAGCATGACACTTTATTTGTGGGAACGAGTGAGTGCAGGCATGTGTTTTTGTTTCAGAGTAAATGGACGTTCATGTTAAATGGACAGGATCCAGCGATCCCTGGGATCTATTATATATATGGACTTAATGCTTATTACCGTCTTCCAAAGGGATGGTATGGGACATGTTATTTGGGAATAGTTTTTCCAAAGATCTACCAGATTGATGACTTAAAACAAATTCTTAAAATGTCTGAATTACAACATACTAGACAAAAGAGAGAGTCAGCGGCTGCTGTTGTGGGTGACATATTTGGAGCCAAAATTCCTTCAGTGGGGGTTATCTTAAACTCCATAAAGATTCAAAAGTTGTCTACTATTGTGGATAACATGCTGACAAACTTCACAGGGGCTATACTCCGGATGGATACTGAACTTGCTGCGGAAAGAGCTATGACTCTTCAAAACCGGCTTGCTTTAGACATTCTTTTAGCGAAAAGTGGCAGAGTCTGTAAGATGCTTAATGAGCGCCATTGTTGTGCATTCATTCCTGATAGTAGTAAAAAGATTAGCGGTATGCTTACTAACCTAACAAGAGATAGTGCAGATTTGAAGGAGCTGAAGGAACCTTTTGGGAAAAGGTTGGGAAAGAAATTACTAAAGTAGGGAATTGGTTTAGTAGTATTTGGAACGGGGTTCTTGCAAAAATAATAGTGGGTATCTTGATTGTCCTGATTTGTCTATTTGGACTATGGTTATCATGCAAAATTAATAAAAGAATTAAAAGAGATTTGGCAAAACGTAATAAAAGAAAAAAAGAAAAAATGTTCAAAGTAATTTGGGAAAGATCACATAGGGAGGAAGAAATTGAGATGCGCAATCTAAAGAAAATGAAAGGTTGTGAAGGGAAAGGTTTTGTGTGATGACAAGTGTCATCAGAGGAGGGACTGAGAGAGCGTAGCTTATATACTTAGAAATTAACATGAAATGCTTATGAACTGATGTGTCATAATGGCGCATAGAAAATGTATTCATGTATTTTGCTAAACGTGCGCTTGAAATGTGCCCACAGGGAGTGGCCGTCAATATATATACAATGACTAATGAAACTGATTAATAATGATGAAGTGTTATGTTAGAATATGATTTTGCACTAATGATAAAAGGTTATATGTTAAAGTTCTGCTAATAAATCATTAGGCCTTAGTTAGCATGAGTCGAGGCCTAGCTGCCTGGTTCCATATTAAATGTGTTTTTCTAACGTGCAGTGTGCTGACTTGCTGAAGGACATGAACTCGTGTTTTTCCAAAGCTAGAAGATGAATGTAACTGTAGTAGATCCGTTCTCATGAAATTCGACTTGCTTAGTGAAACATTCTTGCTGAATGCAACAGTGTAGACTACTCGCAGGTACAAGGTCGCCTAAACCGGTACAGACAATGGAACCACTGACTAAAGATGCAAAGAGGACCACAAGAGTATGAAATCATACTGGACATTCTACCCGCTGAAGACGTCAATCATAAGGACCAATAAACTACGTGAGAGCTGTTATGGGGTGACAAATTTAATGAAGTCATTGAAACCCTATTGGAGAGAGATAGTTGGGTACTGACCCCAACCAATTAAATTTTAGGGGATTGTACAACAGAAATGGGATAAAAACCCTTGACACAAGGAAGTAAATCAGAATAAGAGACTAGGAGCTAGATGAGAGGGAGATGCTGTCGCATTTTGCTGTGACCCAGACACTTTGTTACTCTGCATAGAGACTTTGCTGTTTGGTTCTTCAAACCATCCTTGCCCTTATATTGCCCATTTACACTTTACCTCCTTATGAGGGAAGTGCCCTTTACCTGACTGGTGAATTCCTGGCTGATGGCGAATCAACTGATGTCCTGAGGACGAAGACTGAACCTGAATGCTGACCCAATACTATATGACAATGAAATTGTAATTGTCTGTTTGCTTTTCCTTTCTAGGTACCAATTGCTTCTTTTGACAGAGACCATAGTTAGATGTTTTCTAAATTGGTGTTGCTAAATTCTTTTGCATGAAGTCCAAAATGCCAATGCTAATTCAAGGATAGAGGAGGGGTTCACTAAACTGACCCAAATAGACAAATGACTGACTCTATGCTTTGTTGAATAATTTGATAATGATTCTTTGTTAAGGATAATCTATGTTGATGTCGTGCTATATTCTAATATTCGTGATCCTTGCTTTGATGAAATCTTACCAGAGTTGCCATATTGTGACTATGCTAATGTGTTTCTTGGTTTTGAGATTAATAAACTTACTAGTAGAATTGTAATCAATAGGGAATAAAACTCTATATAATAGTACTAAACTGGTGTGGTTATTCATGACTATGACTGAAAGGTCATGGTGGTTTTCTGAGTTTTATTAATGTCTTTAACTAATCTGAATTGTCTTATTACAGTAAACCTTGATAACGTTATTGATTTATTGATTGACATGCTGATTAGTTATCTTGTCCTAAGGTGTCTTCAATCAGGGTCAAAAGATTCATTGGCCTAAAACGAGTCCCAAAGTGAATAAATTAATCATAAAGGGACACGTTATCAGACCTTTACAGTGCTTCTGGAAAAAATTCCTTAGTGGTATTCGGACCACCAGTGCAGCAGACAGGGTAGGCACCTATACTATACATGGGATTCTGAAATCCCTGTATAAATGTGTATCTTTGTTTTTTAATAATTGGTGACTATGATGCGCTCAGTCACCTTTCATAAAGAAAGACATCGAAACTCGACAACTATGAGTTATTATAATCGAGTAATGATGTCAGTATGCCTCTTGCCAGAGCCACCAGCCAAGATGCAAGACAGTTCAGGTCACAGAGCATATATTGAAGCAGCTGTTCAAAGCAAGGCGCTCTTGCCTTTCTTCTGCTCTATTTTAGTATTTTACAATGACAAGCAGAGGGAATCTGATTATTTTTTGCACTCCTTAGAGAAAAGATAGAATCTTTCTGCATGTTTCTACACATTCCGAGCTAGTGCAGCTTTTTTGTTTTAAATGTCTTGTGTTGAACTGTTTATAATTTATGTGTGCAACTTATATCTACCAGGTTTTAGCTGTGTTTAATTTTGCACTAGAGGATTTATTTTTATTCTTCATGTTTGCAAACATGCTTGCTCTTTCATATGGAAGAGCTATAGTTTTTTAGTGGTTTGTGGGAAAGGTGATGGTGTGACCATGTATTATGTGGGTTAATGTGCCCCCTGATGTACATGATAGGGATATTGCAAGTCACCATGAAGTTCAATAACACTATAAAGTAACTTGGCCTTTGGCCTCGTTCCTATATCAAGTTATGGAACTCCTTGGTGACTTGCAATATCCTTATAACGTATGGCAGAGGGTACTTTATTCCTTATGTAACTCCCTTCCCTCTGAACAGATGGATATTTATTTGGTGCCTGATGTCACCACCAGGTCAAATCAAACACACAGCTGTTGCCGGGGAGTCCCCTCCTGTCCGTAGTCACTCCCTTCACTCCAAGAGTGAGTACCCAGATATTATATTCCTCTCCACCCACAACAAAATAACAAATCATGAATAACAATCAGTCACTATCAGCATTGCTTCATCCTTATACCGGAAAATTCACACAGCCTCATCGACAGAGCAGTGTTACCATTCATGGCATAGAGACTGCGAATGTCGACTACCCACTCCTCATTCCGCCACTGTCATCGCTGAAGTACTTGCTGCTCATCAGTAGTGCCTGGCATTAAATCTGGATGGTGCAGGATGACATCATGGACCACTAACCTCATACACACTTGGATCGGCGCTTGCCTGTTGTGGAGTAAGGGGTCTGCCAGAAATCTCGGCAAAATAAATAGATGGCCCACTCAAAATGGTGGCCATTGGCTTGTACTGTATGTATTACCTTGTTGATAGTACTCATAAGCTGTCCAGTCTCACCATTTGCTTGTGGCCATCACAGCGTCACCTTCTGATGCTTAATAATCAGGGAACTGGCGAGTAAGCCATCTCCTGGCTTTTAAATGGCAGCCCATTATCTGTCTGTAACTCTTGCAGCAATTCATAGGTGGCCATGATTTTATTTTGGTAGGATGTCCCCTCACTGCTTTAGGGTGTTCCAACTCCACCTGTGGATACTTGAAGTAGTCATCAACCACAACCATTATTTGCCAGCAGTCTGGGATGCTACCAAAATCCATTCTGTCACATATCCATGGTTATTGGGGACCTTCTTTTGATCAGGCCGGTGAATCAGAGCTCCAGGTGGTCTGGCACTTTATTCAGTTGCCCACAGAGGTCCCTACCACATTGTTGAGATTCTGAAACCCCACTTTGCACCTTAGCCTGTTCTTGGTCTTTGCCATACCCTGATGCTCTATGCGCAAGATTAACTATGCACTCTATTAGGTTGCAGGTCACTACAAACTTCAACTCTCTCAACAGGCAACCTCCTGCTCCCTCTGCCAGTTCTTGGTGGATGTTATACAAAGTGGAGAGCATTTTTGGGGCTTTCAGAGTCCTCCGGGACCAGTGAATTTTCAGGCTGTTCCACTGACCTTTAGTGCCTACTGCAAACAATGATCACTTTAGGTCACTTCTTTATTTGCCATGAATGCTATTGGTAGTTGCCTCGCTCTTGCCACTACATATCAAAAATACTTTTCAATTTCCACCGCTTCCTGTTCCTTTTGGTGAGTGCCACCCGTGGATACCGGGATAAATAGTCTGCAGGATTGGACAATTATGGTCTGTTCTCCACAGTGAAGGAGTGCTGGATGCAGGGGTTGGCGTTGAGATGAGGATTCCTGGAACAGAGGGATCAACAGCAGATCCAGTCCATGCACACCACAAAGGAGTGTCCATACACAAGCAAATGGAAGTGGCTGCTCTCAATTTGTGAATACAGCTGTCCTACAGCGTTAGTGCCTTGGTGGCATAGGCTATGGGAGCCCACTCTTCACAGGTTTGCTGTGGAGATTGCTTAGAGAGTATGGCACCCAAGCCAGTGGGGCTTGCATCCACTGCAAGGGCTCTGACATTGTTGAGTTAAAAGTAGACCGATTTAATACCTACAGAAAGTGCCTCTTTGGTTTATTTGGATGCCTTCTTCTGGAATGTATCCTAGGTCCATGGGAGAGCTTCTGAGGTTAGCTCTCTCAGCTGCTGTGGCAAAGCAGTTGGGCCTTGATGAATCGTCCACAATATTTCCCGAGCCCAGAAAGCTTCAAACCATTGACATGCACGACAGACAAGGTTCTGTCTTGACGATCTCATGTATAAGGGTCAGGGTTATTCATATAGTTGAAAACTGGTAGCTGAAGAAGCTGATGCTGATCTGCATGAAAATTCACTTTTACTTGTACAGTGTGAGACCTTCCTCCCAGAGTCTTTGCAAGACTTTCCTCAATCAGACATGATAATCCTGTGTTGTCATTGTATATACCAGAATATCATTGTTGATGTTAGTGACCCCATCGAGATCTGACATCACTTCCCTGACCACATTCTGAAATACTTCTGCAGCGCTCAAGATGCCGAAGTTTGGCCTCTTGTAATGGCACGAATGAAGGACTCTCAACGACAAATGGTTCTATGGCTGTTATGTGGGCCATGCTGGACACTCGGAGGCCGTAGGTCGTGTGGACAAGTCTCTGCACCCACCTCATTCTTCATGGTAGGGATATGCAGGGCTGGCCAACTTGGATCAATGCATGTGGCTCTGTCTTTGCCTCCATACAAGCCTGGGGACATGTTGTTGCCCCTCCCGCTACAGCTCACTCGAATTTTAGGGAGCTAAAAAACAAATCCCAGTGTTACTGTAGGAAAGTACCATCTTACCTGGCATGTTACCCCCATTTTTACTTGTGTGTCAGTTTGTTTTTGCCTGTCTCACTGGGATCCTGCTAGCCAGGACCCTAGTGCTCATAGTTGTGGCCTGAATATGTGTTCCCTGTGTAGTGCCTAACTGTGTCACTGAGGCTCTGCTAATCAGAACCTCAGTGCTTATGCTCTCTCTGCCTTTAAAATTGTCACTGCCGGCTAGTGACCATTTTCACCAATTCTAATTGCCACACTGGAACACTCTTATAAATCCCTACTATATGGTACCTAGGTACCCAGGGTATTGGGTTTCCAGGAGATCCCTATGAGCTGCAGTATTTATTTTGCCACCCATAGGGAGCTCAGACCAATATTACACCGGACTTCCAGTGCAGCCTGAGTGAAATAACGTCCACATTATTTCACAGCCATTTTACACTGCACTTAAGTAACTTATAAGTCACCTATATGTCTAACCCTCACTTGGTGAAGGTTAGGTGCAAAGTTACTAAGTGTGAGGGCACCCTGGCGCTAGCCAGGGTGCCCCCACATAGTTCAGGGCAATTTCCCTGGACTTTGTGAGTACGGGGACACCATTACACATGTGCACTTCATATAGGTCAATACCTATATGTAGCTTCACAATAGTAACTCCGAATATGGCCATGTAACATGTCTATGATCATGGAATTGTCCCCCCCATGCCAAATCTGGTATTGGGGTGCCAATCTCATGCATCCCCGGGGCTCCAGCATGTACTGCCAAACCAGCTCTCTGGGGTTTTCACTGCAGCTACCGCTGCTGCCAACCCACAGACAGGCTTCTGCCCTCCTGGGGTCTGGGCAGCCCAGTCCCGGGAAGGCAGAACAAAGGATTTCCTCTGAGAGAGGGTGTTACACCCTCTCCCTTTGGAAATAGGTGTTAAGGGCCTGGGAGGCGTAGCATCTACTGGCCTCTGGAAATGCTTTGAAATGCACAGATGGTGCCCTCCTTGCATGAACCTGTCTACACTGGTTCAGGGATTCCCCAGCCCCTGTTCTGGCGTGAAACTGGACAAACGAAAGGGGATTGACCACTCCCCCGTCCATCACCACCCCAGGGGTGGTGCCCAGAGCTCTTCCAGTGTGTCCCAGACCTCTGCCATCCTGAATGCAGAGGTGTGAGAGCACAATGGAGGCCACCGAGTGGCCAGTGCCAATAGGTGACGTCAGAGACCCCTCCTGATAGGTGCTTACCTGACTAGGTGGCCAATCCTCCTCTGAGGGCTATTTAGGGTCTCTCATGTGGGCTTCTCTTCAGATAACGAATGCAAGAGCTCACCAGAGTTCCTCTGCATCTCCCTCTTCGACTTCTGCCAAGGATTAACCGCTGACTGCTCTAGGACGCCTGCAAAACTGCAACAAAGTAGCAAGAAGACTACCAGCGCCATTGTAGCGCCTAATCCTGCCGGCTTTCTCTACTGTTTCCTGATGGTGCATGCTCTGGGGGCTGTCTGCCTTCATCCTGCACTGGAAGCCAAGAAGAAATCTCCCTCAACTGAATCTTCCCCCTGCTAATGCAGGCACCAAATTTCTGCTTCACCGGTCCTCTGGGTCCCCTCTCATCGTGACGAGCGTGGGCCCTGGAACACAGGAGCTGGATCCAAGTGACTCCGACAGTACAATGGTCCATCTGTCCAAATTTGGTGGAGGTAAGTCCTTGCCTTCCCACGCCAGACAGTAATCCTTTGTACTGCGTGAACTGCAGCTGCTAGGGCTTCTGTGCACTTTTGCAAGAAATCCTTTGTGCACAGCATAGCCCAGGTCCCCAGCATTCCTTCCTGCATTGCTCAACTCGCTGAGTTGACCACCGGCTTCGTGGGACCCTCCTTTGTAGTGTTGAGACGACCGCAGTGCTCAGTTTTCTTGAACCTGTGTTCAAGTACTTCTGCGGGTGCTGCCTGCTTCTGCGCGGTCTCTCTGTGTTGCTGGGCTCTCCCCTCTGTCTCCTCTTCCAAGTGACGACCTCCTGGTCCTTCCTGGGCCCGGGCAGCACCCATTTTCTTCAACCGCAACCTTTGCAGCTAGCAACGCTTGTTTGCGGTCTTTCTGCGTGGAAACAACTCTGCATCCTCCAGCACGCCATGGGACATCTTCTGTGCAAAGGAGAAGTTCCTGGCATCTTCGGTTGTTGTAGAATCTTCAGCTTCTTCCACCCAGAAGCAGCCATTTTGTACCTTCATCCGGGGTTTAGTGGGCTCCTGCCCCCCCAGACACTTTTGTGACTCTCGGACTTGGTCCCCTTCCTTTGCAGGTCCTCAGGTCCGGGAATCCGTCTTCAGTGCTTTGCAGTCAGTTGTTGTCTTTGCAGAATCTCCTATCACAACTTTAGTGTGTTTCTGGGGATGTAGGGTCTACAGTGTTTGCACTACTTTTCTAACTGTTTACTTACCTGATTTTGGTTTGTGTGTATATTTTGTGTATTTTGCTTACCTTCTAAGGGAGTATATCCTCTGAGATATTTTCTTACATATTGTCACTAAAATAAAGTACCTTTATTTTTAGTAACTCTGAGTATTGTGATTCTTATAATATAGTGCTATATGATATAAGTGGTATAGTAAGAGCTTTGCATGTCTCCTATTTCAGCCTAAGCTGCTCTGCCATAGCTACCTCTATCAGCCTAAGCTGCTAGAACACTACTAATCTACTAATAAGGGATAACTGGACCTGGCACAAGATGTAAGTACCATCAGGTACCCACTATAAGCCAGGCCAGCCTCCTACAGTTACTGAACAAGCAAGAGTGAAAAAGAGCACACAAAAAAAGTTTGTGTGTATAGGGTTGCCATCTTTCCAAGAGAAAAATACTTGCCATTTGTAAGTGTTTTAAAATTCTGCAAAGGCCCAGACCTTTTAGTTACATTTCAGTTTTTATACTATCATCCTTATTAACATGGTTTTGTTTTCTTTGTTTACTTTAACTATCAGTCATGGGTCATTAAGGCATCTCAGGAACACATTTTAAAGCGCTTTCTTATGTTTGCTTTTTTAATTATTTACTGTGAAGAGATAAAAAAAAGACCACCTTGCAGTGATATTCTTAATTTTTGTAGAATGTTAAAATATCTGTCATGCCGTTAAAAATAACAGCCAGATGGCAAGCCTCCCAAAAACATCTGTTTTTGGGACGGTAGAAGGTGAATGAAATGGTAGTCTGAAACAGTTTTTGTCCAGTGTTTGTTTTAGGAAAGTACCCTACTTCTTGGCATGGTTACCCCCATTTTCTGCCTGTTGTCAGTGTGTTTGACTGTGTTCACTGGGATCCTGCTAACCAGGACCCCAGTGAGTATGCTCTCTCCCTTTTAACTTGGTAACTCGTACCATTTTCACCCCACATTTGGCTTACTGGTGCCCCCAGGTAAGTCCATTGTATATGGTACACAGGTACCCCCATGGGCTGCAGCATGTATTATGCCACCCACGGGGAGCCCATGCAAAGTGTTCTGCAGGCCTGCCATTGCAGCCTGCGTGAAAGGGTGCATGCACCCTTTTTCACCATAGGTCACTGAACCAGGTCACTGTAGGTCACCCCTATGACAGGCCTTCCTAGCCCAGATGGCAGGGCGCAAGTACCTGTTTTGAGGGTACCCCTGCACTAGCAGAGGTGCCCCCACAAACTAAAGTACCATTTTTATAGACTTTGTGAGTGCAGGGATGCCATTTTATGTGTGTACTGGACATAGTCACTACCTATGTCCAGCTACATAATGGTAACTCAGAACCTAGGCATGTTTGGTATCAAACATGTCAGACCCATACTCCAATACTGTTGCCATATTGGAAGTATGATTCCATGCACTCTGGGGGCTCTTCATAGGACCCCCAGCATTGCTCCTACCAGTCTTCCAGGGTTTTCCAGGCTGCCCAAGCTGCTTCCACCCCTCAGACAGGTTTTTGCCCTCCTGCTGCTTGAACAGCTCAAGCCCAGGAAGGTAGAACAACGGATTTCCTTTGGTAGAGGGGATAACACCTTTTCCCTTTGAACTTTGGTGTCACATAGCTTGGGAGGGGTAGCCTCCCCTAGCCACTGGTATGCTTTGAAGGGCACATTTGATGCCGTCCGTGCATAAACCAGTCTACACCAGTTCAGGGACCTCCAGTCCCTGCTCTGGAGCGAAACTGGACAATGGAAAGGGGAGTGACCACACCCCTGTCCATCACAACCCCAGGGGTGGTGCCCAGAGCTCCTCCAGAGGGTCCCGGGTTTCTACCATCTTGAATCAAAGGTTGGCAGGGACCTCTGGGAGCATCTGAGTGGCCAGGCAGATGACATCAGAGCCCCCTCCTGATAGGTGCTCACCTGACTAGGTGACCAGTCCCCCTTTCAGGATGATTTAGGGTCTCTCTTTAGGGTGGGTCCTCAGATTCGGCTTGCAAGATTCCAGCAGGACTCCTCTGCAACCTTACTTCAACTTCTAGCCACTGGACTTGCAACTGGACCCTCCAGGAACCAACAATCTACATCCATGAGAAAGACTCTGCTTGCAACATTGTTTCCACAGCCCTTCCAGCTTCTGCAACATTTCCCGGCTGTGCATCCTCTGAGGATGGCAAGTCTTCAGTCTGCACAAGAAGGAAGAAGGAATCTCCCTTGGAGTGAAGGAGTCACTCCACTGCATCTGCAGGCACCAACTGCAACAACGACTGGCTGTGTGGATCTCCTCTCATCCTGAGCTGCATGGATCCTGCATCACTGGTGGTGGTCCCGATTAGCCTTTTGGTCCTCTCTGCCAGCTGTCCAACTTTGGTGGAGGTAAGTCCTTGCCTTCCCACGTAGGACAGTACCCCCATGCACCCCGTCTCTTGCAACTGCTAAGGCTTGTTTGCATCTCCTTCAAGGGATCTTCAGGCTTCATGTAGCCACAGTCCCCAGCACTCCTTCCTGCGAGGCACAGCCCTCTGAGTGGTTCCCTGCGGCGTGGGACCCTTCTCCAGTTGTGCTGCGTGGGCTCTTCTGCAACTCCTGTGTCCCCATCCTGTGGGACTCCTATGGGTGCTGCCTCTGGTCCTGTGGGTTCTCTGTGTTGCTGAGGGGCCCCTGTGACTTCCCCTCCTGGGCTGAGTCCTCCTACAACTCCACTTCCCATCAACCGTGACATTTGCCTTTGCCAACGCTTGTTGGTGGAATCCTTGCACCCGACCCCAACTGCAATTCTTCTTCCAGCGTGGGACGTCATCTGCTTCCCTCAGGAACTCTTCACCGACTCCAGGGCTGCAGTGCTGACCTTCTTCACATCACTGACGACCAAATCCTGCAATCCTAGACAGGTGTGTAGGGGCTCCTGCCCCCACTGGACTCTTCTGTGATTTCTGGGCTTGGTTCCCTTCTTCCACAGGTTTTCTTCTTCAGGAATCCACCCCTGGTTTCTTGCAGTCTTATCTGGGTGTTGCATTTTCTTACTTTTGGGTGGTTTGGGGAAAATCCACTAACTTACTCATTTCTTCCTGGTTGCTATGGGGCACTGCGGTACTTACCTTTGGTGTTTCCTAGTATTCCCAGCTCCTCTCTACACATTCCGCTTACCTAGGTAGGGGTCCTGTGTTCGCATTCCATTTTTTTAGTATATGGTGTGGGCTCTCCCTAGGGTCACTATTGTCTAATTTAATTTGCGCTGTTTTCTCTTACTTTCTATGCCTATTTGATGATAACTAGTGTATATATTTAGTGTTTAGTGTTTAGTGTCGGAGGGTTGCCTCTCTTGTGCTTTTGGTTTTGTGTCACTAAAATAAAGTACCTTTTATTTTTGTAACACTGAGTGTTTTCTTTCATGTGTGTAAGTGCTGTGTGACTACAGTGGTATTACATGAGCTTTGCATGTCTCCTAAATAAGCCTTAGCTGCTCATCCACAGCTACCTCTAGAGAGCCTGGCTTCTGGACACTGCCTACACAGCACTAATAGGGGATACCTGGACCTGGTATAAGGTGTAAGTACCTCAGGTACCCACCACACACCAGGCCAGTTCCTACAGTTTTTCAATGGTGCATTATTAAATGTATGAATTAATTATGTAAATGTTCATTCAACAATCAGTTATTTCAAAGACCATTAATAAATTAGAGTAGTTTTAGCCTTGCGTGCACACAAAAATAAAATAAATATGTGTTAGTTTATTTTCTCACCCTATTTCGAAACTTGCATGCCACTATGTTCCACAATTAAGAGGTCCAAATAAGCCTATTTTTTTAACTTTGAAAATTTGCTATTTTTTACATTGGTGCCTGTTGTATGTCTCATTCTTTTATCCTTCACAAGACCCAGTCAAGAGTGAGAAAAGTTTGTTAGGCAAGGCCATCTCTTGGAAGCCACATAATGTAAACTGAACTATATATTATAAGCAAATGTGCTGTAATTTGTTAACAGTTGTTCTGTGGTCGTTTCTTAATTACTGATCTTGCACTGCATCTGAACAAACAGCAAATGCTGCACGAAAGAAAACTTATTAAAAAGCCTTATTGTTTTCCATTATCTTTCTCAACTGCTTCCAGGTCTGGGGGTGTTGCAGCATCTCCAGCGCCCCTAATTCCAGCATCCTTGGACCTTTCTCCATTTTACACTACTTACCATGGGCATGAGAAACGTGGGTGACAGGAATTATATCTGCCTGCCCAAATTTCGAAAATTGAGGTGGGACATGAGAGTTTGTTCCTCCCCCCCACACACACACACACACACAAATTTAAAAGTGGCACTTGAAAAATAAACAGACCATGGTGTACATCATTTGTGTCCTTTCAGTGCTCTTTGTTTTGTTAATTATTTAAATGTGGTCTTTAAGGCGCTGAACCACCCCTAAAATCATTCTGTTTGTTAAGCCAGCAGAGTAAGGGAAGCAGGAGATACTATTTAATGTTACTAGAAGGATTTTAACGTCTCAACACCTCAATTAAATTATTAGCGAAATGTGAGGGAGTTTCAGACCCCCTCCCCCATAGAATTTGTTCTTTAGGTTACAGCTCTTCCGGGAGACTCTTGCAAAGTGCCGAATGACACCAGGTAGTCATGTCCTGTCGCTATATTTGATCTTCAGTGTCTGCGAAAATATTCTAAATTACACCTTAAAATCTTATGACTACACATGTATGTATGGTGGCAGTTTGATTTAAGGTGTGATAAATACTAACACTAATTGAGCAACTGAACACAATACACTGACATTTGGTGTTAACCAGAAGGTAAGGAGCATGTAACCCTGTAGTTTCTGAACTGCATAATATGGAATCCTGGATTAAAATCCCGACTTCTCCACTTGACCAATTAGTGTGATCCGCAGCCAGTCACTTTACTTCATTATGCATCATTTTTCTTAACCATCAAGTCTGAGAGCAGATTGAAGTGATTCAGTACAGGATCGTGTGAGAAAGTAGCCTCTTTCTAGCATGGTTACCCCCATTTTTGGCCTGTTTGTCAGTTTGTTTGACTGTGTTACTGGGATCGTGCTAACCAGGACCCCAGTGCTTATGCTTTCTCCCTTTTAAATTTGGTTGTTGGATACTGTTAACACAGCATTCCACTCATAATTGACATATGGGTGTCCCCTTATAATTCCCTAGTATATGGTACTGAGGTGCCCAGGGTATTGGTACTCCAGGGGATCCCTATGGGCTGCAGCATTACTTTTGCCACCCATAGTGAGCCCATGCAAAGGCTCCTCCATGACTGCTGTTGCAGCCTGCGTGAAATGGTGCATGCACCCTTTCACAGCCATCTTCACTGCGCCAGGTCACCTATAAGTCACCTATATGTCAGGCCTTCCAACCCCGAACGCTGGGTGCAAATTACCTGTGTGTGAGGGCAACCCTGCATTAGCAGAGGTGCCCCCAAGTCGTCCAGGACCATTTTCCCAGACTTCGTGAGTGCGGGAATGCCATTTTCCATGTGCAATGCACATAGGTCAATACCTATGTACAGCCGCACAATGGTAACTCCGAATATGGCCATGTAAGGTGTCTAACTTGTGGGAATTGTAACCCAATACTGATTCTAGTATTGGTTGTACAATTTCACACACTCTGGGGGCTCCACAGTGGACCCCCAGAACTGCCATCCCAGCCTTCTGAGGGTTTCCAGGCAGCCCCAGCTGCTGCCACCTCACAGACAGGTTTCTGCCCTCCTGTTCCTCAAGCAGCTCGACCCCAGGAAGGCAGAACAAAGCATTTCCTCTGGGAGAGGGGTGTTACACCCTCTCCCTTTGGAATAGGTGTTACAGGCATGGGAGGGGTAGCCTCCCAGAGCCTCAGGAAATGCTTTGAAGGGCACAGTTGGTGCCCTCCTTGTATAATCCAGTCTTCACTGGTTTAGGGACACCGGGTCCCTGCTCTGGAGCAAAACTGGAAAAAGGAAAGGGGAGTGACCACTCCCCTGTCTATCACCACCCCAGGGCTGGTGCCCCGAGCTCCTCCAGTGTGTCCCTGGGTTTTGCCATCTTGGATTCCAAGGTGGTGGGGCACTCTGGGAGCATCTGAGTTACCAGTGCCAACAGGTGACGTCAGAGCCCTCCTCTGATAGATGCTTAGCTGTGTAGCTGACCAATCCCCCTTTCAGGGCTATTTAGGGTCCCTCCTCTGGGTGTTTTCTCAGATTCGGAATGCAAAACTCCAGAAGGAATCCTCTGCATCCTTTACTTCACCTTCTACCGACGAAACTGCATCTGGACCCTCCAGGAACCCTTCAAACTGCAACAAAGAAGCCAAGACAACTTCTGGAGCATTGTATCTTCAGGTCCTGCCAGAAACTGCAACTGTTTCCAGGTTTTGCATCCTCAGAGGGCAGCCAGTCTTCAGCCTGCACCAGAAGAACAAAGGAGTCTCCCTTGAAGTGAAGGAGTCACTTCCATGCTTCAGCAGCCACCCCTCTGCCACGACGACTGGTGGTGTGGGTCCCCTCTCTTGATGAAGTGCATGGATCCAGCAACACCGGTGGTGGACTGAAGTGGTCCAGATGGTCCTAAGGTACAGCTGTCCAACTTTGGTGGAGGTAAGAGCCTGCCTTCCCACGCAAGACAGTACCCCCGTGCAAAACATGTTTTGCAGTTGCAAAGGCTTGTGTGCGACCTTTGAAGAAGTTCTTTGTGCACAGCACAGCTCTGGACCCCAGCACTCCTTCCTGCGACGCACCTCTTCCTGAGTGGTTCTCCAGCAGCGTGGGATCCCTTTGTGTAGTGCTGCATGAGCCTCCATTTGCACCTTCTTTGTCCCCTTGCTGTGGGACTCTTGTGCGTGTTGCCTGGTCTTCTGAGAGCTCTCTGAGTTGCTGAGAGTCCCCTCCATCTCCCCCTCCTGGGTAGAGGCCAACAGGTCCCTCCTGGTCCCGGGCAGTGCCATTTTCCGCTAACCACATGCTTTGCGTGTGCCAGGGCTTGTTGCCAGAATCTGGCAACACAAACCAGACTGCAATCATCCATCCGGCTACATTTAGTAGCAATACACGCAGTGTGACAAACTGACACATTTTGGGTCACTTGCTGCAAAGTCGAAACGGCATGGGGGATTTCTTGAATGATTCATGTTTGAAAGAAATACTTTCATTAAATGTAACTAAATACACTGATAGAATTGTATATACTTAATTGAGATACTTTGGCATTTTTATTTTTTTCTATTCTAAAATCTTTATCTTATGATTTTCATTGTATTTGTCTGATTTACATCTTTGCATGGCTCAGCTCTTGCTTTGGCTCCTAGAGCGAAGCCAGACCCATAACTCTGCTCTCCCCAAACCTGTCTGTGCTTCCCCCAGTAATGTTGTGTATTCTATGCCCTTGGTATCAACTAATGTTTTCTCACACTACGCAAAGCTCTCATGCTTTCCAGTTCCATGCAGGATTAGATTATCCACTCAAGTATTTTGTTTTGCATTCCGGCATTTGCAATCTGGTAAAACAAAGACCACATCTTCTAGACTGCGTATTGTTATGGACCCTTTACCTGCTGTTTGGTTGGGAATGTCCCCTGCGTGGTGAACTCATATCTTGTGCACCTTTTTGTTCTCCACCTGTGTGTTTTTACAGTATTGGAACATGGGTTTTGGTGGTATGGTCCCTGATGTCACATTCTTTGTGGTTATTACATTTTAACAATATGATCATTATTTGCTGGCATCATGTTTTATCATGTCTTTACAGCCATGAGGACGTCCAATATGACGAAACACATATTGGCTGTGTTCTTTGATCAGATTTATGCAAAGACATAGATTGTACTTTTCTGTGTATCACATACTGGCTGATATTTTACCATCTAAGATAAAATTACAGTATATTGTATTTATTAGACTGGCCAAGTGATTTATTCTGTATGATGGCATTATGATATGTGTTGTCATGTACTTTAAAAAAATCGTATTTATTTCATTTATTTTGTAATCAGTGGAAACTATTTTTCGATATACTGTTCTGATTTGTGCAAATTAGAATGCTCCAGACTATTATACAATGTTATGTTGGGCATTGTTCTTTGGCAATTCCCATATTTACACAATTTTGCAGTAGAAATCTTGTCTGGCATAGCACCTTTCTTATGCTCTCACTAACCACTTTTTGTGGAGGGTTTGTGTAGGTTGTTTGTTCCTACTGCAGTTTGTTCTAGTCACGGTAAACAGGGGTGTTCTCCTGTTCCGATTACCCAAATGCATGTATCTAGTAGCCTAAATATTTGATCTTGCACATGGTGCCACGCTAATCCAGCATGTTCGCAGAGACCTGGCTCGGTGCATGACTATAAGCAGATCCTGGACTGTCATGTAACCTGGAGGGGCACACTAAGTGCACCCTAATTTCCTAACAATGGACTACTGTCTCATTTGTGGGTCTAATATGTAGAACTGGAGTGCCAGCACACAGAGTATTAACAAATAATAGCATGACAAGATCTTTTTATTCAATTCACTAAAGTAGAATCCTGCTATTTTTGTGAAGTTCATCTTTGACATGCTTAACCAGTCCTCAGCACTAACATCTTCATTACACGTTATGTGGTGATGTGTTTAGCCAGCATGGTGTGTGTGTGTATGTGAGTCTGAGTTACAGAGGCAATCGGGATCAATTTTGAATACCCCTAGCCTGTCCTATGACAAGATTGAGGTGAAGACTGTGTTCTCAGACATTGGAAATTTATGTTTTCCTCACATTCCTGTAGCTGGAGGGAGGAGCCTAACACTTTAGTGAGGGGAGTGGAGACAGGTCTCCCTGAGATAGATGACGAGGCCTTTTGGTTAGCAAAGAGATTCTGAATTTTTTTCCTGAGCACTGCCGTTTGATGGATGGTAGGGGTGAGGTGTGGGACTGCAGTCTCTTATTTGTAGTTGAGGCCTGCTCTTTTTTTGTCTTTCCCTGTTACTACTCCAGTTAGGCTGAGAACAGTCAGGTGCAGAAATCACACACCTTCTTGTGCCACAGTTGTGGATGCTCAAGGTAGGAGATGACCCTCTTTTGAGGAGCCTTACTCTACACAAAGAGTATGTTCTGAATATAGCCTCAAAAGGGCACTTGTAAGGACAACCACCCTAAACTGGGTCTACACTTTCAGACACTGGATCTACATCTCCAGTCTGACAGTTATTTATAAAAGTGGAACCAGACAAACCTATTTGTTCCAAGTCCATCATGGACAATGAAGTGAGTGCTATGAAGAGTACTCAGAGGGCTCCTGTGCAACCAGGGCTTGTGTCTGCCTGACAGCCGGTCTACATCATGACAACGGAGGTCTGCTGTATGGTTGTCGATGCCAATCCATTCTTCTCTGCCATAGAAGTTCTCCTTCCCCTCTGATGGCATATCAAAGGTGGTAAAGAGAAACCAGGCTATGGAAGAAAGGTGGTTACGAGAGAGAAGGCAAGATACACTCCTGCAGATGAGGTGTCGGACTATCCAGACTGGATTACACACAGCACAAGCCCTCAGATCACAAGTAAGATCTGACTAAGTATTCACTCAGTGCAAACAGATGAGTTGTAACTAATACCTGGGTGTATCGGGAGTCCCTCTTGGATCTAAACAAGATTGGAAGGTTACTGCAGCACAGGGTAGGAGTGAGCTTGTTAGATGGAACATAACCGAGAGACAAAGTTAAATATTTGAGATACAGGCAAGTCACAGATCAGGGTAACACATGGGGACTGAGTGAACTGAATAAGGAGAAAACGATAAATGCATGGGAGGGGAATAGCTGGACATGAACTGGAAAGGTGTTGAGAGTCACAACAACCAATTTGAGATATCGGGTTGTTGGTTAAATAGGATGTTAACTCTGTTCAAGCAGTCTTTCGAGCTTGGAGGGCGACACTCCTCTGGATAGGCAGGGATCACAAACGTACCCTGGGAAAACTCCTTTGGGTGGTTAGGTGACTGGCCTGGGTGGCGGATCTAGAGGGATTCCATTGCTGCGACCTCGTAGGTATATCGCACTTGGGTGATGTCCACACCAGGTCCACTATCTGCTCCTTCCACGAGTTGCAGACTGAATTCAATATATATAAATCCCAATATTTTTTATATTTGTTGCTCCGTCAAGCCCCCTTCCCACAAATCAGGAAACCCTAGTGGAAGTTCCAGAATATAGTCCCCTTGAGGCAGTGGTGCTTATGGGCCAGGTGCACAGAGAAGCATCGCTCACACCTATAGGACCTTAGTCACACACTCACCTACCCTCTGAGACACTTTGAGAGACCCACTTAAACACCTTGCAAGCTTGATGGGAAGAGTGGGTTGGCCTCTTGGATGAGGAGGACTGGTGAGATGGATGTATTGCTCCTTGTAATGGCAATCCCTGCACAGCTGCATCTCATCCATACGTCACCCGCTTGACTACACTGTCCAGAACCTAAGGGGAACTTGTACAAAGTGTTTTGGTCCTGTCCAATTTTCCAGCCCTTCTGGGCACATATCTTCTCTACACTTTCTGGGATGGTGGGGCAACCGCTTGAGCCTACTACTAGGAGTGCCCTCTATGTATCCTGGATGATATGGGTGGCCCCCGTGGAGACAGGACTCTGGTGATGCTGGGAACATTATTGGCTAAAAGAGACATAGCTAAATATCGGAGGTCCCCCACTGTACCCCTTCTGGCTCCCTGGAGGAAGGGCCTGGACTGGTGTACAAAACTGGAGGAGACTATTTTTGCAGCACATGGCAGTCCCCACAAGTATGAACAAGTTTGTGGCAAACAGTGGGTCTACTATATGCTGGAGAGCACTAAGGGGTGGAGTGCTGGAGGCTAGACTGGACACCGTTACAGTGGGTCGGGACAGGGGGCAATGGGGTGGATTTTATGATTACTGTGTTGAATTGATGACAGCAAAAAAAAATTGAAAATTTTTAATAAAATTGTACTTATTAACAAAAAAACCTGTTCAAGCAACGGCCACAATCCCTGTCAGGGTGAACCACTAGAGTTATGAACTTAACCTGTGCTTAACCCTCTGGTAGCTTGGCACAAAAGCAATCAGACTTAACTTAGAGGCAATGTGTAAAGTATTTATGCAGCACATAGTGAAAACACAAGACAAGAAAAAACCCACACCAATTTAGAAATATGGAGTATATTTTTAATAAATTATTTGACACCAAAATTACAAAAATCTGACCAGTAGAACCAGAGTTACGAAATTTAAAATCTGAAGGTAAAAACAAGCACCTAAAAGATCAAAGTGCCAACCACGGACATCTAGTCGTGCAAGACCTTGTCAAACTTCAAAAATATGGCTGTCCGCAATGGAACACCAGTTGGATACAAAAAGTGTATTGTGCATGGTCGGCGCTTATCTTCAGACTTAGAAGAAATTTGAAGGAAAAGTCTCTGAGAAGGTAGAAGATCAGAGGGACAAGGCTGCAGGCAGTGTCCGAGGAGGAGGCAGCGGGGAGCTGCTGGATAAAGTTGCAGTGAAGATTTCTTTGTTCAGAGTTAGTCTCAATTGTGGAAGTTGAAAAATATCCAGCAGGAAAAAGCTGGAGGCTGTATTTGAAGAGAGATCCAGGAGGCTGGATACCCCTTTGGGGAAGGATCGCTGAACAGGATTTGCTGCTGCAGAGAAGAACATAGTGGGAGCTGCCTCTATGTCAGGCCAACCGGTGAGGCATTATGGGTGGATAGACTAGCAGATTGATCCCAGCCTTCCTTCGGTTCTCAGGTTGGGCCTTGGTGCAGGTTCAAGATGGTTGGAGCCTTTTCTGTCCCTGAGGCTCTGATCAGGAGACCAGTCAAGTAGCCCTTGGAGTCACTCTGATAGTCCTGGGTTCAAGCACTGTAACAGGGATCAAGGAGCAAGGCAAGCCTCTGAGGGTTCAAGACTCAAGACAGGTTTCAGGCATGAAAGCAGTCTTCTGAAGTGCACAGTAGCAGTCAGTTTTCTGGGAGTCCTTCTGCAAGGCCAGAAAGTGACTGAAGAGTGGGTCTTAGGGTTCTATTTATACCTGGTGTCTTCTTTGAAGTACGAGAAGCTTCTTGAGAATTTGCTTTGAAGTGCTTGAAATATCCTGCTTGCCTGCCCTGGCTCCTGGCTCTCTGCATGAACAATGAAGGGGTAACAAGACCTTTGTGTGAAAGCAGAGCATAGCCTATTCAGCTGCAAGTGGGGTTGTGCCCAGCTCTGCCCCCTTCTGCCTGTGATAGACCATTTAAGCACACCTAATCCCTCAATTATGTCAGGGAGGCCAAACTAAGTCCACCTTCCAACTACAGGCAGTCATGTGACCTAGGAATAGGCTGCAGGCACTGAATAGATAGGGCAGGACAATGCCAGCTTTCTAAAAGTGGCATTTTCAAAACTGTAACTTAAAATCCAACTTTACCATTAAGGGGGATTTTGAATTACAATTTCTCAGACACCACACATGAAAAGTTTACCTGTTCCCAATCAAATATTATCCCTTATTAAATGTAATAAGGCAATCCAATGTTATCCTATGGTAAAGGATGGCCACTCAGTAGTAAAAAAAAACTTGAGGTGTTTTTTGCACTACCAGGACATGTAAAACTTAAAAATACATGACCAACTTTTAATTACAATCCACCTTACCTTATGGGATACCAAGGGCCTGCCTTAGGGGTGACATATATGTACAACTACTGGTTTTTGGTTTATACGGATTTGTATGCATAAATACAGATGGAAAACAATTTGTTTCTTCAGTGTATTTATGAATAAAAACGTATCTTAGAAATTATCTGTACAAGTGTGTGTACCACTGTAAGGTAAGTTAGTAGCAGTAATTAAAACTTGAATGTTTCTAACAGGGCCCATCTGCATTTCCTTTTCGTTAGCTGGCACCTACTTCACAAATGGGCATGGCTTGAAGTAGAGTGAAGCTGTGTGAGAAGTTGGGTGTTGAGTGCCCTCAGAGCAATTCGTTTTGAAAGGAAAGACATGTTTTAAATTGTTGCAATGAAATTGGCATGGACGCTTTGGGATGCTCACTCCCTAGTTCTCTGGCCTTTCTGTTGCCTCTGAATGTCATCTGCAAGGGTTTGTAAAAAGTAGGTGTGGGCTAATTCAAACTTGTGTCACCTCTGTCAGCTATTCACAGCAGTATGGATGGCGAGAGCAAGATCTGTCTAAATGTATTATTACAGCAGACAATCACACAATTCTCATTCTAATGACACTGATGTCACTCCATTGAAAAGAATGCTACTCATGTTTATAAAACTTTAATAATAAAACGCGTAGTCTGCCTTGCTGGGTTTCAAATCTGTCTCTTGAAGATGAAATTCTGATATTAGCAGAAAAAGCTCAGCCCAAGGATGTGTCTTACGCAGAGTGGGCTCTCCTTTCAGACTATCACAGATCTTGAACAATGGACAAGTGAGTTAAGCACTTGCTCTTAAGGGCTTTATTTAACTGAGAGATCCATAGTAAGACACGAATGGCAGACTTGACTTTTCATCCTTGACTGGGTAGATGCAACAAGCTACATTGAGCTAATAGAAACATCTGTTCCAAAGTTATGGAATGGCCTGATTACTTTAACCACTTCATAGAAAGTTTTTCTATGCTCAGGTGTGTTTACAAGGAATGTAAATGAAAGGACTTATCCAAAAGAAGCAATCAAACTTGCTTTCGTATGAAATGCTTGTAGAGTGTACATTTATATATCTGGTGTGATTCTCATCAGTGCCGATATGTATGCCCTACGGAAAGTGTAGCTTTTTTGTAAGCCAAAAACACATCATGAATGTTGTTAAATAAGAGTTCAACAAATACACAATGCACAATATTCCACAAAGAAAGATCAGCAATAGGACATGCTGGCTTTCTCAGAAATAGGAATGGTCAACATTGTATAATTTTGCTTGAATCTCATGACTGAGCAGCATCATCTGCCAAAGCAAGTTTTCAGTTGCCTTCATTTGATGAACAATTCAAAAAGAGCCTAAAGTCTCATGAAATGCATGTACTACTATTTTAAAGGTGTCAGACGAGTATGGTGTTATTTATTTTATGTCCATATAAATATATTTAACTCGCATTCAAGTGTGCATTGTCTGTTTAACTCCTTCAATGCGTCGGACAGCCGGGAGCCATCTGAAGCATCGGTGCTCATGTGCGTTGGACGGGTTCTGGAGCTGTGGGAAAGCTTTCCCGCTTCTTGCTGCTGCACGCTGATGGAATTTCTCCAAAAAATGAAAGTGAAGTGAGACGACCGGCTCATTTCACTTTCTCTGCATCGTTGCTTGTGGGGCTATCTTAGCCCCTGAGCACCGAACCAGACGGGAGAGGTATCGTTGGAAAGGGGGGTACCTTCCCAAGTGGATCCCTGCTTGAGGATCACCCAAGGAGGGTGATTCCCAAGCAGGGATCCACTCCACAAGATCCCAGGAGGGTGAGCCGCCTGGCCCCTTGGGCAGGGGCTTTGGCTTCCCCTGTTTTTTGCCTAACTTCTGTCTTTCTGCCTCACCCCTGAGGGGGCAGATGGGGTCAATAGCCACCAATGAGGTTCCCGGGGCACGGGGGATCAGAAGAAAGGGCACTAGGAGACCAGCAAAATTGTTCTTTAATTAGTGTATGGGTGGGAGCATGCCTTGATGGCCCTTGAGGTTTGCTAGGGGTCTGTGTAAAAAACAAAAAGTGGAGAAAGCCATGCAAGTCACCCCACCCTGGATACCCCTACATGTCTAGTTTTTAAAAATGTACAGGTTGGCTAGGTTTCCCTAGATGCCGGTTGAGCTAGGGTCCAAAATCTAGAGCTACCCACATCAGAGAAAGAGGGTCAGTTTTCGGTGGAAAAATGTGCTGCATACATGTTATGTTTTGGGTTGTTTCTTGTCGTGGGCACTAGGTATACCCACACAAGTGAGGTACCATTTTTATTAGGAGACTTGGGGAAACGCCGGGAGGAGGGAAGTTTGTGGCTCCCCACAGTTTCCAGAACTTTCCATCACAGAAATGTGAGGAAGATGTGTTTTTAGACACATTTTGAGGTTTGCAAAGAATTCTAGGTAACAGAATCTGGTGAGAGCCAAACATGTCACCCCCATCCTGAATTCCCCTATGTGTCTAGTTTCAAAAAAGTACAGGTTTGTTAGGTTTCCAGAGTTGCCGGCTGAGCTAGAGCCCAAAATCCCCAGCAAGGTACTTTGCAAAAAAGAGTCAGTTTTTAGGGGAGAAATGTGTTGTGTCCACGTTGCATTTTGGGATGTTTCCTGTCACAGGCACTGGGCCTACATACACAAGTGAGGTACCATTATTATCGAGAGACTTAGGGGAACATAGAATAGTAGAACTAGTGTTATTACCAATTGTCCTTCTATGCACTTGTGCCTAACAGATTTAAAAAAGTCATTTTGAGAAATGCCTACTAATTCACTGGCAATTATGGGTATCTACAAATTCAGAGATGGGCAAGTATCCACTGCTCCCACACTCCTTATCTTGTGCCCAAATCAGAAATTGATAGGCTTTCTTGATGACTATTTTTCACTGTTTATATTTTACCAAATGAATTACTGTATACCAGGAACACAATGAAAATCATTACAAGGTGCAGCTCAGTTATTGGCTCTGGGTGCCTACGGTTCTTTGTTGCACATACAATCCCTATAATATCCTTGCAACCAGAAGGGTCCAGGGGACATAACAGTATATTGCTTTCAAAAATCTTCCATAGTTAGAAGAAGTTACAGATGAAAACGTAAACACAAATGGCTGTTTTTTTCAACTCAATTTCAATATTTTTTATTTCAACTGTTACTTTCAATAGGAAAACATTGAAGGATCTACACAATTGACCACCATGCTGAATTCATAATTTTATCTACTTTTCAGATTTGTATAGCTTTCCAGGATCCACTATCGGTTTTACACCCTTTTCTACCACTAAATGGAAGCAGGTTGAAAGCACAAAAAATGGGGAAATGGGCTATGCCCCACTAAAATGCCAAAACTTTGCTGACATTTTTTTTTTATTTTTTATTCAAGTCTGCCTGTTTTTGAAAGCTGGGAAGTTGGTGATTTTAGCACTGCAAACTCTTTGTTGATGCCATGTGCAGGCAAAAAACAGACACTTTCTTCTGCAGCACTTTTTTCCCCATTTTTCCCACAAAACCCAAGATGTAGCTGTATTTTGGCTAATTTCTTGGTCCCCTCCAGGAGAATCCACAAACCCTGGGTACCTTTAGAATCCTCATTATGTTGGAAACAAAGTATGCAAACGTGGCATGGATACCTTTTGTGGCCACAAAGTTATGGAGGCCTAAGCACAAACTATCCCACATAGCCAATAAAAGGCTTAGCATAGTGAGGGAATGGTCTAGGAGCAAAGTGGTTAAATAAATGTGGAAAAGCACCACCAGCTGGATCTCCTCTTTCCCCCAAACAAAATAAATGCAGATAAATAAAGACGAAAGTTTCATAAAAATAAATACCATAAAACCAGGAGCCATACTTATATGTAATAAAAGAGGAATTTAAGGCTTTGGGAAGGGGTTATATTGCCAAGTTGATTTGGCAGTTTAAAACTGCATTCAGGATGCAATGGCAAGCTTGGGACATGTTTTAAGGGGCTACTTAAATGAGTGGCGGAATAAGTGCTGCAGGCCCACTTTGATTACTGGCCCTGGGGGTATATGGTATGACATTTTACTAGGGTCTTATAAGTTGTGGCAGGAAATTTTGGAAATGTTAGAACAGAGTAAAGTCATAGATGCTCATTGTCCCATTGATTCATTCGAATGCTGGTTCAATTCCCTTGCAGACGACAAAGACAAAAGTTCAGAGGCAGAAGTGTCAACCCAGAATTCTGACTTGGTGGGGAAGTCTAAGTGGGCACACCAGAAATGTGGACACCTGGGAGAAAAAGACACTTACAGGTGGGCATAGATTAGAGGGATGCACATTCCCCTAGATTTGATTAAAAAAACTGTGACAGAGAGCTGTCCCACAAACAGTCAAAGATCAATTGGGGAGAGAAAAGTTACCAGGACAAATAGAAATCAAAGCTATTCTGTTAAATAGTGGAAAAGCTGATTTATTCAAACAGATTGGAGACAGAATTGTCCAACTTGTCATAAGTTCAGTGTATGGAAGATTGGTGAGGAAGGGGACTGCACCAGCTCTTCTGACAGTGCAAGGAAAGAGAAGCTGTGATTCCGCAGATAAAAACTTCAGTGCTAAGGTGTGGGTTGAATCCCCAAATGGCCCTCCAGAACCTGCAGAAATGATAGCAAAGGGCACCAATAACACCCTGTTGATTATAAAACAAAGAAAGGAAAAAGGGGGGCACATTTCAGATGCCAAATGTTATTTGCAAGAAAAATCATATCTGTTTCTTTTACAGATCCTACTACGACTTGCCACTGACCACGAGTGTGCTGTGTAGTCTCCCTTCGGGCATTTGCGTGTGGGGCCGGGGAGGAACCGCACCCCCAACTTGAACCTGGTTGATAACCTTTTAAAGTACAAAACCTGTGGATCCATTTAGTGCTAATTGTGCTTCACAGATTCAAGTCCTGCATAGGAACAACACAGAGTTCCATGGATGTTCTGTCAACCTGTTGGATTACATTTGTTCACTCGAATTAACCATTGGCTTGGTATTATCTGATGACTGCTGCCAGTCTCATTAAGCATGTTTAAATTGCCAGTTGGCTGACTATTCTCGTATGGGAACACTTATATTCCAAATAGCCTTACAGGTGGACAGTGTACCTTTACATGATTAGAACTCAGGATGATTTTATCTAGTTCTATACCAACTTGCTATCCTAGAGACACTATTCAATCAGTTATCATCCCAATCAGAATATATAAGCTTCAATCTTTTCATTGTAGGTGAGTCTGGTTTAACTGTTTATAAGATCCATTCGTTAATCCACTTCCATTCCTTTCTAGTGATTGCTTTTATCATTTCATTATGTTGCTGTGTACAATGCAAACCTGATTTGCTTATAATGTTTTCTTTTTTGTTTTAAAGAAAAAAAATGAGAGAGAAGTACTCACAGTCATTGATCAAAGAATGGAATGTAGTGAATTATGTGTTTTTGACCACTGACTTTGTGCTGCACCACTTTGCACCTGAATTAGCTGTCTAGTGTTCACCAATTGCAGACTACATTTTGTATTCAGTTTAGCTGCCTATTGACTTTAACGTAGCGTTAGACACTGTTATGTTAAACATGCCCATATTTTTCCACATTGTAAACTATGCTTGTTTCGTGTTCTTTCTCACCAAGTGCTTTAGTTGATTAGGATGTACTCAGACGGTAGAGAACGGCTTTGTTTTGATTTAGCATCTTGGGACTGTGGCCAAATCCCAATGTGTTATTTTCAAAGCAGACCTAAACTATCCAGCATGTTTTGAATTGCTAAATGAGGTTTTTTTTTCTCCAGAAAGCCGTTCTCCAGATCTTTAAGATATAAAAAGGTGGCACTGCTCAGTAGCGGTGGAATTTCCGAGACCTTTGTCAGGATTAGACGTCGAATGCCTGACACCTGTCCCGTGAGGGTGGAGATCTCTTTCTCGCAGTTGAACGGGGTCATCTTCTTGCTGGCATGAGAAAGATGAAGCATCTGGCAGGCCCTAATAAGGTGATTAATTTTTACTTCATTATTTGCTTTGCATAATATTATCATGACTATATATATTTGCTGTGTACATTGCAGCTGACAATCATTTTGGTATATTTTCCTTTAATTGCTGTGACTATTTTTAAACGTGTGATTTTAACATCCTAACCTCCTTTTTTAGGAACGTTGTGGTGAAATAATAATAAATGTCTTCTTTGAACTGAGAAGTGCATTCCAGAGATTTTTGTCAGCTCGGTCATTAGTGAAAGCAAAACAGGGCTTCTTCCCCTTCCTGGCTGGTGGAGTGGGATCCTTCCCCTTCCTGGCTGGTTGAGTGGGATCCTTCACTGTCTTGATTCCATGACTAGGAGGTTCCTCCACTGTCCCTGTGAACTGTTTGGCTGAGGTGCTGGGCTCAGTTGTTGGGACCCTGGCTCTTACGGGTAGGACGGGTGGAGGGAGGGGGAGGGAAGAGGTCAAGTTGGGCAAGGAAAAACGTCTTAGGGATGGTGGAGCGGTATGAGGGAGGAGGGATGGGAGTGGAGGTTGATGGAGTGGTGTTTGGAGGAGTATGTCTGCTGGACTTGGGTGCAGGTGCATTGGCAGTGTGCTGATGTGAAATGGATGCCTGTTGGGTGTCTGAGTGCCTGCATTTGTGTCGTTTAGGAGTGGGGACAGACAGGGTGTAAGAGAACACAGGGGTTGCTTGGATGGATGTTGTGGAGGAGTCTGCAAGTGAAGGGTGTGTGCTGCTTTGTGTGGTGATGCTGGTGGTGGATGTTGAAGCAGTGCATTCAGGTGTGAGTGTGGACGTGACTGTGAGGGAAGTGGAGGAGGAGGGGGAGACAGTGGAGGCAGTGGATGGGGTTTTGTGTTCAACTGTCTGGTGTTTGCGTGAGTGCTTGTGGACTGAAGTGTGGTGCCTGTGTTTGACTGTGCCACTTTTGTGTGATGTCCTGTGTGCATGCTTGTCTGTATGTGTGCATGAGATGGGTTGGGGTTGAAGAGACTGGGACTGGGAAGTGGTAGTTGGAGGGGAGGAACAGGGACAATGGCTGCCATGAGAGAGGAGGCCAGAGCCTGAATCGATCTCTGTTGGCCTGCCAATCCACCATGGATGCCCTCCAGGAATGCATTGAATTGCTGCATCTGGGATGCCAGCCCCTGGATGGCATTCACAATGGTTGACTGCACTACAGAAATGGATCTCAGGAGGTCAACAGCCTCCTCTCTCAGGGCAGCAGGGCTCACTGGGGCAGGGCCTGAGGTTCCTGGGGCAAAGGAGATGCCCATCCTCCTGGGTAAGCAGGCACGGGCAGCTCGCTGAGGGGCTAATGGGAGGGTGGTGCAGGTACGGGGGTGGCGGCTGTACCTGCAGCTTGGGTGTTCACAGAGGTGTCCGCCATAACCAGGGAGCTTCCATTGGAGGAGGTACCTGAGTCTGTGTTGTCACCTCCTGTCTCCACCGTGGTGCTCCCCTCACCCTCCATCCCACTGGTTCCCTCGGCGTCGGTGGACTCTGCCTCCTGGGTCCTGTGGGATGCAGCTCCCTCTGTCGCCGGTGCCCCGGCTCCTCCGCCAGATGATGCTAATGCACACATGAACAGGATGACAGAAAGAGAAAGGGGGTGAGGGAGAGAAAGGGAGCCCTGGGTCAATTACAGCATCAACACCACAGTTGGCATACATAGTACTGTCACACACAGGGATCAAGATTGAGCACTATGCATTACACTGGCATTAAATTGGCTAGATGGCACAGCAAGATGAGGGCCAAGCACCGCCAACTTTACCCCTCCTGGGAGCCACTAATCCCTGTCTGACATGGAATACAACCTAGCCAGGTTACCTGGATTTGCTACACACCCATTACCCTTGAGCTGGATCACGCTGCAATATCTGACCTGCCATAAAGGGGTACCCACTAAATCACACCCACCACCCGGATCCCATGCCACCTACCAATTATTGTTGTAACTCCAACTGTACTCATCCCCTTGTGGCTGCTGTGATGCCCTCAAGTGCCCATCCACATCTGGGTAGGCCACTGCCGGTATGCGGGCCCTCAGGGGGTCAGGTTCCGACAGGCACCCCTTCCTCGTTGGGAGGCCATCACCAGCTGGGCCTCTGCGGTCTTCCATGCCCAGCGTCTCAGGTCCTCCCACCTTTTCCGACAGTGGTTGCTCCGCCTGCTGTAGACCTCCAGGGTCCTCACGTCCTTGCCTATGGCACTCCACAATCCCTTCTTTTGATGGGCACTGACTTGCAGAGGAGCTACAGACAGGGGGACACCATTACTCATACAATCCAGCCTGTCACATATATGGCCCACCAATCCCGTTCCCATCTCCATTGGCACACACATCGCCCAGCGCCCACCAAGTACAATACCACCTGACATTCCCCCTTGATGACACGATGCCGGCACACACATCTCCATGCATCCTTCCCACATGCATAGTGCCCAAGGTGTACTCACCTGTTGGTCTGGAGGCCCATACAGAAGTCCATACTAGGGCAGGACCCCGCCCACCAGTCACTCCAACTCCTCCGAAGTGAAGGCAGGGGCCCTTTCCGCGGTCCATGGTAGATTCCAGAAACAGGTCACAGCAGCACATGCAGTGTGGGTGTTGCCCTGTGGAAATTCAGGAAACAAGTGAGAATTTAGATAGAAAATGGCGGTCACGTCCGCGGCGGTGTACACCGTTACAGCCGGCGCTGATCCCAATTGGCCACTGTCCTCAGTAGAGCCCCATATTAGCCAATGAGGAATTGAACGGCGGTGCAAGACCGCCTTCCGCCACAACGCCCAATGTCGGCAGAGTTACCTCACTTCCACCTGTCCCAAGATACAGGACAGGTGGTCGCCATTTCATGGTGGTGGACAACTCATCAGAGTGTCCTTAACTGCATAATTGCCTAGAATTGCACACATATAGCGATTCCCGCTGTCCCATCACATTGATGCTGTATGTACACTGAGGTGGTGGTTCCATTGTTCAAATTGTGGCAGCCTACTCACTCTTGTGTCCTTTAGATACCTACTGCTGCGGATGAAATGGAGGAGGAGGAGGAGGCAACCCCCATGTACAAACTCCTTGTGGACTTGTCTACACTGGAGTGCAGGCGCATAATACTCACCTATAGACTGGACATGGCCACAATCATAGAGCTGTGTGCCCAATTGGAGCCTGACCTGATATCAGCTATCCGTCATCCCACTGGGATCCCCACTCTTGTGCAGGTTCTATCAGTGCTCGATTTCCTGGCAACTGGTTCTTTCCAAGTGACAGTGGGCTTGGCAGCAGGAATGTCACAGCCAGTGTTCTCAATTGTGCTGGGAAGGGTATTGTCTGCCTTGGTGAAACACATGTGCAGCTACATTGTTTTCCCCCACTGTGAAGGCCGGATTCTTTTCAATGGGGCATATCCCCAATATTATTGGGGCGATTGACTGTACACATATTGCGTTTATCCCTCCCACCAAAATGAACAGGTGTTCAGGAATCAGAAGTTTCCACTCAATGAATGTGCAAATGGTGTGCCTGGCGGACCAGTACACCTCCCACGACACTGCCAAGTATCCTGGGTCGGTGCATAATGCCTTTGTCCTGAGGAATAGCAGCATCCCAAATGTGATGGCCCAACTACAGAGGCACAGGGTGTGGCTAATAGGTGAGCCAGAGTCCCCACCCACTGTATGTCAGTGTATGCCTCCAGTTGTTATCCCTATAGCATTGTGTCAGGCTAATTATAGTCCCTCAATATTTGCGGGTGACTCTGGCTACCCAAACCTATTGTGGCTGCTGACCCCTGTGAGGAATGCCAGGACAGGGGCTGAGAACCATTATAATGAGGCACATGGGCGAACCAGAAGAATAATCGAGAGGACCTTCAGCCTACTGAAGGCCAGGTTCAGGTGCCTCCATCTGACAGGTGGATCCCTGTGCTACTCACCCAGGAAGGTCTGCCAGATAGTAGTGGCATGCCGCATGTTGCACAACCTGGCCCTCAGACTACATGTGCCTTTTCTGTAGGAGGCAGAAACTGGAGATGCTCCTGTGGCAGTAGTGGTACCTGAGGACAGTGAGGATGAGAAGGCAGAGGATGAGGATGTTGTAGGAAGATGGCTCTGTATATACTATTTCAAAGTAAGAAATAGTGTTCACAGAGTCCAAGGGTTCCCCTTAGAGGTAAGATAGTGGCAAAAAGAGATAATTCTAATGCTCTATTTTGTGGTAGTGTGGTCGAGCAGTAGGCTTATCAGAGGGTAGTGTTAAGCATTTGTTGTACACACACAGGCAATAAATGAGGAACACACACTCAAAGACTTACTCCAGGCCAATAGGTTTTTATATTGGAAAATATATTTTCTTAGTTTATTTTAAGAAGCACAGGTTCAAGATTTATATTAAACACTTTAAATGTAAGGTCCTTCACTTAGATACTTTAGGAACATTGAATAAAAGCAATATCATATACAGTCTTTGTAAAAATAGCAATAATCTATTTTCAAAGTGGACACAGTGCAAAAATCAACAGTTCCTGGGGGAGGTAAGTAAAGGTTAGATTAGGAGGTAAGTAAAACACTTACAAGTCTCAGTTCTGGGGAATAGGCAGCCCATTTTTGGGGTTTCAAGGCAACCCCAAAGTTGCCACACCAGCAGCTCAGGTCCGGTCAGGTGGAGAGGTCAAAGAGGTGCCCAAAACACATAGGCGCCTATGGAGAACAGGGGGTGCTCCGGTTCCAGTCTGCCAGTAAGTACCTGCGTCCTCGGGGCAGACCGGGGGGGTTTGTAGAGCACTGGGGGGGGCACAAGTAGGCACGCAAAATACATCCTCAGTGGCACAGGGGCGGCCGGGTGCAGTGTGCAAAGCAGGCGTTGGGTTCCAGGTAGGAAACAATGAAGGGATCCAGGGGTCACTCTAGCGGTGCAGGCAGGCACAGGGGGGGCTTCTCGGGACAGCCACCACCTGGGCTAGGCAGAGGGTTGCCTGGGGGTCACTCCTGCATCGAAGTTTGGTTCCTTCAGGTCCTGGGGGCTGTGGGTGCAGTGGTGGTTCCAGGCGTCTTGACCCTTGTTACAGGCAGTCGCGGTCAGGGGGAGCCTCTGGATTCTCTCTGCAGGCGTCGCTGTCGGGGCTCAGGGGGGTCGTCTCTGGTTACTCACGGGCTCGCAGTCGCCGGGGAGTCCTCCCTGAGGTGTTGGTTCTCTGGATCTCGAGCCGGGGGCGTCGGGTGCAGAGTGGGAAGTCTCTCGCTTCCGGCGGGAAACGTGAAGTCTTTGGAAGTTGCTTCATTGTTGCAAAGAAGTAGCTGGTTTTGAACAGGGCTGCTGTTCACGGGAGTTTCTTGGTCCTTTAGTCCAGGGCAGTCCTCTGAGGATTCAGAGGTCGCTGGTCCCTGTCTGATGTGTCACTGGAGCAGGTTTTCGACGTTGGAGAAAGGCCGGGAGGGCTGGGGAAAAAGCAGTTGTCGTCTTCCTCCTTCTCTGCAGGCTTGTAAGTCAGCAGTCCTTCTTGTTTCTTCAGGTTGCAGGAATCTTATTTCCTGGGATCTGGGGAGCCCCTAAATACTGAATTTAGGAGTGTGTTCAGGTCTGGGAGGGCAGTTGCCAATGGCTACTGTCCTTGAGGGTGGCTACACCCTCTTTGTGCCTCCTCCCTGTGGTGAGGGGGGCACATCCATAATCCTATTGGGGGAATCCTCCAAAATCAAGATGGAGGATTTCTCAAGGCAGGGGTCACCTCAGCTCAGGGCACCTTAGGGGCTGTCCTGACTGGTGGTTGACTCCTCCTTGTTTTTCTCATTATCTTCTCCAGCCTTGCCACCAAAAGTGGGGGCAGTGGCCGGAGGGGCAGGCATCTCCACTAGCTGGGATGCCCTGGGGCGATGTAACAAAAGGGGTGAGCCTTTGAGGCTCGCCACCAGGTGTTACAGTTCCTGCAGGCTGAGGTGAGAAGCACCTCCACCCAGTACAGGCTTTGTTCCTGGCTACAGAGTGACAAAGGCACTCTCCCCATGTGGCCAGCAACATGTCTGGTGTGTGGCAGGCTGGCAGGAACTGGTCAGCCTACACTAGAAGTCGGGTAGGTATTCAGGGGGCATCTCTAAGATGCCCTTTGGGTGTATGTTACAATAAATTGCACACTGGCGTCAGTGTGCATTTATTGTGCTGAGAAGTTTGATACCAAACTTCCCAGTTTTCAGTGTAGCCATTATAGAACTGTGAAGTTCGTGTTTGACAAACTCCCAGACCATATACTCTTATGGCTACCCTGCACTTACAATGTCTAAGGTTTTGCTTAGACACTGTAGGGGCATAGCGCTCATGTACATATGCAACACAAAAGGATGATGGACGGAGTGCTGACAATGCAAACACTCACCCCCAGTCACAGATCTGGGTTTAATCCTTTGTTTTTTTCTGCCCATGCCATTCCAGTTTGGACCCAGCCATATGCAAATCAGTCTCGACCCTGTTCCCCATGGGAACAGTCCAGCCCGAACTGCCAGGCCAGGTCTTCCCTGCACTCGAAACATGCATCCTGGGACCGGTTTCAGGGTTTCACCCCTCATCAGCCAGGCTAGCTTGAATCCAGTGGCATGGGAAGCACGGGACCCACGTCTGGGAATACCCTTCCCACTTAGGGCGACATTAGCAACACAAAAGGATGATGGACGGAGTGCTGACAATGCAAACACTCACCCCCAGTCACAGATCTGGGTTTAATCCATCATTTTTTTGCTGCCCATGCCATTCCAGTTTGGACCCAGCCATATGCAAATCAGTCTAGACCCTGTTCCCCATGGGAACAGTCCAGCCCGAACTGCCAGGCCAGGTCTTCCCTGGACTGGAAACAAGCATCCTGGGACCGGTTTCGGGGTTTCACCCCTCATCAGCCAGGCTAGCTTGAATCCAGTGGCATGGGAAGCGCGGGACCCACGTCTGGGCATACCCTTCCCACTTAGGGCGACATTAGCAACACAAAAGGATGATGGACGGAGTGCTGACAATGCAAACACTCACCCCCAGTCACAGATCTGGGTTTAATCCATTGTTTTTTTGCTGCCCATGCCATTCCAGTTTGGACCTAGCCATATGCAAATCAGTCTTGACCCTGTTCCCCATGGGAACAGTCCAGCCCGAACTGCCAGGCCAGGTCCTCCCTGGACTGGAAACAAGCATCCTGAGACCGGTTTCGGGGTTTCACCCCTCATCAGCCAGGCTAGCTTGAATCCAGTGGCATGGGAAGCACGGGACCCACGTCTGGGCATACCCTTCCCACTTAAGGCGACATTAGCAACACAAAAGGATGATGGACGGAGTGCTGACAATGCAAACACTCACCCCCAGTCACAGATCTGGGTTTAATCCATCGTTTTTTTGCTGCCCATGCCATTCCAGTTTGGACCCAGCCATATGCAAATCAGTCTTGACCCTGTTCCCCATGGGAACAGTCCAGCCCGAACTGCCAGGCCAGGTCCTCCCTGGACTGGAAACAAGCATCCTGGGACTGGTTTCGGGGTTTCACCCCTCATCAGCCAGGCTAGCTTGAATCCAGTGGCATGGGAAGCACGGGACCCACGTCTGGGCATACTCTTCCCACTTAGGGCGACATTAGCAACACAAAAGGATGATGGACGGAGTGCTGACAATGCAAACACTCACCCCCAGTCACAGATCTGGGTTTAATCCATTGTTTCTTTGCTGCCCATGCCATTCCAGTTTGGACCCAGCCATATGCAAATCAGTCTTTACCCTGTTCCCCATGGGAACAGTCCAGCCCGAACTGCCAGGCCAGGTCTTCCCTGGACTGGAAACAAGCATCCTGGGACCGGTTTCGGGGTTTCACCCCTCATCAGCCAGGCAGATCTGTGACTGGGGGTGAGTGTTTGCATTGTCAGCATTCCATCCATCATTCTTTTGTGTTGCTCATGTACATATGCCCTTACCTGTGGTATTGTGCACCCTGCCTTAGGGCTGTAAGGCCTGCTAGAGGGGTGACTTACCTATGCAGTGTGAGGTTGACATGGCACTCTGAGGGGAGTGCCATGTCGACTTAGTCATTTTCTCCCCACCAGCACACACAACCTGAGAGGCAGTGTGCATGTGCTGAGTGAGGGGTCCCCAGGGTGGCATAAGACATGCTGCAGCCCTTAGAGGCCTTCCCTGGCATCAGGGCCCTTAGTACCAGGGGTACCAGTTACAAGGGACTTACCTGAGTGCCAGGGTTGTGCAAATTGTGAAGACAAAGATACAGTTTAGAGAAAGAACACTGGTGCTGGGGCCTGGTTAGCAGGGTCCCAGCACACTTTCAAATCATAACTTAGCATCAGCAAAGGCAAAATGTTAGGGGGTAACCATGCCAAGGAGGCATTTCCTTACAGATGTGGACAACAGAACATCAGTTATACGTCAATACTTCCAATGACACACAGGTGAGACAGTGGAACTGATCTTAACCCTGACTATTGATTTCATCTGTGTGACTGTAGCATGATGGCATTCACTTCCTTTGCGACACCCAACTTGTACTCTCCCTCACCAAGGACCCCGCCAGCGCCAAGACCAACCTACAAGAGGGTATGAAGGACGTCGCAGATTGGATGAGGCTCAGCCGCCTAAAGCTGAACTCTGAAAAAACGGAAGTCCTCATCCTCGGCAACACCCCGTCCGCCTGGGACGACTCCTGGTGGCCCACGGCCCTCGGCACCGCACCGACCCCCGCAGACCACGCCCGCAACCTCGGCTTCATCTTGGACCCTCTTCTCACCATGACCAAGCAAGTCAACGCCGTGTCCTCCGCCTGCTTCCTCACTCTCCGCATGCTCCGTAAGATCTTCCGCTGGATCCCCGCCGACACCAGAAAAACCGTGACCCACGCCCTCGTCACGAGCCGCCTGGACTACGGCAACACCCTCTACGCCGGGACCACAGCCAAACTCCAAAACCGCCTGCAACGCATCCAAAACGCCTCGGCCCGCCTCATCCTCGACGTACCCCGCAACAGCCACATCTCCGCACACCTGAGACACCTGCATTGGCTCCCAGTCAGCAAAAGGATCACCTTCCGTCTTCTCACCCACGCACACAAAGCCCTCCACAACAAGGGACCGGAATACCTCAACAGACGCCTCAGCTTCTACGTCCCCACCCGCCCCCTCCGCTCCGCTGGCCTCGCACTTGCTGCCGTCCCTCGCACCCGCCGCTCCACGGCGGGTGGGAGATCTTTCTCCTTCCTGGCGGCTAAGACCTGGAACTCCCTCCCCACCAGCCTCAGGACCACCCAGGACCACTCCGCTTTCCGGAGACTCCTAAAGACTTGGCTGTTCGAGCAGCGATAACCCCCCCTCTCCCCCCTAGCGCCTTGAGACCCGCACGGGTGAGTAGCGCGCTTTATAAATGTTAATGATTTGATTTGATTTGATTTGCATCTCAACTTACTGCCACCTATGGCTTGTCATTTTACAGATTTTGGTGATCTGACAACAGTGTCCTGATGTGATTACTACAGACAGTACAGGTCATTAATTGTATGCTATCACAGGGTTCAGATCATTTGCACTAGATGTGACTGTTCCCATAAATGCACATTCTCAACACATAAAATACTATCAGTCAAGTTGTGTTCAAGGGTGTTTATTGTAGTGCTATAAAAGTGAGGGAAAAGTGCAATGGAGTGGGGTGATGGTAGAGGAAAGTCCAGGGTATTGTTCTAGTCTGTTTGTAGCACAGGGCCAGTGTCCAAGTGGCCTTAGGAAGGGGAGCAAATGCAGTTCAAAGTGGACAAGGTGACAGGGTGGGACACAAGGGGGACAATTTCCTGGCAGTGGTCTTGGTCTTGGCAAGTGTCTCTGGCTTCTGTCTGGGTTGCAGGGAACGTTTGCGGGGTGGTTTACCTTCTGCAGGGGAGGGGTGCTGGTGGCCTATGTGTCCTGTGGCGGGGCCTCCTGCCCACTAGCTGCAGCGGAAGTGGAGGACTGGTCAATACACTAGCTAGTGGTAGGGGCCAGCTGGTGTGCTGTTGATTCCCTCATGATGTTGGGCATGTCTGCCAGCACCTCTGCTATGGAAATCATGGTGGTTTTGAGGGCCTGCAAGTCCTCCCTGATCTCCTTATGGTGTTCCTCCTGCAGCCGCTTGTTATAGTGCAGGTTGTCAAGGCCCCCAGGATCTTGGTTAGTGCCTCCTGGAGAGTCGGTCCCTGGGCCTGTCCTCCCCCTGGTGCACAGCGGTCCTCCAAATGTCCCTGTTCCCCTGTGCCCCTGTCCCCTGAACGGTGTGGCCACTGCCACTGACCCCAGGTCCCTGATTGTCTTGGGTGTGAGGTGTGGACTGGGGTCTCTGTACAGGTGGGCAAACTGTTGATACATGTGTTCTGGGGACAGAGGTGTGGGGACACTGGGTGGGTGCTGTGGTGTTGGATACTGATGGGGGAGGCTCTGTGGTGGACTGTGAGTGGGCTGGGGTGAATGACTTTCCAGTGGTCCCTGATGGGCCAGGTTGTTGATCCAGATCCTGAAGTCCAGAGTCACTGTCATCACTGGGGGCATCCTCTGTTGGGGGACTGGATAGTTGTAGCACCTCCTATCCGCTGACATTGGCTGGGGCACCTGCGGGGATGTAAGTGATGTATTAGGCTTCATGCCTGTGACATATTCTACCACCCTAGCTTCCCCTCTATTGTTGCTGTTGCCCTGCCACCTTTGATTATGTATGGTGATGTATTGTGGGGTTGTTAGTTCCCCTGTGCTGTGCATGCTTTTGTGATGGGTGTCCATACCGGGCCGGAAGGGCTGTCCATGCATTGGTATAGCATGCATTGCTTGGCATTGGGGTTAGTCATATGTGTAGGTGCAATGTGTGTGATGGAGTGGGTGATGGGAGTGAGGGTGAGGGGGTGATGGCATGCAGGTATGGGGGGTGATTAGTAGTAAATATTGACTCACCAGTGTCCAGTCCTCCACCAACTCCAGTGAGTCCCTCAGGATGCAGGATTGACAAGACTTGCTCCTCCCATGCTGTGAGCTGTGGTGGAGGAGGTAGGGGTCCACCGCCAGTCCTCTATATGGAGAGCTGGTGCCTTGCTGCAATGGAACGTACCTTCCCCTGTAGGTCGTTCCACCTCTTCCTGATGTCGTCCCTTGTTCTTGTATGCTGACCCACGACGTTCACCCTCTCTTTGTTCTCTGCCATAAATCAATCTCCCTTTTTTTATTTTATTTTTATCTCTTTATTGCTTTCAATAATGATTCTTAGAGCAGATGCTCACCTGAGGTAGCAAACCAAATACACAGTCACAGACACATGAATTATATCAATCAAACAAAAGTACAATTGAAACAACAACATTTAACAGTGCCACATAATGAGAATTAGTGATACAATGCACTATGCGAAGCGTGGAATGCCAGTCCCAGGCCCTGGGGGGGGGCATCTCAAAGTGTCCAAGCGTGTGATAGTGGCCCATTGTGCTTGCCGAGCTGCGCTGAGCAGTAATACCAAGAGAGCGATATAACCTACACCATGAGTTGCTGGGGCAGGAGAGGGGCATCCAGTACCAGCACACGACATACAGGTGGACACTGTAGTTGCAGAGCGGATTTGCCCCGGGGGAGCCAAGAAATTTACGTCAACAGGACTCGGGAGACCCAAGAGCAGGGGAAACATGTGCCCATCTAGTGTAGCGATGTTTACTAGGGGTTTAAGGTGGGCGTATGTCGTCCTTAGCTTCGATGCGTACAATGAAGGCATCCCAAATTTCAAAGCCTCCCTGTGCCAACCCTCTGTACTGTAAGTGGCGTAGTGTTTGGGCCTCCGCATAGGATTATTGCAGCTAATCATGCAGCCATCTGGTATTGCTGGGAGCGTGTGGGGCCTTCCAATGGGTTGCCACTAAATGCTTAAAAACTATGAAGGCCAGGTCTATAAATCTATGTAGTTTTTTGTCCCCCTTGGCGCGGCGGCGCAGTCCCAGCAAGCAGGACTCCGGTGCCGCCTTTAAGACATGGTCAGTAATGTCAGACACTGTATCAGTGATGCGTTGTCAAGCTATAGACAATGGAGGGCACTCCCACACCATGTGATAGAAATCCGCTAATGGCTTCGCACATCAGCGACACACTGGATCCGATGCTGGGAACATGCGCTTTATGCGAGAGGGGGATAAGTAGGAGTGATGCAAATAATTAAATTGGGTGTAGCGGAGTCTAGGGTTCCGAGAAACATTCTTGACAGTGGAGAGCGCCGCTGTCCAGGCCGCTTGCGATAGAGGCGCAGGGAGTGCTATGTCCCAGCGGGATCTTGCGTGATCCAGACCCAGACAAGCCCCAGACAATAATATGGAGTATACTCGTGATACTGCTCCTCTTGTGCCACCCATAGAGAGGACCAACGTGAGGATCTGTGATGTCAGGGGTTCATCATCACCCACACCCCATGCGATATGCGGTAAGGGTTGTATTGTGCAATATGACAAAAAGGCACCGGCATGTATCCTCGTGTTCTCCATCAGTTCGCCAAATGTCAGCAGTGTAATATCTGAGTTTAAATCACCGTTTTTGATGCCCACCTCCCTCCACGTGACCATATTGTGGTGCACTAGCAGGGCCTGGGCTCTGGGTAGATGTGTCAGAGGAATCAGAGGAGAGTATGGTGCATTGGAGCCCCTTCCGTGAACATATCACATCCAACATGTCTTGGCAGCGTCCAATATGATGTTCCCACGTGGCGTGGGGCAGGACCTATCCAATAACCAAGCCAACATTGGCAATGGTGCAAGCGTGTCCATTAACACTGCTTTCTCTGCTGTGTGGTGTTCTCCTTACCAAGCAACTGGCCATTGAAGCTGGGCGGCTGCATAATACATTTTGAAATTGGACATACCCAAGCCCCCCTCAACCTGTGGGTATTGTGTTGTGGTCAATGCTACCCGGCGTCTGTCTTTTCCCCATAATAGATCTGTCGCTATACTCTGTAAAGATTTGAAGAATGAGCGAGGTAGGACAACCCGGAGCGCTGCAAAATAATATAGGAATCGAGGAAGGATGATCATTTTGGCGATAGCCACTCTGCCCATGGGCTACAAGGGAAGTGTCCCCCAAAAGGGCAGTGAACCCCGTACGGAGTGGAGAACTCTGTCTATATTACCATCTCTGATGTCTTCCATGGAGTGATATACCTGTATGCCCAGGTCTTTAAATGTGGTGTGACACCACGGCAAGTGGTATTCTGGCAGTTCCGATTGGAGCTCCGGTGGGACAGGAGTTAAATGGAAAATACAGGATTTAGACCAGTTTACATGTTTACAGCTTACAGTTTAGACCGCCAGTGCTGTTCTGACGGAAGCACCGCCAACAGACTGGCGGTGCTTCCCTTGGTATCACGACCACGGCGGAAGCACTGCGGTCGCACTGCCTGGACCGGTGGTTTACCGCCACGTTAGTCTCGGCGTATTTAATCCCCCTACCGCCAGCCTTTTCCTGCCGGTTTGAACCGCCAGGAAAAGGCTGGCGGTACGGGGATTCGCAGGGCCCCTGGGAGCCCCTGCACTGCCCATGCCACTGGCTTGGACATTGCAGGGCCCCCCTGACAGGGCCCCGAGCAGCTTTTCACTGTCTGCTGTGCAGACGCTGAAAAGCGTGACGGGTGCAACTGCACCCGGCGCACGGCTGCAACACCGCCGGCTCCATTTGGAGCCGGATCCTGTGTTGCTGCCGAGATCCCCGCTGGGCCAGCGGGCGGGAAGCCGGCCCAGCGGGGATCTCCTAATGGCTGCGGCGAGAGTGCGGCTGCATTGGCGGCCACCCGGCGGTCCGCTCTTGGCGGGCAGCTTCAGCCGCCCGCCAAGGTCGGAATGAGGGCCATAATGTCATAATCCATGCTATGCATCCCACGCCAAATCCCATTGCGCCGAGCGATTTGATAAGGAAGTCCCAACTCAGCATGTCAAACGCCTTCTCTATATCTAACGATATGACCATACCACGATGGCAGGGCTCTGAGTTATTGTTGTGTAATATGCGGAGCAGTCTCCTGATGTTCAGCAAAGTGTTTCTGCCCGGTATAAAACCCGACTGATCCTCATGAATCAGTTGTGGAATATATGGAAGGAGCCTATTGGCCAATATTTTTCCCAGCACTTTACAATCCGTGTTCAACAGAGAAAGAGGGCGATATGATCTAACAGAGAGGATCCCGACCAGGCTTCGGGAGCACCACTATGAGGGCCTCGCACATCGAACCCGGTAGTTGCTTGCGGTCGTGTGCCTCACTGAACACCTGGAGCATGGGATGCAAAAGGTGATTCGCCTGAGACGCAAAGTACTCCACCTGGAGGCAATCCGAGCCAGGAGCCTTGTTTTAGGCCATTTGCGACAATGCAAGACATATCTCCTCCAGACAGATGGGGCCGTCCAAAACATCTGTCTGCTCAGGTTGCAGGTGCCTCAGGAGGGTAGAGCTCAAGAAGCCATCCACACGCCCCTACGAAGGAGGGGGGGCACGTATAATTTCCGATGGTAGGTATAAAAAGCTTTGTTAAACGCCACTTGGGTATTTACTATCTCTCCTGAGTCTAACCGGATTGCCCCTATGGGTGAGAGTTGAGGGTTCTCATGCACAAGCCAAGCCAGCAGGTGGCCCGACCTAGCCCCCTCAGCATACTGTTAGGTCATGTAATGCCTATAATCATGCTTGCCCAATCTAGCATCAGCTTCTCTATGGCTGGCATTCAAGGAACTAAGCTCACCTGCTGGCACCTCACCACTAGCCACTGCAATCTCCACTGCGTGCAGCCTAGACTCCAGTTCAGTCAGCTACCTAATCAGGACACGTCGAATCCCAGCGGAAGCGGCCATGCAACGACCCCGTATTACTACTTTATGTGCATCCAACTCCGTCGCCTGGTGAGATGTTGTGCTGTTATTGTGCAAGAAGTAAGTAGAATAGCATTGAGCGAGCTCCTCATGAAAGAGGGGGTCAGCCAATGCCTCCACCTGTAAGCGCCACGTAGGTATCCGTGTGCTTGGGCTGCCCCAGCCCAGAACCACACGCAGCGAGCAGTGATCCGACGCAGTGCATGTCAAGTACTATATCCTGATGTGTAGGTCATGAACAGGCGAGTTAAAGGAGTATTCACGCACCGTCAGATGTCCCAAGCGCCAAACATCACACAAGTCATTCTTCACCTTCCAGGCCTCAAACTCGTGCAAGATCTGCCTGCTTGGGGCAGCCGGCAAAGGGGGGAAGGACCGGTCGGAATGGACATCTAAGACACAGTTGAACTCACCCCACCCCCAGATGCTCTCCCCAGCAGGATCCCGGAGTAACCCGGCTGTCATTGCATGCAGAAAACATTTTTGATTGGTGTTGGGTGTATAAAGTGCTACAAGGGACAATGGTGTCCCATCTAGACAACCCTCGGACACCACATAGCGACCATCAGGGCCTATTTGCGTGTGGTCAACCACGTAGGGTACCACAGGGCCAATCCAAATTGCCAAGCCCCGGGCTTCTCTAGGGTGGCTTCCGACAAGTGTGTTTCCTGCAGCATAGCGTTATGCACTAGGTGGCGTCTCAGATATGAGTGCGTGCTCTGTCGCCTTCGCGGAGTAGCCATGCCCCTTACGTTCCATGTGACCACGTTATGGCGTGGTGTGTATACTTGTGTCTGTGTAGCCATGTCTATATAATATTGTAAATTAAATGCAAACAAACAGTGGGGATAAATACAAAACAAAATACCAACGTGAAAACATTAATTAATCACTGGAAGATCATTTCTTTAATCATAATTAAATCTATTAAATTGCTTAGTGTCTCCAAGTCCCACTCTCAGGACTGTGTACCAAACTAACAAAAAACAATATCACCAAGTGTATTATACAAACATACAACAAGAAAACTCTTAGCAAATGATAAAATACAAGACAAGAACAATATTTAAAAAACATATATATTACATAGTTCCTTTTTGCACTGTTGTATTTTAAGCAATAAGCTACTTAACCATTCATTGGCGAGCAGTATTTCATAGAGGTAATGTAAGTAGTATATCGTCCATCAGCAAACCCTCTATTGCTGATGTAAACATCAAATACAGTCTGATTTTGTATCATCCAATTTTTCAAAAATTCAGATATACATTCCTCCGCAGATATAGTCGACGCGTTTCGGCCTTTATAAATCTGGCCTCCTCAGGACATCAGGAACAGTGCCTATATATACAATATATACAAATTATTGCTACACTAATAATAATTATCTTATAATCACAGACCGCCAGGAGTGGACAACAGCCCTGTTCACCCATAAAAAACCCAGTGCGCATAAATTTAACTGGACATTAAAGAGACCACACTAGATATTCATATCAAGTCTAAAAGTTCATTGTTAGACAGTGTTATAAAGCTCAAATCAAAAAACATGAGGAAAACATCTGGAAAGGTGGTTTTATTTCACCTCTGAAAACCGGTGTTTCGATTGAATTAGTTACCATGCAACGCAGCCAGAAAAACTAACCTTCTCAAGGTCTATTTTAGATTTTGTAAATCCCCACTTTGATATTAGGAAAAAGACCTCTTGCAAATCGCCGGTAAACACAATCTATAATCGGAAAACAGATTAAAGATTTTTCATTATCCAGCTGGATAGGGCTATAAAAACAAGCCCATGCTACTTCTAAACACTTACCCGATTGAAAAGCCTGGAGAAATGCTTGCGCGCGTATCAGCCTTTCAGCATAACTAAAGAGCGTGCGCGGCGGTGCAACAAATTTAAATATCAAAGCCCTGTTTACAGAGCAGCGTCTGACCAATCTGGCAGCGAACAAGGGCCACAAAGGTAAAAGGAGGACTACCGGCCCTGTACAGAAACAAAGGCCACAAGAAATTAACGTGGCGGCCATCTTGAAATTTACGATCCACGTTCTATTGACAGTTGGACCCAGATATTGATTGAAATAGCATAACCTGTTCAATACATAAAAAATAGGCAATCAACGAGATAAATCAAATCTTCTATTCTCATGAAAAAAGATCAGCTATATAAAGAAACATAAGTGTTTTAAACCTTGATTAAAGACCACATTTCTGTCAGGTCATTTAACTCCTTCCTAGCAAGTTTTTCAATCAAACGTGCTTCCATTCTGTCCAGTATAGAAGCTATCTCTCTTCCTGCTTTTGTTTTATCGGCCACATAAAGTACAGACCAACTTATGTCTTCAGGTCTATGATCTTTTTCAATGAAGTGGTCAACCAACGGAGCACCATGCACTGCACACCTATTTCGAGACATATGTTGTAGGATCTGTGTTTTAACTGGTTGTATAGTCTGACCTATATATGTAAAGGAACATGGACATGTAATGCAGTAAATAACATTTCATGTATTGCAGTTTGAAAATCGGAGTTGGTAATTAATTTTTCCATTCACTTCTATATACTTGCTCTTCTTCGTATATTTACCTGCCAAACAATTATTACATTGAAAATGGCCAGTAATTTGTGGTAATTCTATTCTTTGGAACTGCTAGGAAGGGGTTAAATGACCTGATGTTTAAGCAGCTTATCGCTTAAAATACAACAGTGCAAAAAGGAACTATGTAATATATATGTTTTTTCAATATTGTTCTTGTCTTATATTTTATTATTTGCTAAGAGTTTTCTTGTTTTATGTTTGTATAATACACTTGGTGATATTGTTTTTTGTTAGTTTGGTACACAGTCCTGAGAGTGGGACTTGGAGACACTAAGCGATTTAATAGATTTAATTATGATTAAAGAAATGATTTTACAGTGATTAATTCATGTTTTCACTTTGGTATTTTGTTTTGTATTGATCCCCACTGTTTATTTGTACTTAATTTGGGTTTTTGGCCCTGATTCAGTGGGGTTAAAGGGCCTCCCCTCTTAGTCTATACATATATAATAATGTAAGACATTGGAGGAGCTCAAGGATTCTGACTCACCGGCTTCCAAACAAGACCTGACTTCGCTCCCACCACGGGTGCGCCCCAGGCCCCCCTACTAGATATGGATTGTGGCAATAATAAATCGAACCCATGGGGATATAGCCCCATGTAAGATTAACAGTAAAACAACATCGTAAGTCATTGACAATATACATGAAAAAACAGAACAGAACCTGCGAGCAGGCATGGGAAAGAACTGGTCCATACGGAATAGGGCACAGGGGATGGAGGCCAGACCGCGAGAGCCGCGCCCCCGGCCATCTGGATAACAGCGCGGGCCCCGCCGCCCTCCGCTTCATCAAGAGTACCCTGGAGACAGGTCACAGATCCGGCTCCGCCCAGTCGCTGGTCCGGTAGGGCGCTCCATGTCCAGCCATGGAGAAAAACAGAGGACAATGTCACAGCAGGGTTCCCATCAATATAGAGAGTTTGGATCAGAGATCATCTGCAGAGCGTGGAGTGAGCAGCGGGCCCCGGGGTGAGTCCTCAGATTCAGAGCGGTCTTTTTGCTCAACTTCAGTGTCCACAAGGTCACACAATGCAGAGAAGGGGTTAGACACAAACTGTGTGGTCTCACGCAGCAGACGAGAGCGATCTTTTACCGCCTGTGCCGGGGTGGGTTTAGCCCTCGATCGAGTCTGACACTTAAGTTTCCCCTTGGGAGGCGACCATTTCTCCCCTGTGTCCTCCAGCTGCGCAGGTTGGGCAAGACCTTTATCATGGGGCTAGGTCCATGCGTCCTCCTGAGAGGCAAAGATATGTGCTTTAGGGCCATCCTGGACATGTAATTTTGCAGGGAACAGAAGGGCGTATTTAATGTTATGTTCACAAAGGCGTTGTTTCACTCAGTAGAAGGAGCTACATTTCTTTTGAACTTTGACAGTGAAGTCCGGGTAAGCTGTTATAGATACGTTCTCAAACTTCTGTGGACCCTCCTTGCAAAACAACTGCAGCACTAGGTCTCTGTCACGGTAATTGAGTAGGCGGGATATCAATGGTCGGGGATGCACCCCCGGCGATGGGGGTCTGCCTGGGACCCTTGTGCTTGTCCCACTGAGAAGAATTTCGGCACTCTATTCTGCAGGACTGTGTCTGTGAGCCACTTTTCCAGGAACAATTCAGCGTTGGGGTCCTCAGCTCTCTCCGGAAATCCCACCAGACTGATGTTATTCCGCTGCGATCTCCCCTCTGCATCTTCCGCCCTGCGCTGCAACTCGTCCACCTCTGTAGTCAAGTGTAGCATCTTCTCCTGGAGGGTCTTCATGGTGGGAGTTAGCACAGCCACATCTTTGTCCGCATCTGTAAGTCTCTCGGCCAGCGCCCGATGGTCGGTCCATAGTAGATTAACATCAAGTGTTACAGCATCAATCTTTGTCTCCAAAGTGGTTTTGGTATCCAATATGGCCTGCAACACCCTTTCGAATTGTGAAGTGTGGTTATGTAGGGTGACTTCCGTTATCGTAGGGAAGTTGTGTCCAGCCCCCCGGCTGGGGTATCTGCAGCATCCATGGTCCCTGCGGGTGTCCTAGTAGACTTTGGTTTGCCCATCCGGCCACCCAAGCTTTGTGGAGGCCTCCATGGGGGTCACCCGCCTGACAAAGCGCCAAATAGGCCGGCGCCAGTGATGATTGTCAAGGGGGAGGAAGCAGGTGTCTTGCCGGGCGACCACGAAACACCCGGAGGTCTCCACCAGTGTGTAGTGTAAGTACTACTATATTCGGCTGTATAGTGCCCACGAGCGTCAGCGGGATGAGGATCTGGAGTGGCCCGCGCTCGCCAGACAAAATATAAAATATCACTGGTGAGAGCGTCTTTATTGTCAAGGAGAGGCTGGAGAGATGTATCCAATCGGCTCACTTTTGTTACACCATAGATTGAAGGACTCAGTTAGGGCAATCTCATAGCCTGGGCAATTTATTGGACCCCGCAGAGCAGTCTCAAAGTGGGCCACTGAAGAGGACCAGCAAGCCATGGCACTAGGGCGCAGGCACTAGGCCTCTAGTCACCTGGGCATGCCGCCAGACATAGGGTTACAGCGGCGGACCTTCGAGCTCAAGTCCAGTAGCCGGGCCTCCACTCCTAATGATCTCACTAGCAAAAAGATGCCTAAAAAGGTATTATGGACAGCTACCTGTCAAAAAGCTTTTGATGAGCTCAGACAGGCCATGTGCTCTTCACCTGTCCTAAAAAGCCCTTGCTACTCCAATAAATTCATAGTAGAGACTGATGCTTCTGAATTAGGGGTTGGGTCAGTGCTATCACAGCTGAATACTCAGGGCCAGGATCAACCTGTTGCTTTTATCAGCAGGAGGTTGACTCCTAGAGAAAAGCGTTGGTCTGTCATAAAGAGAGTGGCCTTTGCTGTGGTCTGGGCACTGGAAAAGTTGAGACAATACCTGTTTGGTACTCACTTTATTGTTCAGCCAGACAACACACCTCTACTGTGGCTAAAACAAATGAAAGGAGAAAACCCTAAATTGTTGAGGTTGTCCATATCCCTACAGGGAATGGACTATACAGTGGAACATAGACCTGGGAGTACCCACTCCAATTCAGATGGACTCTCCAGATATTTCCACTTAGACAATGAAGACTCATCTGTGCAAGGTTAGCCTTATTGTCCCTTGTTAGGGGGCGTTGTGTAGGAAAGTACCATCTTGCCTGGCATGTTACCGCCATTTCTACTGTATGTATGTTTGTTTTTGCCTATGTGTCCCTGGGATCCTGCTAGTCAGGACCCCAGTGCTCATAAAGTTTGTCCTGTACATATTCCCTGTGTGGTGCCTAACTGTATCACTGAGGCTCTGCTAACCAGAACCTCAGTGTTTATGCTCTCTCTGCTTTTAAAATTGTCACTGCAAGCTAGTGACTAATTTTACCAATTTTCATTGGCACACTGGTACACCCTTATAATTCCCTTGTATATGGTACCTAGGTACCCAGGGTATTGGGGTTCCGGGAGATCCCTATGGGCTGCAGCATTTCTTTTGCCACCCATAGGGAGCTCAGACAATTCTTACACAGGACTGCCACTGCAGCCTGAGTGAAATATCTTCCACGTTATTTCACAGCCATTTTTCACTGCACATGGGTAACTTATAAGTAACCTATATGTCTAACCCTCACTTGGTGAAGGTTAGGTGCAAAGTTACTTAGTGTTTGGGCACCCTGGCACTAGCCAAGGTGCCTCCACATTGTTCAGGGCAAATTCCCCGGACTTTGTGACTGCGGGGACACCATTACACGCATGCACTACATATAGGTCAATACCTATATGTAGCGTCACCATGGTAACTCCAAACATGGCAGAACAAAGGATTTCCTCTGAGAGAGGGTGTTACACCCTCTCCCTTTGGAAATAGGTGTGAAGGGCCTGGGAGGAGTAGCCTCTCCTGGCCTCTGGAAATGCTTTGAAGGGCACAGATTGTGCGCTCCTTGCATAAGCCAGTCTACACCGGTTCAGGGATCCCCCCAGCCCTGCTCTGGCATGAAACTGGACAAAGGAAAGGGGAGTGACCACTCCCCTGACCAGCACCTCCCAGGGGAGGTGCCCAGAGCTCCTCCAGTGTGTCCCAGACCTCTGCCATCTTGAGTGCAGAGGTGTGAGGGCACAATGGACACCTCTGAGTGGCCAGTGCCAGCAGGTGACGTCAGAGACCCCTCCTGATAGGTGCTTACCTTTCTCTGTAGCCAATCCTCCTCTGAGGGCTATTTAGGGTCTCACCTGTGGGTATCTCACCATATAACGAATGCAAGAGCTCATCAGAGTTCCTCTGCACGTCCCTCTTTGACTTCTGCCAAGGATCGACTGCTGACTGCTCCAGGACACCTGCAAAACCACAACAAAGTAGCAAGAAGACTACCAGCAACATTGTAGTGCCTCAGCCTGCCGGCTTTCTCGACTGTTTCCTGGTGATGCATGCTCTGAGGGCTGTCTGCCTTCACCCTGCACTGGAATCCAAGAAGAAATCTCCCGTGGGTCGACGGAATCTTCCCCCTGCCAATGTAGGCACCAAACATCTGCATCACCGGTCCTCTGGGTCCCCTCTCATCCTGAAGAGTGTGGTCCCTGGAACACCGGAGCTGGGCCCAAGTGTCCCCAACAGTCCAGTGGCCCTTCTGTCCAACTTTGGTGGAGGTAAGTCCTTGCCTCCCCACGCCAGACAGTATTCCTGTGTACTGCGTGAACTACAGCTGCTAGGGCTTCTGTGCGCTTTTGCAAGCATTCCTTCATGCACAGCCTAGCCCAGGTCCCCAGCACTCCGCCCTGCATTGCCAGACTCACTGAGTTGGACTCCGACTTCGTGGGACTCACTTTTGTTGTGCTGAGTTGACCATCATGATCAGATCTTCTGAATGCCTGTTCAGGTGCTTCTGCGGGTGCTGCCTGCTTCTGCGTGCACTCTCTGTGTTGCTGAGCGCCCCCTATGTCTCCTCCTCCAAGGAGCGACCTCCTGGTCCTTCCTGGGCCCTGGCAGCACCCAAAATCTTCAACTATGACTCTTGCAGCTAGCAAGGCTTGTTTGCAGTCTTTCTGCATGGAAACAATTCTGCATCCTCCAGCACGCCGTGGGACATCTTCTGACCAAAGGAGAAGTTCCTGCCACCTTGCGTTGTTGCAGAATCTTCAGCTTCTTCCCCCTGGATGCAGCCCTTTTTCACCTTCATCCGCGGTTTAGTGGGCTCCTGCCCCCCCGGACACATGTGTGACTCTTGAACTTGGTCCCCTTCCTTTGCAGGTCCTCAGGTACAGGAATCCGTCTTCAGTGCTTTGTAGTCAGTTGATGTCCTTGCAGAATCTCCTACCTCAACTTTACTGTCTTTCTGGGGTAGTAGGGTAAATGTACTCCTACTTTTCAGGGTCTTGGGGTTGGGTATCTTGGACACCCTTAGTGTTTTCTTACACTCCCAGCAACGCTCTACACACTACACTAGGCCTGGGGTCCATTCATGGTTCGCATTCCACTTTTGGAGTATATGGTTTGTGTTGCCCCTAGGCCTGCATTTCCCTATTGCATTCTATTGTGTTCTACAGTGTTTGTACTACTTTTCTAAATGTTTACTTACCTGATTTTGGCTGTGTGTGTATATTTTGTGTATATTACTTACCTCCCAAGGGAGTATATCCTCTGAGATACTTTTGGCGTATTGCCACTAAAATAAAGTACCTTTATTTTTAGTTACTCTGAGTATTGTGTTTTCTTATGATATAGTGCTAAGTGATATAAGTGGTATAGTAGGAGCTTTTGCATGTCTCCTAGTTCAGCCTAAGCTGCTCTGCTATAGCTACCTCTATCAGCCTAAACTGCTAGAACACCTCTAATCTACTAATGAGGGATAACTGGACCTGCCACAAGGTGTAAGTACCACAAGGTACCCACTATAAGCCAGGCCAGCCTCCTACAAATAATAAGCAGGAGACTCAGCGATTAATTGGCCTGTTTGGGACTTGAGTCGGAGTTTGGCCCCTTTGTACAAAGTGACTTGAAAGAAACATGAGTTTGAATGGGGAGAGCGGCAGCAGTGTGCATTGAATTGGTAAAGGAGGCGATTCAACATGCTTTAGAATTGTGGCCAGTGTAGGAGGGAGACATTGAGTTACATGTGACAGTTCAAGGGCAATACGCAAACCGGAGTACGTGGTGAAAACAGGGAAGAAAGAGGGTGCCATTAGGTTTCTGGACTAAAACGTTACCAGTTGCTAGAAAGCAGTACACTCCCTTTGAAAAAGAGTTACTGGTGTGTTATTGGGCTCTAGTGGATACTAGGCAGATGACCATAGGGCACATTGTGATTCTGAGGCCCGAGATCCTGATAATGCAGTGGGTGATGAATCCACTGAAAACTCACCGAATAGGGCATGCACAAGAAGCAAGTGTCATTAAGTGGAAATGGGACATACAGGACAGGGCCCAAGTGGGACCAGCGGGAACCATGGCCCTGCATGAACAGGTGACACAGGCCCAGTGGAAGAGGAGGAAATGTTGAAGGAGGTGCCAGAGGTAATCAAGTCACCAGTGAAGTGGGGTGAGCCATTTGAGTCCTTGCCCTCTTATGGTTCACCAATGGTTCAGCAAAGTATGTGGGTGCCAAAAGACATTGGCAGGCAGTGTCATACAATCCAGTAACTAAGACGTTGCTTTCTACTACTAGAGCAGGGAAGAGTAGTCAATATGCAGAACTGTACACTGTGTAACAAGCCTTACAACTAGAATTAGCTGGGAAATGTCACTTTTATACTGATTCTTGGTCTACTGCCAATGGACTAGCTACCTGGCTCCCAGCATGGCATGCACGTAACTGGCAAATACATTTGAAATAGATGTGGGTCAAAGAATTGTGGCAGAAAATTTGGGAAATGTTACAGCAAAGTACCATTACTGTATATCATATAGATGCCCACTGTTTCACTAGAAGGATGGTTTAATTCCCTTGCAGTCGAAAAAGACAAAATCTCGGAGGCAGAAGTGGTGATCTGTCCTGCAAGCCGTCAGAGGTCAGTTGGGAAGAGGAAAGTTGCTGGGCAGATATGGCAGATTGATTACATAGGACCAATGCCCATTAGTCGCAGCTGCCAGTAAGCCTGCTCAGTGATAGATACTTGTTCTGGCTATTTGATAGCGTTTCCATGTAAACGTGCTACTCAGTTTAATCCGATTAAGCCACTAGAGACCTGTTGATGTTGTACTATGGAGTTCCACTCCAGATCCAAAGTGATAACGGATCACCTTTTAAAGGTAAGTTCATGCAAGACTACTGTTTGCAGCACAATATAGAGTGGATTTATCATCTTCCATATTACCCACAAGCTGAGGGACTAATTGAGAGACTGAATGGATTGTTGAAGTCTCAGTTAAGAAAGTTGTCGGATGGATTGCTGAAAAATGGTTCAGATCGTTTAAATGAAGCGTTACAAATACTGAACAATAGACCCTTGATAAATGCAGAAACTCCTTTAATGTGAATACTAACACACTAACCCCAGGCTTAGAGATACAACCTCATGTAGTGACTGATACTATATTTGTATTGGGAGACAAAGACAGGAGCTTTAGCTCCATGCCAAGCAACTCCAGAGGTTTGAGTTCTTGAATTGCATGCTTTGAACATGTACAGACTGAAACCAAGGGATATGGTACGTATTGAGACAGGAATTGGGATACAAAGTCCCCCTGAGCATTTCGGATTGATTGCTCCTCGATCTGGACTAGCTCTCAAGGGTTTTCAGGTTTTGGGGGCAGTGACTGATGCAGACTATCAAGGAGAAATCAAAGTCATTTTGTTTAATAGTGGAGACCCTGACCTGATAATACAAACTGGAGACAGGATTGCTCAAATTTTGATAATTCCAGTGTACGGAGGAATAGTCAGAAAGGGGACTTTCCCAGTGTAGGAAAATGCCACTGTTGGCATAGTTCCCCCCTAACTTTTTGCCTTTTGTTGATGCCAGCTTTGATTGGATTGAAAGTGTGCTGGGACTCTGTTAACCAGGCACCAGCACCAGTGTTCTTTCCCTTAAACTGTACCTTTTTCTCCACATTTGGCACAGCCTTGAAACAAAGATAAGTCCCTTGTAAAAGGTATCCCGTGTTACCAAGGGCCCTGGTGCCAGGGAAGGTCTCCAAGGCCTGCAGCATCTATTAGGCCACCCTGGGGACCCCTCACTCAGCACATGCCCACTGCCTTACAGCTTGTGTATGCTGGTGGGGAGAAAAAGACTGAGTCGACATGCCACTCTCCTCAGGGTGCCATACCCACAACCCACTGCCTGTGGCATAGGTAAGTCACCCCACTAGCAGGCCTTACAGCCCTAATGCAGGGTGCACTATACCACAGGTGAGGGCATAGCTGCATGAGCACTATGCCCCTACAGCGTCTAAGCCAATTCTTAGACATTGTAAGTGCAGGGTAGCCATAAAAAGTATATGGTCTGGGAGTTTGTCAAACATGAAAAATTTATTGAGAAATGCACAGAGAGAGCATCTTAGAGATGTCCCCTGCATGCCAGCCAAACTGCCAGTGCTCGGTTGACCGGTCTCTTCCAGCCTGTCACTTCCAGACTAGTTTCTGGCCACATGGGGTGAGTGCCTTTGTGCACTCTGTGACCAGGACCAAAGCCTGTCCTGGGTGGATGTGCTTCACACCTCCCCCTGCAGGAACTGTAACACCTGGTGGTGAGCCTCAATGACTCAAGCTGGTGTTACAATGCCCCAGGGCATTCCAGCTAGTGGAGATGCCTGCCCCCCGGACACAGCCCCCACTTTTGGCAGCAAGTCCGGAGGAGTTAATGAGGAAAACAAGGAGGAGTCACCCTCCAGCCAGGACAGCCTCTAAGGTGTCCAGAGCTGAGGTGACCCCTTCCTTAGAAAATCCTCCATCTTGCTTTGGAGGATTCAGCCCAATAAGATTAGGTATGTGCCCCACTCGCCAAAAGGAGAAGGTGATTGGCTACTGCCCTCCAACCCTAAACACACTCCTAAATCTAGTATTTAGGGGCGACCTTGAACCCAGGAAATCTGATTCCTGACGACCTAACAAGAAGAAGGACTGCTGACCTGAGAACCCCGCAGAGAAGAAGAAGACAATTGCTTTGGCCCCAGCCCTACCGGCCTATATCCAGATTCAAAGAACCTGCAACATCGATGCATCCTGCAGGCCCAGCGACCTCTGCCAACTCAGAGGACTGCCCTGCAGGACCAATGGACCAAGAAACTCCTGTGGACAGTGGCTCTGCCCAAAGCAATAAGAAGAAACCATCTTTAAAGGGACTCTCACCTCACTCCTGAAGCGTGAGTCTGCACCCGACGCCCCTGGCCCGTGTCCAGACAAACCAACACCGCAGAGAGGACCCCCATTCAACTCCAATGACATGTCCACCCTAAGCCAACCTCCCTGCACTCCCCACGACGACACCTGCAGAGAGAATCCAGAGGAAACCCCTGATTGCGACTGCCCGGTAACAAATAACCCGACGCCTGGAAGAAACACTGCACCCGCAGCCCCTAGGCCTGTGAGGAACGAACTACCGGTGCAGTAGTGACTAGCAGGCAGCCCTCACCTTTGCCCAGTTGGTGACTGGCACGAGAAGCCCCCCGTGCCCTGCCTGCTTCGTCAGAGTTACCCCCGGGTCCCTCCATTGATTTCAATCCAAAACCCAACGCCTTGTTTTCACACTGAACCCGGCCGCCCCAGTGCCACTGGGGGTGTATTTTGTGTGCCTTTTTGGGACCCTCCCAGTGCTCTACAAAACCCCCCTGCTTTGCTCCCTGAGGACGCAGGTACTTACCTACTAGCAGACTGGAACCCGAGCACCCCTAGTCTCCTTAGGCGCCTATGTTATTTGGGCCCCTCTTTGACCTCTGCACCTGACCGGCCCTGTGCTGCTGGTGCTGGGTGTTTGGGGTTAACTTGACTTGAACCCCCAACAGTAGGCTGCCTGTGCCCCGGAGACTGAACTTGTAAGTGCTTTACTTACCTCAAATACTAACCTGTACTTACCTCCCCCAGGAACTGTTGAATTTTGCAGTGTCCACTTTTAAAATAGCTTATTGCTATTTTATGCCAAACTGTTACATTTCTGTTTTTATTCAAAGTCCCATCTTTACCTATGCCAAGTACCTTACAATTAATGTACTTACCTGCAATCTGAATCTTGTGGTTCTAAAATAAAGTAAGAAAATAATATTTTTCTATATAAAAACCTATTGGCCTGGAGTTGTCATTGAGTGTGTGTTCTCATTTATTGCCTTGTGTGTACAACAAATGCTTAACATTACCCTCTAGTAAGCCTAACTGCTCGACCACACTACCACAAATAGAGCATTAGTATTATCTATTATTGCCTCTGTCTAGCCTCTTGGGGAACCCCTGGACTCTGTGCACACTATCTCTCACTTTGAGATAGTATATACAGAGCCAGCTTTTTGCACGGAGCCCTTTTTACTGTGTGTGGGAAGGGATGCTTTGGCTTCACTGACAGGAACCGCAGTGCTAAGGTGTTGGTAGAATCCCCAAATCGTCCCCCTGAACCAGCAGAAATAAAAGCGAAAGGAAAAGACAACATTCTATTAGTTGTGAAACAAGGACAAGAAAAGTGGGAGCATGTACCAACTCCTAAATTTTATTTGTGAGAATAATCATACTTGTCTCTTTTACAGATCATACTACAAGGTGTCTCTTTTCTGGTTGCACCTCATGGAGTATGTTTGACTGTGTCTGAGTGGGGTCGTGAGGGACCCAAAGCCCCCAGCTCCCAGGTGATCGACCAACAGCGCCGATCGACACCTCTGCTGCACCAATCTGACAACATCTGTATGCATCTAGCTCAGACTGTGCTTAAAAGGTCGGACTTCTGTATGATGAATATGAAAAGCAATGTCAATGTCATTTCCACCTGCCTAGTTACCATACCAACTCCTACTAGGGTTTTGCTGCAAATATTTAACAATACCAATAAGAATGAGGCGGTGGAGAAAAGTGAATTACAAACTAATTTTTCACTTCATGAATATTGGCGTTTTTGCCAAGAAACAACTTATGACAAATAGAACAACCTGACACAGGTGATCACTTACAATGTCACTGCCGGTGACGTGTTATAATTTAACTTGTGATGCCAATAACATCGTGAAATGTGCCCGGATGGGACTCAAATAACCCCATGGGAGCAAAACACCCTATGTCAGTGTAGAAATGACAAAATGTGCAAAAATGTAAATAATAGCATGTTCTGCAAGAATATAGTATCTGCTACTAGTCAAGTTACCTGTCGGATTGTTATTTTCTTGTGGAAATGTCACTTACATGTACATCCTGGCATATATATCAGGAGGGCTGTCTGCTTTTACACGGCTAGGACTCATGATGTTTCCATTGCACTCAGTATTACATATTAGAAACACAAGGGAAACTGTTCAACTAAGTGAAGACTGTGACTTTGGAGTTCAGTTATTATCTAGATCAGAATATGTAAGCTTAGGTCTTTCTATGGTAGGAGTCCAAGATTAGCTCTCTAAAATACTTAACTTATTAATAAACTAGCATGTTTGATGGTTAATAATATTAATCATACATCTATTGCTTTGGCAGAACTATTACTAGCTATACAAGGCACTTGAAAAGCTGCTTAGCAAAGTGGGGCTGGCATTGATTACTTGCTCTTAAAACACAATCATGGATGCTCACAATTTGAAGGAATGTATTGTTTTAACCTATCAGAGCATTCTAAATCTATCAAATCTCATATTGGACCCTTCGCTGAATTGGTAAAGGGGGTGACACAAGATGTAGATAAAGTGTGGTGGAACTGCCTATTCAGTTGGCTGCCTAATTTTGGTCATCTTTGTTCTATTTTAGGTGTGATAGTTCTGGTAACCAGTATTATAATGCTACGCTGCTGTAGACAATGGTGCCTAGTCTAATATTTATTTTTTGACCACCAAAAGTTGATTTCAAACTACTGTTATGAGAGCCAATGGTCAAAGAGTGGAGTGTGATGCTTTTTAGATTTAGCTGTCAATTGACCATCAACTTCATTTTGTGCGAGTGATTCAATTTTGTGCCCTGCTGTGGTTGCAGGGCAGCACAGGTGTTTTTTCACACAGAACTTGTTTTTCTCTCCATGAGAACAGGATCAGACAGTGCTGGAACATATCATGGGGGATGCACACTCACAAGGTTGAGACTGTCTTATCATAGGAATATACAGCTCTCCCTCAAAACAAGCATGGGAGCCTTGCCAGCTCTTTTGCATGTTTTCAATGCAGACGAGTACAGCCAGCATTTAATTCCATAACAGAGGGGAGGGAGTTCATAGAATCTTCTCCTTGAATTGGTTTAAGCTATACAAGACGGGGAGACTTGGCGCTAAGACAGGAACTCACCTGTGAAGTGGATGCACTGACAGGATCTCTGAATCCCAATCGGGGGTCTCCTGCCTTGCCTGATCGGGGGTTCCCCACTCTGACTGGCGAGGATGATGTCTACCCCCCATGGTGATGCATTTTAAATCTTGATTATTTAGCTTCTGTATACATGCTTTGTTGATGTACTGCATATTTCTTTTTAAATCTTGACCACTTGATATATTTGTTTATCTTTGTATATCTGATGCATTTGAGTTATATGCTTAATCTCATATATTTGTGTGACTTTTATTTGATATTTGGGAAGTACCTTAAAATTCATCATTTAGAACTAAGGGCCAGATGTAGCAAAGGGTTTTACCCATTCTGTGTCTATGGGAAAATTTGTTGGTACATATGGCCCTAAGTGTGCTGCATTCTTTTGGTATTGTGTCCTCTTAGTTCAAGTGAGAGCAATACATGGGCCCACCAGAAGGGTGACACAGTATCTAAGTACAGTAACCTTGATATAATGCAAGCCTTATATCTGGGGTGAATGGTGCACACACCATTTCACACAGGCTGCAATGGTAGACCTGCAGACACCATTTGCATGGTCTCCTACGGGTGGCATAATACATGCTGCAGCTCATGGGAGACCCCTGGTGTACCAATGCCCTGGGTACCTAAGTACCATATGCCAGGGACTTACATGGGTGCACCAGTACATCAATTGTGGGGTGTAAATGTTTCCCAACAATCACATTTAGAGGATAGAGCATAGAAACTGGGGACCTGGTTTGCAGGATCACAGTGTACTACAGTCAAAACACACTGACACCAGGCAGAAAGTGGGGCTAACTATGTCAGAGAGATGCTACTTTACTACACCTCCCACAAACGAAAGAGGATAAGACTATCCTTACCCATGTGAATCTTCATTTTCTAAGTGGAAATATCTGGAACGCCCATCTGCATTGGCATGGTTACTCCTAGGTATATGTTCCACTGAAAAGTCCATCCCCTGTACGGAAAAAGGACCACCTCAACAGTTTTGGGTTTTCACTTTTCATCTGTTTAAGCCATAAGAGGGGCTTATTATCTGTTTGAACAATGAAGTGAGTGCCAAACAGGTATGGTCTCAACTTCTTCAAGATCCAGACCACAGCAAAGGCCTCACTCAAAAAAGCTGACCAACGCTTTCTCTGGGGGTCAACCTCCTGCTAATAAAAACTACAGGTTGATCCTGGCCCTCTTCAGTTGAGATAGTACTGCTTCTATTCCTATTTCTGAAGCATCATTCTGGACAATTATGTTTTTTTAATAGTCTGGTCTTTTAAGAATTGAAGCTGAGCACATGGTCTTTTTTAGGCCATCAAAGGCCTCTTGACAGCTAACTGTCAACGCATCAACAACAACGCCCACGACTGCAAAGAACTCTTCGGCATCGTGAAGGAACTCTCCAATCCGAAAGCCAACTCCAACGACATCCCGTCCTCCCAGAAACTCTGCGACGACCTCTCCACCTTCTTCCACCAGAAAATCACCACCATCCACGACAGCTTCATCACCGGTCCACCGCCAGACCCCACCCCGACGTCTCCTCCCGCGACTGCCGCCTCACCGCCTGGACCCACGTGGACGAGGCAGAAACCATAGCAACCATGAACACCATCCACTCAGGCTCCCCCACGGACCCCTGCCCCCATCATATTTTCAACTCAGCCAACGCCACCACCGCCCCCGAACTCCGCAAGATCATCAACCTCTCCTTCACTTCTGCCACCTTCCCGGACAGCTGGAAACACGCAGAAATCCAACCCCTCCTCAAAAAACCCAAGGCTGACCCCAACGACCTCAAAAACTTCCGTCCGATCTCTCTCCTCCCTTTTCCAGCGAAAGTCATCGAGAAGATCGTCAACACTCAGCTCACCCACTTCCTCGAAGACAATTCCATCCTGGACCCCTCACAATCCGGATTCAGACGAAACCACAGCACTGAGACCGCCCTCCTCGCCGCCACAGATGACATCAGACATCAAATGGACAACGGCGAAACCTCAGCCCTCATCCTCCTCGACCTATCAGCCGCTTTTGACACCGTCTGCCACCACACCCTACTGACCCGCCTCCAGGAAGCCGGCATCCAAGATAAAGCCCTCCACTGGATCTCATCCTTCCTCTCCGACAGAACGCAGAGAGTCCGTCTCTCCCCTTTCCGCTCCAAAGCCACCAACCTCATCTGCGGCGTCCCCCAAGGATCCTCCCTCAGCCGCACGTTGTTCAATGTCTACATGGCCCCCCTCGCTCAACTGGCCCGCCAACATCATCTCAGCATCATCTCCTACGCCGACGATACCCAGCTCGTCCTCTCCCTGACCAAAGACCCGCTCACCGCCAAAACAAACCTCCACGAGGGACTAAAATCCATCGCCGATTGGATGAACAACAGTCGCCTGAAACTCAACTCCGACAAGACGGAAGTCCTCATCCTCGGACGCACTCCCTCGGCCTGGAACGACTCATGGTGGCCCTCCGTCCTCGGACCCCCACCCACCCCTGCCAGCCACGCAAGAAACCTCGGCTTCATCCTGGACTCCGCCCTCACCATGTCCAAACAGGTCAGCGCCGTCTCCTCCTCCTGTTTCAACACCCTTTGAATGCTCCGCAGAATCTTCAAGTGGATTCCAACAGAAACCAGAAAGACGGTGACCCAGGCCCTCGTCAGCAGCAGACTTGACTACGGCAACGCACTCTACACAGGCATCCCAACCAAAGACATCAAACGCCTCCAACGTATCCAAAATGCCTCCGCCCGACTGATCCTCAACATACCCCGCCGAAGTCACATCTCCCCTCACCTAAAGGAACTCCACTGGCTCCCGGTAGACAAGAGGATCACCTTCAAACTCCTGACCCACGCTCACAAGGCACTTCACAACACCGGACCCTCCTACCTCAACACCAGACTCAACTTCTACACTCCAACACGTCAACTCCGATCCGCCAACCTCGCCCTCGCCATCGTACCCCGAATCCAGCGCAAGACATCCGGCGGCAGATCGTTCTCCTTCCTCGCCGCCAAGACCTGGAACTCTCTCCCCACATCTCTTCGCCAGACCCAGGACCTCCTCGCATTCAGAAGGCTCCTCAAGACCTGGCTCTTCGACCGCTAAACCAGCAGCGCTCCCCCCCCCCCCCCCTCAGCGCCTCGAAACCCTGACGGGTACATAGCGCGCTTTATAAATACTATGATTGATTGATTGATTGATTGAACTGTCCATTGTACCTTTTTAGGCATCTTTTTGAAAGTGAGATCATTCAAGGGGGTCACCATGGAGCCACATTCTTTTACAAATCTCCTGTAATATCCATTCAGGCCTAGAAAGGTTCTGACCTGAGTCTGGGTAGTTGGAGCAACCCAATCCATAATGGTTTGGATTTTGCTCTATTGGGGTTGACCTTGGCCTCCACCTTCCAGGTGACCCAAGTAAACCACTTTGCTCTGCCCTAGTTGGCATTTTGCAGCCTTGATAATGAGGCCTGCCTTCTTCAAGACCTCAAGTATACTCCTGAGGTGGACCAGGTGATATTGCCAGGTGGAACTAGACAGCAATATAATCTAGATATGCTGCACTGAAGTCTTCCAGGTCTACCAGAACTTGATTCACTAACCTCAGGAATGTGGTGGGTACATTCTTCAGACCAAAGGCCATCGCTATGAAGAGATAATGCCCAACAGGAGTGTAAAATGCTGTGTTAGACTTGGCAGCATCAGTCAATCTGATCTGCCAATTACCTGCAGTTAAATCAAAAGTGCTGAGATACTTGGCTCCATCCAAAGTATCCATCAACTAATCTGCCCTGGGGATAGGATGTGCCTCAGTCTTAGTGACTGCACTGATGCCCCTGAAGTCTACACAAAACCTCATCTCTCTCTTTCCACCCTGGGAATGGGGCTTTGGCACAAGTACTACTGGACTAGCCAATGGGCTGTCTGAGGGCTCAATAACCCCTAACCCCAGAATCTTTTGGACTTCTGCCCTGATGCAATCTCTGATATGGTCAGGCTGCCTGTAGATTTTACTCTTGACAGGCAGACTATCACCTCTGTCCACAACATGTGCACACCAGGTTGTCTGACTGGGTGTCAAACAAAAGAGCTGAGGACTTGCGTGCAGTTAGCTTGTTGCTGTTCAGAGAGGAAATCTGCAAAGACTACCCCATCCACTGAACCATCAAAAGGGTTGTGGGAGAGAGAGTCAGGGAGAGGGTCACTCTCTGCTTTCTGTCCTTTATCAGTGGCCACGAGCAAGCTCATGTCAGCCCTGTCATAGTAAGGATTAAGGTGGTTCACATGAAGCACCCTGTGAGGGCTTCTTGGACAGCCACGGTCATCCAAATAGGTGCCCTTACCTTTCATTGTTTTTGCATCTTTTTTTAAAGTTTTAAGTTATACATGTGACAGCAACTAATAATTCTTAACAATGAAGTACATGTCAAAGTACAGGCATCTATACAAACATCATCCGTGTTCTTGGATACAATGGAGTTACTCTTTCCATCAAGCCGGGCTTGTTAAACAGTATTGTAGCAAGCCTACCACTCAGCATACCCACTAATTTAGCAGTAATGTCCAACAGTTGACAAGGTGACCTCACCTTTCTTCTCTACTATTGTGTGGGGGCCACTCCACTTGTCCTGAAGTGCTCTTGAGGCCACACGCTGGAAGACCAACACTTTCTGATCAGGCTGGTAAATAGTCAGCACAGCCTCTTGGTCATGCCATTGCTTCTGAAGCTCCTGGCTGGCCTCTAGGTTTTCATATACTCTGCCAGGCGAGAACACAGGTCTACCACATAGTCAACTATGTCCTGTTTGAGAGGTTCAAGAGGTTTAAGAGGTTGCTCCCATCCACCCTTCACCAGACTAAAAAGACCCTTAACTGGATGTCCAAATAAAAGTTTAAACGGACGGTAGGCCAATCCCTTTTGTGGAACCTCCCTCTAGGCAAAAGAAGGCAAGGTAAAAGGACATCCCATCTCCTTCTGAGTTTTTCTGAAAGTTCCATGATCATAACTTTAATGGTTTTGTTGAATCCTTCAATCAACCCATTTCCTTGTGGATGATACGGTGTGGTGAATTTGTAGGTTACACCACATTCCTTCCACATTGCCTTGAGGTATCCAGACATGAAGTTGCACCTCTGTCGGATACAACCTCCATAGGGGAGTCCACCCTGGAAAAGATTTCAAGGAGGGCCTTGGCCACTGCAGAAGCTGAAGTGGTCCTAATGGGGATTGGCTTCTGGGTACCTGGTGGCATGGTTCCCCACCACCAGAATAAATCTGTTCTCAGGTGCTGTAGGAGGGTCCAGGGGACCAACAATGTAAATCCCTACCTTCTCAAAGGGAACCCCAACCACTTGAAGTGGGGCTAAGGGGGCCTTTGTAGTACCACCTGACTTGCCACTAGCTTGGCAGGTGACACAGGAGTGGCAAACCTCCTTGGTGTCTTCAGACATGTGGGGCCAGTGAAAGTGTGAGAACTTTGGGCAGAGGGTCATGTCCTACCCTTCCTACCTCCCTTCTTGGGAGCTGACTTGTCCATACTTTCAGGCTCTGGTGCTCCTGATTCTCCCTGCTTCTTGGCCTGTGCTCTTGTAGTCACAACAACATTTTCAGTAATGCCAAGCATTGCTGCATGGGCCTATAACTACACTTCAGCCCAGGCTGAGATCTCCAAATAATTGCCCATTAGATATTTCAGAGGAATAAAAGAAGAAACTACAATTTGTTAAGGCTAGTAGCACCCCAGCTAAAGTTAACAATACCATGGGGTGGCACTTAGTGATGTTATCAGCACTGGTGACTTGGTAATTGAGATTTGCTCAGGAGACCCCAGTTTTTCAGTCACCATGTTGACACTGGCATTTGTGTCCCTGTAAGCTTCTGCCTCAATACCATTTATGAGGAGATACTGCCTGTATTTTCTTATAGTAGGAGGCCAGGTAGCCTGAGTGGCAAGGTCAATGCCCCCCTGATATTAGGACAGTCTCTGTGGTTTCTCTGACTAGGCCAGAGTCCACTGCAGTATCCAATGTTAACCCAGCTACACCCTTGGTTAAAGAACTACTACCAGTGCTATTGCTAGGGACACTAGGGGGAGAGGTGGAAGTACTATTCTTGATGCTTTTCTTAGTACAGTTGCTATCCCATGTCCTATGATCTTTTTCCTTACATAAAAATCACCAAGGTTTCTTATTAGAAAGGAGGAGGACTTTGTCCCACCACAGAAGAATTTTGTGGACCTGTAGAAGACTCTTTCTTCTTATCTTTAGGTTTTCCCCATGGTTCTCCTGAGTTTTAGAAGCATTCTTCCCCCCCTATGGGATTTTTTACCCACCCTAGTGCGGACCCATTTGTCTGCCTTCTTTCCCAATTCTTGTGAGAGGTCAGAGTCCACCAGTTACTGGTGCAGTTTGTCAGACACACAATTGTTAAGGATGTGCTCTCTCATGATAAGACTTACAGCACTTCATAGTCATGCACTTTACTACCATGTAAGCATCCTTCCAGAGCCTTAACTGCACAGTCAAGAAAATCTACCCAGTCTTGAAAGGACTCCTTATGAGTTTCCCTGAACTTAATCTTATAATCCTCAGTTGCGAGCCCAAACCCATCAATCAGAGTCTCTTTCAAGATTTGGTAGTTATCTGCATCTTCTTCTCTTACAGCCAAAAGTTTATCTCTACCTTTGTCTGCAAAGGTGAGCCACAGAATAGCTGCCCACTGCCTCTGATGGGCCTTCTGGACTTTACAGGCCCTCTGTAAAGCAGTAATGCACTTATGGATATAATCCCCAGACTTGTAAGGAGGGACTATCCTGCTGTAATTCCTGGAATTAAAGTTGTCTTCCCTGACCCTGGACTCTCTGATGCTGTCACCATAGGGTTCTAACCCCAAACTATTTTGTTCCCTTTCCATCTCTAGGGTCTCTCTTTCAAGAGCTAGCTGCTGCCTTTTCAACTTGAGTTTGGCTTTCTCAAGCTGAAGCCCCTATTTAAGGATCCCACTTCTGAGCTAGAGTGGATGGACCCAGCAGAAGATGCTGAGGCAGGAGAAGATAAGGATGAAAAGGATCTACTCCTCCTGGATACCCTTTTGACCACCTCAGGGGGGAAAAAGTGGGCCTACTACTACTATGACCCCCTCTTGTACTACAAGCACAGCTCAGTGTAAGTTCAAAGTTCTCTCCAGAAGCCTCATGGTTTGTCCAGTGTGGTCATAGGAAGTAACTCCTTTTCTAGCACTGGTGATTCACCCTCCTCATCTTACTCTCTTTCCCTATCAGGGTTCTGAATGTCATCCTGAATAAGTCTAGGACAATAGATTTGGTAGGATTGCTACATGTCTTAAGTTTCCTAGCTGTGCATAGGGTCCTAAGTTTCTATTAGATTACTGAGTCTGGTCAGCTCCCTCACATAGAGACATGGTTTTAGAGTGGTGTATGTAGTGTACCTACCTAGTCTACATTTCTAAACTTTTGGAGAAAGGGCTATGTCAAACCCCTGACTACCCAAGCAAAAAATTTAGAAGTGTCTGAGTTTCAAGTACAGTATGTACCAAACAGTTAGAAGTGATCCTAGCCTGTCACTTGCCTGTGGCTTCCAGTGCCTGTTTTTCCAGACTGATCCAGTGACACCGCAGCTGACTGGGTTTTCCTACTCACCGTTCTTCCCGTCAACAGAAATCCTGCCCACCCCAGAACCTACTTAATGCAGGCAGAAGCACGACCCTGGCCCTCACCCCCCCGAAGATACACCATCGCCGAGCTCTACACCCTGGACGTCGCAACAAACACGCTCACGGCCCTGACACACACTCCAAATTAGGACCCTTCACCTGCCACAGCACACACATCAGCCCAACAACCAGGCCCACCCCAAACACACAACAGACACAACCTGAACAAAAACACCAACTTGAATGCACCCTTCTCAACACAGGCCCACTATGCAAACATTCCACCGAATTATGGAACCTCATTGCCACCCTTGCACCCAACATCGTCTTCCTCACCGAGACCTGTCTCAACCCCACATCAGCCCCAGACATTGCCACGGCGATCCCTGATGGATATAAAATCACTCACCAGAACTGCACCAACATGCCCAGAGGAGGGAGAGTCATCATCCACAAAGAGACCATATAGTGCACCACCACCACCAACACCACCCCACCATGGAAGATCTCAACTTCAAGCTCCGCATGGATGGCAAACCAACCATCAGAGGCATCCTTGCATACCGACACCCAGGCCCTCGCACCAGCTTCTGCAACACCATTGCAGACTTCATTGCGCCCCTAGCCTTAGACTCAAAGGACTATATATTACTTGGTGACCTAAATTTCCACATTGATGACCCCAACAACAACAACAACGCACACCTCCCCAACATTATGAGCAACCTTGGATTGACCCAGATTGTCCACAACCCTACACATACCGCAGGACACACAATGGACCCCATTTTCACCTCCATCAACCGTGTCAAATACAGCTATGTTACAGAACTCACATGGACCGATCACTCCATGGGCCACTTCAGCATCCTCAGCTCCCACACCTCCACCCCCAAGATGACCAGCGTCCCCCACCAGAGGTGGAAGAAAATCTCAGAGACCAGCTGGGCGGACGCCCTCAACACCTCCAACCCTGCTACCGCCACTAACCTCGAACAGGGAGTGAAAAACGTCAACATCTGGATCACCAATTGCGCCAACAGCATTGTCCCCATTGTAGGAAGATGGCTCTGTATGTACTATACCAAAGAAAGGTATAGTGTGCACAGAGTCCACTCCTCAAAAAACCGTCTGCCGACCCCAGCAAACCCAAAAACTACAGTCCAATCTTTCTGCTCCCATTTCCAGCAAAGGTACTGAAAAAGATCATCAACAAGCAACTCGTGACATACATGGAGCAGAACGAACTGCTTGATGCCTTCCAAACCGGCTTCCACAGCAATCACAGCACTGAAACTGCCTTGATCGCAGCTACTTACATCTGAACCCTCCTTGACGGGGGACAAACAGCAGATTTGATCCTCCTTGACCTCTCAGCAGCCTTCGACACTGTATCCCACCACATGCTAATCGAAAGAGTCACCTACATCGGCATCCAAGGGGATGCGCTCAGATGGATCACCTCCTTCCTCACTGAAAGAACCTAAAAGATCTACCTCCCACCTTTCATCTCCGAACCCAAGGAGTTCACATGCGGTGTCCACCAGGACTCATCTCTCAGTCCCAAGCTCTTCAAAGCATATATGACCCCGTTGCCTAACATTGTCAGATCCCACGTTCTCAATTTAATTTCCTACGCAGACGACACTCATCCTCTCACTCACAGATGACCTCTCCACCACCAGCAACAGCTTCTACAGATGCATGAACAACTGCCTGCACCTGAACATAGACAAGACGGAGGTACTGATCTTTGACAACAACAGCAACATATGGAATGACCCCTGGTGACAATCAGACCTAGGACCCACACTCACTCCCTCTGACCATGCCAGAAACCTCAGAATCATCACTGACAACAAGCTCACCATGAAATCACATATCAATGCCATCTCCCCAGCCTACTTCCTTACTTTGGGCATGCTACGTAAGATCTTCAAGTGGCTACCTCTACACACAAGATGCACCTTGACACAGGCCCTCATCACCAGCTGACTGGACTACGGCAACACCCTCTACAGAGGAATCGCCACGCACCTCCTACAGAGACTTCAGACCATACAGAGCGCCACAGCCAGACTCATCCTCGGCCTTCCTCGACGATACCCACATCACACCCCACCTCAGGCAACTCCACTGGTTCCCTGTACTGCAGAGATGCCAATTCAAGCTGTTGATCCACTCACACAAGGATCTACACAATCAAGGACCCGCATACATTAACTATCGCCAGAACTTCCACCAACTACGATCTCCCTCCCTTTCACTTGCCCACACTCCCCACATCTACCTAAGCAGAAGTGGAGGATGCTCCTTCTCTCGCGTTGCTGCAAAAACCTGGAACAGCCTTCCCACACACCTCTGGACCATCACCTCACTTCGGGAAATTTGAATTGCCCTCAAGAACTGGCTGTTCGCATAAGTCTTTGGGACCTGCAAGCACCTGGATACCCTACTGGGTGATTAGCCATGCTTCATAAATCCTGATTAATTGATTGATCTTTCTAATGGAAAGTCACTGATGGCCAACTGGTAAAGCAATGCAAGTGTTTTATTCCACTGCTGCACCACCAATATAGGAGGCTGGCTCAGTTTATTGTGTACACCTATGGTGTGGCACCCTATACTGAGTCCAGGCAACCCTTAGTGATAGTTTTTAGGTGACCAGATAGCAAGAGCTCTCTAAGGATAGCTGTGGTGAGCAGCTAAAGCTTATCTAGGAGGAGCGTAAAGCGCTTGCAATACCACAATAGTCAGTCAGTAACTGTAGACAAGAAAGACCAACACCAGGTATTTGAAAAATAAAGGTTTCTTTATTACAACACTAAGGACTATACAAACATTGGTATATCTCAACTTGGTGATATCTACACAGAAAATATACAGTTAGAAACAATCAGAAATAGCATAGGAATACATGGGGCCTTATGGGGGGACCAAACCATATACTAAGAAAATGGTATAAGAATGGAGGTGCCCAACCAAAGTAAGTATGCTAGAATCCCAGGGGCTGGGGGAGTAAGAAAGTGCCAGACGTAAGTAACTGGAATCCCACAGGCGCCAGAGTGCTGAGTTGTAATTGAGCCGGGTGTCCCCTAGGCTGACATAGGACAGTTGGATTTTAATGGATTCAAGACCCTTCCCAGTGGACCCCGAGGAATCCAGTAGGCACAAGGGAGGTTAGAGAGTGCCCCCACCCATGGATACCCAGAAGACTGGAGCTCTTACACCAGAAAGCCCATGTGCACAGGGGTGAAGTAGCGTTGGAAACCCTCGTTGGTGTTAATGGAGGCCTCGATTGACCAGCTGCTGTTGCAACCCATGGACCAGGTCGGTGGAATCAGAAGGGGGATTCCGGATAAGAGGAACCTCAAAAAGAAGGGACAGTACCCAGACCACTAGGAGATGTCCAGGCGGTGCAGGTAGGCAATTCCCACACTCTTGGGGGTGAGGTTTCTGCAAGACGGTGAAGGACAAGTCCAGCTACGGAGTCCAGGAGGATGCATGTGATCCTTGGAGTTGCCCACAAGCTGTCTTACGTCAGTCACCAGAGTGCAGGAGGGTCAATGACCAGCAGGACCGCCAATAAGTCTTGGCAAATGCAATTAGTAGTTGCAAGATAAGTTGTAGGATTTTGAGGACCAGCAAGGTCCTAGTGACTTAACCTTTGGAAGAGAGTCAGGGCAGGCCTTCAGCAGGAAGGAAAGCCATCCAGAGTTGATAGAGCCCCCATGAGTGACCCACTGGCAGCAGGCACAAGAAGTCGCAGGGAGGCCTCAACAGCGCATCAAAACAGGAGTTACACATTGCAGGAGCTGCAGAGTGGAAGCTGATCTTGGAGTTGCAGAGTGCTGAAGGCTGGGGCTTCTTGGAGCCTGAAGATCTCTTTGGAGGAACAGCAAACAAGCCTTGGTAACAGCAACCATTGTGGTGCATAGGGGTGCTATTCCAGTGGCTGCAGTAAGGGCCCACAGTCTTCCAAGTAGATCAGAAGACCTGAGGGACCCGAAGAGGGCCACAGAACCACACCTGCGTGGCAGAGCCTTTCATTTTCCATGGGACAGCAGGATCCACCAGCCAGTCGTCGTCATCTTGAGGTGCCTACGGATGCAGGGGAGTGTCTCCTTCACTCCAAGGGATGCAAACAGAGTCCTTGTGACCCTGTAGGGGGCTCAGCCACAGATGTTGCAGACATCCTGTAGGAGCTGGAGAAACAATGTTGCAGTGGTAGCCCACCCAACTGGATACAGTCTTGTATCAGTTTCAAAGCAGACCAGCAGTGTTTCCGGAGGCCATGAGCAGAAGATATCTTGCAGAGAGATCGTGGTGTAGAGTCTTGCTTGACTAATCTGAGAACCCACCCTTGGGGGAGCCTTTAAGTAACCCCAAAAGGGGGTTGGTGACTCTCTGTGGTGACCCATCTAAACAGTCATGTGCTCCCCGGGGCATCTGCCCACCTTGTTTCCAAGATGGTCGAATCAGCCGGCCACCTGGCAGGGCACTGTGCAACTCCTTAGTGGAGGAGCTGAACGGGGGTGGACACTCGCCTGTTCTATGTGTGGTTTTGCACCAGAGCGAGAACCAGGGGTTCTCCCACTGGTGCAAACCAGATTATGCAGGGAGGGCACCAAATGTGCCCTTCAAAGCAGTCTGGTGGTGCTCAAAGCCACCCCACCCCAGGCCCATGGACACCTATTTCAAAGGGGGAGGTGGGCCCACCTTTGCCCTACAGGAAATCCTTTGTTCGGCCTTCCCCTGTCAGAGTTAGGCTCAGCAGCTGGAGGGCAGAACAGTGTCTGGGGTCAGCAGCAGCATGGGCTGGCATGTAAAACTTGCAAGGCTGTACAGGCAGACATGGGGGATCCTCTAGGGAACCCACAGAGGACATGCTATCATGCAGCTAGCCCTGGACTCGGTGTAGTTGCATGATTCCAACAAATTTGATACTAAACAGGCCTATATTCGGGGAAACCATTATGCAAACCACTCGTGTTGACCAGGGTCCACTACATACCTTAAGATGGCTTCCCAGCACTTACAAAGCCCAGGAAATGGAGCAGAGGTGCCCCATGCAAGGGTGCCCTCACAATCAGAACCATGCACCCTACCATTGAGCTAAAGGGCCTACCTTAGGGGTGACTTACATGGTCAGAGTGCAGTGACCCTGATATAAGGCAAACCTTATATCTGGAGTGACTATGGAGTGAAAGGTGCATGCACCATTTGAAGCAGGCTGCAATGGCAGGACTGTAGTCACAGTGTGCATAGGCCCCCATGGCTGGCACAATACATGCTGCAACCCCTGGGGTGTCCCTGGTGTACCAATACCCTGGGTACCTAAGTATACTAGGGACTTACATGGGGCACCAGTATGCCAATTGTGGGGTGTAAAAGTTACCACACAACTACATTTAGGGGAGAGACCACTGACACTGGCGTCTTGGTTAGCAGGATCCCAGTGTACTACAGCCTACATACACAGACACCAGGCAAAAAGTGGGGGTAACTATGCCAAAAAGGTGCTACTTTCCTACAGGCATGTCCATGAGGTTAGTCTGGACATCACCTGAAAAGCCAGATGTTCTCAGCCAGGTAGGTCACCTCAAGGTCACTGTCAAGGAAACCGCTCTGCCTATTGAGTCAGTCATTTCCAAACCACACCTAATGGTGAACTTTACTGCATCTTTCCATTCTTTCACTGCTTGGGAGAGGATGGCATGGGCCTCCTTCCAGAACTGTGGCAGAATTTGCACAACAGTATCCCACAAGGTATGGGAATAACAGCCCAGCAGGCATGCAGTGTTTACCGACAGCAATGCATGACGGGTGGATGAAAACATTTTCTTGCCTAAGCTATCCAGCCTCTTGGATTCCCTGTCTGGTGGGAGCAGCAGGGAATGTGCCATGGGAAATTGAGGCTTGGACTATCAAGCTCTCAGGGGTAGGGTGTTGGATGAGGAAACTAGAAGCACCTTGGGCAGGGCAATGGCAGCGGGCAATTGTCCTGTTTACAGGAGCCCCTGTGCTGGGCTTGAACGTCAATCAGTGCTTCATCAAAGGGCAATAGGGTTTCGGATGAGGAAGTCCCAAGCTCAATCAATCAATCAGTACATTTGTAGAGCGCGCTACTCACCCGTGAGGGTCTCAAGGCACTTGGGGAGGGGGGGGGGGAGTTGCTACTGCTCGAACAGCCAAGTCTTGAGGTGTCTCCTGAAGGTCAGTGGGACCTTGGTCTATCGTAAGTGGATGGGGAGGGTGTTCCAGGTCTTGGCAGTGAGGTAGGAGAATGATCTGCCGCCGGTTGTTGTCCTGTGGATACCTGGGACGGTGGCGAGGGCGAGGTCGGCAGAGCAGAGCTGTCGGTTCGGGTGTAGAAGGTGAGTCGATCATTGAGGTATGTTGGTCTGGCGTTGTGGAGTGCTTTGTGGGTGTGAGTGAGGAGCTTGAATGCGATCCTTTTGTTGACGGGGAGCCAGTGTAGGTCTCTCAGGTGGGCTGTGATGTGGCTGCGGCAGGGTATGTCAAGGATGAGGCCGTGGTTCCCGCATAGAGAGTGTTGCCATAGTCCAGTCTGCTGATGACGAGGGCCTGGGTGACCGTCCTTCTGGTTTCAGTAGGGATCTACCTGTAGATCTTGTGGAGCATGCGTAGGGTGCTGAAGCAAGAGCATGAGACGGCGTTGACTTGTTGAGTCATGGAGAGCGATGAGTCAAGGAAGAAACCCAGATTGTGTGCGTGGTTGAGGGTTGTCGGTGCGGCTCCCACTGTGGTCGGCCACCAGGAGGCGTACCAGGGGGCGGGCATGGGGCCGAGGATGAGGACCTCTGTCTTGTCTGAGTTCAGTTTTAGGTAACTGTTCTCCATCCAGTTGGCGACGGCCTTCATACCTTCGTGGAGGTTGGTTTTGGCAGTGGTGGGGTCCTTGGTGAGGGAGAGGATCAGCTGGGTGTCGTGGGCATATGAGACGATGTTGAGGTTGTGAGATAGGACGATGTTGGTGAGTGGAGTCATGTAGACATTGAAGAAGGTCCGGGTGAGGGAAAAGCCTTGTGGTACACCACAGATGGTCTTGGTAGCTTCAGATCAGAAAGGAGGCAGGCGGACTCTCTGGGTTCTACCGGTGAGGAAGGAGGTGATCCAGTCCAGGGCTTTGTCACAGATCCCTGCATTGTGGAGGCGTGTGCGCAGGGTGTGGTGGCAGACGGTGTCAAAGGCAGCTGAGAGGTCAAGGAGGATGAGGGCTGCAGTTTCGCCTTTGTCCAGGAGGGTACTGATGGCGTCGGTGGCAGCGATGAGGGCGGTCTTGGTGCTGTGGTTGCTGCGAAAACCAGATTGGAACGGGTCCAGAGTGTTGTTTTCCTTAAGGTAGTGGGTCAGTTGCCTGTTGACGATCCTCTCAATGACCTTCGCCTGGAACGGGAGCAGGGAGATGGGCAGGTAGTTTTGAGGTCCTTTGGGTCCGCCTTGGGTTTCTTGAGTAAGGCGTTGATCTCGGCGTGCTTCCAGCTTTCCGGGAAGGTGGCAGTCTTGAAGAGCTGTTGATGATCATCCAGAGTTGGGGGGTGATGATGGAACTCGCTTTGTTGAAGATGTGGTGCGGGCAGGGGTCAGATGGTGAACCTGAGTGAATGGTGTTCATGACTTTGGTGGTGTCATCGTCGCTGACGTGGGTCCAGGAGAGGAGGAGGTTGGTGTGGCTGGGGGCGGTGAGTCTGAAGTGTTGGCGACTGACGGTGGGGTCTTGGTGTTGAAGCTGTTGTGCATGTCTGCGATCTTGCAGTGAAAGAAGGTGGCAAGGGAGTCGCAGAGGTCTTTCGAAGGTAGGATGTCGTTGGTGCTGGGGTTGGAGAGTTCCTTCACGATGTTGAAGAGCTCTTTGCTGTTGTGCGCGTTGTTGTAGATTCGTTCCTTAAAGGAGGATCTCTTGGTGGTCTGGATGAGCTGGTAGTGCTTGCGGATGGCATTCTTGAGGGCCGTGTGGGTGGCCGGTGTCTGTTCTTGGTGCCACTTCTTCTCGAGTTTTTGGAAAGTCTGTTTGGAGGTCCGGAGGTCGGTGGTGAACCAGGCAGCATTTCTGACGGCACGGTTGTAGGAGGGTTTCTTGATCGGGGCGAGAGCGTTGGTGCAATTGTTGATCCATTGCCTGAGGTTGCGGGCAGTTGTGTTGGTGTCGATGGTGTCGGCTGGTGGGGCGAGGGCGGAGATCAGCTGGTCGTTGGTGACCATGTTCCAGCTGCAGTGGGGAATCAGTTGTGGGTGGTGGTGCGTGGTGGGTTTCTCGAAGGTCAAGTAGATGCAGTGGTGGTCGGTCCAGTGGAGTTCAGTGGTGTGGCTGAAGGCAATGTGGCTGTTGGTGGAGAAGATGGGGACGAACGTGTGTCAGGCAGAGTGGGTGGGTGACGTGACGAGCTGTTTGAGTCCGAGGTTGGCGAGGTTATCGAGCAAGGTGGTGGAGTTGCTGTCATTGGTGTTTTCGAGGTGGAAGTTCAGGTCTTTGAGGAGGATGTAGTCTGTAGAGGCAAGGGCTTGAGTGCTGACGACGTCGGCGATGTAGTCACTGAACTGTGGTCGAGGTCCGGAGGGTCTGTAGATGAGGGTACCTCTGTGGGTGGTCTTGGGATCAATGTGGATTTGGAAGTGCATGTGTTCGGCAGTTGGTCGAGATTCTGATAGTGTTCCTGTGGACGATGGCGATCCCACCTTCTGGTCTGTTGGTGCAGTCTCTGCGGGTGATCTTGTAGCCGTCCGGGATGATTTTGGCGATGTCGGGTGCTGAGGGTGAGTTCATCCAGGTCTCCATCAGGAAGGCGATGCCCGGGGAGGAAGGGTCGAGAAGGACCCAGAGTTCGATGGCATGCTTGTGGACTGAGCGGGTGTTGAGAAGAATGCATCTGAGGTGGTTGCGTCCGGTTCTGGCAGGCGGGGCAGCGGCTCGGGGGCTGGTGAAGCTGCAGTTCCGGCAGGAGAAAGGTCCGTGGGTGAGCTTTGGTGAGGCCTGGAAGCAGGTGGCTGATCAACCGGCGTTGAGAGCGTGGAGAGTGTTGGCGTCATAGTAGTGTCTGGCGACAGGCGGTTGAGGGTGTCAGGGGGTCAGGCAATAGGCGCGGTCCAGGCACGGAGGGGCGCAGGTGGGCTTGCCTCTGCGTCCGTCTGAAGCGCTTTCCTCAAGAGGTTAGTTGTGACCGCCACCGAGGGAAGTTCGAGGTCAAGGACCTCCACTGCCCTCTTCATCACCATTGCATAAGATGCGCCCTCCTCCGTAGTCATGGTAGAGAGCATGCCAGTATCTGGGGAGGTGTCCCATCCACTGGCATCTCCTAATTCCTCATACCAGTCCAATAAAGGTGCAGTCTCTAACTGGTATTCTAAAGGGTCCAGTGATCCCTCACACTGTTCCCCATGCCTGGCTGCTCCAGAAAACGCTCAGGCAATGACCTATGACCAATGGTTCCCTCTGGTGCTGGAATCAACGTTGATCAACGCCGTTCTGACTCTGAGCCATCAGGGATGAGAATGGGGGTGGGACTGTTGGCGCAGGGAGCAACAGCGCTGGAGAAGGTCACGCCGGCATGACTGGCACCAACCTGGATCTGAGAGCTCATCCGTGAGACTTCATCAGAGCTGAGGCTGTAGCCGTCAGTGCAGAACCTAATGGGGCCTCCTCCAACCCCTCGGGGCCTAAAGGCGCTCTTGAGGGGTCGTTCCGCTCAAAGTACGAGGTGCATGGCCGTGTAGAAGTCTTTCAACTGAGCGGGGATTGCTCTAGCTACCAGAAAGGGGGGAAGTCTCGGAGTCAGACCTGGCAATGGCTCAGCAGAACCGTGCCTTGAACGTTGATGTTCTTCACTCATCGCATCGGCCGATGGACGAGACAAAGTCGAACTCCGTTTAGACTTCTTCTTCTTGTGCCCTTTTCCTGGGTGTCACGAGGACCTCAAGTGCGAAGAAGAGGACTTGGGGCTCCTGGAGCTGTCCCGCGGCCTTTTTCTTAATCAGGACTGAGACCACCTAGGAGTCATGCTAGCTGGCGTTGAACGTTGAGCCGTGAACAGTTTTAGGGAGCGTTCCTTCAAAGCTTTCGGCACCATGGCCCGGTAGTGTGAGCACGACTTCTAATTGTTGTCAGGCTCAAGACACCACAAGCACACCAAGTGCGGTTTATTATAGATATGACACAGTGACAGGTGCCACATGGCTTGAAACCTGCCTTACTGAAGGACATCCTTCGACGCACTATCAAAAATAGTCGACAAAACGTCAGAAACAACTGTCAAAAAGAGACAGAGCGGTAGCTCTACTCTGGATCATCGATATCTGGCACCTATATAGGTGACTGTGGCATCACTTCTGGTGCCAACAATGCTGCGAGGAACAGAACGAAGCCACTTGACTGGGGGCAGGGGTACTGTTCACACAAAAGTTTCCGGCTCCACTCTGATGCCTGGGAAATTCAAAGGTAAGGAATCTGCAGCTATAAGTTTCTATCACATAGGTCCATCAGAGGGGTGACTTGCACAAAGTTACTGGGGAAGTGGTAGCTTTGTCATTGCTTTCAATAGCAAAGCCAAGCTAGTAGTGCACGACTGCTCTAACAGCCTGCAGTGGCAGTCTGGGGGACTCGTTTTACTTGGAAGATCACCAGGGTGGTACAACCAGTGCTGCAAGCCCTTGGGTACACCTCCAACTTACATGCTCTGGGCACCATATACTAGGGACTTATAGGTAAGCTAGCCATTTCCTGTTGGGTACAGCCAATTTGACATACATTTTATGGTCAGGGCAGTGGCACAGAGGTGTGGTTACCAGGCCTCCTTGCACTCCGTGTCAAAAAAACAGCAGCATCATTTGAAAAACTTTGTGGTGCCAATACAAAAAGAGGCATTTCCTTACAGAGAGCCTTTTTCAAAATGCTATCACGCAAAAGCATGGACACTGAGCGTTCTCAGCAGTATCATTGAGCTGGGTTCTCCCCACTGTACAAAGATACCCTTCGCCACCTTCCAATGCAACTACTATTTGTGATCCACTAGACAGCACCAGCTTAGTTTTTCCACTCTAGCATTTAAAGATCTTGCCAGGTTGTGTACTACCAGGGAAACGACTTGATGATTCAGTAAATTCCAGAAAAGTAGACCCTCCTGGCACTGCACCAAGCGCCATGCCCTGCATGTTGCAGAACCACATGGCAGTGATATCCATGAGAACCTGCACTAGACTTGCCTTGATGAAGGACAGGACGGCCTTCAACGCCAAGTAAATCACCTCCAACTATAGCAAACCGATGTGAAGGTAGAGCGCTGCCTAAGACAAAAATCCACTGATCGCTACCTCTCCCAGATGACCTCCCCAACCCAATAATAATACATCTGTCACCACTGTTGGCTCTGGATCAGTAAGGAGAGGGGTCTGGGGCCGGTCCACTTGCATTCGAGCAACCACCAATGCAGCTCTTTTGCAATTACCTCTGACATCTGGATGGAGTCTGACAGGTTCCACAGGGCTGGGCCCGACAACTTTAACTGACATGGTCATTGAGCAGGAAGTTAGCAGACCAGGAAGCCTCAGAACCATCCTAAAACCCAGGACAGAGGCTTGAACATCAGGATCATAGCCAAAATGTACTGCACTCTGTCATGCAAAAATGCTTGAAAGCGCACCATATAGTAGGATGTCTCCCATGCGAAAGAGTCAGGTGGGACTTTGATTGAGAACCCAAACAAGGTGAAGAGGTTCACCATTCTTTAATGGTTGTAACTTACTGGCGAGCCCGTCTTCAACAGCCAGTCATTGAGGCAGAGAAAGATTGTTAACCCCAACCTCCACAGATGGTTATGGTCCACCACCAAACAATTTGTGAACACCTGAGGGTGACTAGTGAGTCCAAAAGGGAGCAGAGAAAACCAAGGGCTTGTGACTCACCTTCAACAGCAGGTTGTGCATGTTGGGTTGTAGGACAGGTATATGAAAATAACATCCTGGAGGCCCAAATCAACCATCCGGTGTCCAGTATCCATGGCAGACAGAACCTGAGACAGCATGAGCATATTGAATTTGTTCTTGTGCAGGAAAACACCAAGGGTAAAGATTCACAATAGGATGAAGGCCTTCGTCCTTCTTTGACAGTAGCAGGAATAACAGCCAGTACATGCTTCTAAGGCTGGTGCCCTCTCTTTGCCTCCTTTGGCCATCAGGCTGCACCAGGTGTAAGAGGGACAGATGGTGCTCCAAAAGCAGATCTGATGTAGGTAGCAGGGGCAGTGGGGCAAAAAATAATGGCAGGGTATAGCCACTTTAGACAATTTGAAGGACTCACCTGTAGGATGTAAGGTTTTGCCCCTTTTGAAGGAAGTAGGTGACCCTGCATCATATTGGGTTGCAGTGTGCCACTAAGGACGCACTAAAGAGGGTTTGAGGTTGTGACCGAAGGGGTGAGCGACTGACCCTGATAGCCAAGTAATTTCCTTTTGAGCCCAGTATTCTAACCTTGAAATTGCTTGGAGGGCAATTGTGCAGGTGGTGGGGCTTGATGCAGTGGATATGCCTAGCCCCAGCTGTAGGAAAGTACCATCTTACCTGGCATGTTACCCCCATATTTCACTGTATATATGTTGTTTTGGTTGTATGTGTCACTGGGACCCTGCCAGCCAGGGCCCCAGTGCTCATAAGTGTGCCCTGTATGTGTTACCTGTGTTATGTCTAACTGTCTCACTGAGGCTCTGCTATCCAGAACCTCAGTGGTTATGCTCTCTCATTTTCTCTCCAAATTGTCACTAACAGGCTAGTGACCAATTTCACCAATTTACATTGGCATACTGGAACACCCTTATAATTCCCTAGTATATGGTACTGAGGTACCCAGGGTATTGGGGTTCCAGGAGATCCCTATGGGCTGCAGCATTTCTTTTGCCACCCATAGGGAGCTCTGACAATTCTTACACAGGCCTGCCCTTGCAGCCTGAGTGAAATAACGTCCATGTTATTTCACAGCCATTTACCACTGCACTTAAGTAACTTATAAGTCACCTATATGTCTAACCTTTACCTGGTAAAGGTTGGGTGCTAAGTTACTTAGTGTGTGGGCACCCTGGCACTAGCCAAGGTGCTCCCACATTGTTCAGGGCAAATTCCCCGGACTTTGTGAGTGCGGGACACCATTACACGTGTACACTATACATATGTCACGACATAGGTATAGTGTCACAATGGTAATTCCGAACATGGCCATGTAACATGTCTAAGATCATGGAATTGTCACCCCAATGCCATTCTGGGGGAGACAATTCCATGATCCCCCGAGTCTCTAGCTCAGACCCGGGTACTGCCAAACTACCTTTCCCGGGGTTTCACTGCAGCTGCTGCTGCCAACCCCTCAGACAGGTTTCTACCCTCCTGGGCTCCAGCCAGGCTTGGCCCAGGAAGGCAGAACAAAGGACTTCCTCAGAGAGAGGGTGTTACACCCTCTCCCTTTGGAAAAAGGTGTCAGGGCTGGGGAGGAGTAGCCTCCCCCAGCCTCTAGAAATGCTTTCATGGGCACAGATGGTGCCCATTTCTGCATAAGCCAGTCTACACCGGTTCAGGGATCCCCCAGCCCTGCTCTGGCGCGAAACTGGACAAAGGAAGACAATTCCATGATACCCTGAGTCTCTAGCTCAGACCCGGGTACTGCCAAATTACCTTTCCAGGGGTTTCACTGCAGCTGCTGCTGCCAACCCCTCAGACAGGTTTCTGCCCTCCTGGGGTCCAGCCACGCTTGGCCCAGGAAGGCAGAACAAAGGACTTCCTCAGAGAGAGGGTGTTGGAAAAAGGTGTCAGGGCTGGGGAGGAGTAGCCTTCCCCAGCCTCTGGAAATGCTTTCATGGGCACAGATGGTGCCCATTTCTGCATAAGCCAGTCTACACCGGTTCAGGGATCCCCCAGCCCTGCTCTGGCGCGAAACTGGACAAAGGAAAGGGGAGTGTCCACTCCCCTGACCTGCACCTCCCCTGGGAGGTGCCCAGAGCTCCTCCAGTGTGCTCCAGACCTCTGCCATCTTGGAAACAGAGGTGCTGCTGGCACACTGGACTGCTCTGAGTGGCCAGTGCCAGCAGGTGACGTCAGAGACTCCTTCTGATAGGCTCCTCCAGGTGTTGCTAGCCCATCCTCTCTCCGAAGTAGCCAAACCTCCTTTTCTGGCTATTTAGGGTCTCTGCTTTGGGGAATTCCTTAGATAACGAATGCAAGAGCTCATCAGAGTTCCTCTGCATCTCTCTCTTCACCTTCTGCCAAGGAATCGACTGCTGACCGCGCTGGAAGCCTCCAAAACTGCAACAAAGTAGCAAAGACGACTACTGCGACCTTGTAACGCTGATCCTGCCGCCTTCTCAACTGTTTTCCTGGTGGTGCATGCTGTGGGGGTAGTCTGCCTCCTCTCTGCACTAGAAGCTCCGAAGAAATCTCTTGTGGGTCGACGGAATCTTCCCCCTGCAACCGCAGATACCAAAGAACTGCATCACCGGTCCTCTGGGTCTCCTCTCGGCACAACGAGCGAGGTCCCTTGAACTCAGCAACTCTGTCAAAGTGACTCCCACAGTCCAGTGACTCTTCAGTCCAAGTTTGGTGGAGGTAAGTCCTTGCCTCCCCAGGCTTGACTGCATTGTTGGGAACCGCGTGTTTTGCAGCTACTCCGGCTCCTGTGCACTCTTCCAGGATTTCCTTTGTGCACAGCCAAGCCTGGGTCCCCGGCACTCTAACCTGCAGTGTACGACCTCCTGAGTTGTCCTCCGGCGTCGTGGGACCCTCCTTTGTGACTTTTTGTGAGCTCCGGTTCACTCCACTTTGTAGTGCCTGTTCCGGCACTTCTGCGGATGCTGCTTGCTTCTGAGTGGGCTCTTTGTCTTGCTGGACGCCCCCTCTGTCTCCTCACGCAATTGGCGACATCCTGGTCCCTCCTGGGCCACAACAGCATCCAAAAACCCTAACCGCGATCCTTGCAGCTAGCAAGGCTTGTTTGCGGTCTTTCTGCAAGGAAACACCTCTGCACGACTCTTCACAACATGGGACATCTATCCTCCAAAGGGGAAGTTTCTAGCCCTTGTCGTTCTTGCAGAATCCACAGCTTCTACCATCCGGTGGCAGCTTCTTTGCACCCACAGCTGGCATTTCCTGGGCATCTGCCCACTCCCGACTTGATCGTGACTCTTGGACTTGGTCCCCTTGTTCCACACGTACTCTCGTCAGGAAATCCATCGTTGTTGCATTGCTGGTGTTGGTCTTCCTTGCAGAATTCCCCTATCACTACTTCTGTGCTCTCTGGGGAACTTAGGTGCTCTTTGCACCCACTTTTCAGGGTTTTGGGGTGGGCTATTTTTCTAACCCTCACTACAAGGTCACATAGGTTTGGGGTCCATTCGTGGTTCGCATTCCACTTCTAGAGTATATGGTTTGTGTTGCCCCTATCCCTATGTGTCCCCATTGAATTCTATTGTGACTATACATTGTTTGCACTGTTTTCCATTGCTATTACTGCATATTCTGGTATTGTGTACATATATCTTGTGTATATTTGCTATCCTCATACTGAGGGTACTCACTGAGATACTTTGGCATATTGTCATACAAAAATAAAGTACCTTTATTTTTAGTATATCTGTGTATTGTGTTTTCTTATGATATTGTGCATATGACACTAGTGGTACTGTAGGAGCTTCACTCGTCTCCTAGTTCAGCCTAAGCTGCTCTGCTAAGCTACCTTTTCTATCAGCCTAAGCTGCTAGACACCCCTCTACACTAATAAGGGACACCTGGGCCTGGTGCAAGGTGTAAGTACCCCTTGGTACCCACTACAAGCCAGTCCAGCCTCCTACACCAGCATATCCCTGAAAAGGGAGATACTGGTGAGGGCATTGAAGGACTGGAGCATAAAGGCCTCAACAAAGTGTCATGGCTCTGCTTTTCTTAAAATGTTCCAGAGTCAAGTCCTCCTTTTCACTAAACAGGCAGGACTTGTTGAGGGGCATGTCCATTAAGGATACCTGGACATCCCCTGAGAAAGAAGCCTATGGATCTCATCTATACATTGCACCACACTTGTTCTCTTGGCCCTTCCAAGATAATACGGGGAGTGGAGAATCTCAGCTAGGGCCTAGTTGAAGGCCAGGAGAGGATTGATTGGTGCCTGGCCAGGCTGAAGGTCCTCTGTAAGCAGACTTTTTTTTACCTCTATAATGAGGAGGAGGTCAAGAACCTCAGCAGACCTCAATCACAATAGCATAAGACACACTTTCTTCAGTTGCTAGCTCAAAGAGGGAATCCACCCAGTATTGAACAATGTGTCTGACCCATTGGCATCCTGTAGATCCATGTTCCAATAGTCATAAGGTGGGACAAACTCTTCTCCATCCACATCACTGATTTCCCCACATAGTTGTCTCTGGTTGGAGTTCGAGCCAAAAAGTTGATGTAGTGTCTGTATGCAGCAGTTGAATAGTATTTGAGACTGATGGATTCCGTATTGGCTGTGCCACATCAAGATATGAGCGCTGCCTCAGTCGAGACTGAGTCAGCTGCCACTGTGGGATGTGGCTTGTACAACAGCACCAGCAGCGTTGGTGCCATCATAAACAGTCGAAGGACCTCACCACCGGGTGCAGGGCCCAAAGCTGTTTCAAGGAGCTCAGACAGTGCAGAGGATGGAACTGCCAGCAGTAACCCGACTGTAGGCTCTGGGGATACTTGGTGCCCAAAGGCGCCAGAGTGTGCAAAAGATGTGCACAATGGACTCTTGAAAACCTTCGCCCTGCTGTGATATCACAAACATTCTAGGGAATTCAGGGTGCACCGGGCTTGAGGATGTAATCCACTCCTCAGTGGACCAAGAGCAACCCCATATGGCATGATAGTACCGTGGATATTTACAAGGTGAGGAATCCGTGGTTAGAAGTATTCATCAGAAAATTATGATTTACAGTGACACCATGATAAAAACTAAAAATAAATCCCATGCTCAATGTGTTACATTCACCGTGTTTTTTATAAGTATGTGAAAGCTTCTATGATGCCATGCTGAAGGATTTTGAAGTTCAACTATAAAGCATTGTAATTTGATGGCTGTGGGTGCCTGATTGTTGTAGGACTGCTATGGGTGTATGTTGGTAGATGTAGGCAAATATGATCATGGTTGTTTAAATGCAAGTTGTGTTGGTGTACAACTGTAACTTTGTGGTTATATGAAGGTTAAGGGAGGTTGTTGTGTAATCTCTGCTGTTACCTGTTTAAGCTTTCAATGTGATGTATTTGAATCAGTTTATTATGTTTCAGTGTGAAGGGATCTATGGTTAAGTTACTAAGGTCCTGCAGCCACACTATGACAGTGGCTAAAAGGTGGCTTTGTTGGTTACCTTGTTGCTGTCTTCGCATATGATGGTGTATTGCAATATTATGATTGTTGAGTAAATTACTGTGTGTTCACATGTACGAAAGAAGGACAATTGGTGTTAGTGTCCCGTTGTAATGGTGATTCTGAGGCCATACAGAAATTGTTACTTACCTTGTAAGCATCTGTTCATAGCGTATGTTGCTGAAAATGCACACGCTATGAATACTTCTACCATCTAGTGTTGGGTTTTGACGTTTGCAACTTGTTTTTGCTTGAAGAAGTCTTTTGTGTCAAGAGGTATTGAGACTCCATATTTAGTTGGCCATGAGCATCGGCTCCACTATTTTTCACCCAGCAGTGTGAGTACCAATGGAGCACTATGCAGGACATGTAAATGACTATGCGTGAAAGTGAAAAAAGAAGAGAATGTAATATGTAGCAACCATTCACTCCCAGGGAGCATGTGAATCTACAGCACTACACACTGGGAACAGATGCTTACTGTGTAACCTTTTCTGTTTGTAGCATGGGTGACGGTAGATACACATGCTCCATATAGATTCTAAAGCAGTGTTCTCTAACGCATAGCTCAGTCAGTTTATAATGCAAAAGTTTGAGATGTTCAACTCTAGCTTGTTGGTGAGCTAGGACATCCACAGAGTAAAGTTAAGTGAATGTGTGTTGAGTGGTGACTCCACACACCTGTGGCTGAGCTGCTGTGCAAATATCTGGTATAGGAATGTTACTCAATACCACCATACTAGTAGCCTGGGGTAGCATGCGCATTCTATTGGCTTTGAGGTGAGCAGGTTTGGATGCACACAACAATCTACCAGTCTAGAGCCACTTTTGACACGAGAAACTTTTGTAAGATTTGGCAAATTTAACAAAAATGTGTGTTATGCAAAACGTTTTGGTTCTGTCAAAGTAGTACATAAAGACACGTTTTACATCCAAGGGTGTGAAGGGCCATTTCTACTACCTAATCGGGTTGAGTGAAAAATACAGGGAGTTCAATAGTTTTGTTGAGATGGAAGAGGATATAACTCTGGGGAGGAATTTAGGGTTGGTCCCAATGATGACCCTGTCTTTATGAACCAGAAAGAAAGTTGAAATATTTCATTGTAAGGGTCAGAACCGTACAAATGCATCTTGGAAATATGACTGCAACCAGGAAGGCAACCTTTCACGAGAGAAACTGCAAGGGTAGTGTGTGGTGTTTCAAAAGGTGGGTCCATGAATCTAGTGAGAACAACATTATGGTTCCAAATCAGGGTTGGAGGAACTCTAGGTGGGATGACCCATTTCTGCTCCTCCATGAAAGCCTTGATGACAGGTACCCTAATTAAAGATGAATGTTCTCTGTTCTGCATGTAGGCTGCAATTGTAGCTAGGTATAGGTTTATGGAGGTGTAAACTAAATTTGACTTTTGTAATAGAAGAGACAGAGAATATCTAGGACTGGCTTGAGAGGATCCAACATTTTGAAATGCAGTAGCAGACAAACCTTTTCCACTTGGTCGTGTTAACAGGCTTGTGTAGGTGGCCTCTGTGCTTCCTTGGGAATATGAATACATTCTTGAGGGAGATTGACTAATCAAACTAGGACTTGAGGACCTAAACCACTAGAATGAGTTGTCTTGGGTGCAGCTGTCTGATCTTGCCTTGATCATGCATGAGATGATCCGGTCTGTTGGGGAGGTTCTCGTGGAGTACAACAGACATCTTGAGAATGGTCTAGAACCAGGGTTGTGGGGTCCATGTGGAAGCCACTAGGATGAAGGTAAGCAAGGTTTGCTTGAGCTTTCTGGCGACATACAGAAGTAAGAAAGGAGGAAAACCATAGGCAAAGATTCCCAACCAGTTCACGCATAGGGCATTGACCATGGATTGAGGGCGTGGAAACCTGAAGATGTTGTGGTGTATGGCATCCTGAGCAGCTGTGAAAAGGTCGACCTCGGGGATCCCCTGGAAATACATAAGTAAGGCTTGTGGATGGATTTTCCACTTGTGGACTTCTTGCTGCATCCTGCTGAGCAGGTCTGCGTATTCATTGTCCACCCCTAGGAGATCCACCATCTTGAGTGGTATCCAATGGTGAAAAGTCCAAAGCTAAATATTCTGCGCTAATGTTGATAACTGCAACTAGTTTGTACCACCCTACTTTTGTAGGTAATGCATTATATAATACTGTCCATCTTTATAGGGACCACTTTGTGTTGGATGACTTGAAGGTAGGCCCTGAGAGGTATCTGGATGGCTGAAAGCTCTAAGTGATTAAAGTGTAGGCTATGCGGGTGAGTTGACCACAAAGCCTCACCTAACAGGTCTTGGAGATGCTCTTATGCAGTTACATGGATTTGTAATGCACAACTTATTACCTGAAGGGTATCCAGATACTGGAGCAGGTGTATATGTCATTTACTGGGGGGTTAGTTGACGGCCAGGACTTCAGCCTTTTGTGAATTTCAAGAAGCATGGTGGAGGCCCTGATGCGTGAAGGTGGGTTGTTCCATGTTTTGGGTGTGATTTAGGAGAAGGCTAAGCCACCTGTTCAGCTTCAGCAGATACGGGGAGTTGTACACAGGAAAGTGAAGCTGAGCGTAGGAGTCTGGTGGGTTGGTGGTAGTGAAGCTGGCAGATGAGGTATGCTGGTCCCGTTGTGTAGTGCCTTGTATTCATGTATGAGGAGTTTGAATTGGCAGCATTTGTGTATCAACTACAAGGGGAGTTCTTTGAAGTGTGGCATGATGTGTTTGTGACGTGGGAGGTCTAGGATAAGTCTAGCTGCAGTGTTTTGGATGGTCTGAAGTTAGCAGAGGAGGTGACTGGAGATTTTGGCATACAGTGTATTGCTGTAGTTTAGTCTGCTTGTGACTAGGGATTGAGTGGCAGTATGCCTGGTGCTTGTGGGGATCCATTTCAAGATTTTCCTGATGTTTAGTATGTGGAAGCAGGAGTAGCTGACTGTGTTCACCTGTGAGACCATGTTGAGTTTGTCATCTCAGATTTCTTGCGTGTTTAGGGGTATAGGTGCTGGACCAAGCTCTGATGGCTACCAGGTAAGGCCCTGGTGGGGGGGGGGCGTTCTTGTTCCCAAAAATCATCACTTCCGTCTTATCAGAGTTGTGTTTCTGGCAGTTGGTTTTCGTCAATTCAGCCACACAGATCATGAATTTGGTGAAGTTGGATCTGGTTATGGAGGACTTGTGGACACTAAGTGGATGCGCTGGGTGTCATTGCTGTAGGAAAGTATGGGGATGCCATGAGATCTGATGACACAGGCAAGTGGTGCCATGTAAATGTTGAACAGGTAGGGATGAGAGATGATCCTTGAGGCACTCCACAGACCATGACCTTGGGCTTTAATGTGTAGGGTGGGAGTCTGACTAAGTGTTCTCCCTGTAGATACAAAGCATATCTTTTGGAGGGCTGGACCTTGGATCGCTGCTGCGTGCAGTCTTTTAATGAGGCTGGAATGTGAAACTGTGTCAAATGAAAAGGAAAGGTCCCGCTGTATGAGGATGGCTGTTTTTCCTTGGTCCAGTAAGGTGTGGATCGTATCTGTGGTGGCGATGAGTACTGTTTCTGTGCTATGACTGCTTTAAAAGTCAGACTGGGTGTAGTTGAGAAGAGTGTGGAGTTTCAGGTGGTTGGTGAGATGATGGTTATTTGCCTTCTCTATAACAGTAGCTGGGTACGGTAGCAGGAAGATGGGGCAGAAGTTGCTCATCTCCTTTGGTCCTGCCAAAGGTTTCTTGAGGAGGGCCAAGACTGCAGCAGGTTTCTAGTCCTCATAGAGGGATGCAGAAATTATGGTGAAGTTGATTTGCTTGAGGAATTTGCTGATCAAAGGTCCTCCTAGTTGGTAGATATGATGTGCAAATGGGTTTGTTGGGGCCCTGGAGTGGAGGTTTTTAATGATTAAAGTAGTGTATCCTCAGTGAGTGTTCTTTTGTTGGTTAGGCGTGTGTCTGCATGGGAGGGGGGCAGCTTGCTGATGATCTCTTTGTGGTTCCAGTTGTTTTTCAAACTTTATGGAAGATATTTTCAATTTTGCCGTGGAAAAAGCTGGAGAGATTGTCGCCCGGTTTCTGGGAGGCGGTAATGGAGTTGGCTGAGGCTTTTGATATAGTAAACTCATTGATGATGGCAAAGATCTTTTTGCCATTGTTGTAACTAGCTTTGATTCGATCCGTAAGGGATCTTCTCTTGGTGTCTCTCAGAAGGTGGTTGTAGTGCCTGGGAGTGGCTTTGTTGGTTGATCTGGCGTTGGTTCTACATTTTCTTTCCAGCTGTTTGCAGTGTTTTTTGGAGTGCTACAGTTCTTCAGTGTACCAGGAGGCCCGTTTGTTGGTTCTGTGGTGTTTATGAGTCTTGATGGATGCAAGGGTGTCAGCATAGTTGGAAATCCTCTGGTTAAATATGACAATGTCCTCAACTTGGTTGTTGGGGTTGTTCAGTTGGTCTTATTCCGCATTATTCTGTTCCAGTTCTGGCTGGGTGGGTTGGTGCCGTTGGGAGTTCTGGCTTGTGGGGTGGAGATTTTAAGTGAAAGATGGAATGGTCTGTACACGTGAGCGGTGAGGCACAGTGGTAGCTGATGCTGTTGTTGAAGAATGTGTTTAGTGTGTGTCCTGCGCTATGTGCAGTGTCCGTGACCTCATGGAGGTCAGTGGAGCAGTGGTGGGTGGGGTCTTCCAAGTGGAAACTGAAATTGCTGAGGAGTAGGAAGGCCTTGGAATTCATGGTGTGGGAGGCAATGAAGTTAATGATGAGGTTTCTGAAGTTGCGTTGTGGTCTGGTGGTATGTAGGCTAGGGGTGCTCCCCTTATGGGAGGGCTGTCTTTGGTTTGTAGGCTGAAATGCATGTGTTCCATGAAGGTGGTGTCTGGGTCCATGGAAATTGAGCAATTGATGGTGACTTTGTATATGATGGCTAATCCCCCTCCAGGTTTGTGAAGGCAGTCTTGGGGTGAGATTTTGCATCCTGCTGGGGTGGCCACAGACGGGAGATGAGGCAGGGTTAGCCAGGTTTCCCATCAGAAAGAGGTTTGCTGTGCTGCTGCTGAGGAGGTCATAGATTTCAATAGCATTTTTTTTTGTTAGCAAACTGGTGTTGAGGAGCATGGGCATAGAATGGGCAGAAGAAGCAAGAAAATGAGGGAAAGCAGGTAAGGAGCGGGTGGAGGAGGAGCAAGCAGAGAGGGGCCTGAAAACAGCAGGCGTTAGGAAAAAAGAAAAAGATTGGAAAGAACACAAGACTGTGAAAGCTCAGAAGGAGGCAAAAGAATTTGGGAAAAGGCACACATTGTAATCTATTCAAATCCAGTACTCAAAAATATATATAATCACTATAAACAAATATATACACCAAGAATACAAGTCCAGGTATTGCACCATTTAAGTCTGTGGACCACTGGGCCCAAATGCATGGGCGAGGCCCACACTCAATACCCGATCAAAACGGAGAGAGCACTGCAGGGGCATCAGATAGAAATACAACAGGCACCTCAGGGGGAAGGGAAGGGGATGAGTGCACGAGGCCAGATGCACGAGGGAGCTCCATGCCCACTGCTGTATCCTGGGGAGTGCAAAGCCACAGTCTCTCAAGTCTCTCCAGTGGGTGGGTTGCCCACTGCTTTATCCTGAGGAGTGCAAAGCCACAGTCTCTCAAGTCTTTCCAGTGGTTGGTTTGCCCACTGCTTTATCCTGGGGAGTGCAAAGCCATAGTCTCTCAAGTGGATAACAGTCTCCACTGGTTCTGGAGGGGGCTTTGTACCCAGAGTGCTTCATCCTGCCAAGGACTGAGGTAGTGGATGCCTTTCTCCACTGGTTCTGGAGGGGGCTTGGTGCCTAGAGTGCTTCATCCTGCCAAGGACAGAGGTAGTGGATATGAATCTCCACTGGTTCTGGAGGAGGCTTTGTGCCCAGAGTGCTTCATCCTGCCAAGGACAGAGGTAGTGGATGTGAATCTCCACTGGTTCTGGAGGGGGCTTTGTTCCCAGAGTGCTTCATCCTGCCAAGGACAGAGGTAGTGGATGTGAATCTCCACTGGTTCTGGAGGGGGCTTTGTGCCCAGAGTGCTTCATCCTGCTCGTGGCGGCCTCAGTAGCGGCGGTGCTTGTGGCACTCATGGGCCTGCGGTGCTGGTGGGTGGCTCAGTGCGCGTGCTGCTGGAGGCTGTGTCCTTGGCAGCGGTGCTGGTGGCGGCGGTGTCCTGGGCAGCGGTGCTGGTGGCGGCGGTGTCCTGGGCAGCGGTGCTGGTGGCGGCGGTGTCCTGGGCAGCGGTGCTGGTGGCGGCGGTGTCCTGGGCAGCGGTGCTGCTGGCAGCGGTGTCCTGGGCAGCGGTGCTAGTGACAGCAGTGTCCTGGGCAGCGGTGCTGGTGGCGGCAGTGTCCTGGGCAGCAGTGCTGCTGGCGGCTGTTTCCTGGGCAGCGGTGCTGCTGGCGGCGGTGTCCTTGGCAGTGGTGGTGCTGGCGGCGGCATCCCGGGCAGCTGTGCTGGCGGCGGCGGTGTCCTTGGCAGCGGTGCTGGTGGCGGCGGTGTCCTGGGCAGCGGTGCTGGTAGCGGTCTTGTCCGCCATGCAGGTGGGCGGTGACTTCCCTTTCTTTCTGTGCCACCTTGGATGGTGGCACAGCTTTCTTCCCACTCCCAACTGTAGTCCTGGGAGGGCCCTTGGTGACAGGTGTTTTACCCTTCTCCCTCCAGGCAGTGGCCAACTTCTTATGCTTCTGAGGTGGGGGACTGTCCATGGTCTGGCTCCTTGGCACACTGGCTGCCCTGCTGCTTGGCGCACTCCAGAAGCCGGTTACTGCTGGCACCACTGTTCCCGCTGATGTGGTGGCCGAGGTGCTGGGTTGGGACCTGGAAAGGCGTGCCCTAGGGGACTGAAGGGGTGGGGGAGGTGAGGGGAGGGGAAGAGGTCAAGGTTGGACACTGGGATGGGTAGATGGAGGGGGTTTGGGAGTGGAGGAAGAGATAGTGGTTTTAGGAGGTGTACGTTTGCTGACTTTGGGTGAAGGTGCATGGGCTGGAGGCTGTCGTGAGGTGGATGGCTGTCAGGTGGGTGTGTGGCTGTGTTTGTGTACCTTGGGACGTGGGCTCACAGACACACTGGGAGAGGACACAGGGGATGTGTGAATGGTAGTGGGGGTGGTAAGTGCATGTGAGCAGGGTGTGGTGATGGGCGTGCTGGTGATATAGTGCATGCAGGTGTGAGCAGAGACGAGACAGGGAGAGAGGAGGAGGACGTGGAGGAGGGGGACACAGTGGAGGCAGTGGCTGTTGTTATGTCTGCATGGGTATGATGTTTGTGTGATTGCCTGTGGGATGTGTGGTGCTTATGTTTGCCAGAGCTTCCCTTGTGTGTTGAGGTGTATGCATGCTGGTATGATGGTGTGCTTGGGATAGGCTGAGGTATAGAGGTTTGGGTCTGGGTGGAGGAAGTTGGAGGGGGGAGGCTGGACACAGGGACAATGGCTGTCATCAGTGCTGATGCCAGAGTCTGAAAAGTTCGCTGTTGGGCTGCCTGACCAGAATGAATGCCCTCCAGGTATGCATTGGTCTGTTGCAACTGCCTCTCTACACCCTGGATGGCATTCATAATGGTAGACTGCCCAACAGTGAGGGATCTGAGGAGGTCAATGGCCTCCTCACTGAGGACAGCAGGGCTGGCAGGGGCTGAGGTGCCTGGGGTGAAGGAGATGCCCAATCTCCTGGGTGAGCGGCCACGGGGCACACGCTGAGGGGCTGCTGGGAGAGCGGTGCTGGTAGGGGGGGTGGCGGCTGTACCTGTAGATGCGGGGGGCACAGAAGGGCTCGCCACCACAAGGGAGTGTTGCTGGTCTCAGGTCCTGTCCCCGCCATGGAGCTCCCCTCGCCCTCCACCCACTGGTAGCTTCAGACTCCGTTGTCTCGCCCTCCAGGGCCATGTGGGATGCAGCTCCCTCCTGCTCCGGTGCCCCTGCTCCTCCGCCTGATGATGCTATTCCACACAAGAACAGGGAGACCACAAAAAGGGGGGGAAAACAGAAGAAAGACATGTTGAGTGCATGCAATACCGCTACCGTTGGCGGACACTACTGACAAAGAAGACCTCTGCACTACGCTGTGCACTTAGAGTTCCCTAATTATTCACAGGGACATGGGGTACAAGGCCTACGTCCGATTGATGCACACATGGATGTCACACGAGCCTCACTAGGTGTAGTTGCCTCTGAACACTGGTGGGGTGCCACATGGCCTGCCTTACGAAGGGACCTTGCCTACTAAACTCGCCCTGGCCTAGGGGAACTCACAGCCCACCTCCCCCACCCAGACACTTCGTAATGCGCGCAGATTCAGCTGAATGAGAGTGTACTCACCCCCTTGTGGCTGCTGTGATACTCTCAAGCGCCCATCCAACTCCGGATATGCCACCGCCAGGATCCGGAACATCAGGGGGTTCATGGTGCGACGGGCACCCCTCCTACATTGGGAGGCCATCCCCAGCTGGGCCTGCGCCGTCTTCTTGCTCCAGCTGCGAATGTCCTCCCATCTTTTACGGCAGTGGGTGCTCCGTCTGTGGTGGACCCCCAGGGTCCGGACTTCCTTGGCGATGGCACGCCAAATATCCTTCTTCTGGTGGGTGCTGACCTACAGGAATGGTACAGGGGAAAAGGAGGAGACATAACCATCCGGACTGTCACAGTCATTGGCCCACGTTCCCACCCTTGCCCTGACGCACATGCACTCACTGTCGTTTCATGCACACCTCATTCTCCCCCCCTTATCTTCCATCCACACCACTACACACAGGCATTGCCCATACAGCATGCTCAAAGTGTACTTACCTGTTTGTCTGGAGGACCCCATCCACTAGTTTCTCCAACTACTCCGTGGTAAAGGCAGGGGCCCTTTCCCTAGACACATGAGCCATTGTCTCTTCCAGACTGAGGTTACAGCAGCACTTGCAGTGTAGATCCTCTCCTGTCGAAGTTCAGGTATCAAGTGAGTGAACAGACAGAAAATGGCGGTCACGTCCGCGGCGGTGCGTACCGTCACCGCCGCCGTACATCGTCATTGGCTCCTGGGACCCATAGGGTACAATGTTAACCAATGCAGGATTACGCTGCGGTCTTCGAGCGCCTACCGCGACGGTTTACAACGCCAGCACAGTTACCTCATATCCCCTTGTCCCACATTACAGGTCAGGCAGCTGCCATTTCAGGGGGCCACATGGCATTAATTTAAAATGCATCACACATATCTAGGCCTTGCATACACATTACGACAGGGACATAGCGTATTGAAAAATGTGTGCAATAAAGTTGTTTTTTGGTACCTCAGTGTTGGCTGACCCTCTGCTCGCTGTTCTCGTCCATAGGGCACGTCCGCTGGGGCAGGTGAGGAGATGGTAGCATCCTCCGGTGTACAGACCACTGGTGGACCTGTCGACAATGGAAGAGCGACATGTAATTGTCACCTACAGACTGGACCGTGCCACAATCCTGGAACTGTGTGCCCAGTTGGATCCGGACCTGATGTCAGCTATCCGCCATCCCACAGGAATCCCCTTTCTAGAGCAGGAGCTGTCAGTACTCCATTTCCTGGCAAGTGGGTCTTTTCAAACAACAGTGGCCATTGCATCAGGGATTTCCCAGCCTATGTTCTCCAACATGTTGTCCAGAGTGTTGTCTGCCCTGCTGAAACACATGCGCAGCTACATCGTGTTCCCTAAGGTGGAGGATTTTCCTACAGTGAAAGGTGACTTCTATGCCCTGGGACATATCCCCAACATCATAGGTGCCATTGATGGTACACATGTGGCCTTGGTCCTCCCCCCGCAGGAGTGAACAGGTGTACAGAAACCGGAAGAGTTACCATTCAATGAATGTGCAGATGGTGTGTTTGTCCGACCAGTACATCTCCCATGTGAACGCCAAGTTTCCTGGCTCAGTGCATGACGCTTACATTCTGAGGAATAGCAGTATCCCTTATGTGATGGGGCAACTCCAGAGGCACCGTGTGTGGCTATTAGGTGAGGACATGGACCCTATACAGTGTGAATAGTTGTCTGGGGTTGTCCCTAAGGGTTAGAGTGTGTCTAACAGTTGTCCCTCGACATTTGCAGGTGACTCTGGTTACCCCAACCTGTCATGGCTACTGACACCAGTGAGGAATCCCAGGACAAGGGCAGAGGAACGCTACAATGAGGCCCATGGGCGAAGTAAGAGGGTTATAGAGAGGACCTTCGGCCTCCTGAATACCAGGTTCAGGTGCCACAATATGACAGGTGGTTCCCTATTCTACTCACCAAAGAAGGTGTGCCAGATCATTGTGGCCTGCTGTATGCTTCACAACTTGGCTTTGCGACGACAGGTGCCTTTTCTGTGGGAGGATGGTCCAGATGAAGGTCTTGTGGCAGCTGTGGAGCCTGTGGACAGTGAAGACGAGGAAGCAGAAGAAGAGGATATCGAGAACAGAAACACGGTGATTTATCAATACTTCCAGTGAGACACATGTGAGAAGACATCACTGTCTGCTACATCTGATACACTTGTTCTACCTCTCATCTGTCTGTCACTTTCACCCAGTGTATGAACCCTGAGTTCTCACTTTCCCTTTCGATTTCACAGATGTGTGTTCCACTGTGTGACATATGCTTTGTTTTCTCATGGACTAGAGCTGTGTGACATCGGTATATTGACAATACAATGGATATTGCATTTTTCCACAGTTATTGCAAATACACATTTTCGAAAGCACAGACTGACTCCAGAAAGTTTTGTGATTTAAGGGTGTTTATTTAAGTGCTAAATAGTGGAGGGGGTTGTAAAATGGTCTGGGGTGGTGGTGGAGGAATTTCCATGGCAGAGTCCAGTCTGTTAGTCTCACAGGTGCATTGTCCAAAGGGGCATAGGAAGTGGAGCTGGGGCAGTTGATGGATGGACAGGGTGACAAAGTGGGACAAAAGGATGACAATCAGGGTGGTCTCATTTCTTGGCAGGGGTCTGGGCATTATTCTCTGTCTTTGTCCTGGATCTCACGGACCGCTTGCGGGGTGGTTATCCATCTGCAGGGGGTGGGGTGCTGGTGTCGTGGTCCTGTGGCAGTGCCTCCTGTTCACTAGCGCTGGTGGAGGTGGTGGGCAGTTCATCGTCCAGGCTAGTGTCAGGGGCCCCTTCTTGTGCCACAGTGTCCCTCCTGGTGTTGACGAGTTCCTTCAGCACCCCTACAATGGTGCCCAGGGTGGAATTGATGGCTTTGAGTTCCTCACTGAGCCCCAAATACTGTTCCTCCTGCAGCCGCTGGGCCTCCTGAAACTTGGCCAGTACCGTTGCCATCGTTTCCTGGGAATGGTGGTAGGCTCCCATGATGTTGGAGAGGGCCTCGTGGAGAGTGGGTTCCCTGGGCCTGTCCTCCCCTTGTCGCACAGCAGCCCTCCCAGTTCCCCTGTGTTCCTGGGCCTCTGTCCCCTGAACTGTGTGCCCACTGTGTTGGGGTGGTGGGTTATCCTGGGTTCCCTGTAGTGGTGGACACACTGCTGCTTGACGTGTCCTGGGGACAGAGGTATGGGCCCGCTGGGTGGGTGCTGTGCTGGTGTTTCCAGAGGGGTGAGGCTCTGTTGTGGCTTGTGCCAGTGTGAGGGAAAACTACTGTCCCGAGGTCCCAGATGGGCCATGCTGGTCATCTAGATCCAGTTGGACAGAGCTGCTGTCATCACTGTGGGCCTCTTCTGTGGGGGGAGTGGACATGTCTGGAACCTCCTGTCTGGTGACGTTGGGTAGGGGTCCTTCAGGGGTGTAAAGGCATAATTATTGCATCTGTATGTGCCATTGTGTGCAATGGGTGGGTGACACTGTACCCCAGTGCTTGCATTCTTGTGTAGGACCTTGTTTGATAATTGGTTTGGGGTCTCTATGGCTATGTGTAGTGGCCATACATTGGTGATGGGTGTCCATGCTTTGTTGTTGCATGCAGGGCTTGGTGTTGGGGTGGGTGGGTTGTGATAGTGGGACATATGTGAGGAGTTGGAGTGATGGGGGTGAGGGCGAGGGAGGGGGTATGTGATAGCATGCAGGTAGGGCGGGGATGAAGTAGTGAAAGATTTGTCTTACCAGAGTCCATTCCTCCTGGTACTCCTGCCAGGCCCTCAGGATGCAGTATAGCCAAGACCTGCTCCTCCTCCCATGTTGTTCGTTGTGGGGGAGGAGATGGGGGTCCGCCGCCAGTCCTCTGCACCGCGATGTGGTGTCTTGAGACCACGGAACGTTCCTTCCTCCGTAGGTCGTTCTACCTCTTCCTGATGTCATCCCTAGTTCTTGGGTGCTGTCCCACTGCGTTGACCCTGTCCACGATTCTGCGCCATAGCTCCATCTTCCTAGCTATGGTGGTGTGCTGCACCTGTGATCCGAATAGCTGTGCCTCTACCAGGATGATTTCCTCCACCATGACCTGAGATCCTCCTCAGAAAACCTGGGGTGTCTTTGGGGTGCCATGGGGTGGTGTGGGTGATGTGTGAGATGGTGTGTGTTGTGATGTGTGAGGGGATGTGTTTGTGTGTGTTGTGTGAGGTACGTGGATGTTGTGTGAGTGAGTGTGTTGAGTGCCTGTAGATGCTAGTTTGTTGATGGTGGTGTCTCTCTCTGGCCTTCTGTCACAATTGTGGTCGTAGGGGTTTGTGGGTGATGTGGGTGTGTGTTTTATATTGTATTGAGTGTGTGGGAGTGGTGTGTGTATGTGTATCAGGTGTGTGTATTTCGATTTGTCCAATGTGGTTGTGTTTTGTAAATCCGTGTGTATTATAAGCGCGACGGTGTGTACCACCAATGGAATACCACGGTTGAAAGACCGCTGCGTGGATTCGTGTGTTGTAATAGTGTGGGCGTATTCTTGTTGGCGTGACGGTGTCGGTTTTGTTATCTCCAGTTTATCTCTGACCTTTGGTGTGGCGGACTTGTGTGGGTGTCTGGATTTTGGCGTATTCGAAGCTGTGGGTCGTAATAGCTCTGGCGGTATTCCGCTGCCGCGGCGGTGTGTTGGCGGTCTTCTGCACGGCGGTAAGCGGCATTTACCGCCAATGTTGTAATGAGGGCCTAGATCTTCACACTGACCTCTGTGTGTGACCATTGTGCAGATAGGCACTACTGGAGAGGATGCTTGCGAAGTATGGCATATGAAACTAGGGCTATAGAGTAAGCTATCATCCCAAGGAGGCACGTTACTGTCCTGTATGTCAGGGGATAATGAGGCTGAAAAAGAGGAAATAACTGTTGGAAAAGTTGTACCCTGGCTCAAGTAATGTAAGCTTTGCCCAGAATTGAAGTTGATAGGCTCCCAAGAAGGGCTTAATCTGAAGGTGCCGGAGTTGGCATTAGGTGGTGTTTACTGTAAAATTCCAACCTGTGAAGGAGGGACATGGTTGTCCGAATGTTGCTTGTCTACATTCTTGATCAGCCCATCGTCAAGATAGAGGAACATGTGGTTACATTGCTACCCCCCCCATTTCTGAGTTAGGTGGTCACTACAGGTAGGCATTTGGTGAACACCCTTGGGGTTGTGGTGATTCTGAATGGCAATACTTTGAATTCATAATGAAGCGTAGGTAGCCTCAGTGAGTAGGACCGGTGGGTATGCGGAAGTAGGTCTTCTTCAGATCGTGAGCAGTCATGAAGTTGCCTTGCTGCAGTAGCAGAATAACATCCTGTAGGGTAATCATATGAAAATGTTCTGACAGGATGTACGCTTTGAGGGGCCAGAGGCCCAGTATGGGTCTCAGGGCCCACCATTCTTTTGGGGAATGAGAAAGTATATAGAGTCTACCCCCCCTAGCTCTGGTGCTGAGATGGGACTGGCTCTATAGCACCTTTGAGGATAAGTGCCTAACCCTCCTCTTAAAGAAGGTGCTGGACTCAGGGCTGAGGGTATGTTTGAGTGGTGGGATGATTGGTGGGGCTGAGGCGTGTTTCAGGCAAAATCCATGTCCAATGGTGGAGCAAACCCACCAGTAGGTGGTGGTCTCATCCCGGTAGTGAAGAAATTCCTGAAGTCTTCCCCTGTCAAACAAGTTACCTAGCTTCGGTAACACCTTATCTGGTAGAAACTATATCAAGCCGCAGATTCCTTATCTAAGGAGATACTGAATAGAGCAGCAGTAGCATTTCCCCTGCCCCCAGGGACTGGACTTAGCTGATTGGCTCCCTGAGTCTCTGCTGCACCTGAGACCCGCCCCCCCCACCTGCTCTGGCTCCTTAAGTTTGTGGAGGGAAGGCCAAAGACAGGCACCTCAATTTTGTGTTCCTCTGTGCATCTCCCCTGTGTCCTGATACAGCCCAGTGTTTCAAGGATTTCAAAAAGACCTAGGTAAGGAGCCCAAAGATATTTTCTGGGTAACTAGTATTATTTGTTTCAAAAAGTGTTTGTTTTACTGTGGACTCTCTGTGTTTTCAGGCAGCCAGGCCTCTTTTAAAGTGGTGGGTTTTTTTTTGTTTTTTTTTTAAATCGTTTTTGCTGTGACTGTGTGAATTCCCTTGCTAGTTTGTGCCCCCCCCTCTGTCCCCCTTTCCTCCCCCCCTATTCTTGGTAAAAAGGCTACCTACATCTCTCAGAGTGTGGTTTTAGGAGACTGTTTTAATCAGTCTGTGTGATTAAAGTTGTGCTCAAAAACTGTCTGCCCCCCCCCCCTGTATTTTCACCTTAAAAAAAAAAAAGCCCGATTTTAGAGTGTGCGCCCAGCACTATTGCAGTGTTTGTCTCTTAAACAATCCCCCCCTTACCTGGAAAGTAGACTCTGCTAGCTTGGAAGTGTGGATTCTGCCTGTCTGTATCCAAGGAGATACTGAATAGAGCAGCAGTAGCCTCTCCCCTG